>NC_080702.1:9334840-10534840 GCF_030445035.2 Dasypus novemcinctus | reverse complement strand
AACAATGCATAACATATAAGGGATATGCAATAAGATTAAGTGCTGATTTCTCACCAGAAACCATGGAGACAAGGAGACAGTAGTCTGATATATCAAGATCTAGAAATGATGATTATATCAATAAAGGTAACTAAACATGTCAAAAGAGTGGTGAAAATAAAATATTACAGATAAAACTCAAATAGCCAGGAATAAACTTAACCAATGATTTAAAGCACTTGTATTCAGAAAACTGCAACTCAGTGTTAAAACAATTAAAAAAACCCTAAATCACTGGAAGAACATTCCATGCTCATGTATTGGAAGACTAAATATCATCAAGTTGTCAATTCTACTCAAATTGATATAAAGATTTAATGCAATCCCAATAAAAATTCCACCAGCATTAAAGGAAAAATGGAAAACAGGATCATTACATTTATTTGGAAGAGTAAAGAATCCTGAATAGCCAGAAACATCATAAAAAGGAAAGTTGAACCCTCTTCTCCAGACTTTAAATCATAATACCTACCTGTAGTGGTAAAAACAGGATGGTACTGGCCTAAAGACAGGCACAATAGACCAATGGATCCAAATTTATGGTTCAGAAACAGACCAGGTATGGTCAAGTGATTTTTGACTAGCCTGTCAAACTCACAAAGCTCAGGCAGAACAATTCATCCAATAAATGGTGCTGAAAGAATTGGAAATCCATAGCTGAAAGAAGGAAAGAGGACACCTATCTCACTCCTTATCCAAAAATTAACTCAAAATGGATTAAAAAAAAAACTAAAAATAAAAGCAAGACCCATAAGCCTTCTAGAAGAAATGATTGGAAAATATCTTCAAGACCTGGTGATAGGTGGTGGATTTTTAAAGGAGATAAGAGGAGGTCTGAGTGGACTACTGATGTTTAATGTATGTAGAAGTTTTAATTAGCTTTACTGTAAAAGTGTGGAAATGTATAGAGTGGATAGTAACACACAGTGAGTAACAGCTAGTTTATAAATGGGGATGTGACTGAAAATGGTAGCCTAGTTATGTAAATGCCAATTGACAGAAAACTAGAGAATAATCTAGGAACTGGATAGCACAGTAAACCAAGAGGTGGATGAAAATTGTGGTTGATGGTACAGATGCAAGAGTGTCCTTTGTTAGCCAGAGCAAATGTATATCCCTACTGAAGGGTGTTGGGAATGTGGAGAAGCATGGGAAAAATAGAACTGGAGTGACCTATGTATTGTGGTTAGTAGTAATAATATTCTTGCATCTATGCAAAGATGTACTGTGTTGATACTGAGGCAGTATGGAAAATGTGAGCCAAATGTACACTATGGACATGGTAACAATCTGATGATATTATTGTATCTGTAGCAAATGACACACCACATTGCGGTGTGTTGATGGAGGGGTGTTGTTTGGGAATTCTGCACATGTACATGATTGTTTTATAATTTTACAACTTCTGTCATAAAAAATGTATTTAAAAAATATAATAGGGCAGGGTGGGGGGAAAAACACACCAAATGTAAGATAAGTACTATGATTAGTAGTAACACTTTGAAAATATTCTTTTATAATTTGTAACAAACATCTATACAAAGCAAGGTATTGGTGGAAGGTTGATGTATGGGACCCCTGTATGATGGTACGCATGTTTGCC
This sequence comes from Dasypus novemcinctus, assembly GCF_030445035.2. Classification (NCBI taxonomy): domain Eukaryota; kingdom Metazoa; phylum Chordata; class Mammalia; order Cingulata; family Dasypodidae; genus Dasypus; species Dasypus novemcinctus. The sequence goes on along the minus strand of NC_080702.1, from coordinate 10,533,198 downwards.
TTGTAAATTCACAACTTTTACTATACATTAATTGTTTATGTATGTTCATATATAAATGATATAAAGATAATAATAATAGGATTGTTGGGGGAAAATACTTTGTTTAGTAGTAATATTTTGACAATGCTTTTTAATCATTAGTTAAAAACGTTTAACAAGAAGGCAAGTTATTGGTGGTAGGGTGAGTTATGAGAGTCCTGTATGATGTTATATATGTTTATTTTGTAAGTTCACAACTATTATTATCACTTATTGTTTATGTATGAATGACATACTTTAATAAACCTTTTAAAGTATATTGGCAGGAAATTTCATTGGAAAATTCATGTAGTAGGATAACTTGACAAAATATTTTTTGTTACTATAGACCCAAAAGGAACTGAGAGTGTTAAACTTTTTCCTTTTCCTTTTCTTCTTCCTCCCAAGTATCAGGAGGATGTTCAGGCCTTTATTCCAGGATTCCAAATTTTCTGTATCTCTAGAAGGTATTTTTTAAATTATTTTAAATGGCACGGAGTAATTATCCTAACAGATCTATAAGCCCATTATGAGAGAATATATAATTGGGAATCAAAGCAGAAAGTATTGAGGGATCCATTCCAGATGTGCTGGATTTCCTGGTATTGATATTGTGAATGGAGAGACATGAGCTAGATCAAGGTCATGGCCTTGAGGCAGTTGAACATTGGAAGGGTATAAGCTTGGAGGTGACAATGAGGATTAGACTCCGTAGTTTCGGCATCTCAGTGAAAGCCCATCTGGTAGGTTTGTCCTTTGGCAAATGCAGCACCAGTGGGATAGCCTAGCCTTAAATGACCAATTGTGCATGGGCAAAAAGCAGTTGCCAAAGTGACCAACGGGGAGTAAAAGTCAATGTCCTTCCAATTATCATGCACAGCACAAAGGAAAAGAAGGATTTTCCATGGTATTGAACTTCTAGCCAACTTTGGAAGTGGGGCTATTGAGTTTGATTTACTGTGATTTGGAAACATGTTAAACATTGTGTTTTCTTTATGAAGGTCATCACAGAATAATCTAAATCTCTTTAATAACATGCCTGGCAAATAAAATGAGCTCAATAAATTGGAGTCATTATTTTATTATTATTATTATTGTTGTTGTTGTTGTTGTAGCCAACACAGGCCATTCTTGTTTAAATTCTCAACTCTGTGACAGTATTTTCTTTCTAAAATCCTGGACTTAAAAATGTTCTAAGAGATCATCAAGACCAACTTCTGTTTCAAGGTAGCAACTATTTTTACACCTTCTCTGACAGATGGCTTTGTACTCTCTGCTGGAATATGTTCAGTGACAGGGACTTCACAATTTTTAGTTAAGTTTTCTTTATGAAATTCCTATTCTATTCACGTGCTTTTTCTTTCAATTTAGAATGATTTTCATAAGAGAAAAACACTAAATTCCCAGATAAAGATAATTTTCATGGTTATACCTTGTCCTATAGCTACAAAATATCTACATAAGAAATAAAATATATAGGGATGATTACATTTACTAACACATTAAATGATTTGTATATTGAATCCAATATGTAAGCTTATCTGTTCTCACTATTAATGTTATATACCAGAAACTTGGGATTCTCTCTAAATGTAATTTTGTAGGCAGTAAGGAAGCCCTAAAAAATTATGCAATAGAACAGAAGATCATTGTATCTCAGAGGTCATCTTTTTTTTTGAGGTACTGAGGCTGGGGATTGAACCCAGGACCTCATAAGTGGGAAGCCAGCATTCAAACACTAAACTACATCAGCTCCCCCGAGTTGGTTTTTTCATTTGTTTGTTTGTTGTTTGTTTTGTTGTTAGGAGGTCCTGGGGACCATGAACCCAGGACCTCTTATGTGGGATGCAGGTGCTCAACCGGTAGAGCCACATCTGTTCCTCTTAGAGGTCATCTTTGATGCAAGTTTATACAAATCTCAACAATAATTGAGGGTAAACAGTAATACAAGAGAAGGAAGCCAAAAGAGGAAGAAAAGCATCTAATTCAAAGCTTCTAAATTAGTTCCCCAAAAGTGTTCTTGAATCTAATTCAAACTGAACTGGGTTCAAGACTCTCATGAAAACACACAAGCATGTTAACAAAGTCACATGGAGTACAAAGGCTAATCTTCTAGAGATCTTGGTGACAGATCCTCTCTACCCTATGAATAAATGGTGAAATAAACCATGTTTAAAACTGATGGAAGCAGAAATAATTTGAATTACATTAACCTAATTCACACAGGCTCTGCTGAAACTTGGGAAGTCATTCTATTGGAGAACATCTTAAATTTTAGGCAGCACATTCTCTGTACAATGGACCTGGGTTATTAAAAGTGCTAACTAATCTTATCAACCAGCTATTGTTAGGCAAACTGTAAAATCCTTTATGGTATTTTCCCACAGAAATTTTTCAAGCAATTCAACTAAATTTATTTTAATTCACAAACATTTTTGTCACTGAGGCATTATGGGGAATGCAAAGATGAATAAAATTTGGGCTCCCTATGCTTTCAAGGAGCTTTATTAAGGTAGAATGGCTTCAGATACAGACACAAAATACCTCCACTAGAAGGCAGAATGTGGTAATAAAGACCATTAGGTAAGAAACTATAGGCTACTCCAGGGTAAAGCCTTGGTCTCATCCACCACTGTATTTATTTCCTGTTACAAGAATAAGGTCCAACAGATCTGTTAAATGAATAATTAAAAGACTAGAGAAAAGAAAGATGGATCAATGCTGAGCAGAAAATGAGAAACAGAGGATATGTCTCTTGGTATATCTGAGGGGGTAATCATAAAGAAGGGATTTGAGGTGCTTTTTCAGACTTGGGAAGATTTTGGCAGGCAGTTATTGAGGGTAAGGATATTAAAGAAACAATTCAGAATAAGCAAATTCATAAATATAGCAAAGAACAAAGTTAAATTCCATAAAGAGCAGAGAGCATCTTTGCAAAATTTTAAGTTTAGCTAGAAAGGTACATATCGGAGCCAGGGTGGAAGGATTTGACCTGGCAGAGGATCCAAGTGGTAAACATTCATTTTGTTCTTGTCTTTATTTTTATCCAACCAGCATCCATTGAACTTATTCTGATAACTGCTCTCTGATATATTTGAGAATACTATCCATTTTCTACATTTGCTTCACTCTTTGAAGTTTAGCTTATGTTCAGTATAAAGTCATAAGAAAATGAACTTCCCCCCCCCCACAGGACACACTCATAATTTTCATTCTCTTACAAAATAAGTTTAACTGTAAGCTAACATTTAAAAGATTTCTTTGAAGCCTCCTTTTAATTACTCTAATTTGCACAGTGACCATAGTTTTTTTTTTCTTTTTTCTTTTTTCTTTTTTTTAAATTGATTTTGCAAAAATATTATATTACAAAAAAATATATGAGGACCCCTTCAACCCCACCACCCCCACCCCACCACTCCCCCCCAGCAACACTCATTCCCATCATCATGACACATCCATTGCATTTGGTAAGTACGTCTCTGGGCACCTCTGCACCTCATGGTCAATGGTCCACATCATGGGCCATACTCTCTCCCATTCCATCCAGTGGGCCCTGTGAGGATTTATAATGTCCAGTGATTGCCCCTGAAGCACCATCCAGGGCAGCTCCCAGCCCCTAAGACACCTCCACATATCGTCTCTTCCTGCCATTCCCCATACCCATTAGCCACCATGTCCACTTTTCCCACTCCAATGCCACCTTTTCTCTGTGGACATTGGATTGGTTGTGTCCAATGCACCTCTATGTCAAGAGGAGGCTCAGATTCCTCATGGATACTGGATGCAGTCCTCTCACTTTCAGTTGTAGGCACTCTAGGCTCCGTGGTGTGGTGGTTGTCCTTCTTCAACTCCATCTTAGCTGAGTGAGGTGAGTCCAATAAATCAGATTGTAGGTGCTGGAGTCTGTTGAGGCTCAGGGCCTGGCTATCACATTGTCAGTCCAGAGATTCAGATCCCTTAAATATATCTTAAGCCCTGACACCAACTACAACTCCAGCACAGTAGCATGAAAGTCTTAAGAAGAGAGATCCCATCTGAGTCCAGATTCATCACGCATAAACACCAGCTCCAAAGAAGGGCCATCTGACATGGCAGTTAATCCCATCTGCCATGACCATAGCACCCATGGGCCTCTTTAGCCCTCAAAGGAACCAATATCTGGGGGTTGTATCTACTTTATCTGTCTCTTAGACTCTGCTCAGTTGTGCATAAGGGCAATCCTTCTGACAGCCTCCAGACTCTTTTTTAGAGACTCGTAGCCATATAAACTCATTTCTCCTTTCCATTTCCCCCTTAGATTAGGTCAAACAGCATTTTAAAGTCATGTTATTTTATGTAGACAGGGATATTCTGCTGATCTGCATGGAAGCATTCAAGGTCATTCTCCAGTTGCATCATCAGTTGGTAGTTGATAGTGATCCCTCGGTGCCAGGGAGGCTCATCCCCGGGTGTCATGTCCCACGCTGGGGGAAGGCATTGCATTTACATGCTGAGTTTGGCTTTGAGACTGGCCACATTTGAGCAACATGAAGGCTGTCAGGAGGAAACTCTCAGGCACAATGCTGCTCTAGGCCTTGTTCTTATTTCAGGCATATCAGCTCACAAGCATAGTCATTAACATCAGGGGCTCACTGTTGGACCCTCTTTCCTTCCCGGTCCTTGCTGCTGCACTTGGGAGACTGTCGCTGCTCCCCTAGGGACCACGACAGAGCACCACTGGCCAGGAACCCAGTGCCCCCCCAGCTGTAGTTTTTAATTGTTGCCACTATGAGTATATCCAAACATTACCATGGACCCTGGACATATGTCCTGTATAGCTCCCTGTCAGCCATATATCACCTGTCAATAGTATCCTATACCGTATTCCTCCATTGCCATTGTTGAACCACTCTGTGATCCAGAACTTCCTGAAAATTGAAGCACAATATAATGTCAGGATCCCTTATTAGCAAAATGGCATATAGTGATGGGTTTAAAGGTTAGATATAGAATACGTGTTGACTTGGAAAAAAATCTACATCCTATCTTTTTCTTTTTCTTTTTTTTTTTTTCCCCTAATTATTGAACTTCTCTTAACAAGAGCCCTATACCACAGCAATTGATATATATAACATACAGCAATCCCACACATCCACCACAAAACCTTTTCCCTTCCACAGCGATACTCTTACACCCTATTCACATCATATTTACTTAAAGTGATGTACAGAGTCTGAGACAATAGCTTTCAAACAAGGTGACATCTGTGCTTATATTGTGGTGCTTACTTTAGGATACAGTTTTCTAATTTTTTAGTTTTCCTATGTTTTACATTATGGTTTACATTATCAGTCTGTCATCTCCTATATGTTATGGTGTAATATTACATGTTTTATATCCATCCTTGTGTACTCTCGTGAAACTCCTCTCTTACCCCCCATTTACCTTGGTTCCACACATTTAACATCCATTTTCCAACCCACCTTGGTGCCCACAGTGACAGCCAACCTCTGTTTCCCGAGGAGCCACGTCTAGAGATAGTGGGAACAGTGTTCAGGGCCTAACTTGCTCAACTGCCCCAATGCCCTGGGAGCCACCCTTTCTCTCGAGAGATACAGTTCCCTCTATTTGATGACATTAGTCCTCCCCAGGATGTGGGTCCACCCCACTCTCACTACTTGGGTCTCTACCCAATGGTGCCACCCACTCTGGCAAAATGAGCATTCAGACATTCCTCAGGAGCCCATCCTGCATTGGACCATCCCCTCCGAGCATTCTAAACAGGTAACCCTCTTAATTATATTTTGATACGATTTTCTCAGCATTTTACTCTCCACCAACACCTGACACTCTCCTATGTACGTATGCTACCCCTCCCTCCCCCCACTTTTGGGCAATATTACCCATCCGCCCATCCCCAGTCCCCCTCAAACCCGCAAAGCCCCTGCCAAAGGCAACCCCTTGCCCCCATTTTATCTCTTCTTTGTGTTCATACTTACCAGCAGCTCATCATAAATTCCACCCCTGCAGACGTCGGCTCACATCCTTCCTCCACCCCCCGATTTCCCGTAAGCCTATCGTTCAGTCTCTTGCTCTCTGAGGCAGCTTGCTTACTTCATATCATTGACGTCATGTAGTATTTGTCCTTCAATACCTGGGTTGCTTCACTCAACATAAGGTTCTAAGGATTCATCCATGTTATCACGTGTGTTTGTATTGTATTTGTTCTTACAGCCGAGTAGTATTCCATTGTGTGTATATACCACATTTTATTGATCCACTCATCTGTTGATGGGCATTTGGGTTGATTCCAACTTTTGGCGATAGTGAACAATGCTGCTATGAACATTGGTGTACATATATCGGTTTGCGTCCTTGTTTCCAGTTCTGCTGGGTATATACCCAGCAGTGGTATTGCTGGGTCATATGGCAAATCTATGGCTAGTTTTTTGAGAAACCGCCATACTGTCCTCCAGAATGGTTGGATACTTCTGCATTCCCACCAGCAATGGATGAGTGTTCCCCTTTCTTCACATCCTCTCCAGAATTTGTATTCTTCTGTTTTTTTCATAGCTGCCAATCTTATGGGTGTAAGATGGTATCTCATTGTAGTTTTGATTTGCATTTCCCTGATAGCTAGAGATTTGGAGCATTTTTTGATGTGCTTTGTAGCCATTTGTATTTCTTCTTTGGAGAAGTGTCTGTTTAAATCTTTTTCCCATTTTTTAAATGGGTTGTTTATCTTTTTATTTTCAAGATATAGGAGTTCTTTATATATGCAAGTTATAAGTTTCTTATCAGATATATGGTTGCCAAATATTTTCTCCCACTGTATGGGCTCCCTTTTTACTTTCTTGACAAACTCCTTTGAGGTGCAAAAGGCTTTAATTTTGAGGAAGTCCCACTTATCTATTAGTTCTTTTGCTGCTCGTGCTTTAGGTGTGATATTCATGAATCCATTTCCTATTACAAGGTCCTGTAGATGTTTCCCTACACTGCTTTCTAAGGTTTTTATGGTCTTGGCTCTTATATTTAGGTCTCTGATCCATCTTGAGTTGATCTTTGTATAAGGTGTGAGATGGTAATCCTCTTTCATTCTTCTACATATAGCTATCCAGTTCTCCAGACACCATTTGTTGAATAGGCCACTCTCTCCCAGTTGAGAGGGTTTGGTGGCTTTATCGAATATTATGTGGCTATATATGTGAGGTTCTATATCAGAGCTTTCAATTCGATTCCATTGGTCTGTGTGTCTCTCCTTATGTCAATACCATGCTGTTTTCACTACTGTAGCTTTGTAGTATGTTTTGAAGTCAGGTAGTGTGATTCCTCCAATTTTGTTTTTCTTTTTCAGTATGTCTTTGGCTATTCGGGGTCTCTTTCCTTTCCAAATAAATTTCATAGTTAGTTTTTCTAGTTCCTTAAAGAAGGCTGTGTTGATTTTTATTGGGATTGCATTGAATGTGTAGATCAGTTTTGGTAGGATAGACATCTTAATAATATTCAGTCTTCCTATCCATGAACAAGGAATATTCTTCCATTTATTTAGGTCTTCTTTGATTTCCTTGAACAGTCTTGTTTAGTTCTCGGTGTATAAGGTTTTTACCTCTTTAGTTAAATTTATTCCTAAGTATTTGATTTTTTTATTTACTATTGTGAATGGTATTTGTTTCTTGATTTCCTCCTGATCTTGCTCATTATTGGTGTATAGAAATGCTACTGATTTTTGCACATTGATCTTAAAACCTGCGCCTTTACTAAACTCATTTGTGAGTTCTAGAACTTTGTTGTAGATCTCTCAGGGTTTTCTATGTATAGGATCATGTCATCTGTAAATAATGAAATTTTGACTTCTTCCTTTCCAATTTGAGTGATTTTTATATCTGGTTCATGCCTCAGTGCTCGAGCAAGTACTTCTAAGACAATGTTAAATAGGAGCGGAGACAATGGACATCCTTGTCTTGTTCCTGAGTTTAGAGGGAAGGATTCTAGGATTTCTCCATTGTAAACAATGTTGGCTTTAGGTTTTTCGCATATACTCTTTATCATGTTCAAAAAATTTCCTTGTATTCCGATCTTTTGGAGTGTTTTTATCAAGAAAGGGTGCTGTATTTTGTCAAATGCTTTTCCTGCATCTATAGATACAATCCTGTGATTTTTTTCCTTCAATCTGTTTGTATGGTATATTACGTTGATTGATTTTCTTATGTTGAACCATCCTTGCATACCTGGGATGAATCCCACATGGTCGTGGTGTATAATTCATTTAATGTGTTGTTGAATATGATTAGCAAGTATTTTGTTAAGTATTTTTGCGTCTAGGTTCATTAGAGAAATTGGTCTGTAATTTTCCTTTCTTGTGGTGTCTTTGTTTGGCTTTGGTACTAGGGTAATGTTGGCATCATAGAAGGAGTTAGGCAATGTTCTTTCTGTTTCGATTTTTTTGAATAGTTTCAGCAGGATTGGTGTTATTTCTTTCCGGAATGTTTTGTAGAATTCACCTGTGAAGCCATCTGGCCCTGGGCTCTTCTTAGTTGGGAGATTTTTAATAACTGATTCTCTCTCTCTGCTTGTGATTGGTTTGTTAAGATCATCAATTTCTTCTTTTGTCAATATGGGCTGCTTATGTGTTTCTAGGAATTTGTCCATTTCCTCTAAATTGTCATTTTTTTGGAATATAGTTTTTCAAAGTATCCTCTTATGATAGTCTTTATTTCTGTGGGGTCAGTGGTGATATTGCCTTTCTCATTTCTTATTTTGTGTATTTGCATCTTCTCTCTTTTTTTTCTTTGTTAGTCTCGCTAAAGGTTTGTCAATTTTGTTGATCTTCTCAAAAAACCAACTCTTGGTCTTGTTTATCTTTTCAAGTGCTTTCTTATTTTCTATTTCATTTAGTTCTGCTCTTATCTTTGTTATGTCCTTCCTTCTTTTTCCTGTTGGGTTACTTTCTTGTTGTTTTTCTAATTCCTTCAAATGTGCAGTTAGCTCTTCAATTTTTGCTCTTTCTTCTTTTTTGATATATGAGTTTATGGCTATAAATTTCCCACTCAGTACTGGTTCTGTTGCATCCCATAAATTTTGGTATGTTGTGTTCTCATTATCATTTGTTTCAAGGTAGTCATTGATTTCTTTTGAGATTTCCTCTTTGACCCACTGTTTTTCTAAGAGTGTGCTGTTTAATTTCCAAATCATGGTGTGAGACCTGGGCTTCTGTCCCTTGCAAATTTCCAGCTTGACTCCACTGTGGTCAGAGATATTGTTTTCTTTGATTTCAATCTTTCTGAATTCATTCAGCCTTTCTTTGTGGCCTAGCATATGGTATCTTGGAGAATGATCCATGTGCGCCTGAGAAAAATGTATATACTGCTGTGTTTGGGTGTAATGATCTATATATGTCTATTAGATCCAGCTCCTCTAATATACTGTTCAAATGTTTTGTTTCTTTAGTGATTCTCTTTTGAGATGTTCTGTCCAGAGTTGATAGTGGTGAATTAAAATCCCCCACTATAATTGTAGATGCATCTATTGTTTCACTTAGTTTTTCCAGCGTTTGCCTCACGTATTTAGAGGCGCCCTTGTTAGGAGCATAAATATTTATGATTGTTCGATCTTCTTGACAGATTTTCCCTTTCACTAAAATGTAGTATCCTTCTTTGTCTCTCACAATTGTTTCACATTTAAAGTCTATTTTGTCTTGTAGGGTGGCATCGTGTGGGAGCGCGGCAAAAGCAAGGGTCGGCTTGTCTCCAGGCGCCGGTGCGAGTCGGACCTGGGTGGCGGGATCGGGAGTTAAGGTCCTCCGCTTGGGGTTCGGGCGTACTGCCCGCCCCTCTGCCCAGCTGCACCCGCTTCCCCCTCGGTGGCCTAACCCCGCCTCTCCCCCAAGGGCCACCGCCGCGCCATGACAGCCCCGCCTCACTGCCGCCGAGAACCCTGGCTACCCCGTCTTCTGCCCGCAACCAGTGATGCACCCCTGCACGAACCTATCAGCCGTCTGCTGCCCCCCGGCCACGCCCCTCCCCCATCTTCGCCCTATATTAAGCGCTGTACTTCCTGAATAAATCAGACTTGCGCACAGATCCTGGTCTCCTCGGTAGTCTTCTTCCTACTGCGCGTCCTCCGCACCTTGCCAGCCCCGGAGCGCCTTCTTGGAAGGCCCCTCCGTGTGTTGCAGCCCTCCATCCGAGCCCACACCGCCCCTGCAGCGGCCCTCCGGGCGAGCCCACACTGCGACATTTGGCGTCCAACGTGGGGGCAACAACTTCCCGGCCGGACCCCCACCCGCCTCGCCCGCAAGGTAAGGACCCCCGTCTTCGCTAGGCCCCGCTGTCGGCGCCATGGGCGGCCGTCTTTCCTCCCGCCAGGCACCTCAGGTTAGGGCCCTTGCCGGCCTTTTAGACACCAATCATATGAATGTCTCAGTAAAGCAGCTCCAAACGTACTGGGACCTTTTCCTGCCTTTCAACCCCTGGCTCTCCACTTGCCAGCTGTGGGACCCAGACACGTACACTAACCTCATTGACCGCGTCACGGCGGCTATGGAGTATGAGAACAAGCGTTTTCCCCCCAGCCTTCTCCCCACGCTCATCGCCATTCGCTCGTGCCTCCAGGGCACCCCCGTCAATCGGGATGATTTCCACTGCACCTGCGGTAAGAGCAAGGGAGACGGGTCTCAGTCAGACAGTGATTCCGACACCGAGTCCTTGTCCAGCCACCTCAACAATGCCCTGGACTCTTGCCCGCCCAAACCGGACGCGCCTACCTCGCCCCAAGATGGCGAACTTCCGCCTTCTTCTTGGGAGGATAAAGGGAACTCCCTTCCCCTATACCCGCCCCCTCCGGCCACGGCGCCATCTTGGCCCCCGCCGGAAGAGGAGCGGCCGCCATCTTACAAGCCGCCTACCCCCTGGGGCAGTCCGCCATCTTGTGAGGCGCCGCCATCTTGTGAGGCGCCGCCATCTTGGGACGAGCCATGTTCTCGCCCCACCCCCTGGGCACCCCCCGCCGCAGATCCCTCATCCGCCAGAGGGCCCATGGGTACTTGGCCCCTGCGGGCAGAGGCCCCCGCACATCAGACGCCGCTCTTATACCCGCTGAATGCTGCCCCCTCGCGGCACCGTCTGCAGGATTGGTACCCCTTTACAGCCGACGAAATAAAAAACCTCCGCAAGGCTGTTAAAGAGGACAGCCTCGGTAGCCCGTACGCCCAACATTTGCTTGAGGAGCTTAGCACTCAGCTCGCGGTTCCGTATGACTGGTTTTCCCTTGCTCGGGCCATTCTAACCCCCGGCCAATTCATCGACTGGCGTGCTCACTTTACATCAGAGGCAGAAAAGCAAGTGGCACACAACGCCCGTGTCGGGGCTCGCCATCCCCCGGATGCTTACACAGGCACGGGCCAATTCGCCAATCCGGCCCAATATCACAACACCCCCCCCCGAGTTCTGGCTCCAACTTCACGAGCTGGCTTTACACGCTTTCCGCAGCTGCTCTGCCACCAGACCTGAGCCACTTGCCAAGCTAGTCCAACGAAAAGATGAAGACTTCACCGACTTCGTATCCCGGGTTCAGGAGGCCTGCAAGCGCAAGGTCCCTGACGAGCGTGCGCAACAAGCCCTTGCCCGGGAACTCATTCTGGAAGGGGCCACCAATGCCTGCCGACAAGCCATCCTACCAATGAAGGAAAGGGGAGTACACGACTGGATCCTGGCCTGCTCCCACATAGACCCACAGGCCACCGCGCTGGCTCAGGCCATAGCCACGGCCATGTCCCTCTCCTCCAACTGCTTCAAATGTGGAGAAACCAGACATTTTGCCCGCGAATGCCCTCATGCCACCCGACCATGACCATCCACGAACATGCCTCGTGACACCGGAGGAACCAGACCACGCTCGCCTCCCACCCCATGTCCCCGCTGCAGCAAAGGATACCATTGGGCCTGTGACTGCTGCACCACCAACAGCCAATGGCAGCCTTTAAATGTGAGAGGGGGCAGGCCTCAGCCCCGCCAGCCAGAGGCTGCTCACCCACGCCAACACCCCCTGCCGTAATGTGGACCGTTCCACTGGGACCCAAGAAACCAATCATGGAGTTAGAGGTTGAAGGCCAATGGTTCGAGGGAATCCTTGACACCGGGGCAGAAATATCCTGCTTCCCAGAAACAGCCGCACACAACTGGGGTGTGCTCCCCGGCCCCCGCGTCATTGGAGCCACTGGAACAGCTCCCTCATTCCAAACCAGCCGAGATCTTATTTGGAAGGACAAGGAAGGCCACCAAGGCACCTTCCGCCCCCTTGTCCTGCCCGGCATTGACAATATCCTCTGGGGCCGGGATGTCCTCTCGAACTGCGGAGCCATTCTATCCACGGCTCCCCCCCAATGATATACGCCACTGCTCGCATTACACCTCCAGCACCCACTCCTCTTGAATGGGATACCGAGGAGCCCATTTGGGTGGAGCAGTGGCCCATCTCATCCCAGAAACTGTTAGTTCTCCGAGCTCTTGTCTATGACCAGCTCGACGCAGGACACATTGAGCCATCCACCAGTCCGTACAACTCACCTGTCTTCATCATTCAGAAGAAGTCAGGCAAGTACCAGCTCCTCCACGACCTGCGTGAGATCAACAAGCACATCCGCCCAATGGGCTCCCCCCAAACGGGGTGCCCCCACCCCACAGCTATACCTAGACACAGGTGCGCCGCCACCATCGACATCAAGGACTGTTTCTTCTCCATTCCACTGCACCCAAAAGACCATCCAAAATTCGCCTTCACGCTCCCGTGCACCAATCACCAAGAAGTAGCTGAGCGTTACCAATGGCGAGTCCTCCCACAAGGGATGCGAAACAGCCCGGCCATCTGCCAGCTTTATGTCAATAAGGCAATTCAGCCATTAAAGAATTTTGCATACATTGTTCATTACATGGACGACCTTCTCGTGGCGCATGAAACCCCCGGAGGCCTCCAAGCCATCGTCATGGCATTACTGCGCCATCTCAACGACCTTGGCCTACAAGTCCAACAAGATAAGGTACGCATGGAGCTCCCCTTCACCTTTCTAGGCTTCAACATCCACAACACCATCACGCCTGTGGCCCCCCAACTGGCCATTCCGCAGAAGCTATCTCTGACAGAGCTACAGCAAATCTGTGGGCACATCAATTGGTTCCGTTCGGCTCTCCCGATCACCACCGCTCAACTAGAACCCCTCTTTGCCCTCCTGCAAACCGACCAAGACCCTCCGCAGGCCGTAACAAAGAAAATCGCTATTACCTCGGCTGCGCAGGATGCCATCCGAGCTGTCAATGATGCCCTGCGAGAATGCCAACTGCAGCGTCACGACCCCAACCGAGCCATCTTGGCGCTGATCCTGCCTACCACGGGTACGCCCACCGGGCTCCTCTGGCAGAAGGGGCCCCTTCTCTGGCTCCATACCGCCAAAAGCAAGCTCAGAAAAATCGGCCCGCAAGTCACCCTCTGGATCTCCTTGGCCATTGACCTGGTCCGGCAATGCACCCACACATATGGTACTCCCCCTGACACCATTGTGTGGCCGCTTGATGCCAAGAAAACCACGGCGCTGCTTCTGTCCAGTCCAGACATGCAAGTCCTTGCGGAACTCTTCCATGGTGAATTTGACAACCACTACCCCAGCCATCGGCTGCTTCAGGGCATCTCCCAGTTATCCTTCATCCCTCCGCCACACCACCCCTTCCCGTCTCGCCGCCCCTACCCACATGCCACCACCGCCTTCACTGATGCCTCCAAGCACAAGTTCTCAGCTGTCATCTACTCGCCTGGTACATCAGAGCCTCAAATACTCATCCACATCAACGTGAACTCTGTCCAGGTAGGAGAGCTCCAAGCCGTCGTCCTAGCTCTCCGCGCCTGTCCCGACAGACCCCTCAACATCTTCACCGACAGCCTGTACACCTTGCAAGTCTGCCAAGTCTTGGCTTTCGCCACGTTTTTTCCTGCCAAAAGGCCTATCGACCAAGCACTCCTAACTCTCCAGAGTCTCTTGGAAAACCGCACGGCACCCTGGTACATCGCCCATGTGAGGAGCCATTCTGGCCTTCCTGGACCTATCACCACCGGCAATAACCTCGCCGATCAAGCCGTCCAAGCCCTCCCAGCCTCAGTAGAGCGCTCGGGAGGCCAACCGCCCGCCCCTCCACCTGGCGACTTCCTCAACCAAGCCAAGCTACGCCACTCTCAATTTCACTTCTCTGCCAGGAGCCTTCACAAGTTGTTCCCGGAACTTTCCATCCAGGCCTGCAAGCACATGGTCAGATGCTGCCGAACCTGTGCACCCCTTCTGCCCCTTGGGCCGCTACAGCTGCAAGGAGTTAATCCGCACGGGCTACACCCCAATGCCCGATGGCAAATGGACGTCACCCACGTGCCCCAGTTCGGCAGGCTCAAGTATCTCCATGTGGCCATCGACACCTTCTCCCACCTGTGCTATGCCGTTCCCCTCCCAGGAGAAACAGCCAAGCACTGCATTCAGGCCCTCAGACAAGCCATCCTCTTCATGGGAGTCCCAGGGGACCTAAAAACCGACAATGAACCAGCATATCGCAGCGCTTCATTTGCCGCGTTCCTGAGGCTATACAACATCACTCATCACTTTGGAATTCCATTCAACCCCCAAGGTCAAGGCATGGTTGAACGCACTCATCTCTTCCTCAAGCATCTTATTCAAAAGGAAAGGAGCAACCATCCCCGCCACACACCTGGAGAAATTGTCACCTCTGCCTTAATCCACCACAACCTCCTCTGCTTTGATGAGGATGGCCTTTCCCCAGTACATGCTCATTGGGGCCCGTCCTACTGGCCCACACAGGCCCCCCTTTTTCAGTGGAAAGACCGCAAGACTAACATCTGGTCAGGGCCTGCCCCCCTCCTTGCCCAGGGAAGGGGTTTTGCTTGTGTCTTTCCAGATGACGCCGCCCAGCCCATCTGGATCCCAGGACGCCTCATCCGGTCCATCACCGCTGAACCGCCTGACCCAGAGAGAGAAATGTCGCCAGCGACACCTTGCCCCTCAGATGGCCATGATGACCCTGAATGCCGAGCCCGACCCTCCGCCAACAAGTTCTGTGGCTACTCCACCTAGCCCAAGCTGAAAGGGCCCGGCGGCCACCACCACCCACCTTCACCGCCCCCCCAAGACAGGCTTCTCGAACGTGCTGCCTGGCGAGGTCCCCCCCCAACAAAATGAGCGCTGGCCCTTCGTCTTCCACCTTCTTCGGCGCTTAATAAAAGAAAAGGGGGAAATGTAGGGTGGCACCATGTGGGAGCGCGGCAACAGCAAGGGTCGGCTCGTCTCCAGGCGCCGGTGCGAGTCGGACCCGGGTGGCGGGAACGGGCATTAAGGTCCTCTGCTTGGGGTTCGGGCGTACTGCCCGCCCCTCTGCCCAGCTGCACCCGCTTCCCCCTTGGTGGCCTAACCCCGCCTCTCCCCCGAGGGCCACCGCCGCGCCATGACAGCCCCGCCTCGCTGCCTCCGAGAACCCTGGCTACCCCGTCTTCTGCCCGCAACCAGTGATGCACCCCTGCACGAACCTATCAGCCATCTGCCGCCCCCCGGCCACGCCCCCTGCCCCTCCCCCATCTTCGCCCTATATTAACCGCTGTACTTCCTGAATAAATCAGACTTGCGCACAGATCCTGGTCTCCTCGGTAGTCTTCTTCCTACCGCGCGTCCTCCGCACCTTGCCGGCCCCGGAGCGCCTTCTCGGAAGGCCCCTCCGTGTGTTGCAGCCCTCCGCCCTAGCCCACACCGCCCCTGCAGCAGGCCTCCGGGCGAGCCCACACTGCGACATGTCTGATATTAATATAGCTACTCCTGCCTTTTTTTGGTTATTGTTTGCTTGTATGATTGTTTTCCAGCCATTCACTTTCAATCTCCATGCGTCTCTGGGTCTAAGATGTGTCTCTTGTAGACAACACACGATGGGTCATATTTCCTTATCCAATGTCCCAGTCTGAATCTTTTAATAGGTGAGTTTAATCTGTTGACATTCAGTGTTATTACTTTCAAGGAATTATTTGTGTTAGCCATATATTGATTGGATTTGTGTTTGTCATATTTTGTTTGTATTTTTTTCCCTTCTCTTTTTGTCTTTTTGTTGTTGTTGTTGTTGTTGCTCTTATACTCTCCTCCAACTTTGCCTGTCCTGTTTTTTCCTTTCTTTCTGCAGAACTCCCTTTAGAATTTCTTGAAGGGGAGGTTTCTTGTTGGTATACTCTTTCAGTTTCTGTTTGTCTGCAAATATTTTGAACTCTCCATCATGTTTGAATGCTTCTTTAGCTGGATAGAGTATTCTTGGTTGGAAATTTTTTTTCTTTAGTACCTTGACTATACCATACCACTGCCTTCTTGCCTCCATGGTTTCAGATGAGAAATCAGCACTTAATCTAATGGAGCTTCCCTTGTATGTGATGGTTTTCTTTTCTCTTGCTTTTAGGATTTTCTCTTTGTCTTGAGCATTGGATAATTTGACAAGTATATGTCTTGGGGTGGTCTTGTTGGGGTTTATGACCAGTGGAGTGCACTGTTCTTCTTGGATATGTACATCTGTCTCTTTCAGTAGATTTGGGAAGTTTTCAGCCATTATTTCCTGCAACACTCCTTCTGACCCCTTTCCCTTCTCTTCTCCTTCTGGAATGCCTATAATACATATGTTTGAGCATTTTGCATTGTCATTCAGGTCCCTAAGTCCTAGCTGGATTTTTTCTATCTTTTGATTGACCCCTTCTACTATCTGTTTGATTTCTGATGTACTGTCTTCCACATCACTAATTCTCTGCTCTGCCTCTTCTAGTCTGTTGATATTTGCTGCAAGTGTATTTTTGATTTCTTGAACTGTGGTGTTCATTCCCATCATATCTGTTATCTTTTTGCGTATGTCTGCAATTTCCCCTCCAAGTGATGTCTTCATGTTGTTAACCTCTTTCATTACTTCATCACATTTGTCGGTGACAAATGTTCTGAGATCTTTCATTGCTTGTGCAAAGTTCTGCTCCCCTTCCTGATTTTTAGTTTGTTGATTGGATTCAGCCATGTTTTCCTGATTACTGGTTTGGTTTGTAGATTTTTGTTGCTTTCTAGTCATTATTTAATCTTGACAGATTTAATCAGTTCCTTAGCTTCTTTGTCTACTCTTGGGGATTAATTAGCTGTTGTTTTTGCGTAAGTGTTATATCTTCTTTTTGTCACTTTTTTCTTCTTATTCTAATTTCTTATTGCTGGTTAAGTTCACTTTAAAGGAAAGTATTAGTGCCGGGGAAAGGCAATTGTGTAAGCAAGAGAAAAGTGTAAAGTAGTATTGGTGATATATGTTAACAAAGAATATGAGATCTGGGAGGATGGAGGTTAGATTCATGTAAATTGTGTAGAGTTATAGCAGTAGGTAGAGTACCTATTATGAGGTAGACGATTGAATATGGGAAGAATATGGTATGAGCTAAAAAGCTATTGTTTTCGTGAGAGAGGAAAAAAAGAAAAGAAAGGTAATAGTTTCAAGAGTGGATAACAGACAGAAAACAAAACAAAGGTATTAGAAATTAAGACTTAGACACTTCATGGATCAAAGAAAGGGAGGTGGGAGGTGGAATATAGGAGAGACAGTAGATGATGGCAGATATCAAGATGTAGGGGAAAGAGGATAGTGTAGGTAGCCTAAATCAGTTCACATAGAAATGAGGCAGTGGAGGATGAGAAAACCTCAGCAAATGTGAGGTGTTTCCTGGCGCACCTATTGTATAACTGAGTTAAAATAAAATAAGTGGAAGATGAGGGACACGAGGGGGAGAGAAAACAGAAAAAGAAAACAAATAAAAAAATAAAAAAAATTAAAAAAAGGGGGAAGAGAAGAAAGGAAGAAAGGAAAAGGGGGTGGGAAAAGGGTGGGGAACAGGTAGTGGAAAGAAAAAAAAAACAGATATACACGATCCACAATTAAAAACACCAGCTACACAACAACAACCACAAAAAAACCCCTAACTGAATAAAAAAAAGACTTTAGGGGATGTGCTGTGAGAAAAGACTAGGGGATAATGTGGTGTTAGCAATCAGGACATTAAGAAAAAAGTAAAAAATAAGACAAAATGAAAATAAAAACAAAACAAAATGAAACGATAAAGAAAAAATGCCAACGTTGAGGGCTAGGGCTTTCAAGGACCTCAGATGGACCTCAGGGTGTGATGGATTCAGGGGTGGAAAGTCTGAGATATTAAAGACTCAAGAGGCGTGATTCTCTGGGGTGTGGGCCACCAGAGTTTAGGGGATTCAGACCAGGCAACCTCCAATCTGGTCAACAGGAAGCCTAGGAGCCCAGTAGTGTAACACAGCCCTCAGGGATCCCCACAGCTGGGTGCCAGCCCTATGGGGGAAGTCAGATCCGCAAACTCTATATTATGTCTGAACCCTGCGATTCACTTACTTAGTAGGGCTCATTAATTGGGTATATCGCCACTTCAGCTTTTGGACAGCTCCTGCCCTGCGCTTCCATAACACTGCCACTTGAGGGCGCCTTTACACCACAGCCATTTTACTGGCACAGATCTGAAGCCTGGCCCATGACCCCAAAAACAGATTCCAAAACTGGAATTCCCAAGCTTGGCAAAATATTCCCTAATCAGCTTCCAGACGTGTCCCCCTCCCTCGCCGCACCCTGAGACAACTTTCCAATTATGTCCCTTTATTGCCTACAGCCTAATTCGGTTGCAGATCGGCAGCCGGGGTGTGGGGGCGGGGCTTCAGGTGGAGGCGCTATTATTTGTGTCCGCCATCAAAAATTTTCCCCCACTTCAGAACAGAACACCGTCTATCTCCCCAAATCGATCCGCAAAGGCGACCTGTCGCATCAACCCGCTAACAGCCCGCCCAGGACTCGTGAACTGCCTAGCACCGCAGAGCCACCAAAAAGCTGAGCTGCTGGGAGGCACCGCAGCTCCACCCACCCCCAAGAGGGAGGAACCCGTGTGCGGGTCTCACCTCCGGTCAATAGAACCCAAATTATATCTTATAGACCGATCCTCTCCGTTATCTTTCCACCAAATCGATGTCCAGACACTTACCGCCCTGCAAAAATCCCGAAAAAGCCCCGCCTGGGAGAACCTCCAGCCGTGCCCAGCTGTTTCTTCCCAGGAGAAATCACAAGGCAAGTTCACTCAGCGACCATCTTGCTTCCCTGACCATACAGTTTTGCCGAAAATGAACTTTTAAACACGTACAAATATGTAATTACTAACCAAATCATGATTTCTAGAACCTTACAAGACTTTCTTGTGCCTTCTTCCAATACTTCATAAAAGGAGATTATTCTGACCTTAATCACCATCTATTAGTTTTGCCTATTTTAAAAGATTATTTTAAAAAATCATATAATCACAGCTTAACTTCTGTAGCTCAACATTATGTCTATGAATTTCATCCATATATTACATGTAACCATAGTTCATTCTTTTTTAATTGTTGTGTAGTATTCCATTGTATAAATACAATTTATCCATTCCACAGTTGTTTATTCATTCCACATATTTTGGTTGTTTTCATCTTGATAAAATCAGAGAACTATGGATTATTGTTGGGCATAAAATCTCCATACGTGGAGTAACAGTATGTTCCATATTTCCTGTTCCCACTCTACACCTATATTTCTGCCATAATTATAATAGTGCCTCTTCTGCTCTTAAAAATGTCCTAGTTTGCATGATAAATCATATGGTAACCCTACTTATAGAGAGCTGAAGATCAGATGATACAGATAACAAATATATTTTTTTCTGAAATGAAACACCAAGTATAGCCACCACTTACTCTCATAGTAGTTGACTGGGTCTATATAGGAGAAATTAATTAGAAGAGCCTATAAGAATTCCATGCACTGGGTAGTAATGTTAAGTAATCCATTATTACAATGGCAGCAATTTATTGGAGAATAAGTTTAGAACTCCATTATACAGATTTCTTAAATTAACTTCATTTTAGGATAGTGTGAGAATAATCAAAATTACAGTTAAAGCTACAGAACAATTTCTTTCCCAAAACACTGTTTTGAGGAGCTTTGTGGGAGGACTGAATGTTAAATTTGATCTCTCTGAGGCCTATTCATATCACATACACCTACCACAAAGCCAAAAGAACAGAATCCACATCAGGACATTTTACTGAAACCTTTACCAACATCACCTGTTTATCTTTTTTCCTGCCCTTATAAAACTCTATTTTGAGACATCTTATGACTGGACTTCATTTGGTCATTTTTCTTTTATTCAGTGCATAATTAATACTGTTTTAAATTATTGATTTCATTATTTATTTGATATGCACAAGACTTTTAAATAACAGGATTTTTCCCAAATTTACTTCCATCTCCATCTCTCCTCTAGGCACTAATTTAATAAATGATTTCCATATGCATTATGCATTTCATTCATCACCAATGAACTGTGCATTGAAATACCTGTTTCTCATTTCTTCTTGAATATATTATATATTCTAGAACCCAAACATAAGTGTTGATTTTTACTGTTATATAGAAGTATCACAGATGTAATTTGTTTCCATTAAAACTGTGTTGCTAAGGATTACTTTTCAATCAGTTTCTTAAATTTAGCCCATATACAATAGAAGGCATGAAAAATTGGCAAATGGTAAGATCTCGATGGTCTTATTTAACAAGGTGTTAGTGTGGATTCATAGCAAAGGTATTAAATGGATTTGGGACCTCAAAGGGTGTTTGAAGAGACCATAGATAAAAGCAGGAAGATTCACTAGACAGAAAATTATGAATGATGTCTACTTACCTGCCTTCCTGTGAAAGGAAAGTGAATTTGGAAATGCCCTTTAAACCAGCAATGGAAAGAAAAGATGCTTTACTAATTCAAATAACATATTATTGCAAAAGTAGCTCACTGAATATGCAGAAGTTAGGTAGGGAAGGCATTGGCAACATTTGCAAAAATAATAATGAAAGTTCTGCTTTCTTCTGGTTAGTGAGATTGTCTCTTGAAATGATATATACTCTAAATGAAGAATTTACCTTTAGTATCATTATGCTATAATACAATATTTACTGGGAAGCAAATTTGGCTCAATGGATAGAGCATTCTCCAACCACATGGGAGGTCCAAGGTTCAAACCCAGGGCCTCCTGACCCCTGGGGTGAGCTGGCCCACAAGCAGTGCTGATGTGCACAAGGAGTGCGGCGCCATACAGGGGTGTGGCCCCACATGTAAGGAGGTGCCCCGTAAGGAGAACAGCCATGTGAGACAAAAGTGCAGCCTGCCCAGCAGTGGGGCTGTGGAACTGCACACATGGAGAGCTGATGCAGCAAGATGATGCAAAAACAAAACAAAACAACTCATAGATTTCCGATGCCACTGACAAGAATACAAGCAGACACAGAAAAACACACAGCGAATGGACACAGAGAGCAGACAATTGGGGGGGGAAGAGAGAAATAAATAAAAAACAAATAAATCTTTAAAAAAATATATATAATACTGATAAAAACAGATAATATCTCATATTTGTTTATACATTTACCAGAAAAAGTTCTTTTGTGTCCTTTGAAATTCTTTATTATTTTTTGTTGCTGCTGCTGTTGCTCTTTGCCATCTTGCAATAAAAAGCTAACAGGATCTCAGGCTTTATAGAAGCCAAATATACAATTTGGTTTTTGTCACATTTCAATGTATCTAGACATAAAGTCAGTTTATACAGGATAAACAAGGTGCTTCTGTTCTGCATTGAATTTCATTAAATTCATTTTGCCCGTCAGTCCTTTAAATTAAATTCAATTGGTCAAGCTTCCAACAAAGGATCATGGAAATAAATTTTAGCCTGAACCTCTTCAGGAAATGTTTGTAATTTCATTATTAAATGCTGATATTTTATAGGGTACATTGGTGTCTTTCACTGAATATAAATTTGTAGACCCAATATCTGCTTATTTTTAATCAATAATATTTCTAAACTTGTTAATGGCACTAAAAAGGCTGAGATGGCTTTCATGGGGAATTACTTGATACAAGGTAACTAAACCAAACTCTCTCTGTCTTGAAAACATGAAAACACCATGGACAGTCTTCATCCACGAATTCTTGACTTCAGTCATTCACATATGTTTTGGGCACCCATCGTCCCCTTCTCTCATGATTCCTTGGACAAGATTCCATGCATTCCTGAGGTTAATGCACCTCATTAGTTAGAATCTTCTCTACTTGCGACCAACCTGGATTTTCTTAAAGAAGAATAGCTTTTCTTCTACCAAAAGTATCAGGAAAACATGCTGAGAAAATTATATATTTCCAGGAAAACATATTTAATGATAAACAACATCAAGAACTACAGGAAATGGATCCTTCATACACTGGTGGTGGAAATGTAAAGTGGTGTAGCCACTTAGGAAAATAATCCTGCTGTTACTCAAAATATTAAGCTCAGAGTTACCATATGACCAATCCTGCTCCTAGGTGTGGACCCAAGGGAAATGAAAACACATATCCACACAAAAACTTGTAAATGAATGTTCTTAGCTGCCTTAATTATAACAACCAAAAGGTATAAACAACCCAAATGTCCATCAACTGATGATATATAAAATGTGGTATATGCATACAATGGAATATTATTTTACCATTAAAAAGAATGTACTTTTGATATTTGCTACAAGAGGGATAAACCTTAGAAACGTTATGCTAAGTGAAAGAAGCCAGTCACAGAAGACCACATAGTGTATAATTCCATGACTCCATTTATGTGAAATGTCCAGACTAGGCAAATCCATGCAGACAAGAAGGAGATTAGTGGTTGCCTAGGGCTGAGCTGGGGGTTGAGTGGCAGAAAGGGGAATGACTGCCAATGGGGTATGAGGTTTCTTTTGGGGATGAAAAAAATGTTCTAAAATTAGTTGTGGTGATGGATACACAAGTCTGTGAATATGCTAGAAACCGTTGAAATATACACTTAAAATAAATTAATTGTATGGAATTTGAATTACATCTCAATAAAACTGAGAGAAAGGGGAGAGAAAGCCACAGAGCAAGAAGCTGAAGTAATAAAACCTGGAAAAGAAAGGAGAGACCAGCCGATGTCACCACATGCCTTGCCATGTGATAGAGGAGTCCAGGATCACCAACAGTTGGACTTCAGGAAGAAGGCATCATTTTGATGATGCCTTGGTTTGGATGTTTTCAGGACCTCAGAACTGTAAGCTTGTAATCTAATAAATTCCTTTGTAAAAGTCAACACATTTCACGGTATCTGATAGAGTAGCTTAGCAAACTAGAACAAGTTACACTGTTTGAGTATGTGCTATGGAGCCAGAGAGACCTCAGGTCAAATCTCAGCTCTGTCAATTAATAGCTGGGTAACCTTGAACTGAACATTTAACTTTATTTAGCCAGACTGATCTGGCTCAGCTAATTCCTATCTATACAGCAAATACATTTGGACTGTTCAAAGTGTTTCTCTATTCTAGAATATTTGGGTCATTTATGATGCTTTTGACAAAGATTTTAGACTTAAACAATGAAAATGGACTTTTAGAAAGCCAAGTTTAACCCATTTCATTAAAATGTATGTCTTTTAAAATTATAGTAACTGAAAGAATATATAACCATACCTATGGACACCATGGTAGGAAAAAATGAGCAGTTATAGCAGAACAAGATGCAGTGTCAAATTCATAAGCTGTATTTCTAATAATGGGTTTGTGTTCAGTGACATAATCAAAATATTCTATTTCTAACCTGATTGGTATAAATAAGGTAAATTGTGAATTTGTATTTCACAATTTCACAAGTGTGTTTGAATTTAATAAACTTAATATTTTTTGTCAAGCACTTAATTTTAGAATCACAAAGAAACACACCAACAATCATTCCTCTTTAATTTGTTAATTGTTGAGCAGAGGTCAAGAGACATGCAACATGTGCTTTGGAGTTGGACAGACCTGATTCAAAACTCAGGTTGGCCTTTTATATGCCATGTGACTTTGACAAGTTACTTTATCTTGGTTAATCTCAGTAGAAGCAAATTGACTACCCAATATCCATTCTCTTTTCTTCCTTATACACAAACCCCATTTAGTTTTTGGCATCAATGTGCCAAGTTAATATTCAATTTTCCCTGGCTTGACGCTAGCCATTGAGATATATGAGGAAATTCTTGAGAGGGGCTTCCAAGAAAGATTCTCATCCAGGAGCAGAATCACCAGGCAATCAATTTTAGCCCTTTCTCTTTTGCTTCCCCCTTTGTTTCTGGTGTAGACACATTACCTGGACTAGAAGCAGGTATATTGTACATGAGGACACACACTATACAGTAAGATGGCAGAAGATTTCTTACATACCATGGAGCAAATGCACCATCCCTAGACATTAACCTCTGAACTTTTGATATATGGAAAAACCTAAAATCTCATTTGCTTAAGCCCCTTTTTTCTAGGTTTTCTGTTGCTTTCCACAGAGCACATTCTAATAGTCTCCCATTCTGATATTATGGCATCATACTTAATGTTATTTGCTTATCAAAATATTTAGCACATGGTAAATGCTAGGAAATGTTAATTACTAATGTTGTTTGCAGGGATTCTATCAAAAGCCTTAAGAGGCATACTTGAGATCCCTAATGTCTGAGGCAAGACATGAGTTGGGGAGGGACAAGAACCCAAATATAGAGCTATCAATTTTTGGAACTATTTAGTTTTATAAAATCTGTTTCGCTTCTAGTTGCACCTTCACTCAGCAGGGAAGGCTTCTACATTACACACTTAACATTGGAGCTAGTGCTATTTTCCCATAGTTTTGAACACGTCAATAATTAATTGATAACTTTTCTGTTAGTGTGGGCAATTAATGGGAGCTATACAGCTTTTGTTATATCAATTTTCCTGTATCTGAGGAGCAAAAAATTGATTTCACAAACTTACTGGTGTGTATTGATCCAATACCTATCCCTAGGTCCTTTCTATTTAATGCTTTTGTGCAGTCACTGGGAAAAGTCTCAGGACTGTCAAATGAAATGCAGTTCTGTGGAGTTTTATCTATTACACCACTTTGCAAGTATTTTTGGTATCAGTAATATATTTTCAAGTTTGGAGATCTAGATATTTTCTTTCCATATGTTTTCATTTCTGGAAAATAAAAATAGGAACCAGCTAAAAATTATCTTTCATTAACTAATGTTCCTCTTAGTCTTCCTACCATGTGGGCCAACTGAACTGGTGTCTAAACAATTTCACATCAAAATAACCAATCAGTCCAGCTATTCCAGAGAGCTTGTAGGATTTTGTGGGTTTAAAAAATGAACACATTGAATATTACAGGATGAAAGAGGGATCCACAGTGAAACAATTATGTCCTTAGAGACATAACAGGAGTTTCTGCCAGGAGCTCTGGTGGTCCCACTCTCTGAGTAGGCAAACTTAAGAAAACACTTGTATGATGGAGACATCTCAGTTCTGCATCTGCCTCACATTTACCACCGGGCTTGCTCATCTGTTACAACTTCCCCAAGCCAATCTCTTTCTTATTTGTATGTGGAATAGAGGCATTCCCTAAGGAAATACACAAGAATGAGGTGTTTTATGGGTGCAGTCAGGATGTAACAAATGACTTACAGCAACCATCTGAAATGTAGAGGTTTTGCATTTTCTAAGTCCATTTACTAGACTTCTGCTATACTTTGGAGACTTAAACAAGACCCTAATGTTTCATCATGTCTGGAAAACTCTAAAAGATGAACTTTTTATGAAGTAATAAGTTTCTCTGGACATATCTGTTGCTTCCAGGAAACCATAACTATGATGGTTATTAAATGTAGTGGGCTAGTAGAAATGTCCTAGTGTTTCAGCTGCCATTAATATAAATAAAAGGATGCCAAGGGTTATAGATGACCCACCTTAGTTTCAAGGGTAAACCACTGTCACCTTTTGCCTGGTATGTATTTTGTCATACCTCAATATTTAGCAAGAATTATATAGAATAGAGGCCATTTTTAAAAAGAACTGCTATAGCCCAAACAAAAAATTTCAAATATATTTAATAGTAGGCACACTTAACTACAGTTAAATAATGAAAGGTAATGTAATAATATCCTAGCTCACTCCCTATCTCTGTGAAAACTTCACTTTTATTATTAAACTAATTCTCTTAATGCTCAGGACGTATCACCCCTACTCAAAATCCTTTAGTCCCTCCTTAGTAGGCACTGGGTGAAGTCCAATCTTATCATGGAACCCAAGACATGGTAAGCTGCCCTCTCCCGACATCTCTAAATTTAACTCCCCTACATGGACTAAATCTTCTCAGTCAAATTCTTCAAGTCATTGTTGCTAGAACAAAATGTCAACATTCCCTTAGGAGTTTGTTCACACCATTCTTTCTACCTGTTCACTCCTCTCTGCATGTACAAGTGACACTTTCCTTCTAGACTTCCACAGATGGTGCCAGAGTATGGTGATGGTAAAGTATCACTTTCTCAATAATTATAGCTATTCTTATTAGCTACCAGACACTGTGCTTGGAAAATCCTCACTTAGGAGAATTCCCAGCTTTGGTATTAAGAAATCAAATTTGAAAAATCACTTCAAATTCTTACACATTTCATTCACGCAGTCCACATATATTTATCAAGTGTCTATTCTGCCTAGAAATCTTGGCCAATAGTTTCAGACATGTTTTAAAGCATGTTAAGTATGATTTAAGAGATATAAAATGTAGACATTAGTGACACGATATTATTCTCTAATCCACAAATTTTATTTAAATTTTGCCAATGTCACAGTGATGATTTTTATAGCAACAGAAAATCCCAAAGAATGCTTGGCATTCAGTTCTCAGGTTACTTTAATCTTTAATTTGGCCGAGTTTTGTATTTTATGACCTCAACATTTTTAAAGGTGTAATCCAGTTATATTGCAGAATGTCTCTCAATTTGGATTTGCATAATGTTTCCTTATTTTTAGATTCAGATTGTGCATTTTTGGCAGGAGCATCTCAGATGTGATGAAATGATGCTGATTTATTCCCAATGCATCCTATCAGGAGGTACATGGTATTGGCTATTCCCGTGATTCTCATGTGGAAGAATATAGTGTGATTCTGGAAGTCATTCTACGGGAGTTTACATCCCAACTCAGTGTCTTTGCATGTGCGTGTGAAACTTTATTTACAAAATCAAAGGGTGAGTTGGATTTTGCCCATGGACTTTTGGTTATGCTAGGAGAACCCTCTGGGTCCTGGGCTTCTAGGTTCTTGACTTATGTCACATGAAAGAATTTAAAGACAGCCATAGAGTAGGAAAGGGAGTAAAGAGTTTATTAAGAAACAAGAAAAGAATGGATTTTCCTAGATATGGACTGCAGCGTGCTGCAGGATGAGTGACGCAGGCAGAAGGCTCACATTAGGCCTTTTAGAACCTTGACTCTTCCCCCTTCCAAATGTTGGAAAAAGCTCCAACCTTTTGCTCTTCTGATTGGTTGCCTTATGATCCCCACCTTTTAGCTCTCAGAGGCCCAATGAGGAGGCCTCTTTGGGGTTATCTGGGGCATCTCCTTGACCCCGGAAAGAGTTCGAAGTAGAATCTTGTAGCCAGGTCTTGGGAAATCTTTCAAGCAGCCTTGCCCTCAGGAGGTTTCTGGGTGAAGTCTCACGGCCATGTTGTTCGTCCGCCATGTTGTCTGCCACGTCTTCAGCTGTGACCCAAGTCTTCCCTTTCCCTATGCTAGCCTGCCCCGGTTATCCACTCCTAGCCCAGGCAATAGAACACAAGAATGGTAAGTAGAAAATGCATCTTAACAAAGGATGCCACATTATAAATATTTAGCAACTGTCTTTTTAAAAATGCAGGTCCTTTCCTATTTTTTACAGTTTGAAAAATGTTTTTTCTTTATTAGAGAAGTTGTGGGTTTACAAAACAATGTGGTACAGGATTCCCATATACCACCCCACCACTTGCATTGCTGTGGAACAATTGTTACAATTAATGTAACATTTGTAACAATTCTGCTTCATACTAAGTGTAAGCAGATTATTAGGAATATAATTAACCTCCCTGTGCCTCAGGTTTCTCATTCATAAAATGTAAATATTAATACCTGTCTTCCAGGTTTGCTCTGAGGATTAAAACTGTGCCTGCCCCATAGTAAACACTACATGTCATCATCATTAACTAGTCCCATGTTTTTAAATATCATCATAAAATACCTCTCTGGTTCCAACTTTTCCTTTATTCCAAAAATATTTCCAGCAGCCAGACACAAAATGGTGACTAGTATCTAATAAAAATCTCAAAATTAACATTAATGCCTATCTGAACACTTTACATAGGTCATGTCTACAGTTCCCCCCACTCATCCCATCTTCCTCATCTCAGATAACAGCCAAAAGGCTCTTGTTCTATTTCCAGGGTGCTTAAAGCAAATACATGAAATGGGTCAGGTTAAACAATGGGAATTTATTTGCTTATGTTTAGTTTATGTGCTTAGATTCTTTTTTTTTTTTAAATTAGAAAAACTGTGGGTTAACAGAAAAATCAGGTGCAAGTACAGGATTCCCATATATCACCCTACCACCCATACTTTCCTTTGGTTTGGAATATTTGTTACAATTGATGGTGGCGCATTTTTTATAATTATACTATTAAATGAAGCCTGTAGTTTAACTTAGGGTTGCTTGTTTGTGTAGTGTATTTCCCCAGATTTTAAAAAATTTGTATTCTGTTACCATATATACAATCTAATTTGTCTCCTATTAAACATATTCAGGCATATATTACAGTGCTGTTGTGTTCCCAATGTTGTTCTATCATTATCACCATCCCTTTCCAAAATATTTCTATCCTTTCAAATAGGAACCCAGTACATTTGAAGTAGTTCCCATTCCATATCCCCACCACAACCCCTGGTAACCTAAATTCTAGGTTCTGACTCTATGAGTTTGCTTATTCCAATTTTTTCAAATCAGTGAGATCACACAATATTTGTTACGTTTTTGTCTGGCTTATTTCACTCAACAAGATGTCTTCAGTGGCCATCCATGTTGCTGTATGTATCAGAATTTCTTTCCTTTTTAAGACTGAATAACATTCCATTGAATGTATATACTATATTTTATTGATCCATTCATCGGTTGATGGACACCTGGGTTGCTTCCATCTTTTGGAAATTGTGAATAATGCTACTATGAAGATCAGTGTGTAAATAGTTGTTTGAGTTCTTGCATTCAAATTCTTTTGTAGTATATACTTAATTGTGGAATGTCGGATCATATTTTAGTTTTATATTTACCTTTCTGAGGAACTGCCAAAATGTCTTCCACAGCAACTGCTCCATTTTACATTGCTAGAAGCAACCAATGAGTGTTACTATTTCTCTGCAACTTCTCTAACATTTGCTATTTTCCAGTTTTTCAATAACTGCTGTTCTAATGGGTATGAAATGGTATCTCATTGTGGGGGTTTTTTGTTTTCTTTTTATTTCTTTCTCTCCCCTTCCCCCCCTCCCACCCACCCAGTTGTCTGCTCTCTGTGTCCAATCACTGTGTATTCTTCTGTGATGGCTTCTATCCTTATCAGCGGCACCAGGAATCTATGTTTCTTTTTATTGTTTCATCTTGCTGTGTCAGGTCTTCGTGTATGTGGTGCCATTCTTGAGCAGGTTGCACTTTCTTCCCACTGGGTGGTTCTCCTTATGGGGCACACTCCTTGTGTGTGGGGCTTCCCTATGCGGGGGACACACCTGTGTGGCATGGCACTCCTTGCACACATCAGCACTGTGCATGGGCCAGCTCCACATGGGTCAAGGAGGCCCGGGGTTTGAACCACATGGGGCTTCCCATGTGGTAGGCAGATGCCCTATCAATTGGGCCAAGTCTGCTTCCCTCATTGTGGTTTTGATTTGCATTTTCCTGATGGCTAATGATGTTGAGAATGTTTTCATATGCTTTCTGCTTATTTTTGTATCCTCTTTGGACAGATGTCTGTTCAGGTCTTTTGCCCATTTTGTAATTGGGTTGTTTGCCCTTTTGTTGTTAAGTAGAAGCATTTCTTTATATATGCTGCATATAATTAAGACACTATCAGGAAACAGATGTGGCTCAACCAATTGGGCTCCTGTCTATCATATAGGAGGTCCAGAGTTCAATGCCCAGGGCCTCCTGGTGAGGGCAAGCTGGCCCACATGGTGAGTTGGCCCACACGGATTCTGGCCCATGCGGGAATGCTGCCCCATGCATAAGTGCTACCGTGTATGGAATCCCACCCAGTGCAGGAAAGCCTCCCTGCACAGGAGACCCAGCTGATGCAGAGAGCTGGTGCAGCAAGATGATGCTACAAGTGACACAGAGGAGAGAAAATAAGAAGACATAGCAGAACAGGGAGTTGAGGTGGCACAAGAGAGTAATCACCTCTCTCTCACTCCGGAAGGTCCCAGGATCAGTTCCTGGAGCCACCTAATGAGAATACAAGCAGGCACAGAAGAAAACACAGCGAATGGATACAGAGAGTAGTGAATGGGGGTAATGGGGAGTAGGGGGAGAAATAAATAATAAAATAAATAACAACAACAAAAAGACACTATCAAGGCAATGCTTTCTTCCTGAAGATCAGTTGCTGGCAATCCTTTGTTCTTCTGTCATACTGCAAGGCATATGGCAGCACTGCTGGTCTTTCCCTTCTTTTCCAGGATTCATTGATTTTAGATTCTTGCTGCCATGGCTTTCTACATCTCTAAATTTCATTCCCTCATAAAGGACTCCAGTGGTAGACTTAAGAGTCATCATGATGTAGGTAGGTAGCACATGAACTGAAGTATTCTCATCATAAGGTCCCATTTATAATGGGTTCACATCCCCAGGAATGGATTAAATTTAAGGACATGTTTTTCTGGGGTACATACAGCTTTAAACACCACACCTCTCTACTTGGAATACTTCAAAGCCAACCTTATCTTTCCGAAAAAACCTTTAGGCTCTAGGTAGTATTGTCCCAGCTATCTCCACAATCTTGCATCTCTTCTTTCACTCATCATTCATCAGACCCTTACTGTTTCTCCTCCCAGAAGCTCTTGTCCAGCAGATATCCAAATGGCTCATTCCCTCACCATCTTTCAGAGTTTTGCTACAATCATATCAGATAGAACTTCTCCATCCTTCTATATATTTCTTCTTAGACCTGATCACCAATTGGTATATTATATATTTATTTTTGTTCACTCTCTTCTCCCTCCCACTCTCCACCCAATATCTCTGACTATAAATACAAGGAAAGCCTAGGCTTTGTCTTATTCACTGCTCTATCTTTAGTGCCTGAAACACTGTCTAGCACAAAAGAGGAAATCAATTAATATTTTCTGAGTTACAAAATGGGTACCTTCTTTACCTGGAATATTCTTTAAAGGTAAACTAGCTTTATCACAAGGATACTAATACATCATAGATGTTAGTTATCCCTATTTAATAACCTAGAGATATCTCTATAAGACAGCCATTGCTGGCATAAGAAAATTTCATTTTGATTTAGAATATATGTGTCATGCAAACCACACCATTCTGAAAGAAAGATATTTATTTCTCAATGTTCACAAGGCAATAACAAACACTTTTGCTGAGCCTTTAAGAGATGACCAAGTTCAGAACTATAGAAGGAAGTACTGATTTGGATCTTAAAGCTTTCTACCTACTTAGAAAAAAAATGCGTACATCTCTCATCTACTCAAGTAACTACTAGCAATTATTTCTGAGTTAAAATACACTAACACAGCTATCAGCTAATGAATAGTATAATTTTGTGATTTATGCTCTGATTTCTTGCTGTTTATTCTGACCAACCTTCTCAATTTTTTTTTTTTTTTTTTAGAACACACGGGATGATGGTTTATTTAATCTAACTATAGACTTACTGGCTTAGAGCCCTCGGCTCTTCCTTCTCCCTCCTCCCTGAAACAGCACATAGTATGTACTGCTCTGGAGGTGGTTTGACCATTCCATTTCCAAAAGATCTTTCATATGAATCTTAACGAAATGATATCTACAATATATGTTATTTCACAACCCCTACTTTTTTTTATTTTTTAAAGTTAGGTATGCATTTTTTTTTTAAGATTTATTTTTTATTTATTTCTCTCCCCTTCCTGCCCCCTGTTGTCTGCTCTCTGTGTCCATTTGCTGTGTGTTCTTCTGTGTCCGCTTGCATTCTTGTCAGCAGCACCAGGAATCTGTGTCTTTTTTTGTTGTGTTATCTTGCTGTATCAGCTCTCTGTGTGTTTGGCGCCACTCCTGGGCATGCTGTGTTTTTTTCGCGCTGGGCGGCTCTCCTTAGGGGGTGCACTTCTTGCTTGTGGGATTCTGCTATGGGGGGACACTGCTGTGTGGCATGGCACTCCTTCTGCAGATCAGCACTGCACATGGGCCAACTCACCACATGGGTCAGGAGGCTCTGGATTTGAACCCTGGACTTCCCATGTGGTAGGCGGATGCTCTATCAGTTGAGCCAATCCCGCTTCCCTCACAGCCTCTACTTTTAATCTCCCTTTATAGATAAAGGAAAACATTTTTCTTTTCCATTTTCCTCCTCCCAGTTGCCCCTTTGTCTCATTTGATCTCATTTTTAGTTTTTTATTTCTGATAGGAAGTGGAATTTTCTGTATTCAATTTACAATGGCCTGTATCTTCATCAATTTTGTTTCAGTGATACCGAAATCTTAAAACTGATAACTGCAGCTGGTCAGAAAGTATTTCTATAATAATAAGGTAGCAATTTCTATGTTCATTTTTTATGGGAAGTTTTTTTTTAAAGCATGTATTTTTTTCCTTTGCCAGCTCACTGATGCCAGAAGAAATTTCTTGGTTTGATAATTGCCCAAATGTTACAAGACGTTAGGAAATAGAGACTGTGATTTTCTTATTTTCTCTAAGAAATCTCAATCACAGTTTTTTATAAGGCAAAATAATCACAAGCTGCCAGAGCAGCGTCCAGCAAACTATAGCCCTGGATCAAATCCAGCTTTGGGCTTGCTGTGGAGGAGTCGTTTCATTTTAAAGGGTTGTAAAGAAAGAATATGCAACAGAGACTATATGAGGCCTAAATTATTTATTACCATGCCCTTTATTTTAAAAAGCTTGATGATATCTGTTCTGAAGTGTAGTCTGAAATTCAAACTTAGGATATCTTTTGCCAAGAAAAAGTGAAAATATCACTTCTATCACAAATACATATCTGGGAAGATATACTAAGTGCAGTGATGTACTGGAACTGGTTCATAATAGTAAGACCAGGCTGGCCATATCCAGGAAGCAGCTATCAGTGGCAGTGTTTACACCATGAAAATTAGCAAATGCTACAAATAGTGCTTTGGGGAATTATTTATTTTTGTTTTGCTCAGTTTTGCTCAGTTTATTGTTTCAGACCGTTTATTAGTACACAATTGACAATTTCATCCTTACATGAATTATAAAGTTATTTCTATGATAGCATATTGGAGTTGAAATGATCTTGCACAAACCTCTGTCTAATCCCAGTGAAGTGGTCCTTGGCCTTTCTCATCCACTTCATCTGACTGAAAGTCTGCTTCTTGAAAAGTAGCCCTTTCTATTAGGGATTTGTATAACAACCACCGTGGACTTCCATTTCTGTAATATTGACTAAAAATCTTGCTACAAAATTCAGAAAAATTCTAGAAGAAGTATAGCAAGTATTCTTTTAGAAGCATAACTTCCATGCCTTCCCCTTGATAAGGGACATGAGATGAGCCTTCCTGGCACCAAGGGATATTAAGAAGCACCAATTAGTGATGCTTCTTGACCAAAAGGGGGACATACTGAATACAAATTATTTCTTATGGCTAAGAGATTTCAAAGTGAATCAAGAGTTATTTCCAGAGGTTGTGCTTATTAGCCTCTCTGAAGGATCTCACTTCTGCCACAGAAAACAATGCCTCAAGCAGGAGTGCTCCAAAGGGCTCTAGAGACATCTGGACCCAATAAGTAAGGCAGACAACCCCAGGAAATTGGCACCCCATCAGTAGACCTTGAAATATATGATAACCTATCTCCCCAAAGAATCAGAGTTAGATTCATTTGTAATTAACCTACACTTGGTTCTTTTGCCCCTTTTATTTGAACCTATAATTAGCACTACATCTATTAAATTTATGTCCCAGAGGCTTAAATCTTTGGTATGTTCATATGCCCAAATCTCAGCAGAGTTGCAGCTAAATACCTGTTCTCCAGTTCATTGAACTCACCCAGGACAACTAACAAGGAAATGAGGATGGACAGCTCCCATCCCAAAACCCGGAGTATCTACATCAACAAACAAGACAGTTCCACCCATCTTTCCCATGGGATCTAAGCCCCCTCTCAATCAGAAGCAGAGTGGGCATCATTATCCCCAAATCTTCAAGATTGAGGAATGAACAAACATAAGGGGGGAATGTAACTATGGACCAAAGTAGACTTTTTATTATTCTAGTAATGGAAGAGCTTGTAACACTGATATAAAGGCAGTGGTCAACAGAGGTTCTGAGGGGAGGAAGAAGGAATAGGTATAAAATGTGGCATTTGAGGGGCATTGGACTGGTTCTGCATGATATTGCAGTGGCAGATACAGGCCATCATACACTTCGACAAAATCTATAAATTGTATTTGTAGTGTGTAAACTGTAATGTAAACTATAGAACATGGTCAGCAGCAACACTTCAATATTTGTTCATCAATTGTAACACTAATGAAAGATGTTGTTAATGGGGGAGGGGTGGGGTATATGGGAATCACCTGTATTTTTGATGTAATTTTATATAATATAAAACTTCTTTAAAAATAAAGAAAAAAAAAGCATAGCTATATGAATGCATTTGTCTCCCTCAAGTAATAAAAGCCACAAGAAAACTGGAAACCAGATGATCTAGTGAATGAGCTGAATCCATAGAAGCTGTATGGAGAGTTACTAGTCTCAAAATCAAAGGGCTTAGAATTTAAAGTCATTCAAATACAGGAGAGGAGAGGGTGTTAACATTCAGGTTCACAGTTGAAGGCAGTACATTTTGGTCATTAATAAATCAGTGAAAAGCCTCTAAATGACCAATCATCCAACAAATGGTATGAGTTAATGAGAGGGAATGATAACTTTCTAAGGTTGAAATCTGATTGGGAAAACAGTCTTCCCTGAGAAGTTACAGGCCTGTGTTTCAAATTTGCTCGCTCTAGGTACTGCTAATCAGTAAAATGAACATAAAAGGGCCAGTGATACTCAGTAAAGACATTTGGGAGACACAAATGCAAACCTCCTTTAAAGGATAAAGGTCTTCTAACGACAATCGCGCAAAACAGAAAGTTACTGAACACTAAAGGATATAACTTACCTGAGAGCTTGCTTCTTGCAGGGTAGCCCATATGGTCAGCAGACCTGACAAAAACAAAACATTTTAAATAAAACTGCAGGGGCATTTGAATCTTACTGGCCGTTGGATGGGACTGCTGCCAGTTGGCGTGTCCCGTGGCGCGAGAATGGAAAAGCGCTACCGCCGGTCCCGCAACTTCTGCCAAGACCGCCTTGTAAAATGAATGAAAATTAATGTGGTGACACACAGAATCTCGTTGATGTCAAGTGGAATTTGTCAGAGAGGTAAAGAAGAAGGAGTTTATGGTTTTCTATAGAAGACATCAGGAAGTAAGTGAAGAGAGGTTCTAAACTGAAAACCTGTCTTTGCAAGGAACCTGGTGCTTTAATTGGATATGTTGCACCCCGATGTAAAAAGTTATTATCACTTTCCATGTGGCCTTCAGAGAGAATGTATTTTCCAGATTACTGGCAATTTTGGGTCATTTCGTTGGAACCATCAACCTGTTCAAATAAATTACATCTAATTGTTATAGACAGTCCTTACCATGTGCCATTTGGAATTTATTGAGCCTAGTCCAACATATAGTATATTATGAAGTCCTTGTAGTAAGAATGCTTGGTTTCACAGAAACGGTTTACAGTTTCAAGCAATAAACGCAGGAGTGTTTTTCTTCAGATGCATGTATGCAATGATAGTGATACATTTCAGAAAGAGATGTTGAGAATGGAATTCATATTCCTGAAAAAGATGTGATTTGGGAACTAGAGGAAAATGCTTATTGAGAGCTTTTGCAGCACCATGAGCCTTGTGATGTCCAAGGATGTTGCTGTAAAGGGCAAGAATAGAATGCGCCTGACAGCAAATGAGAAATAAAACACTGTCAATGTTGTGGTTCTAGTGGAACCCATTTAGACTGTTACTCACCACAATCATGGGAACAAAATTGGGAGTGTTTGGAATGTGGAAAGTATCATCTACAATTCAGGGGATTACAAAAGAAGCCAAAAAGCACACTTAGCCTAATTCAAATAACATTGATATTACTGATTGTTTGTTAGACGAGTCATCACCGAAATTACTCAGTCACCTGGAGCCCAGATCTAATGAGAACACCCCTGGAAGTCCCACTGGTCTGGAAAGGAGCAAGGAATCAACCTGTTAAAAGAAGGGAAAGCAGCAAATTTAGAAGAGTTTTTAAACTGTATTAATAGAGTTAGGATACCCAATTAAAAGAAAAACTAAAAGATTATATATCAACAAAGCCAATATATGGAATAATGCCTTAGATAGATTCAGAAATGAAAGCTTTAATCCTGTATACTCAATTGAAATAGCCTATGTAAACGAAAATGATAAATTTGGCCAAGAGCATCCTGGATCAAAACAAGAATTTCTGAGTCTTTCAGTGCAGCATCTTGAAAGCCCATCATTGTTTGAAGGGTCCTTGTCAAAGAACTTGTCCCTTAATGTTCAAGATAAATAGTACAACAAATATGGCTGACTTTAACTCAGCAATAAATGAATGCTCTACCTACCTACAGCTTATTGGATGTCTTAGACATTAAGTGATAAATATATGTTGGTAAAAGATATACTTTTTGACCGTGTTATTAAGAGAGCCCAAACACCTTTCGAAAGTTTTAAGCAGGGTCTGAAAACTCTGCATTTTAGAGAAAATTCTGACTTCTCCAGAAGCATTTTGCAGCATCCTCTATCATAAATGTTATAATCTTTCTGTGAAAATTCTTAGTGATCTTTTTACAATTTACCCATTGTCTACCATAAAACTTTGGGATTTTGGAACAGTTACTTACAAGCTATTGAAAATTGTAAATCTGCAACAACAATGGAAGATATTCTTATTTTTGCAACTGGTTGCAGTTCCATTCCACCTACTGAATTTAAACTCACTCCTTCAATTGAGTGCCTGCATATGGATTTTCCTATTAGAAACAAGTGTAGTATCTCTTCCAATAACTAATATGTTTAAAGAATTTCAAGAAAATATGGACTTTGCCATAAAAAAAAAACACTTTAAAACTAGAAAAAGAAGAAAGTTCTCACTATGTGGGACATTAAAATGTTTCTTTGAACAAAGATTTTTCTTTTAAAGTTGCTATTGAGCCTTTCTTTTGTTTCAGAAATCTGTCCATCATCACTTTTGATCAAACTTGTCAGCTTCTAGGTCCAATAAGATTTATATGTACGTGAAGTAATGCTTTGGCCATTTAAGCTAAAAAAATTTTTTGTTGAAGTGTACTAATCAAAATTGGTGAATTTTTCATTGTCTTAATATACATGCTTCATAAATTTCAATATAAATACTTACAGAATGACTGTAAAGAATTCTTGAAGCATAGGAGTATAATATATAAGGAAAAAAAGTTTTGCTATTTTTGAAAATTGTTAGCTGGAAGATGCCACAATGATTTTTCTCTCTTTATGCAATTTTCAAATTATTTCTTATTTTCTTTAGCCTAAAGTATTTTGTAGAAAAGCTAAATGGATAATTCCTCTTATATAAATCAGAGGTGTATACTCTGGGCTGTATGTTTATGTGTGCTTTTCTAAAATGGCATGAAGTAGGTTGTTAAAAATGCTTGAAAATTATTGATTTGTATTAAAACAGAATCATACTGCAGTTAGATTATGCATAATGGGAAATATTATTATATGAAAAGGAAAATTGCACAATATTCTGAAAGCTACAGACATTCCATTGGCTTGAAAACACTTTAGAGATGGGTATAAAATGTATTTGAAAATATCTTAGAAAGTGTGTCTTTTTTTAAAGCCTTGACTTCTTTTTTTTTTTTTTTTGATATCCAATGTGTGGTATTAAACCACAGTTATGCCTGATCCCTAATCAGTTTAGGTATCTGAATGATCTCAGTAGATTGTCATAAGGTAGGTTAGGCTATTTGACATTTATTTATTATCAGGATGTTTGTATGATAGGTAACCTGGCACCATAAAACTAGTTATTTTCTCTGGCTTTGAAGGGTATCTGTTATTACATAAGCAATGTAGAAATAAAGTAAAAACAACAACAACAAATAAGCAAAATGAAAAATCCACTCTAATCTCACCATACAGAGAACTACTGTGTTTGTGTATGTCCTTCTATAAATTCTTTAATACAATATTTGTATTTCCTTTCTAAACTCTTTAAAAGACATGTCAGATAGATTTAAATATCAATAATTATATTAATAGGAAAAAGAAATTGAAGCATAAGTTATAATCAAAAAGGCATAATCACAAAAGACCTGGGAAATTTTAAAAAGAAGGAAGTTAGACTCCTGGAAATAAAAAATACATCCTCAGAACAGGTTTAGTACCTTTGAATATGTATGTGATGGAATTACCCAGGAATGAGCACAGTTAAATAGAAGATAAGGAAGAAAAGTTAACAGACGTTGAAGATAGAAGGAGAAGGTCTAACATATGAATTAAAGTATCTGGGGGAGAGGAAGCAAGATGGTGGCTGAGTGAACTTGCCTTGCGGTGTCTCCTGGGAAGAGGCGGCTGGGCACCGCTGGAGATTCTCCGAGGCCAGGCTTTTTTGGGATTTTTGCAGGGCAGGAAGTGTCTGGACATCGATTTGGTGGGAAGGTAATGGAGAGGATTGGTCTATAAGATATAATTTGGGTTCTATTGCCCGGAGGTGAGACCTGCACATGGGTTGCTCCCTCTTTGGGGGTGGGTGGAGCTGCGGTACCAGCGTGGCGGCTCCACTTTTTGGTGGGTCTGCGGTGCTGGGGAGTTCGCAAGTCCTGGGTGGGCTGTTGGGGGGTTGCGGATCGATTTGGGGAGACAGACGGTGTTTTGTTGTGAAGTGGGGGAATTTTTGATTGCGGACACAAATAATAGCGCTTCCGCCTGAAGCCCTGCCCCCACAAGCCCGGCTGCCAATCTGCAACGGAATTAGATTGTTAGCAATAAAGGGACATAATTGGGAGGCTGTTACAGGGTGCGGCGAGGGACGGGACACGTCGGGAAGCTGAGTGGGCAATATTTTGCGAAGCCTGGAAATTCCGGTTTCAGAATCTGTTTTCGGCGTTTCCAACCGGAACCCAACCCACGGATCGGGCTTCGGATCTGCATCATTAAATTGGCTGTGGTGTAGAGGCGCCCTCACATGCCCGTTTTGTGGGATCACAGGGTGGGAGCTGTCCAAAAGCTGAATTGACGATATACCCACATAAATAAACCCTAGTGAGTAAGTGAATTGCAGGGTTCAGACATAATGTAGAGTTTGCGGATCTGACTTACCCCATAGGGTTGGCACACAGCTGTGGGGATCCCGGAGGGCTGTGTTACACTGCGGGGCTCCTAGGCTTCCTGTTGACCAGAGTTGAGGTTGCCAGGTCTGAATCCCCTAAACTCTGGTGGCCCACACCCCAGAGTCTCACACCTCTTGAGCCTTCAATATCTCAGACTTTCCACCCCTGAATCCATCATGCCCTGAGGTCCATCTGAGGTACTTGAATGCCCTAGCCTACAATGTTTGCATTTTTTCTTTATCGTTTCATTTTGTTTTGTTTTTATTTTCATTTTATCTTATTTTTTTTTTACTTTTTTTAATGTCCTGATTGCTAATATTGCATTATCCCCTAGTCTTTTCTCCCAGCGTATCCCCCAAAGTCTTTTTTTAAATTCAGTTATTTAGGGTTTTTTTTCTTGTTGCTGCTGTAGTTGGTATTGCAATTATGGTTCGTGTATATCTGTTTTTTTCTTTCCCCTACCTGTTCCCCATCCTCTGCCCACTCCCCTTTTTCTTTCTTCCTTTCTTCTCTTCTTTCTTTTTTTTCTTTTCTTTTTCTGTATTCTCTCTCCCTCTTGTACCTCATTTTCTACTTATTTTATTTTAACTCAAATATACAATAGGTGCGGCAGGGAACACCTCACATTTGCTTGGTTTTCATTTCTGTGTGAACTGATTTACGCTACCTACACTATCCCCTTTCCCCTACATCTTGATATCCACCATCATTTACTGTCTCTCCTATATTCCACCTCCCACCTCCCTTTCTTTGATCCACAAAGTGTCTAACTCTTAATTTCTAATACATTTGTTTTGTTTTCTGTCTGTTATCCACTCTTGAATCTATTACCTTTCTTTTCTCTTTCCCTCTCTCATGGAAACAATAGCTTTTTAGCTCATACCATATTCCTCCCATATTCAGTCATCTACCTCATAATAGGTACTCTACCTACTGCTATAACTCTACACAATTTACATTAATCTAACCTCCATCCTCCCAGATCTCATATTCTTGCTTTGTTAACATATATCACCAATATTACTTTACACTTTTTCCTTGCTTACACAATTGCCTTTCCCCGGCACTAATACTTTCCTTTAAAGTGAACTTAACCAACAACAAGAAATTAGAATAAGAAGAACAAAGTAACAAAGAGAAGATATAACATGCAAAAACAACAGCTAATTAATCTTCAAGAGTAGACAAAGAAGCTAAGGAAATGATTAAACCTATCAAGATAAAATGAAGACCAGACAGCAACAAAAATCTACAAACCAAACCAGTAATCAGGAAAACATGGCTGAATCCAATCAACAAACCAAAAATCATGACGGGGAACAGAACTTTGCACAAGCAATGAAAGATCTCAGAACATTTATCACCGACAAATTTGATGAAGTAATGAAAGAGGTTAACAACATGAAGACAACACTTGGAGGGGAAATTGCAGACATACGCAAAAAGATAACAGATGTGATGGGAATGAACACCACAGTTCAAGAAATCAAAAATACACTTGCAGCAAATATCAGCAGACTAGAAGAGGCAGAGCAGAGAATTAGTGATGTGGAAGACAGTACATCGGAAATCAAACAGATAGTAGAAGGGGTCGATAAAAAGATAGAGAAAATCCAGCTAGGACTTAGGGACCTGAATGACAATGCAAAATGCTCAAACATACGTATTATAGGCATTTCAGAAGGAGAAGAGAAGGGAAAGGGGTCAGAAGGAGTGTTGCAGGAAATAATGGCTGAAAACTTCCCAAATCTACTGAAAGAGACAGATGTACATATCCAAGAAGCACAGCACACTCCACTAGTAATAAACCCCAACAGGCCCACCCCAAGACATATACTTGTCAAATTGTCCAATGCTCAAGACAAAGAAAAAATCCTAAAAGCAGCAAGAGAAAAAAAAACCATCACATACAAGGGAAGCTCCATAAGATTAAGTGCCGATTTCTCATCTGAAACCATGGAGGCAAGAAGGCAGTGGTATGATATAGTCAAGGTACAAAAGGAAAAACATTCCCAATCAAGAATACTCTATCCAGCTAAACTAGCATTCAAACATGATGGAGAGTTCAAAATATTCGCAGATAAACAGAAACTGAAAGAGTATACCAACAAGAAAACTCCCCTTCAAGAAATTCTAAAGGGAGTTCTGCAGGAAGAAAGGAAAAAAAGGGACAGGCAGAGTTGGAGGAGAGTATAAGAGCAACAAAAAAAGAGAAAAATAGAAGGAAAAAAATACAAACAAAATATGACAAACACAAATCCAATCAAAATATGGCTACACAAATAATTCCTTGAAAATAATAACACTGAATGTCAACAGATTAAATTTACCTATCAAAAGGTTCAGACTGGGACATTGAATAAGGAAATATGACCCATCTGTATGCTGTCTACAAGAGACACATCTTAGACCCAGAAACGCATGGAGATTGAAAGTGAATGGCTGGAAAACAATCATACAAGCAAACAATAACCAAAAAAAGGCAGGAGTAGCTATATTAATATCAGACAAAATAGACTTTAAAGGTGAAACAATTGTGAGAGACAAAGAAGGATACTACATTTTAGTGAAAGGGACAATCTGTCAAGAAGATCGAACAATCATAAATATTTATGCTCCTAACAAGGTTTCCTCTAAATACATGAGGCAAACACTGGAAAAACTAAGTGAAACAATAGATGCATCTACAATTATAGTGGGGGATTTTAATACACCACTATCTGCCTTGGACAGAACATCTCAAAAGAGAATCACTAAAGAAACAAAACATTTGTACAGTATATTAGAGAAGCTGGATCTATTAGACATATATAGATCATTACACCCAAACACAGCAGGATATACATTCTTCTCAAGCACACATGGATCATTCTCCAAGATAGACCATATGCTAGGCCACAAAGAAAGGCTGAATGAATTCAGAAAGATTGAAATTGTACAAAACAATATCTCTGACCACAGTGGAGTCAAGCTGGAAATTTGCAAGGGACAGAGGCCCAGGTTTCATACCATGATTTGGAAATTAAACAGCACAGTCTTAGAAAAACAGTGGGTCAAAGAAGAAATCTCAAAAGAAATCAATGACTACCTTGAAACAAATGATAATGATAACACAACATACCAAAATATATGGGATACAGCAAAAGCAGTACTGAGAGGGAAATTTATAGCCATAAATTCATATATCAAAAAAGAAGAAAGAGCAAAAATTGAAGAACTAACTGCACATTTGAAGGAATTAGAAAAACAACAACAAAGTAACCCAACAGGAAGAAGAAGGAAGGAAATAACAAAGATAAGAGCAGAACTAAATGAAATAGAAAATAAGAAAGCACTTGAAAAGATAAACAAGACCAAGAGCTGGTTTTTTGAGAAGATCAACAAAATCGACAAACCTTTATCGAGACTAACAAAGAAAAAAAAGAGAGAAGATGCAAATACACAACATAAGAAATGAGAAAGGCGATATCACCACTGACCCCACAGAAATAAAGACTATCAAAAGAGGATACTTTGAAAAAGTATATTCCAAAAAAAAATCACAATTTAGAGGAAATGGACAAATTCCTAGAAACACATAAGCAACCCATATTGATGAAAGAAGAAATTGATGATCTTAACAAACCAATCTCAAGCATAGAGATAGAATCAGTCATTAAAAATCTCCCAACTAAGAAGAGCCCAGGGCCAGATGGCTTCACAGGTGAATTCTACAAAACATTCCAGAAAGAACTAACACCAATCCTGCTGAAACTATTCCAAAAAATTGAAACAGAAGGAACATTGCTGAACTCCTTCTATGATGCCAACATTACCCTAGTACCAAAGCCAAACAAAGACACCACAAGAAAGGAAAATTACAGACCAATTTCTCTAATGAACCTAGATGCAAAAATATTTAACAAAATACTTGCTAATCATATTCAACAACACATTAAACGAATTATACACCACGACCAAGTGGGATTTATTCCAGGTATGCAAGGATGGTTCACCATAAGAAAATCAATCAACGTAATACACCATATAAACATATTGAAGGAAAAAAATCACATGATTTTATCTATAGATGCAGAAAAAGCATTTGAAAAATGCTTTCTTGATAAAAAACTCCAAAAGATTGGAATACAAGGAAATTTTTTGAACATGATAAAGAGCATATACGAAAAACCTAAAGCCAACATTGTTTACAATGGAGAAACCCTAAAATCCTTCACTCTAAACTCAGGAACAA
This sequence comes from Dasypus novemcinctus, assembly GCF_030445035.2. Classification (NCBI taxonomy): domain Eukaryota; kingdom Metazoa; phylum Chordata; class Mammalia; order Cingulata; family Dasypodidae; genus Dasypus; species Dasypus novemcinctus. The sequence goes on along the minus strand of NC_080702.1, from coordinate 10,489,320 downwards.
GACAAGGATGCCCATTGTCTGCACTCCTATTTAACATTGTCTTAGAAGTACTTGCTCGAGCACTGAGGCAAGAACCAGATATAAAAGGCATTCAAACTGGAAAGGAAGAAGTCAAAATTTCATTATTTGCAGATGACATGATCCTATACATAGAAAACCCTGAGAGATTTACAACAAAGCTTCTAGAACTCATAAATGAGTTCAGTAAAGTCGCAGGTTATAAGATCAATGCGAAAAAATCAGTAGCTTTTCTGTACACCAATAATGAGCAAGATCAGGAGGAAATCAAGAAACAAATACCATTCACAATAGTAAATAAAAAAATCAAATACTTAGGAATAAATTTAACTAAAGAGGTAAAGAACTTATACACTGAGAACTATACAAGATTGTTCAAGGAAATCAAAGAAGACCTAAATAAATGGAAGAATATTCCTTGTTCATGGATAGGAGACTGAATATTATTAAGATGTCTATCCTACCAAAACTGAACTACACATTCAATGCAATCCCAATAAAAATCAACACAGCCTTCTTTAAGGAACTAGAAAAACTAACTATGGAATTTATTTGGAAAGGAAAGAGACCCTGAAGAGCCAAAGACATATTGAAAAAGAAAAACGAAATTGGAAGAATTACACTACCTGACTTCAAAACATACTACAAAGCTACAGTAGTGAAAACAGCATCGTATTCGCATAAGGAGAGACACACAGACCAATGGAATCGAATTGAAGGCTCTGATATAGAACCTCACATATACAGTCATATAGTATTCGATAAAGCCACCTAACCCTCTCAACTGGGAGAGAGTGGCCTATTTAACAAATCGTGCCTGAAGAACTGGATAGCCATATGTAGAAGAATGAAAGAGGATTACCATCTCACACCTTATACAAAGATCAACTCAAGATGAATCAAAGACCTAAATATAAGAGCCAAGACCATAAAAACCTTGGAAAGCAGTGTAGGGAAACATCTACAGGACCTTGTAATAGGAAATGGATTCATGAATAGCACACCAAAAGCACGAGCAGCAAAAGAACTAATAGATAAATGGGACTTCCTCAAAATTAAAGCCTTCTGCACCTCAAAGGAGTTTGTCAAGAAAGTAAGAAGGGAGCCCACACAGTGGGAGAAAATATTTGGCAACCATATATCTGAAAAGAAACTTATAACTTGCATATATAAAGAACTCCTATATCTTGAAAATAAAAAGATAACCCATTTAAAAAATGGGAAAAAGATTTAAACAGACACTTCTCCAAAGAAGAAATACAAATGGCTAAAAAACACATGAAAAAAATGCTCCAAATCTCTAGCTATCAGGGAAATGCAAATCAAAACTACAGTGAGATACCATCTTACTCCCATAAGATTGGCAGCTATGAAAAAAACAAGAATACAAATGCTGGAGAGGATGTGAAGAAAGGGGAACACTCATCCACTGCTGGTGGGAATGCAGAACCATCCAACCATTCTGGAGGACAGTTTGGCAGTTTCTCAAAAAACTAACCATAGATTTGCCATATGACCCAGCAATACCACTGCTGGGTATATACCCAGCAGAACTGAAAACAAGGACACAAACCGATATATGTACACCAATGTTCATAGCAGCATTGTTCACTATCGCCAAAAGTTGGAATCAACCCAAATGCCCATCAACAGATGAGTGGATCAATAAAATGTGGTATATACACACAATGGAATACTACTTGGCTGTAAGAACAAATACACTACAAACACACGTGATAACATGCATGAATCTTGAGAACCTTATGTTGAATGAAGCAGGCATTGAAGGACAAATACTACATGACCTCAATGATATGAAATAAGCAAGCTGCCTCAGAGAGCTAGAGACTGAACGATAGCCTTACAGGAAATCGGGGGGTGGAGGAAGGATGTGAGCCGACGTCTGCAGGGGTGGAATTTATGATGAGCTGGTGGTAAGTATGAACACAAAGAAGAGATAAAATGGGGGCAAGGGGTTGCCTTTGGGTGGGGCTTTGCGGGTTTGAGGGGGGCTGGGGACGGGCGGATGGGTAATATTGCCCAAAAAGTGGGGGTAGGGAGGGGTAGCATACGAACATAGGAGAGTGTCAGGTGTTGGTTGAGAGTAAAATGCTGAGAAAATCGTATCAAAATATAATTAAGAGGGTTACCTGTTTAGGATGCTTGGAGGGGATGGCCTGATGCAGGATGGGCTCCTGGGGAATGTCTGAATGCTCATTTTGCCAGAGTGGGTGGTACCATGGGGTAGAGACCCAAGTAGTGAGAGTGGGGGTGGACCCACATCCTGGGGAGGACTAATGCCATCAAATAGAGGGAACTGTATCTCTCGAGAGAAAGGGTGGCTCCCAGGGCATTAGGGCAGTTGAGCAAGTTAGGCCCTGAACACTGTTGTAAGTATCTCTGGACATGGCTCCTCAGGAAACGGAGGTTGGCTGTCACTGTGGGCACCAAGGGGGTGGGAAAATGGATGTTAAATGTGTGGAACTAAGGTAAATGTGGGGTAAGAGAGGAGTTTCGCAAGAGTACACAAGGACAGGTATAAAACATGTAACATTACACCATAAACATATAGGGGACGACAGACTGATAATGTAAACCATAATGTAAAACATAGGATAACTAAAAATTTAGAAAACTGTGTGTCCTAAAGTATGCACCACAATGTAACCACAGATATCACTTTGTTTGAAACCTATTGTCTCAGACTCTGTACATCACTTTAAGTAAATATGATGTGAATAGGTTGTAAGAGTATCGCTGTGGAAGGGAAAAGGTTTTGTGGTGCATGTGTGGGAGTGCTGTATATTGTATATATGAATTGTTGTGGCCTAGGGATCTTGTGAAGAGAAGTTCAATAATTAGGGGGAAAAAAAAAAGAAAAGAAAAAGATAGGATGTAGAATTTTTCCAAGTCAACATGTATTCTATATCTAACCCTTAAACCCATCGCTACATGCCATTTTGCTAGTAAGGGATCCTGACATTATATTGGGCTTCAATTTTCAGGAAGTTCTGGATCACAGAGTGGTTCAACAATGGCAGCAGAGGAATACTGGTATAGGATACTATTGACAGGTGATATATGGCTGACAGGGAACTATACAGGGCATATGTCCAGGGTGCATGGTAATGTTTGGATATACACATAGTGGCAACAATTAAAAACTACAGCTTGGGGGGTACTGGGTTCCTGGCTGGGGGTGCTCTGTTGTGGTCCCTAGGGGAGCAGCAGCATTCCCCCAGGTGCAGTGGCAAGGACTGAGAAGGAATGAGGGTCCAACAGTGAGTCCCTGATACTAATGTCTATGCTTATGAGCCTATATGCCTGAAATAAGAACAAGACCTAGAGCAGCACTGTGCCTGGGAATTTCCTCCTGACAGCCTTCATGTTACTCAAATGTGGCCAGTCTCGAAGCCAAACTCAGCATGTAAATGCAATGCCTTCCCCCCAGTGTGGGACATGACACCTGGGGATGAGCCTCCCTGGTACCAAGGGATCACTATCAACTACCAACTGACGATGCAACTGGAAAATGACCTTGAATGGAAGGTTCGATGCGGATCAACAGAATATTCCTGTCTACATATAATAACATGATTTTAAAATGCTGTTTGACCTAATGTAAGGGGAAAAGGAAAGGAGAAATGAGTTTATATGGCTACGAGTCTCTAAAAAAGAGTCTGGAGGCTGTCAGAAGGATTGCCCTTATGCACAACTGAGCAGAGTCTAAGAGACAGATAAAGTAGATACAACCCCCAGATATTGGTTCCTTTGAGGGCTAAAGAGGCCCATGGGTGCTATGGTCATGGCAGATGGGATTAACTGCCATGTCAGATGGCCCTTCTTTGGAGCTGGTGTTTATGCGTGATGAATCTGGACTCAGATGGGATCTCTCTTCTTAAGACTTTCATGCTACTGTGCTGGAGTTGTAGTTGGTGTCAGGGCTTAAGATATATTTAAGGGATCTGAATCTCTGGACTGACAATGTGATAGCCAGGCCCTGAGCCTCAACAAACTCCAGCACCTACAATCTGATTTATTGGACTCACCTCACTCAGCTAAGATGGAGTTGAAGAAGGACAACCACCACACCACGGAGCCTAGAGTGCCTACAACTGAAAGTGAGAGGACTGCATCCAGTATCCATGAGGAATCTGAGCCTCCTCTTGACATAGAGGTGCAACGGACACAACCAATCCAAGGTCCACAGAGAAAAGGTGGCATTGGAGTGGGAAAAGTGGACATGGTGGCCGCTGGGTATGGGGAATGGCAGGAAGAGATGAGATGTGGAGGCGCCTTTGGTACTTGGAGTTGCCCTGGATGGTGCTTCAGGGGCAATCACCAGACATTGTAAATCTTCCCAGGGCCCACTGGATGGAATGGGGGAGAGTATGGGCCATGATGTGCACCATTGGCCATGAGGTGCAGAGATGCCCAGAGATGTACTTACCAAATGCAATGGATGTGTCATGATGATGAGAGTGAATGTTGCTGGGAGGTGAGTGGTAGGGTGGGGGTGGTGGGGATGAATGGGGCCTCATATATTTTTTTTTAATGTAATATTTTTACAAAATCAATAAAAAATAAATAAAATAAAATAATAAAGTATCTGAAGAAAAGAATCCAGAAAACAGAAAAACCTGATATTAAAGATTACTACTGATAATTTCCCATAACTGATTAAAGATAAAGGTCCTTGACTAGGGAAACATATTTAATAAACTATAGAAAAAAATAAAAGTAAAATGTACATCTGACCACATTGAAATTAAACTGCTGAATAAAAAGGCAAAGAAGAGTTTGTAAAAATAGTCAAAGAGAAAGAAACAGACTAATTTTCTTAAAAAAAGAAATTTTACCTTTACTAATATTATAGTAGCAATAATGGAGTCCAGAATATATGGGAATAAAATTAATGTGGTAAAAGAAAATTGTTTATAATCACTATCCAGCTTAACTTTCATTTTGAAATAAGGAAAAAATTTAAAAAAAAAACAATTTTAAATCAAGAACAAAAGAGAGAAGATTTCCTCTAATTAAGGATATACTTCATGGTAAAAGAAGTTAAATTCAGAAGGAAGAAATGTATTGGAAGAAGGAGTGGTGAGAAAGGAATGTACTGGATACAGTGCTACATCTAAAGGGTTGACTATATAAGATAATAATAAAAATGGTTTCTGGTTGAATGGGGCGGGGAGTAAACTAAAATGTCAGAAGTCAAATAACATATAAAAGCATTTTAATCTTTGTGTATTCTTAGGAGAAAAGGATATAAATTGCTTTAGAATTCATGTCAAATGTGTATGTTATCATTTTTTAAATTTTAGAATATTTTGAAATTTTAGAATGTATAACTTCCAAGGCAGGAATGCAAAAATAAAATAAAAATGATAAGGAAAACTTACCCAATCAAATAAGATAATGATAAATAGAATCATAGAATAAAATTAATTTGCCCTAAAATTTCCAGATGAAATATAAAAATATCTTCTTCATTACATTACATAGGGCATATTTGGGCCAAAATCCAGAGAAAGGCAGGAACCTACAGAAATAAGTAAAAGCTCACATTTGCATTTTAGGCATTTACTGAACCCAGGGAACTTAAGCTTAGATTTCATGGACTCAGAAGAAAATCAGAGAACAGAGACAAAGACCAGGACCCACCTTCAAGATGGGGAATATGACAGGACAGTCATTTATAAGCCTGTGACCCCTACAGGGCTAGACATTTCAATGCAAGGTAGATCAGAAAAAAAGCTCTGCTCCCTTGCCTTCTCCTACCAACAGGGGCCTGCAAGAAGACTGGCTATCTCAAGTTCTGTCACTATAAGGGGGAAAAGTCCAACAATGTGAATGTACTTAATACTACTGAACTGTACACTTGAAAGTGGTTAAAATGGGAAATTTTGAGTTGTGTATATGTCTCTACAAAAAAAAAGTTAAAAATTAAAAAATGTTTCTCTTTGAGAACTAATAACCACAAACAGCCTTCCTTTGAATAGTTCCTCAGATTTATGGTCTCAATTTGGTGGTGCTACCAGTCATATAGCAAGAACTACTGGAAATATTCTCTGAAAGAACCCATGTTCATCCCAGGCTGAAAGTATTCACAGTGTTAAAATTCCAAGAAATATGGGCTCACAGCAAACAATACAAAATTCAGGTGAAAACAATGTACTATGAATAACAACCAAAAGAAACAAGAGAGTAAAATCTGACCTATAAATTCCAATATTGGAACTGTCAAACACAATATAAAATAAGTATTTTTTAATATATAAATATTTTTAAAAACAAACACTGAGGTAAAGTATAGTGACTAAGAGTATTTGAAAAACAAAGTAGAATGTTTTACGAATGAATATTTTTATAACTGAAATATAATATATGATTATGATTTATAAATATATATGAAATATATAATTGAAGCAATAATAAGCTAAATAGGGCTAAAAGCAGTTTAGGTGCAGACATAATACAGTTGAATAAATTAACAGCCTGAAAGACAGAACTGGAAATTATCCAAAAATGAAGTACCAAAAGAACAGAAAGATGGAAAATATTTTTAAAAGGAGTGTATTGAACATGGAGAAGAGAATGAGGATGTTCAAATACAGCTACTAGGGGTTTCAAATGAATAACTGAAAATTATTGGATCAGAGAAAATGTTTTGATGAAATAATGGAGAAATGCTCAGAAATGATTAAAGGTAGCAAGCCACAGAATCCAAATTCCCAATTAATCCCAAACAGATAAATGAAAATGTACTATCAAGTTAAAAAATGGTAGATCAAAAATATGCAAGTGATATCTCAAACAAGGAGTTAAAATGTTTAAAATAGTCTAAGGTCTAATGTCCTCATATTCTTCAAGAGGAACATAAGTTATTAAATAACTTTAGAGTTGAAAAACTTAAAAACACTTGACTTTCTATGATACACACTAAAATGTGGTTACATGAATTAAAAAATATGAAAAATCTAATAGTTAACAGAGAAAGAAGAAACATAGAAAAGGCAAGAAAAATAGAAATCATGAAATAAAATTAGCAGAAAGAATTATAAGAAATGTAGATGGACTAGGTGCACTTGTTAAATGTGAAAGATTAAAAACTGGAATTAAGCAAATCCAGTTATGGACTTTATGATGACATTTAAGGCAACATAGGCTAAAAAACAAAAAGTTTGAGGGGAGGTAGAGAGGATTACTTCTTAATCAAAAAAGATTAAATACTCTGGGAAGAAAACAAAAGCAATTCTGAAATATAATGCACATAATGTTAGTCTCAAGAGTATACACTGCAAAAATTGAAAGAATTATCAAACACAATAGATAAATTCACCTCCACAGTCAATTATTTTTACACCATCTTTCAGTAATTGTTAGAACAAGCAATCCAAAAAAAATCAGGATATAGAAAATTTGAATAGAATTGATGAACTTAAACTGACAGGCATATATGGAATACTGCGTCCAATAACTGTAGATAAGTTTTTGATATAATCCAACCTCGGACGTAAGGATTCTTTTTTTTTCATTTTATTAAGAGTGTTTGAAAGAGCAATGTTCATAATTTGCCATAAAAATGCTAAAACAAACGAACTTTTTTTCAGGCTCCCATGATCTAATGTTCTATAAGGAATATTATTGGTTGCAAATTATTAGTTTCCTATAACTGATATACCAATTAGATTTTTTTAAATGGGCCTCATTAGGTTAAAAACAAGGTGTCAACAGGGCTGTTATTTTATGGAGGCTCTAGGGGAATATCCATTTCCTTGCTCTTTGCAGTTTCTATAGACTGCCCACATTCCTTGGCTAGAGTCCCTCTAGCAGTTTGATATAGCTATGAATTCCAAAATTAGATATTGGATTTTTTTTTGTAAACTGGTCTATACCTGGGCATGATTAAATTATGATTACTACTTCTTTTGGGCCACATCAGTAGGGTGTTGGTGGGTGGGGACTCACAAATAAAAAACATGGCAAAGGACAAAGATGGGGATTTTTTTTTTTTAATTTTTTTATTTTTTATTGACTTTGTAATAATATTACATTAAAAATATATATGTGAGGTCCCATTCAACCCCACCCCCCCACCCCCCTCTTCCCCCCCCCCCAACAACACTCGTTCCCATCATCATGACACAAAAGATGGGGATTTTGATGTTGGATTTTGTGGTGTTGGAATTTGGAGCCGGAGCCCAGGAAGTGTACACACAGGAGATGAACACAGAGGAAAAGAGACAGCTCTTTACACATGGCAGAAGCCCTGGGCAGAGAGATGGAGCCATTTGCCTGATAGTCTACAGCTGGCCTTGTGGAATGAGCACAGCAACTAAGTCCGGAAAGATATGCAGCCCCATGAAGAGAGGAACCCTCACCCAGAGAGAAGCAAGTCCCATGAAGAGAGGAACCTAAGCACAAACCCTGGCAGACATTGGCAGCCATCTTACTCCAACATGTGGCAAAAGACTTTGGTAAGGGAAGTAACTTAAACTTTATGGCCTGGTAACTGTAAGCTTCTACCCCCAAATAAATACCCTTTATGAAAGCCAACCAATTTCTGGTATTTTGCATCAACACCCCTTTGGCTGACTAAAACTGTCCCCTTCCAACTTCAAAAACCAGCTCTAACTGATTAAGTCTTTCTCATATCCTAATACTCTCACACTGACCTTCTTGCTTCCCTCTTCCATCTCCAAGGGCCCTTGTTACATCCACTGTGTTCAACCAAATAACCTAGAACAATCTCCCTATCTTAAGGTTAATTAGCAGCCATATTTCTATTGGCTACCTTAATTCCTCTTTATCATGTAATCTAATATATCCACAAGTTCTAAGAATTAGAATATGGACATCTTTGGGAAGTCATTATTCTACTTACCACATGAGGTATAAATATTTTTCAGCTTGAGTAGATAAAGTTAATGTGCTTTACAAAGCTTTACATATTTTTACAACTTTATTTATAATGCTGTGTAATATAAACTTATGAACATGCCATAATTTCTTGTGCATTCTGGTTATTTCATGTTTTTTGATTGTATGAAATACTGAAATGTAACTCCTATGGTTAATCATAACACACTTTTTTTTAAATTCCCCTCCCTTGTGGTTTTTTTTTTTTGCATACTGTCTGCTCTGTGTACATTTGTTGTGCTTTCTTCTGTGTCTGTATTTATTTTTATTTATCCCCCCCTTGTGACTTGTTTGCTGTCTGCTCTCTGTATTCATTCACTGCACTCTCTTCTGTATTTTTGCTTGTCTCCCTTTTTGTTGCATCACCTTGCTGAGTTGGCTCTCTGCAGTGCTTGTGAGCTGGGTGGCACTCCACGGTGCCCAGGCCAGTGGCTCTCTGCAGCATGTGGGTGAGCCTGCCTTCCAAGGCGGCCCTGGGATGTGAACCCAGGGCCTCCCATATGGTAGATGGGAGCCCAACTGATTGAGGTACAGCTGATTCCCATATCATACATTTTAGTATGAACATTTATAAAGTTTAAATATATGTGTGTATTTTCCATACTATTCCATAATTTTTAAATAGAGATAAGGGAAGTTGATGCCGTATCAGCTATAAGACAAAGATGCTGCCATCTGGTCACCTAGGTGATTTTGACCACATCTAAACTATTGGTAAATATGAAACAACAACCAGCCTATCAATTCCAGCTCATAGTACCTGGCACAACTCTGATGTTGACCTGCAGCTCTAGGACCTATATTCAAGTCTATGGAACTTATGTTGAACCTATATGCTAGAGTGGAAATCTTTTTAAAAACTCTGAAGACTTAGGGTTCAATGCCGGATTAACCATGGATTAGTTATGCTTTGTCTGACTCCGAGTTTACTCATTCTTAATATTTTTTCACCAGCAGTCAAAGCAATCTCACATAATCATTAAAGAATTAAATCAGATAACAGTCATGAAACTCTTGGAAATTATACCAAATATAAAATGAAATTTTCCAGATTTATAAATTGGTGAAAATCACTGGCAGTTTTTTTAAAACTTTTTATTGTAGTAATATATATACAACTCAAAGTTTCCCATTTTAACTAATTTCAAGTACACAACTCTCTGATATTAATTACATTCACAAACTCAAAAAGACAAATATATGACTCACTTATATGAAATACCTGGAAGACTTATTTTAAGGTTTCATCAGTAAAACTTAATAATCTGATATAGGCAATCATAACTTATCAGTTATGTATAAAACAGAGATTAGTGGGTATATGGCAGCTGTTCAGCACATTGAATGAAAATTAAGCCATTTTAAACATTAAATTCTGAAACTTGAGAGAATATATTTACATCAGAAATGAAACAAAAATAATCACATTTCACCATTTACTCCTGCTCATGTGTAAACATCACAAATTAATCATGGACACTCCTTTAAAGAGTAATGCAAGAAATATGAAAGGAATAACAGAAATATGATATGCTAGAAATATGTACTTTGCAGCTCCAGAGTAATAATTGAATCACGCAAGGATTATTGTGATCACCCAAACATTACTGGGGAATGCACTATTTATATCTTGCAACAGTATCATCCTACAGATTTTTTAGTTAGGAAAAAATCATAAACCAAAAATGGGCTTCAATGAAGTGGTCACCACTTTAACCAAATGATCATAGGTAGCATCATTTATACTGAGACAATACAGTGGTGACAGCATGAAATTCAACATTTTCTATGAAGTATTCTTTTAAATAATTGCAACCCCAATCTAGGCAAGCCTTTAGATTAATCTTTCGGTTTACTAACAGCACATGGCATAGAAAAACAAGTTAATGACATGGCAGAACGATAAGACCAATACAAGAAGGGGAATTTCTGAAAGACAACTGGCCAGGTCTTCTCATAAGTCAATATCATTTTCAAAAAAATAAAAGAAAAAGTGGGGGACTAGTCTAGATTAAATGAAACTAAAGAAGAAATTTTAATTTGGTCAGCATTTACATAAGATTATAGAATTAGAAGGTTATTGTCAGTTTTCTTAGGTGTGGGAAAATATTCTTTTAGAATATGCAAACTATTTAAGGGTGAGGTGGTTTGATGTCTGCAACTTACTTGCAAATGCTTCACAGGGAGATGAACAGATCAGTAGATAAAATAGATACAACCAAATGATAACAAGGATAAAGTTAGGAGGATAGACTTTAGAGTCAAACCGGAGTAGTGTCAAGTCCTAGATCCATCTCACTCTACTTCTGTGGTCTTGATAATTTTTAAAAAGCTCTCCATGTATTCTATTTCCTCTCTGTGCAATGAGATTTATACTGGTATCTGTTTCATAGGATTGCTGTAAGAATGAAATGAACAAGTGCATACTAAAGCACTCAACGTCAGGCCTAGGACAATAATGTTAGCTAAAATAATAATTATCATTACTAGCTAAAAAAACTCAATCTTTTATTACCCTTTGCCCTACCCTATATTCTACAGTATTAATGATTTGATTAATCAGTGTGAGCAACTGAATCCAAACGCAGTCTGTGGTAAAAGATAAATAAACTTGCATACCTCAAACTCTATTATCCAATATGACAATGGAGTCAGGACTCCCAATTTTAGTTGCAAGTTATCACAGTACTTTATTGAAATATTAATTCTCAAAGTTTTGTTAGAATATCATGCACTGATGATTCCGAAGGCACTCAGGATCTTACCATATGAAGGTTATCACAAAAAATGTATATTGCTTTATTGCTTCACATAAATGGCATAGATGGCATGGATTTCTAGCTGATAATAAAAGGTGAAGAGAGATAGAACTGGAGAGAAAAAGGAAGGGAGAGATACAGACCATGAAGATAAAATTATTTATTCTGTATGAAAAATGAGCAAAACTGGAGACTGCATCAAATTACACCTGGGAGGGAAGAGAACTTGGCCCAGTGGTTAGGGCATCGGTCTACCACATGGGAGGTCTGCGGTTCAAATCCGGGGCCTCCTTGACCCATGTGCAGCTGGCCCATGCGCAGTGCTGATGCACGCAAGGAGTGCCGTGCCACGCAGGGGTATTCCTGCATAGGGGAGCCCCATGTGCAAGGAGTGCACCCCATAAGGAGAACAGCCCAGGGTGAAAAAAAGTTCAACTTGCCCAGGAATGGCACTGTACACACGGAGAGCTGATGCTCTGACAACAAAAGCGGACAAAGAAGAACACCCAGCAAATAGACACAGAGAGCAGACAATGGGGGGTTGGGGGAAAGGGGAGAGGAATAAATAAAAAATAAATCTTTAAAAAACAAAAACAAATTACACCTGGGAACACTGCAGAGAAGCACATTAAGATTTTATAAGCAAAACAAAGGTCAAGAGAGTGGAAAACTGGATGTTGGAGATTTGGACCTGAAGGGTATCAGGAATGAAAGAAAGAGAAAAGGAGAGAGTGAAACAAAGAAAGAAAGAGAAAGCTGGGATCAGGGGGTCTGTGAGTAGTCACTCATCAGACAACTTTATTTTCTACCTGTGGCATTATATATACTCAAACTATTGAGAAAACAAACAGTGTAACTACCCATTAACAAGACTGGTAAATTAAAGAACTTATCTCTAAATACAAAGATTTAGTATTCCTTTCAAACTACAAAGTGTGTTTACTCGTATTTCTCCCTGCCCGGGACAGCTCTGTCCTGCTGACTCGAAAGGCTTAATTGCTGCATTCCTATGTTAAAAGTTTAGCCCTGGAAACAGCACATCTCCCTTTCTGAGACCACCATGCCTCAGTTTCCAACAACTGGATAGCCAAGTACACAGCTAATACCAACTCAAAAAAGGAAAGAAAAATATGTGATTTCAGGAAGTATTGTTTCACATGATAGCAAAATCTTAACTTATCTTGCACAAAAAGTGAGGAGAGTGTCAAAAAAGCAAAATCTTTCAGTCTCTAGTGTATATTTGTTTTTAATATTTACTGTTCAGGACATTAATTGGAGGAAATTTTCTTCATTATTAGCATAGGAGCATTTTACATGCTTCAATTCATTAAAACATATTTTGAGAGAAGCGATGTGGCTCAAGTGATAGGGCTTCTGCCTACCGTATGGGAGGACCTGGCTTCAATCGCTGGGGCCTCCTGGTGAAAATGAAGAAGAGAAAGGATGCCTGCATGGTGAGCCAGTGTCTGCACAGCAAGCCCAGTGCCCACACAAGTTCCCATGCACGTACCTGCACAGCGAGCTGAGTGCATGTATGGCAAGGCCAGTGCCTGCATGAGTATCTGTGTGGTGAGCCAGTGCCTGTGGAGTGAGTCAGTGCCCATGCAGTGAGCCAGTGCCCGCACAAGTGAATCACATAGCAAGATGATGATGCAACAAGAGAGATGAAGGGGAGAGTCAAGGTGAAGCACAACAGAGACCAGGAACTGAGGTGGTGCAGCTGACAGGGAGACTCAGGGAAACTCCCTCCATATCACAGGTCCCCAGGATCGAATCCAAGAGAAGAAGAAATGAGAAAAGAAGACAAAAAGAGAAATAGATACAGATCACACAGTGAATGGATACAGACAGCAAAAATAGCAGGGTGGGGTGGGGAGGGGGGGGGAGGGGAAGGGAGAGGGGAGGGAGGATAAATAAATCTTAAAAAAACATATTTTAAATGTTCAAGTCAGCAATTTTAATTTTAATTTTGGCCCTCCAAGTTAATATTTTAGTGAGTTAGTATTTAGAGTTTATATTTTATCTTTCAGTTGGTGCCCTGATTTATGAAGCAAAAAAATGCAGAGGAGAAGGTCATCGAATGACAACAGATGCCCTATGCAGGAAAGGGTGGTCTGGCAAGGTCGCTCAGATTAGGTGGCTTTTGAGTTGTCATGTAGAACTGAATATAAACACATAAATGGATAAAAAGTAATGAAAAATTGCTAAATTTAGTAACATAGGAATACCAAGGCAAGAAAACCTAGTAAATTTTCTAAATATTTTATTCTTGGTCTAATGTTGGAAGAAATAGGAATTAACCATGGAATATAGCACTTGGAAATGAAAGAGCATCTGGTTTTGTTCCATCAATTATATCTGTCCATTCTTTTCATGCTTCCTGTCCTTACACCACCATATTCAAGATGCCTTTGTTTTTCTTGCCTCTACTCTGTTTACCAATGCCTCCTGAAAACTGTTATTTTGAGTCTTCTGCCTATAATTGACTCTGTATATAAACAATAACTGGGGTTGTGTTTGGATTGAATTTCAGAAAAGCATCTTGAAGTTCATACAACTAATATCACCTTCTCATCCATGGAGAAATGATGCAGAAGTACATTCAGTCACTGGTTCAATTTCTCAGAGACAGTAACAGAGCAGGAGCCCCTACTACTGCTTGTCAGCTCCTAGAACAGTAATCTTCCCACTCATATTAAACATTTTCTACCTTAGTAATCTTCCTACTTCTATTAAATAAACTAATTCAGTATGTCTTACTTCCTGGTTGTTCCAAAAATACTGCCTTAATTCTCACCTCAGAGTTTTCCCCATAGAGGTGTCCCTTGCCTGGAGGACCTCTCCACCACCAGTGAAGTAATCAGTGGTCTAGTTGCAGCCCATCCTGCAGCCTTTCGTGACCCCTCTGCCATCACAGGTCTCTTTCTATGGCCAATCTGCCTTGATGCTTCCTGATGGGAAAGGGCTTTGAAAATCCCCCAATATCCTGCTTTGTTTTGAATATTACGTTCCCTGTGTGGCAATGATGCTGAATACCCCCAATTCCAAAATTCTCAGTCTGCCTTGTTTTCACAATGATGTACTTACCTCTGGATTCTGAAATTTTGCCTAGGACTTACATTGCAAGTTATAACCCAGTAAAGCTTATTCCAATTCCCTATGCCTATTCGCTCCCATTTTTAAGCCACAGTAATAATAGTCTGTATGATCAATAAGTAAAGAGATAGATATAGAAATGTATATATAGTCATTTGGGTTACATAAAATTTCCCCATTCATTTCCAATGAAAAAATCCAATTTTTTATATCTATAACTCTACTTTTATTTTTAAAATTACTCTTTCATAGATTACATCAAACTTCAAAATGCTTACTTCTCAGTATAAGAACTGATTCTGTAAGAATCTCTTACACAGAAGGAGATTTCTGCTTTTATGTGTACAGATAGTGGAATATTAATTGCTAATATTTAAGTACAGTCTGTTTATGGCAATTTATTATTTTTTAATTCATTTTTTAAAATATATTATATTCAAAAAATGTGAAGTCCCATTCAACCCCACCGACCCACACCCTACTCCCCCCACAGCAACACTCTCTCCCATCATCATGACACATCCATTGCATTTGGTAAGTACATCTCTGGGGATCGCTGCACCTCATAGTTAATGGTCTACATCATAGCCCACACTCTTCCAAGTTCCATCCAGTGGGACCTGGGGGGATCTACAATGTCCCGTAATAGACCATGAAGTACCACCCAGGACAACTCCAAGTCCCGAAAACGCCTCAACATCTCATCTCTTCCTCCAATTCCCCACACCCAGCAGCCACCATGGCCACCCTTCCCACACCAATGCCACATTTTCTCTGTGGACATTGGATTGATTGTGTCCATTGCACATCTATGTCAAGAGGGGGCTTAGATTCGACATGGATACTGGATGCAATCCTCCTGCTTTCAGTTGTAGGCACTCTAGGCCCCATGGTGTGGTGGCTGACCTTCTTCAACTCCATGTTAGCTTAGTGGGGTAAGTCCAATAAATCAGAGTGTAGGAGTTGAAGTCTGTTAAGGTTCAGGGCATGGCTATCATATTGTCAGTCCAGAGATTCAAATCCCCTAAATATATCTTAAACCACAACACCAACTACAATTCCAGTAAATTAGCATGAAATTCTTGTGAAAAGAGATCCCATCTGAGTCCAGTTCCATCACGCAGAAACACCGGATCCAAAGAAGGGCCAACTCACATGGCAGTGAACCCCATCTGCCGTGACCATAGAACCCGTGGGTCTCTTTAGCCCTCAAAAGAACCAATACCTGCCTGGGGTTGTATCTACTTTATCTGTCTCTGTGACTCTGCTCAGGTATGCATAAGGGCAATACTTCTGACAACCTCCAGACTCTTTTTTAGAGACTCATAGCCATATAAACTCATTTCTCCTTTCCATTTCCCCCTTACATTAGGTCATGTTATTATTTGTATTTTAAAGTCATGTTATTATTTGTAGAGAGGGATATTCTGCTGATCCGTGTTGAACCTTTAATTCAAGGTCATTTTCTAGTTGCATCTTCAGCAGGTATTTGGTAGTGATCCCTTGGTGCCAGAGAGGCTCATCCCTGGGTGTCATGTCCCACGCTGGAGGGAATGCACTGCATCTACATGCTGAGTTTGGCTTCGAGACTGCCCACATTTGAGTAACATGGAGGCTGTCAGGAGGAAACTCCCAGGCAAACTGCTGCTCTAGGCCTTGTTCTTATGTCAGGCGTATAGGCTCACAAGCATAGTCATTAGTATCAGGAGCCCACTGTTGGACCCTCATTCCTTCCTGGTTCTTACCATTGCACCTGGGGGACTGCCGCTGATCCCCTAGGGACCATGACAGAGCACCCCAGCCAGGAACTCTGTACCCCCCCAACTGTTGTTTTTAATAGTTTCCCCTATGAGTATATCCAAACATTACCATGCACCCTGGATATATGCCCTGTATAACTCCCTGTCAACAATATATCGCCTGTCAATAACATTCCATACCCGTATTCCTCTGCTGCCATTGTTGAACCACTCTGTGAACCAGAACTTCCTGTAAAGTGAAGCCCAATATAATGTCAGGTTCCCTTACTAGTAAAATGGAATATAGCGATGAGTTTAAAGGTTAGATCTAGAGTACGTATTGATTTGGAAAAATTCTATATCCTACCTTTTTCTTTTCCTTTTTCCTAATTATTGAGCTTCTCTTCACAAGAGTCTCAGATCACAGTAATTCATATATACAATATACAGTACTCCCACACATCCACCATAAAACCTGTTCCCTTCCACAGCAATAATCTTTTAACTTATTCGTATCATATTTACTGAAACTGATGTACAGACTCTGAAACAATAGCTTTCAAACAATGTGACATCTGGGCTTACAATGTGGCCCATACTTTAGGATATACAGTTTTCTAAATTTTTTAGTTATCCTATGTTTTACATTATGGTTTACATTATTAATCTGTCCTCCCCTATATGTTTTTGGTGTAATATTACATGTTTTATATTCATCCTCGTGTACTCTTGCGAAACTCCTCTCTTGCCCCTACATTTACCTTGGTTCCATCCATTCAACATCCATTTTCCCCTCCCCTTGGGTCCCACAGCAACAGCCAATCTCCATTTCCTGAGGAGCCACGTCCAAAGATACTTGCAACAGTGTTCAGGGCCTGACTTGTTCAACGGCCCTAATGCTCTGGGAGCCACCCTTTCTCTAGAGAGATACAATTTGCTCTATTTGATGGCATTAGTCCTCCCCAGAATGTGGGTCCACCCCAACTCTCACTTCTTGGATCTCTAACCAATGGTACAACCGACCCTGGCAAAATGAGCATTCAGACATTCCCCAGGAGTCTGTCCCACATCAGACCATCCCCTCCGAGCATCCCAAACAGGTAACCCTCCTAATTATATTTTGATACTATTTTCTCAGCATTTTACTCTCAACCACCACATGACATTCTCCTATGTTCATATGTTGCCCCTCCCTCCCCCCAATTTTTTGGGCAATATTACCCATCCGCCCATCCCCAGCCCCCGTCAAATCCGCAAAGCCCCACCCAAAGGCAACCCCTTTCCCCCATTTTATCTCTTCTTTGTGCTCATACTTACCGCCAGCTCATCATAGATTCCACCCCTGCAGACGTCAGCTCACATCCTTGCTCCACCCCCCAAATTCCTGTAAGCCTATTTTCCAGTCTCTAGCTCTCTGAGGCAGCTTGCTTATTTCATATCATTGAGGTCATGTATTTTTTGTCCTTCAATACCTGGTTTGCTTCACTCAACATAAGGTTCTCAAGATTCATCCATGTTATCACATGTGTTTGTAATGTATTTGTTCTTAAAGCCAAGTAGTATTCCATTGTATGTATATACCACATTTTATTGATCCACTCATCTGCTGATGAGCATTTGGGTTGATTACAACTTTTGGCGATAGTGAACAATGCTGCTATGAACATTGGTGTGCATATATCGGTTTGTGTCCTTGTTTTCAGTTCTGCTGGGTATATACCCAGCAGTGGTATTGCTGGGTCATATGGCAAATCTGTGGTTAGTTTTTTGAGGAAACACCAAACTGTCCTCCAGAATGGTTGAATCCGTCTACATTCCCACCAGCAGTGGATGAGTGTTCCTCTTTCTTCACATTCTCTCCAGCATTTGTATTCTTCTGTTTTTTTCATAGCTGCCAATCTTACGGGAGTAAGATGGTATTTCATTGTAGTTTTGATTCGCATTTCCCTGATAGCTAGAGATTTGGAGCATTTTTTCAGGTGCTTTTTAGCCATTTGTATGTCTTCTTTGGAGAAGTGTCTGTTTAAATCTTTTTCCCATTTTTTAAATGAGTTGTTTATCTTTTTATTTTCAAGATATAGGAGTTCTTTATATATGCAAGTTATAAGTTTCTCATCAGATATATGGTTGCCAAATATTTTCTCCCACTGTGTGGGCTCCCTTTTTACTTTTTTGACAAACTCCTTTGAGGTGCAGAAGGCTTTAATTTTGAGGATGTCCCATTTATCTATTAGTTCTTTTGCTGCTCATGCTTTTGGTGTGATATTCATGAAGCCATTTCCTATTACAAGGTCCGGTAGATGTTTCCCTACACTGCTTTCCAAGATATTTATGGTCTTGGCTCTTACATTTAGGTTTTTGTTCCATCTTGAGTTGATCTTGGTATAAGGTGTGAGATGGTAATCCTCTTTCATTCTTCTACATATGGATATCCAGTTCTCCAGGCACCATTTGTTGAATAGGCCATTCTCTCCCAGTTGAGAGGGTTTGGTGGCTGTATCAAATATTATATGGCTATATATATGAGGTTCTATATCAGCACTTTCAATTCGATTCCATTGGTCTGTGTGTTTCTCCTTATTCCAATACCATGCTGTTTTCACTACTGTAGCTTTGTAGTATGTTTTGAAGTCAGGAAGTGTGATTCTTCGTATTTCGTTTTTCTTTTTGAATGTGTCTTTGGCTATTCGGGGCCTCTTTCCTTTCCAAATAAATTTCATAGTTAGTTTTTCTAGTTCCTTAAAGAAGGCTGTGTTGATTTTTATTGGGATTGCATTGAATGTGTAGGTCAGTTTTGGTAGGATAGACATCTTAATAATATTCAGTCTTCCTATCCATTGACAAGGAATATTCTTCCATTTATTTAGGTCTTCTTTGATTTCCTTGAACAGTCTTGTATAGTTCTCAGTGTATAAGTTTTTTACTATTTAGTTAAGTTTATTCCTAAGTATTTGATTTTTTTATTTACTATTGTGAATGGTATTTGTTTCTTGACTTCCTCCTGATCTTGCTCTTATTAGTGTACAGAAATGCTACTGATTTTTGCGCATTGATTTTATAACCTGCGACTTTACTAAACTCATTTATGAGTTCTATAAGCTTTGTTGTAGATCACTTTGGGTTTTCTATGTATAGGATCATGTCTTCTGCAAATAATGAAATTTTGACTTCTTCCTTTCCAATTTGAATGCCTTTTATATCTGGTTCTTGCCTCAGTGCTCAAGCCAGTACTTCTAAGACAATGTTAAATAGAAGGGGAGACAATGGGCATCCTTGTCTTGTTCCTGAGTTTAGAGGGAAGGATTTTAGGATTTCTCCATTGTAAATAATGTTGGCTGTAGGTTTTTCATATATACTCTTTATCATGTTCAAAAACTTTCCTTGTATTCCGATCTTTAGAGTTTTTTATCAAGAAAGTGTGCTGTATTTTGTCAAATGCTTTTTCTGCATCTATAGATATAATCATGTGATTTTTTTCCTTCAGTCTGTTTATATGGTGTATTACATTGATTGATTTTCTTACTTTGAACCATCCTTGCATACCTGGAATAAATCCCACTTGGTCATGGTGTATAATTTATTTAATGTGTTGTTGAATATGATTAGCAAGTATTTTGCTAAGTATTTTTGCTTTTAGGTTCATTAGAGAAATTGGTCTGTAATTTTCCTTTCTTGTGGCACTTTGTTTGGCTGCGGTACTAGGGTGATGTTGGCATCATAGAAGGAGCTCGGCAATGTTCCTTCTGTTTTGATTTTTTGGAAGAGTTTCAGCAGGATTGGTGTTAGTTCTTTCCGGAATGTTTTGTAGAATTCACCTGTGAAGCCGTGGGCTCTTCTTAGTTGGGAGGTTTTTAATGACTGAGTCTTTTTGTTGTGATTGTTTGTTAAGATCATCAATTTCTTCTTTCATCAATATGGGCTGCTTATGTGTTTCCAGGAATTTTTCCATTTCCTCTGAATTGTCATTTTTGTTGGAATATAGTTTTTCAAAGTGTCCTCTTATGATAGTCTTTATTTCTGTGGGGTCAGTGGTGATATCACCTTTCTCATTTCTTATTTTGTGTATTTGCATCTTCTCTCTTTTTTTCTTTGTTAGTCTCACTAAAGGTTTGTCTATTTTGTTGATCTTCTCAAAAAACCAGCTCTTGCTGTTGTTTATCTTTTGAAGTGCTTTCTTATTTTCCATTTCATTTGTTTCTGCTCTTATCTTTGTTATGTCCTTCCTTCTTCTTCCTGTTGGGTTACTTTGTTATTGTTTTTCTAATTCCTTCAAATGTGCAGTTAGTTCTTCAATTTTTGCTCTTTCTTCTTTTATGATATATGAATTTATGGCTATAAATTTCCCTCTCAGTACTGCTTTTGCCACATCCCATAAATTTTGGTATGTTGTGTTATCATTAACATTTGTTTCAAGGTAGTCATTCATTTCTTTTGAGATTTCCTCTTTGACCCACTGTTTTTCTAAGAGTGCACTGTTTAATTTCCAAATTGTGATATGAAATCTGGGCCTCCGTCCCTTGCAAATTTCCAGCTTCACTCCACTGTGGTCAGAGATATTGTTTTGTATGATTTCGATCTTTCTGAATTGACTAAGCCTTTCTTTGTGGCCTAGCACATGGTATATCTTGGAGAATGATCCATGTGCGCTTGAGAAAAATGTATATCCTGCTGTATTTAAGTGTAATGATCTATATATGTCTATTAGATCCAGCTCCTCTAATATACTGTTCAAATGTTTTGTTTCTTTAGTGATTCTTTTTTGAGACGTTCTGTCAAGAATTGATAGTGTTGTATTAAAATCCCCCACTATAATTGTAGATGCATCTATTGTTTCACTTAGTTTTTCCAGCGTTTGCCTCATGTGTTTAGAGGTGCCCTTGTTAGGAGCATAAATATTTATGATTGTTCGATCTTCTTGACAGATTGTCCCTTTCACTGATGTGTAGTATCCTTCTTTGTCTCTCACAATTGTTTCGCATTTAAAGTCTATTTTGTCTGATATTAATACAGCTACTCCTGCCTTTTTTTGGTTATTGTTTGCTTGTATGATTGTTTTCAGCCATTCACTTTCAACCTCCATGAGTCTCTGGGTCTAAAATGTGTCTCTTGTAGACAGCATAGAGGTGGGTCATGTTTCCTTATCCAATGTCCCAGTCTGAATCTTTTGATAGGTGAGTTTAATCCATTGGCATTCAGTGTTATTACTTTCAAGGAATTATTTCTGTTAGCCGTATTTTGATTGGAGTTGTGTTTGTAATATTTTGTTTGCATTATTTTCCTTCTATTTTTCTCTTTTTTGTTGCTCATACACTCTCGTCCAACTCTGCCTTTCCTTTTTTTTCCCTTTCTTCCTGCAGATACCCCTTTAGAATTTCTTGAAGGGGAGGTTTCTTGTTGGCATACTCTCTCAGTTTCTGTTTATCTGTGAATATTTTGAACTCTCCATCATGTTTGAATTCTATTTTAGCTGGATAGAGTATTCTTCATTGGAAATTTTTTTCCTTTAGTACCTTCACTATATCATACCACTGCCTTCTTGCCTCCATGGTTTCAGATGAGAAATCGGCACTTCATCTTATGGAGCTTCCCTTTTATGTGATGTTTTTCTTTTCTCTTGCTGCTTTTAGAATTTTCTTTGTCTTGAGCATTGGATAATTTGACAAGTATATGTCTTGGGGTGGGCCTGTTGGGGTTGATGACCACTGGGTTGTGCTGTGCTTCTTGGATATATACATCTGTCTCTTTCAGTAGATTTGGGAAGTTTTCAGCCATTATTTCCTGCAACACTCCTTCTGAACCCTTTCCCTTCTCTTCTCCTTCTGGAATGCCTATCATACGTATGTTTGAGCGTTTTGCATTGTCCTTCAGGTGCCTAAGTCCTAGCTGGATTTTTTCTATCTTTTTATCAACCAATTCTATTATCTGTTTGGTTTCTGATGTACAGTCTTCCCCATCACTAATTCTCTACTCTGCCTCTTCTAGTCTGCTGATATTTGCTGCAAGTGTAGTTTTGATTTCTTGAAGTGTGGTGTTCAGTCCCATCATATCTTATCTTTTTGTGTATGTCTGCTATTTCCCCTCCAAGTGTTGTCTTCATGTTGTTAACCTCTTCCTTTACTTCATTAAATTTGTCAGTGATAAATGTTCTGAGATCGTTCATTGCTTGTGCAAAGTTCTGCTCCCCTAACTGATTTTTAGTTTGTTCATTGGTTTCAGCCATGTTTTCCTGATTACTGGTTTGGTTTGTAGTTTATTGTTGCTGTCTGGTCATCATTTTATCTTGATGAGATTAATCAGTTCCTTAGCTTCTTTGTCTAGTCTTGGAGATTAATTACCTGTTGTTTTTCCATGAGTGTTATATCTTCTCTTTGTCACTTTGTTCTTCTTATTCTAATTTCTTATTGCTGGTTGAGTTCACTTTAAAGGAAAGTATTAGTGCCGGGAAAAGGCAACTGTGTAAGCAAGGAAAAAGTGTAAAGTAGTATTGGTGATATATGTCAACAGAGCAACAATATGAGATCTGGGAGGATGGAGGTTAGATTCATGTAAATTGTGTAGCGTTATAGCAGTAGGTAGAGTACCTATAAAGAGGTAGTCGACTGAATATGGGAGGAATATGGTATGAATTAAAAAGCTATTGTTTTCATGAGAGAGGGAAAGAGAAAAGAAAGGCAATAGTTAGAAGAGTGGATAACAGAAAACAAAACAAAGGTATTAGAAATTAAGAGTTAGACACTTTGTGGATCAAAGAAAGGGAGGTGGAATATCAGAGAGACAGTAGATGATGGAGGCTATCAGGATGTAGGGGAAAGGGGATAGTGTAGATAGCCAAAATCTGTTCACACAGAAATGAGGCAGTGGAGGATGAGGAAACCCAGCAAATGTGAGGTGTTCCCTGTAGCACCTATTATATAGTTAAGATAACATAAAATAAGAAGATGAGGCACAAGAGAGAGAGAAAAAAATAGAAGAAAGGAAGAAAGAAAAAGGGGTTGGGTAAAGGATGGGGAACAGATAGGGAAAAGAGAAAAAAGATACACACAAACCACCACAGCCACAATACCAATAAAAAAAAAAACTAAATAACTGAAAATAAAGATTTTGGGGGATACACTTGTAGAAAAGACTAGGGGATAATGCAATGTTAGCAATCAGAACATTAAAAAAAAATAACAAATAAAATAGAATTAAAAATAAAAACAGAACAAAACAAAACAAAAAAGAATAAACACAAATGTTGAGGGCTAGGACATTCAAGGATCTCAGATGGAGCTCAGGGCATGATGGATTCAGGGATGGAAAGTCTGAGATATTGAAGACTCAAGAGGTGTGAGTCTCTGGGGTGTGGGCCACAGGGTTTAGGGGACTCAGACCTGGCAACCTCAAGTCCGGTTAACAGGGAGCCTGGGAGCACCGCAGTGCATCACAGCCTTCAGGGATCCCCACAGCTGGGTGCCAGCCCTATGGGTGAGGTCACATTGGCAACCTCTATCCTGTGTTCTGTACCCCCCAATTCACTCACTCACTGGGGTCTATTCTGTCAATGTATCACCAATTGACTTCAGGACCCTTCCCACCCTGTGATCCCCCAGAATGGCCACCTGGGGGCGCCTCTAGACTGCAGCCAATTTAATGATGCAGATCAATAGCCAGGCCCCAGGGTGGGGCTCCAGCCAGAAATGCTAACAACAGAGTCCAAACCCAAAATTCCCATGCTTCGCAAATTATTCCCCTAATCAGCTTCCAAACTTCTCCCACCCTGCCGACCCTGGTGGCGTCTCTTTATTGCTATCAACCCAAGTCCACTGCAGATCAGCAGCCGTGTCTGGGGGAGGGCAGGGCTCCAGGTAGAAGCGCTACTGTTTGTGTCCACAATCAAAAATTCCCCCACTTCAAAATAAAACTCCCGTTTGTCTCCCCATATCAGTCTGGCAAGTGCCTCCTGTCCTATCAACCCCCCAACAGGCTGCCTGGGGCTTATGAATTCCCCAGTACCACAGAGCCTCCAAAAAAAAAAAAAAAACCACAGCAGCGCCTGGTGCCACAGCTCCGCCCACCCAAGGAGGGAGATTTCTGCGCGCAGCCGGGACCTCCATGTATATTTTATAGACGTATTTTCTCCGTTACCTTCCCACCAAATCGACGTCCAGACACCTCCCGTCCTGCAAAAATCCTGAAACAGCCTGGTCCCAAAGAGCCTCCAACACTGCCCATCCGCTTCTATGCAGGAGATATTATCAGGTGAGCTCACTCAGCCACCATCTTGCCCCGCCCCTGTTTATGGCAATTTAAAAGCACAGGCAGCAGTGTGACAGCCTTGAAGTGGGATCTAGAAAGCTGATTGCACAGGATTCTTGAGTGTGACACCTGTATGGCCAAGTTATTTTAGATGGGGAAATGATTCTCCATAATGCTAATCTGGAAAAGTGACTAAAGTAACAGTTTATCACTGCTTTTAGATAAAACCATCAGCATACTTGAATGAAAGCAACATTTTAGCTAGATTAATATTAATCTATGTTTTGGATTATTTTTGAATTATTGAAAATTATACAGTTCCTCACATTTTTAAATAACCAATAATTTGGATTCATGTGATGCAGTGGTTAAGAAAAGTTTTCTCAAACTTCATGCAGATACAATAGAGCAGGTCCTTATTATGTGCTATTGTCCTTTCCTTTTTTATCTAGAAAATAGAAAGCATGGATGTTGAAACATGATAGCCAGAGGTTGCATTTGAGAACCCAGACTCTGGAATCCACTTCCACTACTTGCTAACCCAATATATTAGGAACTCAGAAAACAGTAATGAGTCGATCATAATTTTTGTTATTAGTAACAGAGCTCCAGAGTTTGTAAAGGAATTAGGAATGGAAATAACACAGGGCCCCAATAGAGGAGGGTCTGGAGTAAAAGGCAGGAAAGCCAAGGCAAGGTCACAAACTCAGGAGGCAAGCCTCTAGATTTCTTAGATTAGATCCCATGGGGGCTTTAGAAACAAAAAATAAGATGAAACTCAATTATTAGAAAAAACAACTTTTCTAGGCTTATGGTTCAGGAGCTGGGACATGTGGAGGCATTGGGGTGAAGCCAGGGTGTACCCAATTAGCCTCTAATTTGCCAACTTATCACCATAAAATTTAGGACTGATAAGTTATGGAGCTCTGGTGGCTTCTATCATAAACCATTCATGGGGACCTTCCCACAAAACATTTGCCTCTTTAGTGGTTCCCACCCCTTTCATAACTTCTTTGCCAGCAGCAACTCCAATTGGCCTTTTAATGTCTTTATCACAGGTGACATGGAGATGAAACAGATGGAGACCTGGCTACTTTGGTGCCAAGGTAAGTCCCAGAACCACTGCACCCAGAGGAAAAGCTACAGGACCCACATGTGGACATGAGCTGAGGGTGGCCCTGGGGAAAATATGTAATGACTCCCCTGTACTCATCAAGATCACAAGGGGAGAGCCTTGATTAGGAGATTAGGGACCTGCCTACTCCTTCTAACATCTCAATGCTCTTTTGAATTCTTCATTCTCTTTCCTCGATGTCCACCATACCCACATTTTTTCTCACTCTGCCACATCTTTCCTTAGGCAATGTGAACATTTCCAGTATGAATGAGTAATTCCTTTACCCACAATAAAAGTCATCAAGCCATATCCTGGGAAAGACTTGATAGAGATGGAATTCCCCTCCAGATAAAGTACACCCAATGGGTGACTTCATTGCCCAGTTCAAACATCCCCTAAGCCAGGGGTTCCATGGACCACTTTTCCAGTCAGGGAAAACCAGAGACCCCTTACTAAGTCCACACTATACAGTGTTTTAATATATTACATCTGCACCTACACATCCCCAAAATAATACTTTTAAAAATTTAAATTAAAACTCACTGCCCTAAGCTAATAGTCTGTTCTTCAACTTTACACCATCCATCCGAGAGCACATCATACACATGCCCCCCACCAAATACAGTATATATTTTGTGAAATTATAAAAGCCACAATGTTTCAGAAAGTGTTCCCATCCCTGAACTCCTCTACAACTGGGTTGACTTGTGCTGAGGGGACAGTGGGGACACCTGACCCAGGCCTGAGGTCAGTTTTCATATTTCCACTTTTGAATCCTGTTCTCATCATATGGCTATAAACAAACCTGTGAACCATTTGAATATGTGAAGAGATGTCTTGGCCAAGCTTATAAATAGCCTCTCCTCTTCTCAACCCAATTTGAAAGGCTCATTCCTCTGAACCACTCCCTTCTATCACATACCCTTTCATTGAGAGGAAAAAAGAACAGAGAAAGGAAATTTCTCTGTGTGTCCCCACAAACCCACCACCTAGGGCTACCGTGTCCAGCAGTCAATAGCCAAGGTCACCACACCTGTGTGTGCAGCTATCACCATTCATGGACCTGCCTGCCCAGACTCTGGGCTTGAGAGAGGTTACACGATCATTGAAATTTTCATTGGGGCTGAGAGGAAAACAAGTCGCACAGTAGACTCCCTGGCTGTTCCCTGTATACACACATAGATACAATAGCTCTAGAGTGTGTTCAGGGGTAGAAGAATTACAAGTGGTGGAATGTTTTCCAATTCATTAAGGCTAAACAAAAATGTGGAAAGCAGGGCCATCTCCCCCATTTTAATCAGTAAAGAAAGGAGACTTCGGTGAAGGTGTCTTCTGTTCTCACAATAAATTGATAGACATAGATTACTTCCATCTTCTGATCTCAGCACTGAGGCAGCCCCAGACTTCCCCTTCTCACATTGGAGATATGTGATGCTGCAGGTCTCCCATCTTCCTGGATGGCAATTTCTGTTTCTAGTAAACCTGTGTATCCCCATCCATCCCATCCTGCTCAAGAAAGGGAGGATACAGAGGAACTTCCTGAGGCAGGACTGGAATTGGATCTCTATGAACTTTATAGATTCATAGAAATTTTAATGGATGCTTTTTGAAATTTTTAAAATGAAAAGGTAAGGAAAACATATTTTAAATGTAAGATATCTGAGCACATGAAAATGAACTGCCTGGAGGCAGTGGATGTGCAATGTCAGTATTAAATTCCCTCTATGAACACGGGCTTCTTTTAGAGGCCAAAACAGGCACCTAATGGGTGTTAAAACTACCACTTTATTTAAGCTCAAGCTATTGGAATACCCTAAACCTCAACCCAAATGTGGCAGAGACAGACACAACACCCTTATTTGAACAAAGAAATATATCTTTAAAGAATTTTTTTTTAATTTAGAACAGAAAATGTGGTATGGGGCTGGGTTGGGGAAGAAGATTTATGATTCGGTGGGGGAGACACAGGACATAAAGCATAGCAGGGGGAAGTGGTGACGGCGGTCTCGGGGACCTTGCACTCTTGGTACATGCTGGTGGGCCCTGACGGGAGTCATCAACTCCATGGGAGGAATGGCAGAAGTATGGCTTGGACGCAGTTGCTGGGAGACTAACACTGGCCTTGTTGATTTCAGTGCAGCTTGGTGGCTATTTCTTTTTCTCCCAAGACAAATCCACTGTAGCATACGGCTAACCCTCTTCCGATGTTTGCTTTCTTGAGGTCCCTGTCCCTTTTGGGGCAAGAACTGGGGCATCACACTCTCTGTTGATCCCCCATCCTGAGAAGGGTCGTCCATCATCTCTATTCCAAGGGAGGGCCCTGACCCTGACTCTCTTTCTGGGTATTCTCCCAATGGGAAATCCCCGGGGTCCTCTTTTCCTGTATTTAAACTGGCATCTTTGACCATGCAAGAGGTCTTAACCTTAGAATCCCTTTGCTCCTGCAGGCCCAGGTTGCTCTCTCTGTCCTCTAGGTGGATATAGGGGCCCTGGGAATTGGCCATGTTTCCTCTACACATATTTGGGAACCAGGTCTCATAGTCCTCAGAAGACAAACTAGGTAAATTGGGGAACCCTTCAGCAGCACAGCCAGCAGGGGACTGGCTCTGTGGCTCTCCCTCCAGTTGGAGCGTTGGCTCACTATCAGGATAAACTTTCAGAGGTGATTTCCCTACATCCTGCTTCCCCATTAGGTTCAGTATTGTGGGGCATTCACCAGGTGATATATTCCTTATATTGAACAATTGTTCGATAAACTGGGAATCTGCAAAATCACTAGCCCATGGGGAATCTCCTGATTTGGGTCTGGAGACAATGGTCTCCCCAGCCTTGATGGTTTCCTCATACAACTGCCCTGGTTGATCGCCAGTGTTCAGGAAGGGAGGGGGCCCTGGGAAGTCCCCATCAATATCAGGTAAATCTACAGTTTTTTCAGAATTGAGTCCACATTTCCATCTGCATTTTCTTGGAAATACTTCTTCCTCCTTTCCTTTCTCCAACACCACCTGGACAACCACTATCCTTGTTCTATCAAGGGGCTCCTGAAGAAAATGGTGAAGGCCAAAGAAGCCACTTGATGCCCTATGACAGCATTCGTGGTATGCCCAGGATGAGGCCTGTGAAAGATGAAGAGAAAGACACACTTTATGGAGCACAGTGTGGGAACGTGGAAAAGACAAGCTCTTGTCAGGTAACTGCTTCCAGGAGAAGGCTGAAATGAGCAAGCCTGAGTCCTGTGGCCTGATATTGTTAGAACAGAAGGCTTTAATCCAAAGGGACAATGTGGAGTTGAGCTCTCTGGGCCAGTATTCAATAGAAAAGGAGGAAAGTCAGACTGAGTCAGTATAAGATGCATATGTGGTATTGGAGTGGAAGAGCGGGTGGTGGAGCATGGCAGGCGAGTGATTCGTGGGATTCATGGGATGGTGGACTTGGGGGAGAGAGTGATATCCTGAGATTGTGGGCCCAGCTAAGGACATCCCTCCTGACTCTGAATTGACCCAGAAAGAATGAGGGCCTGGGACCCAGTTCTTACTGTCATTTCTTAGGCAAACTGCAGACCTTCATTCTTCATAAACTATATGACTTTCTACCTAGAACGCAAAGAACTGTGTTCTTTTCTTTTTATTCTTTTAAAGGGAATAAAATGTTTTCTCCTTTTCCTTCTTTGAAAATCTCAAAGTACTTTATGCACATGATCCTCTATTGATACTGCAGTCAGTGCTCTGTGCTGAGAAGAGTGTAATCTCCAATCTTTAGGTGCCTGGGAGTCCTTGTAAGATTCTGCTCCAAGGCCAGAGCTTGTGCTTAGCATCTGACCAGAGGCCTTCCAAGTCTCAGTCTCACTCTTTGAGTCAGCTTCACCCAGAGACACCAGACTTGGGAAGGAGAATGATGAATAATTATCATAGCGGCTGTTTGATGCTGACATTAAGAGACATTTCTCCCCCAAATATTTCCTATATTCTCTTAATAACCCAGCCCAGGGACCCTGAGTCACAGCACTTGAAATTTACCCTGGTGTCCTCTGCCACCCCCAAGGAGACAAGAGTGTGGATAGAAGCCTCTCTGCTGCCTCACCCTGTTTCCCTAAAGAAAGGTTTTCATCTTTTCTTAGAGGGTCCATCTCTGTGGAAACATAAATGATTTAGTGAAGTGGAAGGAGCAGAGAAAGAGTCCATCTATGATGGGGGTTGGCTCTGGGATTCCCTTACCTCATCTCTGTCTCCATCTTCCTCAAATAGATTCATCTGGATTACGAACAGAAATAGGAAGAGCAATAACCCACACAGTAAGAACACATTGCATACAACCATCCATGCGGAAGTACTTGTGCTCGTCCATGGGGCACTGTGGCTTCTCGGGAAGTAGAAATCTTTCTCCATCTTCCCAGCACACACCTGCCTCAGGCAGCACTGAGTACTGAGAGCTGAGCCTGTGCTGCCTGGAGATACAGGCCCACATCACAGAGCCCCAGAACAATCAGAGAGGGTGGGGGAGGGGCAGAGGGAGGGGCCAGGGCCCCTCCCCCACCTTAAAGACCCCACAGCACAGCCAACTGCACAGTTACAGAATAGCATATGTATACCTCAGTACAATATCATCAGATAGGAACTGTTCCTGCTTTATTCCTTGGTGCTTTCAGCTTTGATGCCATCAAACCCATATCCCAGAGTGTTTGATGCTTTCTCAATAATTTTTTTTGCAAATTCTTAGTACGTTAACACTTTCGGTATTTCTCTGCCCTCAACTCCAGCTTTTCCACCTTTCTGCTTGCTTGTATGAACCCAGGTATAAAATTATGCTATCTTTCAAGTTTAGCCAAACTATTCCATTTTGATTAAACACACACAAACAAACTCACATAAACTCACGAGTTGGCAATGTAGATGTTATTTCAGATACTAAAAGGGCACCCAACAAGTTTGAGAGAGATGCTAGGAACCCCCCCATGCCAAATAATTTAATTAGAAGAATAATTTAATAATTTATAGGTTCAGACTTAGTAATTTTTGTGCAGCAAAATCATTTTATGGGCATTCTGCCCGAAAGCCTCTCCGATAGCTCCTCTCAGCCCATAGCACTCACCGTGCTGGTCCCTTGTCTTCCAGGCCCCCATATCCTCCCCAGAATTTCTCCCAGAAGCTCTTTAAAGTCTTGACCCCAACCTGTCCTAAACCCACTGGATTTTGAGACCGGCTGAGGAAAACCTGAAGTATTATAAAGGAAATATTAACTTTTTAAAAAAGTATTTAACCTATGTTACTTATTTTGTGAAAAGATTTCTGATTTTTGACTTCTACTTTTTAAGTTTTAACCAAAATACTATTGGCCTCTCAATAATTCTTAAAACAATGAATATTAAATAGCTATATTCACTCACACATGCATACATAGATATTTAACTCCCATTTCAGCAGGCATATAGCATAGCTGTAATAATGACAGCTTCATGATTAAGATTACAAACCATGGAAATAACTCTGATTTTCTCCTGTCACACTTGATCCAGAGCACCCAGACCAGTTTAAGTAGGAAGATAATATATGAAGAAGATACATGAAAAATAAGGATTAGGAGAGAAAACTAGCCCATCTGAGAGAGAAACATAGTAGAAAGCAACCACAGTTAAATCAGTTTAGTATAATACCAGGATAGAGACAAAATTAAAGGAAACAGAGTAGAATCTAGAAATTGCTCTAAATGCCAATGGGAATTTGGGGCATGCAAATCAATACAGGAGGTTTTCCAGATAATTGGGAAGAAAGCTGCAGTCAACATAATCTGATGCGACAAGTGGGTAGCCAAAGAGATGGATTTCCAGAATGAAGGGAAATGGGAATCTGAGACGTTTGTCCAGGAGTAACTGGGCACTGGCCTCTGTTTTTCCCACAAGTGATAATATAGACCTGATGACCTGGAATTTATACAAGGAAACTCAGTATTTCTATGTATTTCCATTAATGGAAATGCTTAGTTGCATGTGTGTGCATGTGCATTTTTCTGAAGGGATTATAAAAATATCAAGTCAAAAAGACTGTGGCATGGTATTAACTAAACTTTCCAGGTCTAGCAGATTCTGTTGTGAGAATAAATCACCTGGAGTTGCTGTGCATAATTCAAGGCTCTAAACACCAATGGAAGCTCCTATGAGAAGTGCTGTGTCTCCTCCTTTCCTGGGTGACCACCTCTCTTCTAAAAATACTGTGTGGGCTTTTTTGTGTATGAACTCTTACTGCCCATTAATTTGCCACTTGAAAAGCTGCTGAACCTATTTATAGAAAACATTAGTTCTTTACTTCATTTCTTCCATAAAAGTAGTATCACTAAAATCAAAGAGAAATGTAAAAAAAAGGAAATTTTAAAAATCAAAGGAACAATGTATAGCTTTTAAAAGCATGGCTCAATAAGCTTTGAAAATATTGGCTGGTAAACTCATATACATGAGTTTTAATAGACTCATTTGTAAAATGTTGGCTACCCTGGAGATAAAAATATTCTCTTCAAAGATATGGCAAGACTTTCAGTGCCAATCACCATTCTCAATTAGCAAAGATTTTATTGTATTTTTCCTGTTGAGTTAACTGAGCATAATTAGTAACCAGTACCACACTGTCATTTAAATATACCTGTAAAATTACAGGTTATCTTATTGGAAGATATTAAAAAATCAAACTTATCTTTTTGGTACAAGTTTTAAGAAACATATTTGGTTCCATTTAGTAGCTGGCTTTCCTCAAAAACTAATGATACTTCCCTCTTTTTTGTTGTTGTTGTTGTTTGTTTTTTCTCTCTCTCCATTTATTCTTTCTGTAAGAAGAATCATAAGATAATTAATAGCCTTATCTGTGAAGAGATGAGTGTGTGGGTTTTCAGTTTTAATATTTTTCCCTTCATACTATTTATATCTTCCAATTATATAAGTGCATATTGTTTTTTATTTTAATTGAAATCATGCTAAAAGGGGACTTCTGGGCCAAGAGATTATGCAAACTCTCCCAGTCCTATGTTTAATGCTTTGGTACAAGATAGGTATTTTGCAGGGAATATTTACAACCCTGACTTCTAGGTTGTAGACCCTGAGAGAAGAGTTCAGAAGTAAGTGATCCCAGGAAGGAAAAGATGATCAGGAAAGTGAGACAGAGAACGTTAGGTAGCTATGAAGTACATGTTAACAAGTCATTCTTCTGGATCTGGGGATTGACTGGGGATCTGGGGGTCAGTGTGACCCATGTGTATCAGAGTCATGCTACTGGAGGGATAGTCTGCAGAAGGTAATTCCCAGTAGTGCTAATTCTCTGCCTATTCCAGTTTGCCAGGGGCCTGTGGAGATGAGGCTCTGGATGCTAGAGATAATCAATAGGAAATTGGCAATCAGAGAAGTGGTGCAAGACAGTCCTAACACCTGAGGAGGTACCAGTGGTGAGGCTTCAGGAATACTTCAAAGACCTGGGTATGTACTTAGACTGGTGGTGTACTTTACCTTATCTTCCTCTGATTTAAAGTTTCAAATGCCTATTGGATCTCTACTGCTTGGGGTTGGCCACTTATGAGTGTAGAGGGCTGATCAGTGATTCTATAGAAGGGCTCCTCTGGAAGGGAAATAATTACTCTGAGGCTGGTTTGAAGGTAGATGAACTTCAGGTGTACAGTGGGTGAGTGTTCATTTTTGTTTGCCTACCAGAAGATTTTCTGCTTCCAGAAACATCCTCAATTTGTACTTTGGGAGCTCCCCTCACTCCTGTACATACTTTCCATCCACACGAATCAAGACAGACATAGGCAGTTCAAGTCAGGTGTTGGAAAAAACCGACTGGAGCAAGTGTCAATAGATTTTCTGTAAAGAGCCAGATAATAACTATTTTGCTCAATATTTGTGAACTAAGAGGCAAAATGTAGGAAAGTTGTATAACAAAAAGAAAAACAAATCCCAAAAATTTTTACTGAAAAAAAATGAAATTATAATAATATTTATTTTTAATACAAGTCTACTAAGGAGAAAGGGATTATTTTCTCTTTGGAAGATTAGATTTCACTTAATTGGATTAAAAGTTAGAAATCCTTATTATCCAAATCAATTGCAACTGTTAATCTGTTAATGCTGATTTGTAATGTGATTTTATGTATTGTATCTTTGAAAATGTCTTTTCAGACAGACAGGAACTGCTAAGTACTGATACCAGGTCATAAGCATTTGGTTTTAACTCAGTATCTATGTCATTTGGAAGTCTATTAGATTCTTTTATTGATATTTGCTTTTTAGCATGTCTTTGCCATGCAGATTAGTCACCTCCAGTTGAAGATTAGGTGGAAGCACTTGTATTGAGATCTGTACTTATACTACAGGACTGTAGTATGAGCTTGGAAAATATAGACAAATTTTTGTGAGAGATTGGATTTCTCACTTCTTATTTTAACTTTTAAGAATCTAGGAAGTATAGAAAGCAATTTAACATTACTTGTGATTCAAGCAGTGTTAGCTGTTTTCAAAACGACTTTACCAGGGGATAATTTCACACAAAAGCACTGTTTTGCCTTGTAAATTTAGGTTTAATTCACAAAGAAATATTATCAAACCTATAGCAAAAGCTAATTTAAAAAACATGCAGTGTTTCATAATAATGGCTGAAGATGGTTCTCATTCAGAAAAAATTCAATCTCAGTACTGAACTCAATCTAAATAAATCTTATCATTGGGAAGCCATAAGACTTCTGTGTGGTAGGGCAAATCAGGACATTCAGTTTCTACTGCTTATAAAAATTCAGAAAATAATCATGATTATTTCACAAGAGTAAATGACGTTCACCACTGACACTACCAGTTCAAGAACACATTACAGATTCAAATGTTTTATGTAAGCTACCTGCCAATAAATAATATAATGAATAACCATAGGCTTTATACATTTTACATTTTCACAAGCATTGTAAATTTGTCTGACCAAATCGATTTCTGCTCGACCTGTATTTTTACTACTTTTACTTATTACAGGTCTTAGCAGATTCCACTTCAGGTAGTCCTGAATTAGTGTTTTCTTAAATTCTTTGAAAATATTCTTGCCTGTAAATGTTCCACAGTGAGTATTTGAAGGGGCTAATTCTTGACGTGCTTCAAACACTTTATTGACCCTTAAATAAACAACTGAGCAGTATAGGTTGCATCTGTCAACTCACCCAAGGAAATGCTCTCAAAGTTGTTGGTCTTTAATTTGCAATTGTTGTTACAAATGTCCTCAACTCTTCACATAAGTATTCAATCAAACATGATCCAATTAGTTTATCATAAATCACTGGCTTTTCTTGCTTACTTAATAAATGAGCCATCTGAAAGTTTACTTTGGTTGTGTGTCCATTTTTTATTTTTGTGAAGAATTTCTGTTGAAATGAGATTAAAGAAAAAAAACTTTCAAATTTTCCTGATCAATATTTTCCTGTGTGTTGGTATATTTTGATGAGTGTTCATTCTGGCAATGTCCATATATGACATATTCTTTTATCACATCCATACTGTCACTGCATCATAAACACAATGATGTGGATTTAATAATAAAATAATTCACATCCCATTGTTCATTAAATGTGTGACATTCCATATTAGCTTTCTATTGCTAATATAACAAATTACCATGAGTTTAGTGGCGTAAAACAACACAAATTTATTCTCTTATACTGCTGGAGGTTCAAAGTCTGAAAGGAGTCTCATGGGGCTAAAATCAAGGTGTCAACAGGGCAGTTCCTTCTGGAGTCTCCAGGGATTAATCTATTCCTTGCCTCTTCCAGCTTCTAGAGGCTGCTGGCATTCCTTGGCAGTTCCCTGCATCTTTCCAATCTCTGCTTCTCTCATTACATCGCCTTCTCTCTACATCTGACTTTCCAGCATCCTTCTTAGAAGGAGCTTTGTGATTACACTGAAGCCACTAGGATAACCCAGGATTTTCTCCACATCTCAAAATCCTTAATTTAGGCATAACTGCAAAGTCCCTTTTGCCAAAAAATTTGGTAATAATTTCCCAGGTTTCAGGGATTAGGATATGGACACCTTTGGGGTATTCAGTCTACCACACATACAAAGCCTACTTTTCTCTTCTTTAATTGTTTTGAAATGGTGGATATGCATTGATAATTTAAAAAATAAAATAAAACATTGTAGTATGATAATATGTGTTTTGAAATGGTGTCAAATTGTAACTGTCACTGCAAGTTGTAATGTGCTGAGTCTGATGAGAAAGTCACATACAGTCTAAGTTGCAACTACTTAATTTGCTTTTGTTTCATCAAAACAGCCATAGACAATATGCAAATGAATAAGCATGGACATGTTCTACACTGAAATTTAAATTTCATATAATTTGCATGTGCCATGGAATATTAATATTCTTTTGCTTTTGTCAACCAGTAATAAAATATAGAAATTATCTTTAGCTATCAGGCCATACAAAAATAGGTGGCAGGCTTGATTTGACACGTAAGCCATAGTTTTCTGATTACTAGCATAAACCAATAGACACACAATATCCATACAAGATCTGCAGATATACCTTGGACCACCAAGTTATTTTTTTAAAAAGAGAGAACACTGACAATTAATAATAAGGAGAAGGGAAACAGATGTGGCTCAGGTGACTGGGCTCCCACCTGCCACATGGGAGGTCACTGGTTTGGATCCCAGTGCCTCCTCAAGAAGATAGCAAACTGTCACAACAGGCACGTGCAGCAAGCTGACACAAAAAGAGACACAAAAAGGAATAAAAGCATTCTGAGAGGTGGAATAAAAGCATTCTGAGAGGTACAATAAAAGCAAGGAGCAGAAGTTCCTTGTGTCTCCTAAAGAAGACAACTATGTCATGTGACAGGCAGGTGTGGCAAACTGGCACAATGAGATGATGTAACAAGAGATGTGGGGAGGAAAAACAGCATGAGAGACACAACAAAGCAGGGAGTGGAAGTGGTTCAAGTGATTAGTCACCTCCCTCCTACATCAGAGGTCCTGGGTTCAGTTCCCAGTGTTTCCTAAAGAAACAAGGAAGACAAACAGACACAGCAAGGGAGAAACAACAAGGGAGTGGGGAGAAATAAAATAAATCTTTAAAAAAATAGATGACAGAGGTTTATTTTTTTAAAAATTAAGAAGTTCACATGAAAACCTTGCTTTCTGCCTCCTCTTATAAAATCCGAAGATCCAGAAATACTGGGTCCACATGGCAACAATTTACCTCTTTTTTTAAGGACTGCCCATCTGGACTACTTCAGTCTTTATGCCTTTGAGTTTGCAATCCAAGATTCTTACCCTTCTAGGTTTTCTCTTAAGGTTAAATGTCTTAAATTCTTTCAACAATTCCTTCTGGGCCATCATTTCTAAACTCTCTACTATCTAGAATGCTTTCCTTTGTACCAGTTCTTTTCTCACCTAAAATGACATCCAGAACATTTCCCATTTAACACTTTCAATTCAGTGTTGTTAATTACCACTCTTGTGCTGCCATTGCCAATATCTATTACTCTTTTTCATCACTTCAAACAAATACTGCTCTCATTAGGCAATAAGGTACCCCTTACCTCCCCACCCCTGGACTCTCGTAACTTGTAATCTCCTATCTTTCTCTCAGAAATTTGTTTATTCCAGATATTTCATATAAGTGAGATCATTATAATATTTGTCATTTGGTTTCTGGCTTATTTCACTCAGCCCGATAACTTCAAGATTCATCCATGTTGTAGCACATACCACAACTTCTTTTATGGTTGACTAATATTTTATTTTGTTTACCCATTCATTTATTGATGGATACTTGGATTGCTTCCACCTTGCAGCTATTGTGAATAATACTGCTATGAACATTGGTCTACAAAGATGTGTTCCAGGCTCTGCTTTCAATTCTTTTCAGTATATACCAAGATGTGGGATTGCTGGGTCATATGGTAATTGATGCCTTTTTAAAATCACAAGTAGTCAAGGGTAGAGGTGAAATTGTGTGTTTCTGTAATTGCTCAGGTTTCAGGTGTTTGTTGTCCTTAAGGGGTATGCTTTTTCAGAGTGCTAAGAGTATCATCAATGTAAATTTTGCCTTGTCTCACACCACACTTGCTTCTCCAAAATTTGCCACAGTCATATTTGATTTGTATTTTCTGCTCTGTGACTGCAGTTACATTATATACAAAGAGGTTATAAAAAAACTTTCCACTTGAAGAAAAATACAGAGAGATATGTTTCTCTAATCACTTTTGATTAGCTCTAATCTGGCTCTCCAGAGAGAAAGGACATGACATTGGACATTGAGCCTCTCTACTCAAAAAGCTGGTTCTTAATAGCACTGAGGGAAAAGGAAAAATTCTTTTGATCTTGTATTTTAAACTTAAATTTTAATTTGCACCATAAAATTTAAATAACTGTCCACTAGGTGTCATAGTGAATGGATTAAGTATTTTGCTCATGCTATCCATTACACATGTAACTTCAGATTCCTTTGTATCTGCAAGAACTTTGAAGACTGCTTATTAAATTAGTAATGACCACCAGTCAAAGACTGTCAACCTCTGTATACTCACGAGCCTTGCCCACATATCAAAAATAGATGCTGCAATCCTTTCTGTTCATGAGCATAAAGTAATCATATGACTATGATTAATAAATTCTGTGTTTCTCATGGGACTGTCAATAATCATATCTCTAGCTTCATCCAGAGTCTGCTCTTTAAATGCTAATGAATGAAGAGGCCAATTGATTGCTTACACTTTCCAAAAGGCTGATCATAATGGGAACACTTCTGATCAAAATGTTTTACCCCATTATCCTAAAGTAAAGCAAATTTTGTGTTCCAGAAATAGAAATGGATCAGTAGCCTAAACCCATTTAAAATGATCATTTTACTTTTCTGTTTAGTTTTTTATTTTATGCAATAAGTAGATAGTCTTTAAAATTAAAGAATACATTTTGAAGAAATTATAACCTTTACCCTTTTACATGTGAAGGAATAGGAGTACCTGTATTTACAAGTCAATTACGAAGAAACCAAAAAAGGAAAAAGGAAAAAAAAATTAATGTGTAATACAATTGGCAGCCATATTGCTATTTTTCAAGAAAGTGTATTTTTTCCATTAGTTCACTCAGTGAAAATATGCTGAGAACGCACTATATGTTATACACTATACAGGGAGATAAGGGGATAGAAAATTTCTAAAACAAGGAGTTTTGTTTAGTAATTTGATATTTATTTATTGTGTAAAATAAACATAACTGTAATCAATCACATGAAGGCATCAGAAGTGACAGAATGGAGGAAACATAGTAATTCAGAACAAAGTTGATTGGTGACTGCCTTGAGGGAGCAGGAAGCTTCAGTGAGAATATAAAGCTTAATTTAGTTCTCAAAATGTAAAGAAATAAGGAGGAGTTCACCAGTCAGATAAGTGGAGCAAAAACAATCCAGGAAGATCTCAGGTGAGTAAAAAGAAAGGGTGGCATGGAATGCATAGCCCTTTAGGGAATTTTTCAGTTACTCATTATTGATAGAAGATTGGGGGGGGGGTGGTGGTGATAGGAGGTGATATTGAAGAGGAAGGCAAGACTTCACTGTGTGTGTATATTTCTGTGTCCATGGTTACATGAGTATGGATAGAAGTTAAATAGTTGTTTCTAAGAATTAAAATGGCTACCCAAGCTATTTATGTATATATGCAATGTAGCAATACAGGGGAAAATATAAGTGAGTGTCAGATTTGCTATTTTATTCTCCTAACCCCATTTCCTCAACACCTTGTCCCCAACACTCCAACCCAAACAGCATATAAAAGCAAAAATATATTTGGCACAGAATAAGGTATTCGATGAGTATGATCCATATATACTAATGACCTGGTAAGATACAAATTATAATACACTCAAGTCTTTATTTATTATCATAACGAATGACTCTAATGATAGATTCAACAAATTCCCTAAGTTGGTTTAATGTACTGTTTATTGAGCTATACTTTAAATGTAGTGAAATGACCCTTTTTAGTGTAAGATTCTATGGGTTTGACAAACACATACACTTATGAATATAATTAAAATACAGTACAGGAAAACAGATGTGGCTCAAGTGATTGAGCTCCCTCCTACCACACGGGAGGTCCATGGTTTGGTTCCCAGTGCCTCCTAAAGAAGAAAGAGAGCTGGTGCAACAGACAGGCACACCAGGCTGACTCAACAAGATGATGCAACAAGAGACACAAGAAGAAAGAACATAATGAGAGATACAACAAAGCAGGGAATCGAGGTGGCTCAAGTGATTAGGTACCTCCTTCCTCCATTGGAGGTCAAGGTTCAGTTCCCGTTGCCTTTCTAAAGAAACAGCAAACAGACTCAGAAGTGCAAACAATGAGGGGGTGGGGAGAAATAAATAAATTTTTTTAAAAAATACAGTATGTTACTATCACTCAAATGTGTAATTACCAAAACAATCAAAATATAGTATGGGTCCATCAGCCCCCAAAATTTCTTCATGCCATTTTGTGATTAACTCAATCCAATGGCAGCAACTGATCCACTTTTTGTCTCTGTGTTATGCATTTCCCAGAGTGTAACGTATTTGGAATCAGTATGTAGTCTTTTGAATCTGGCTACTTTGATTTGGTTTAATGCATGTGAGATTCATCCATATTATTAGAAGCTTCAACAGTTCCTTCTGTTTTATTGCTGTTTTATTCCATTGTATGTATGCACAACAGTTTATTTATTCACTAGTTTAAAAGCATTGGGTTGTTTCCAGGTTTTGCCAATTATTTATGAAGCCACTATATACATTATATAAAAGTTTGCTTGTGAACATCAGTTTTCTCTTAGGTAAATATTTTGCAATGAAATTGATGGGTGATACAGTAAGTATATTTTTAACTATATTTATAACTGATAAACTGTTTTTCAGTTTGGCTGTAGCATTTAACAGTCCCTCCAGCAAAGTATGAGAATTCCAATTGCTCTTCATTCCAACCAGCAGTGGACTTTTCCAGATTTCATTGTTAGTAATAGGTATGGAGTATCACATTGTAATTTTAATTTTAATTTCCTAATGATACATGATGTTGAACATATTCTCATGTCCTTTTTGCCATCCATATATCTTCTTTGGTGAAGTATCCACTCAAAACCTTTTCCCATATTTTTAGATGGAGTATTTTTTAAATTTGTGCTTTGAAAGTATTTTTTATATTTGAATACAGTCATGTTCTGCAAAAATCTTCCCTCAACCAGTAACTTTTCATTGTCCTAATGCTATCTTTCAAAGAGCAGAAATTTTAAATTTTGATAAAGGCCAAAGTTTTGGGGTTTTTTCTTTTATGGATTGTACTTTTGATGTCATAAATAATAAATATTTGCTTAATCTAAGGTGACAAAAAATATGTTTTCTACTTCTAGAACTCTTGGCCTCTAAGGTCATTGCAGTAGAGAAAGAGACGGAGGACTGGATTTTGCACCATAGTTTAAGTGCCATGGTTGAAAGTGACTTACATCAGTGCTTCTTCTACTTTAACGTGCATCACCTGGAATCGTTAATGAGGATTCTGATTGAGGAAGTTGGAGATTGAGCTTGGGGTATGCATTTCTAGCAAGCCCTAAGGTAATAGTGGTGCTGCTGTCTCATATCCCACAGCTTGAGAAGCACAGACTCACCTTCCTTCGGAATACATCCCTTTGGCCTGAATCCTTCATTTGCTCTACATAATTGCAAAGAGGTCAAGGAACATGCTTTTCCTATGTGCCCAGGAAGAGACATTATTTCTGTCCCGTGAGACTACAACAAGCAACCTTAAAGAATCAAGATGGAAGTTACCTCTGCAGCTGCAGGGTCATTGTATTTTGGCTGAATTATATCTCCAATGATGTCCACATCCTAGTGCCTGGAACCTGTCATGTTACCATATGTGGCAAAAGGGACTTTGCAGATGTGATTAAATATAGGATTTTAAGATCTGATGATTAGTCTGAATCATGCTAGTGGGTCCAATGTAATCACAAGGGCCTTGGTAAGAAGAAGGAGGGTGAGTGTCAGAGAGGGTTACATGATGATGTAAGCAGAGAAAGAGAAGCAGTTGCAATGATGGAAGCAGAGGTCAAAGTGACATCAGTTGTGAAAGGGTCCCACAAACCAAGGAATGCAAGTAGCATCCAAGAGCTGGAAACGGTAAGGGATGGATTCTCCTCTGGAGCATCCAAAGCAATACAACCCTGTCATACCTTGATTTTAGTCCAGTGAGACTTATGTTGGACTTCTGAACTCCAAAACACTCTCAGGGAACCCAGGAATTGGTTAAACACTCAGAGAAGCAACTGTTGTTTTAAAGACCTGGGACTGACCTTCTGAAGGTGGCTGAGAAACTCCTGGCCTTGGACAAGGTTATGAGAAGGACACATGAGCCAAAACTGAGGGTGGGACTTAGAACAGTTAGCTATGATTCCATGAGTCTGGAGCTTCCTGATATTTGAATACTTTTCTCCCTCTCAGGAGATAGCATAGACAGTTTTATGTTGAAGGGAGCAGCAAGGTCTTAGGCTCAGGACATCCTGTCAGCTTGGGTCTGAGAGAACTGCTGAAGAAGGAAGCAAAGAATTAAATTTGTCAGAGCTGGAGATTTTTGAGACAATCTATTTTAGTGGTATAATTTCCTGGTAAGTTGGCCTCTCCTCCTTGCTCAACATCCTTGAACAAAGACTAAACCAATTATGACATCTCTGTTTGCCTTTGCCCACTGAATACCAACACTTCCTCAGAATCATTTTTGGCCAGCACCCCACACAATAACCACTGAGGCAGGCATGGATGTGCCTGCTCAGAACTCCCTTCAGGAAAGCACTTGCTACCCAGCTGCCAAGAGTATGGCATTCTTCAGCTGTTAGCTCCTTCAGGGTCTGTCTCAGCTTTTGGGAGCAAATTGTATTCTTTTCTGGGCAACCCCTGGTCAATGCCTGAGTAGGGCCATAGTGTAAGGGCCCAGTTGTTAATAACTCCAGTTATTATGACATAATAAAAATTCTCCATTCCAAAAAAATATGTATCAATTGGCCAGATATTTCAAACTTTTTGATAAACTTTTAAAAATGAAGCAAATAAAATAATGGACCTAACTGAGACTGCAGTACTATGAAGCAAGATACCTAAAATTCAAATGGGACCTTGGTGCCTTAACTCACTGCAGAAAGAAATGACTGCCAACCATCTTCCAGACCACCTCCTCCTCTCAGGGGACCCTAACTAGACTATTGGAAGCTTATTAAGCACTTCCTACTGCCCGCCTCCCTTAGGGGAGTTGAAATTTTTAGTTTTCAGCACAGGACTACTCAATTGCCTGACTACCTTTTCGCAGGCCAAGTTTCCCTATCCCAGGGCAGTTAGGTGCCTCAGCAGCCTTGCCTCTCTCCTCCTCCTGGTGCCACCTCAAGCCAGCTGGTATGCTCCTCAAAGTCCAAGGGGGTCCAGGCAACCAAATCCACAGAAAGAAATCTCCTCTCCGCCATCCACCAGAACCCTCCCACTTTCAGAGAACTCTTCCTCCAGCTGGGTAGGGGCTCTCCCTGGCTTTTTGCCTTGAGGTAGGGCTTAGCTGTCCTGCAGTTTCCAACCTCAAGGGCAAGAAACTCACGCTTTTTCCTTGAACAGTTTATCTCTTTCTCCAGCTCTCTCCAGACCAATGCCTTGAAGCCTCCTGCTCTGCGGGTTCCCAAAACAGTTCACTTGGGCAGGATCTTGTCCCGACTCCAACATATTCTTATTAGACATATCAGGGTGGGTTATTTTTCCATGGATTCACTGATTTCAGCTGAAGCTGACACATCACTCAGGAAAACTGGCTAGGAAGATTTAACCTTTAGTGGACAGTCAATTAGGAGCCAGCACACACCTGAGTACCACAGAATGCATGAAGACCAGCTTTTCATAGCTCCGTGTACAGATATTACAACATTTTTTCTTTCTCTCTTCTGATTGATCTTATATATCCCTATGGCAGGGTCCCTCAAAAAGCCCTTGGCTGAAAGGAAGTTTCTGAGATTCAAAGCCTCTGTTCTTAATTAACGGTTTTTCATACTATAACTGCCCAAATCCAAATCCTCAGCTCACTTCTACTGCAAGCCGTTTTCCTTTGTGTGATTCAGGACATAATTTATATAAAAGTCATCTCTCTATCACGGGCTGTAATTCTCCTTTAATTAGAATGTAATTAAAACCAAATAGAGAAACATGCAGATGAATAACTTCATAAATTTTTACTCCCAGAAAAGTTACTTTTTTCTTTGTTAATCAGGCTAAAATATATTCAGAGAACAGTTTTCTGCATCTTGATAGTAAACAGCTGAGCATGTCTGTGTGTCTTTTCCCCTGAAAGGCTCTCACACAGAGCATTTTAATCTTCCATAGTATTGGTATGTTGACCTCTGAGACCTTGTAAAGTAAAGTATTTATGATCCTGGGCTTTTTTATTATATCGTTTTATTATATATATTATAATAATTATTATATTATATTTTTATTTTATTATATTATATTGTTTCAATATTTTGTAACATTCGTATTTCTTGTTGATGTTTTCGGCATTAAAAATCACTCAAGCTGTGCTAAAATATTATGGTATTCATTGAACCATACCATGGAAGGA
This sequence comes from Dasypus novemcinctus, assembly GCF_030445035.2. NCBI lineage: Eukaryota > Metazoa > Chordata > Mammalia > Cingulata > Dasypodidae > Dasypus > Dasypus novemcinctus. The sequence continues at coordinate 10,444,798 of NC_080702.1, read as the reverse complement.
TAATTCAGTTCAGTGAGGTTATTCCAGCTCATCATGTACAAAAAGGATTGAAAGAAATTGTAGAAGAGTCTCAGCTTCCTACACGGGCAGTATTGAGACTTGCTCCCACACCCAATAACTTGACATAGAAAAGCCTTCACTTGAACATAGAAATTTCTAGTTTTAAGTGTTTAGAAAGGACTGGAAATGAAAGGAATAATACAATGGCCCAAGATATAAGAAAGCAAAGTACTGGTACTGGTAAACAGTTTCTCTGGATCACCAATATCCTTTACCTGTGGCACAGACAAAAATCAAGCTTCAACAAAGAGTCAGCGCTCATTCCCAATTTCAACATATCTCCAGAGAAGTCCAACAAATGATGTCGTCTCAAACTTAATTAGCTTAGTAGAATGTGCTATTACAGATAGAAACCAGGGATGACTTAATGTCCACATATTTAAGTTGTCTGTAACTATGGATATACCCACACAATGCCTAAGGTTGAATGCTATACTTATGCCATTTTCTACTTATTTTGCTATTTCTACCCCAAGAGTAGACAAAAACAGACCCTCTTTCTTATCACACTCAGACTGACATATAGATTATAAGAGTATCTGGTATGTTTTGCTCTTTTGTATATTTTCTGTTTTGATTGGTTAACCATTTATGTTTGACATTAATAATATCATAAAAAGTCCTAAAAGCTGACTGGTCAAAACACCAATATTTACATGCATAAAGGATATGTGTGCAGGGTCTATGGGAGCCTCTTATATTTTTTAATGTACCATTTTGTGTGATCTATGTATCTTTAAAAAAAGGAAAAAAATGATTAAAAAAATAAAGGGCGTATGTGTGTATATATGTTGAAATTATACATGTCAAACATGTTTTGAATTACAAATGAGTGAGACCTTAAATTTGGTGTATCCATTCAATAGAAGTCATAAATTCCTTCTGAAGATGAAAAACAGACCTTTCAAATTTTATTTCTTGTAGATAAGAGAAGTATACAAATATACAAATGCAATATACAAATGCAGTACAGTGCTAAGCACATGGGCTCTGGAATCAGCTAGGTCCTGGGTTCAAATGGAGACACTGCTACTTACCTGCTGGATGGCTTTGGGCAAGTTACTTTATCTTTTCTATGGCTCAAATTTATCATTTGTAAAATCAGTATATGGTTCAACTGCTATAGCAAAAACAATAAAATGATACTGAATTAAATAAGATAGAAGTTTATTTTTCTTTCAGATAATAACTCTGCTCATAAGCAGTCTAGGATTGAAATAGTTCCTCTAGGGTACCAGGGACAGGGCTCGTTCTATCATGTTGCTTTGCCATTTTCAATATATAACTTCCATATTTTGTTCCAAAGAATGCTGCCTAAGCTCTAGTTTCATGTTTACATATTTGCCAGTGGGAAAATGAATAAATGAAAAGGAAGTGAGGTAGACCAAAAAAAGGGTCACTGTTCTCCACCCTTCCCTGTATCTATGTCCCTTTACAACATGACTTGCTGCAATTCCTAGAAAGTAGTCAATTTTCCCACCCTTTGAATATGTGCAGTCTTGTGATTTGCTTTAACTAATAAAATGCAGCAAAAATGACATTGTGAGAGTCTGAATCACAGTCTCATGAGGTCTTGAACTCTTCTGCTTGCTCTCCTGGAACCTGCTAGCTACTGCGTAAACAAGCAGAGACTAGTCCACCGGATGAAAAAATATGTGGAGCCCCACTGCTCCTATGGCTCCAGCTCACAGTCAGTCCCCCAAGTAGTTGCCAGATTACCACAACTGCCAGAAGAATCAAACAACTGATCCTGGCCCAAATTGTCAGCTGCAGAACTGAGTAAAAATAAATGGTTGTTGTTTTACCCCACTAAGTTTTTAGGGGGTTTGATAGTCAGCAAGAGAAAAAAGGAAAGACATAACTTTCTTCTGATAAATAAAACCTAGGAAGCCCATCGTGGAGGCACCCATGCTATGCCCCACATCAGCAAGACCAAAAACCTAAGCAAATCACTATTTCCTATAAATGCCTGACTCACCCAGAAAATCAAATTTACATACAGCCAATTAGTTATCGCCAACTAACTTCATCCATCCCAAGCAACACTTGCACAAACCATTTTAGGAAACATAGTCCGAGCTAACCAATAAAATTTATCTCCCAATGTACTTGTGTATTCTACCTGTAAAAATTAATTTCTCTCTGTTTCCCTATTTCATGAATCGATTCACTAAAACTCTGAGATCCAACCAAAATTTGCTCAAGCTTTTATTTGAACATCTTCTAAGCTATGGTCTGGAATCTTCACGTATCACTTCCACCCATTTGCCAAAGATAATTTAACCTTCTGGCCACCCTAGCTGCAAGGGAATCTAGGAAATGTAGTTTTTAGGTAGATGGACATCCTGTGTCCAACTACACCTAAGTTCCTACTATTGTTAAAGGATAAAGGGGAGAATCTATAGCGAGGGTTAAGTAGTAGTTTATGCCATCTCTCATTCTTCAGTTTGTTATGAAGATTACATGAGAACACAATTGCAAACTCCTCGGCCCCAGTGACTTGAAACTTCAAAAGGGCCCAATAAATATTTGCTGTTATTTATAGTCAGAATCAGAAATAGACAATATTTGTTTAAATAGTCACAAAGAATAATCTGCCATCTCAAATTCTCCAGACACATTTCTGGTTTGGGAGGAGGTAACCTCTGTCTCCTCTCAAACTGAAGTCAGGGACCACATTGGAAGAAGATCATGGAGAGAACATAAAGAATGACATTGAAACACTGTGTCTTCTGATGTGATGTGGACAAAGCCTGGGTGCCTGCTAGAAAAGATTAGATAGAGTCGATGGCATAAAGGCAGAGGACAGGACTAAAGGAAGTCCATTCAATTCTATTATCTGTCACCGTGTAATAAATAGAGAATGTCACCGGGCAACTGTTAGAAATCAGAGAAGAAAGGATTTTTTCCTCCTATTTCTCTTTTTCTTTTTTTTTCCCATAAAAAAAGAAGAAAAAGGTGGTGTATTAGTAAACAATTTTGGTTTTGAGCAGAGAAAAAATCAGTGCCTTTCCTGTGGTCAATTTATGTCTCTTCCCTATTTTAAAGTAAAATAAATGAAAATAAGCAGAATGGGAGATGGACTGTGTAGGAAACTGACAGAAATGAAACCTAAATGTAAATCTTTTGAAAACAGCACAAGGGACGCATATAATCCTCCATAAAATATGATTGTCATTTATTGGTAAGTTCAATTATCACCTAATGATAGCTGTAAAACAAATAAGCAACTAATAAATAGGCTTTAATCATGAACACAAGTTTATCTCTATTTTCCATACACCACAATAATTTGACTGAGCCTGTGGTTTCTTTAGATATCTGACGTTCTGAATTTTCCTCCAGACTACTGGATGGCATTACACTTGGTAAATAGTTATCATTGTTGAAATCTGTGTGAATAGTTCCTCTCTAAGTCCAGAGCTGCTGACAATTCAGAATTTGCTATTACAGGTCAAATCCTGAAACAACCTGAAAAATATAAGTAAGAGACCCTGGATGGAAGAAAGATTAAATAATCAATAAGTAAAGTGGCACTTGCACAAAAGAAGGAGACAGCAGTGAGATGGAGGGCAGGCATGGGCCATCTTGTGTGTGGCAGTATTTACACAATATGTCCAATTGAAATGCAAGGAAGGGCTCAAGGTCAACAACAACTAGAAAATCAGAAATCCTTAAGAAAGGCTTTGTGAGGAGCCATATATGGGTAAGGACTAGGATCTGAGAGCAGGGTGAGCCAGAGAATACAAAGGATATTCCAAATGGGTGGAGAAAAGGAGCATAAACCAGTATAATGGCATTGAAGAGAAAAAGAAAATGGAAGGCCCTAAAGCAGGGCTTTTAGGAATATTTATTTTATTCAGAATGATTAAGAAGCAAATACCCCTGTCACCCATACAAGCTGATATTCTAAAATATGAAAAATTGTGAGGCTAATTCTATCAAATGACTAGAAATTAATAATACAGGAAAAATCGAAACAAAGATTAAAGTGTGATGCCCAAGAGATATAAATCAGCAATTCCTAAGGATATTCAAAGGCGTACTAGTTTCCCCTGAGGTTAACAGACATCACATAAACCGCAAAAACTATGAGAGTGTCAGGCAACATGGGGTTGAATAGATTACTTTACTGGAGAGAATATTCGGAACTATTGTGCACTGTGGCACTGTAAACAGAGAGAGTAGTGTGCTGTAGATTCCTGTTGCTTATTCTTCCCAGGGTTCTTTCTCCCCCTTTTGGTAAAGCTGCCCACTTTTCCTCTGGAGAACAAGAAGGAAGCTTGATTTGGGACTTTCCATCAGAGTGCTCAAATTTTTTCCCTCTCCCAAACTGTTGGACATATGACCCAGCCTAAGCCAATCAGGCTCCTTCTGAGAAATTGCCACTTTAGAAGCAGGACACAAAGGCAAATTCAGTGCCATGAAGTGTCACTCCATTTCCCTGCCTCTTCCCAAGCTCTGGTGGTTCAGTTTACCCTGAATGTTCTGAGGTACTCCACATGCTTCCCTTGAATTCTATTCAGCTTAGTAACCAAATTATTTGTAACACTTCACAACACATTTGCCTATAGATGTTCTCTCTCTCTCTCTTTCTCCTTATTTCTTTCAGAAAAATAACCTCATAACACAAGCTATCTTCAGAAGACACACAGCTCTAGATATTAATGGAGGGGTCTGAGAACATATTAAGGCGACATAAGCTGGACTCAGTGTTGATATTTACAAATTGGGAGTAATTAAGAACAATAATGCATCCCTCTCTGTGTTCATGTCAGAGAGGGATAAATGTTCTTGCTAGTGATGGTGAAGCCTCCAAAGATATTGTATTGGTACCATGGCTATCAATGGCCACATGACTCCTTCTCTGGAAGAAATGTGAGATCCACAGCAAGGAATAGTATTTACCAGGGCATCATCTTCAGAAATGACTATAAAAGGGAACCTTGCACTTATTACAATCTTCCGGGAGAACAATAATATTTAGTTAAGTGAAGAGTCTCCCTCAGTCAGGAGGGATGTGGAGGGAGGAGAAGGGGGAGAGCATTCCTTGGAAGACCCCTCCCAAAGCCTAGTCATGGTTGGTATGTATATTTTTAAGGAGCCCAATAGCTCTTTAAGTGTATTCAATTAAGAATGAAGAATTAAGTAAAACTGTCCTAAGATGGAGGCACAGCACCACTAGCTATGCCTTTGGAAAAGGCCCTGGACCAAAAGGGGGAAATGATAAATACAAATGAGTTTTTATGGCTAAGAGATTTCAAACATAGTCAGGAGGTCATTCCAGAAGGGACGCTTGTGCGTGTCTCAGCAGGATCTCATTGACTGCCACAGTAAACTGTGCCTCAAAAAGCCTAGCTCCTGAGGGATCCAGAGATACCTAGACACTATAGGCAGAGCAGACAAGCTCAGGACAGACACAGGTCATTACACATTTTGTCAAAACCTATAAAATTGTGCAGTGCAAAATGTAAATTATAATGTAAACTATAGAACATGGTGAGCAGCAATGCTTCAATACATGTTCATCAATTGTAACAAATGTACCACACTAACATAAGATGTTATTAAGAGGGGAAAATGTGAGGGGGAGTGGGGTATATGAGAAACCCCCATCTTTTTGATGTAACATTTATGTAAGCTAATGCTTATTTAAAAATGAAAAAGATTAAATTTTAAAAAATAGAGGTACAGCATATAAATATTCCTTAATATGAAAATGGCAGAAAGGGGAGAGTACAAGTGGAAAGAAAGAATAGAAGGGTGCTAAGAGTACACGTGCAAATAATTTTAATTCTATATATGTGTTTCTACAATGATAAGACCAAAAACAACAATGATAATATTCATATTAATAATAGCAAACATGAAAATATCACTTGGGGTCTATTCAATGCACATTACAAATCATTATCCCCATTTTACAGATGAGAAAACTGAAGCAAGAAGATCAGCTAAGTTTAACATCCCCTCAGCTAATGTTTTTATCCTAACCTTTCTTCCTCTTCACCCCACAAAAAATGCAAATATGATAAAATTTGTGATGATAGTTTTGTTGCAAGAACTTTGTACATAAGTATGTAAGTATATATGTATACACGGATATACATACACAGTATTCAAAAATCCGAAAAGGAATGAATAATATTAATAGATGAATTGAGGCCCTGAAGGAGATAGGAAGGAGAGATGAAGAACAGCCTTTAAGAATATTCGGGACTCATCTTCCTATAAGCCTGGTAGACAAGCATGGGCTAAAAGGAAAGTGTTTTATCAGGAACTCTGGGGGATTTCATGCCCGAAAGTACTTCTTGGAGAGGTATGACACAGAGCATTCTGGAAAAGAACATTTGTTTTATCTGTTTATTGAGTCTTTTGGTGAGGATTAGCTTCCCCTTTTCTAAAACTCTATACTTTATCCATGGAAGATATGGATATTTGTCTATGATGGAAGTTAAATGAACCTTTATGGAGCAACTTAGTTACATGTGGTTGCACTTTGTTTACACAAATTCTAACTAATAGCTCTTTTCAGCTCTCACAGAACTACTTTGGCCAATTTTACAATTTTATTACAAACTTTCAATTTGTGCAAGGCTGTGTCAAGAGCGCCAATGTCTTTAATTTTTATGCTGGGTTCATGAAGAGTGTTTCAAAAATGGAAGTCACCTGGTCCCAAAATTAGATGACCACTGAAGCTAGGCAAGTACCATAAGTAAATGAATCAATTTTGGAATGGGAAATATTGTACAGCTCTTTCAGTCTGCCTCTCATTTTCCCAGTTTTCACAATGGCATGAATACAGAAAATAATCTCTCTACTTTGAGAAAAGTTACAGCAAAAGTGCTATGATAATGGTAAATCAACATGGGGCTTAGTCTCAGAAAGATAATAAGAGTAGGCTCTGTCAGCAAACTAGCAAAAGCATGATCATCTAAAGCTGTCAGCTGCTACTCAGCCTTATCTATTCGTGCCATGCCTGCAATACAGTTCCCTGTGTTGTCAGAAGTTCTTAATTTTTAAGCAATGTGTGGTAGATAAGAAAAATGACCCAATTCTCCCCCACCCCTCCCTGTATCCATGCTGTTTACCAAGTAACTATACGGTGCCTTCAAACTCTCACTATAGGCTTCCCCATGTCATTTGTGCCAACAGAACGAAGCACAAATGACATATATCTGTTCTAAGCCTAGAGCTCAAAAGGTCTTCCATGTTTCTGTTGGTTCTCTTTTACTTCTACCATCAACACAAGAATGCCTGGTTGAGGATGTGGATCAATTGTGATAGCCTGATGAGTAGGATGGACCAGATATGGAGAAAAGACAATCACCCCTGGGGATGACCAGCCAAAATCAGTGAAGCCAGGTGGCTAACCACTAAATGATCCCAAATGTGAGAGCAATAAACTTTCTGCTGTATGCCCCTGAGGTTTTGTGGTTGTTTGCTATGCAGCATTATCATGGTAATGGGTCTCTGATACATAAACCCAAAAAACCAGATTCTTAGTGAAATATTCTGATTTTTTAAAGTTAGCTATTATTCAAGTTTTTAAAATAACATCAGTTTAAACACAAACTTTCTATGAGTCAGTTCTAGACCACTGAGCAGTATTTCATGTTCTGTTCTATCTAAGCCCTTTATTTTAAAATTAGGAAACGACTGAGAGACAAAATTTCTTTCCCAGAGCCAAATAACTGGACCTCAGAAGCAGGAATTCACCTACTCGGGTCACTTGTTGTAAAGCATCATACTGCCCTCATTGGAATGCACGTATATTTTCAGATTCTTCACCATTCCTGCCACTTCATTTTTGTCCAAACGCTACACCCACATGGAGAAATCCCTTCATTCATCTCCACCAGGCTCAACTGAGCCCTGTTAGCTACCATCTTTTGAGAAGGGCATGTAAATTTTACGTTTCCCAGAAAAGGAAGTACTTCTAGAAATGTGCTTGTGGACACAAACTTAGCATATTATTTCAGCATTAAACTCACACCGCTGGCCTCCACAAAACAAATGAATGAATTCTACTTCTACTTTAAAAGGAAATAATTATATGATGCTAAGGCAAAACTCCCATGAAACCTAAGTGACGTTGAACTTGGCCAAGCAAAAACAATATATGAGACGAGTTGAAAGGCAAATTCTAATAGGGCATTTGTCCTTTCATTTAGAAAAGCAGAGTTTCTCTCTTATGGAGTTACTAAAGGAGAACCCATATTGAAAGTTGTCATTATTGTTTTAGCTGGGATTCATAAAGTGACTGAACAGCTGCGCACTTTAGTAGATCTAACCTAAATACCTGCTCCTTGTATTTTTGAGTTAGGAGATATTTATGTTATCAATTCAACTTTATACAAACCATCAGGAAGAATATTCCCTGTAGCTCTGTTGACTCAAAATAATGACTTGTAAGGGAGCTCTAATGACAGAACAAGGGGCAATTATAGACACAGCATGAGGCTTGGAATAACTGTGTGATGTATTTGTGCAGTTGATTGACCTCATGTACAAGGTCATTTCTGCCGCACTATTGTAGTTGTGGCCTATGCCTCAGGGTACATGTTTTATTAATTTCAATATAAACAGAACAGATTAGATCAGATTGCTCAAAGAAAACACAAAGCTGCACCAGGGCTTGATGGATAAGTGATGGTACCTTGGAGTCTATGAGAAGGAACCATCAAAAATCTTTCAAGGATGAATGAGAAGTTAGAGTAATCAATATGCAGTGTTACTGCATTTCTATTCCTGGTATAGCTAATACAATGTACATCCTCTTGCATTTTTACATAATTGTAATGGCTGTTGGGAAGACATAGCATTCATTGTAAAAGGAGAAGGGATAGGATAACAAAGACAGAACAAGAATTCAATATAGAATAAGGTTTCTCTGAGATGTCCATAGATTGTATTACTTTAAAGCAAAACCATTTGGCAACCTCTCTTTTGTACATGTCACTTTTAAAAACACTCCTATTGGGAAAGGGGGAAAAAAAGTCTTTTCTGATGAGTTGTCTATAATTCCAATTCCAAAAATCCTTACATAAATTGTGAGAGAGGGATAAAAGATGTGGAATATAGGAAAAAAAATTGTTTTTGTTATCAATGTTAATGTCTATAAAAAAGGAACAAATTCTCTTGTTTATATTGTGTACAAAACTATAAAAAGAGTTCAAGTACATAACAAAATTGTAGACTGACTTAAGAAACAACATGTTGAAACAGCAACAATCCTCCAAGTGCAATAACTAAGACCAATAAGGAAGGATGGTCCAACAATGAGCCCTTGATGCTAATGACTATGCTTGTGGGCCTGTGGGCCTGACATAAGAACTATGTCTAGATCTGCAGGGTGCCTAAGAGTTACCTCCTAAGAACCTCCATGTTGCTCAAATGTAGCCAGTCTGGAAGCCAAACTCAGCATGTAAATGCATTGCCTTCCCCCCAGTGTGGGACATGACTCCCGGGGATGAGCCTCCCTGGCAACAAGGGATTACTACCAAGTACCACCTGATGATGTGGCTGGAGAATGACCTTGAATAAAAGGGTCAACTCAGACCAGCAGAATATCTCAGCCTACATGTAATATCAGGAGTTAAAAATGCTTTTTGACCCTGAATAAAAGGGGGAAATAGAAAGGACAAATGAGTTTATATGGCTGAGTCTCCAAAAAAGACCCAGGAGGTCATCAGAGGGGTCTCCCTTATGCACACCTCAGCAGATTCCCAGAGACAGATAAAGCAGATACAACCCCAGGTATTGATTCTTGTCAGGGTTACAGAGACCCACAGGTTCTATGGTAATGGCAGATGGACTTCAGGGCCATGTCAGTTTCCCCTACTTTGGAGTTTGTGGTCCTGAGTGTGATGGAGTTGGACCGAGGTGTGATCTTTGTTCACAAGCCTCTCCTTTCACTTTTACCAGACCTGTTGTTGGCGCTGGGGTTTAGTGTATACTCAGGGGACCTGAATCTCTGGACTTTCCAGGTCATAGCCAGGCCCTGAACCTCAACAGACTTGCAACTCACACCCTCTGGTTTATTGGACTTACCCCAGCCAGCTAACAGAATAATAGAAAATCTAGACAATTGGATTATGTAATATACATATAGTCAAGTGAATAATACTTGTAACTGGGATTGTGCAATAGTATTATGGATGTTAAAGGCAGTCCATTCCATGGCTTCCTACCTCCTGCAGAGCAGATGTGCCTTTGCACATGGCAAAACTTTCTTTTCCCTTCAATAATGTCTGCATTGTTCAGGCTCAGGATTTACTGGTATACTGGAAAGTTATTTGCCCTTCTGTGATGAGAATCCAGTCTCTTCCCCATAGTGAAACTAACAATTTCCATCCCCTTATTTGCCCTCCTCATATCGGTGAATCATATTGGATCTCAGCTACACGTGACAGAAAGTTCAATTCACATGACTTTATGTCAAGAGGGAATTTATGGGCTTTTGTTAATGGGAAGATCAGAATGGTAGAGCTCACTGGGTATAGCTTAATGTTATAAAGAATTATCTCCACCTAGTTATTCTCTTTTCTGCTTGCTAGCTTTGTTCTTACACAGCTCTTCTCTTGTGTTTCTTTGATGACTGCATTAAATCCAGATTTTATCTTGCCTCAACCAGAAGTTCAGTGGGATGAATGAGTGCTCCTTTCCTGGAATTTCCAATGGAGTCTTGTTGCATCAGTGATCCTGAATAAGTCATGGGCCCACCTCTGACCCAATCACTGTTGCCTGTACTATGCAAGATGATGGTTGACCCCTCTTGAGGAAGGAATGGAGTCAACTCCACTGGAAACACTTTGAACTACGTTGTATTGGGTAGCCAAGAGGAGAATTTGGATACAATTAATAGAAAATAGAAGAATGGATACCAGGCATCCAAATCAATGTACATCATCTACCCTGGAAAACTAGAACAAATTGTAGCCATTTGCCTCAGCAGATTTTGGATGAACAACTTAAAAATAAATTTTAATAGTTTGTAATAACTTAATTCTTTTCTTTTTTTTCCCTCCAGATCATATTAAATGATTATTTTGTCAGAATTTTGGTATTTATTCAGTACTTAACTTAGTTTGGATTCATATTTACCACCTTTAGTCATGATTTCTATTCATGATATCACAATTAAGCTACCAAAGAGATTTTCATACTACATACAAACTGAAGAGTATAACTACAGATGAAATGTGAACAAGAGGAACCAAGGGGGAGGGGGGAGAATTCTAATCTCATGTAAATGATCCCTGTATATAAGTGAAATTAAAAAATAAATTTTAAAAGTGATTTGTGATTTATTGTTCCCATTGTTCTTAATTATATATGCATATACATGTACACACATACATATACAGTCCTGCATTTTACCCTTTAAGTATGCACTTCAGCATTATGTAAAGATAATTTATAAATATTGAATTGCTACAACCTTCATTTATACTCTTAGTATTTTGAATTCAAAGTAATAACTAAATATGTATCACTCTACATTTACGTAATTGTATTAGAAAAATTATAGGATTGGTAAAATCAAAAATACATTTGACAGGCCATGAAATCCATAAGAAATAAATACGATATAAATGATGTATGTGCAAAGACTAAGGATATAATACAAAAATCAATTAGAATTCTGCTGGAAGTTGTGAGGAAAAATAAACTAAATAAAAAGTCTTCTTATATTCAACATCACTGGCCTGGTTGTAAATTACAGAAATGATAGAGCACAATAGAATGAAGCTGAAGAAATCACATCTGACAAAGGAAGTCCTTAGTAGGGATCATTAGTGTTAAATAAATATTCAACATTCACTTTCCACTTATATTGAAATGCTGACAGGCTGAATCCCAAAGACCCAGAGACCAAACCCACAGAAGTGTGATATTGAATTAACAAAATATGTAGAGCTCAGGAAAGAGCTTCAGTTCTCAGATCCTGGGGTCAGATGAAAAGAGAGAAATATGCTGAGAGGTCTTTAAGTATTGTTTCTTTTCCTACCCCATCTCAAAGAGAAAAAAGTGAAAATCACTTTGCATCTTCAGTAAGCCAATGGGCTACTGAACTTGCTGAGCTCCTTACGAAAATGCACTGCCAGTTCCAAATGTGTTTTAATGTTAGAGGTCACACAGTATACTCTTATCTCCACCAAGATTTCAGGATCTCCCCAGTTCTCTGGATAATTCTCATTAAGGAGACATCTAGTTGACCAAAAGGAGAGGAAAGGAAAAGATAGTGTTAACTCTTGTGGGAAGTCTCCTCTAAATAACAAGAACCCAACCCCAGTATGGAAGGGTCAAGTGGCAAGAGGGTGAAATTTGGAGTCAGAACCTTTACATCCACCAATTGCTGACTGTTGACTTTGTCAACTTGCTGAACTTCTCTGAGCTTGAGTGTGATCATCCATAAATGGGGTAATTATTAGAACGTCACAGGTTTTCTTGGAGCAAACAATCTAAACTTTGGGGAGAATTCTTGTTTGACCTGAAACTGTGTGGACAAAAAATCTACACTTGTATTCTTTTGGGTGGGTAGAAATACCATTCACTATTCTTTTAGTACACCATTGTCAAGCAGTGCAAAAAGCTAACATGTTAAATGTTGTTTATCTTTCATTTTGGACATTTGAAAATGCATTTTATGTATATATACAGTGATTCCCCATCCACTCCTCTATATTCAGTGCAGAAAAAGACCATTCTCTTACTTTCACTATGCTTTAAAAAAACCTTGATGTACCTTCATGTTTCTGAGTATCAGTTAAGGATTTGGAGCAGAGGACTGCCAGGAAGTAACTTATTTTACCTCAGTACCCAAGAGATTATTTTCACTATGTCAAAATTATCTTATCCAGTAAGTAGAAGAGGGAAAGAAACTTTTCCATTTAATCACTTCTTTGATTTGTATCTGCTGCTTTGCTTTTGCTGATGCCAAGCACAGTTAGAAGAGTTGGAAGGTGAGAGATAGCAGAACACTAAGTTCTGTGTGGCTTACAGATGCAAAGCAAAGCATCTTTATTGATATTCTTTTTAAAGATTTCGCTGAGGTGCAATTCACAGTTGTGAACGGAAAGTAGAAAGCCCTTTGAAAATGAGAGATAAAATTCAAAGTCAGTCTCCCACAAACCAGTCTTTCCTCTACGCCCACCTTTTTGGAAATCATAAATCATTTATCTGAATTTGTTCACTGTGTGCTGATGGTATCTCACCTTATCACTGTCTAAAAGAACACTTCAAAAGCATATTTTAAAAACAACAATTTACCTTCTCTTGTCCCAGAAGTTAATTTGAGCCCCCAATAGTCTATTTGAAAAAAAAATGTGTAAGATGCAATTTTTTAAAAAAATAAAAGCTAAACTGTTTCATAGCTGGCATTCGAAGTTGGTATAGTGGATACATTTTTTTAGGTTGGCCCACTCTGCCTTCTCTGATTTACAATTTTAGAAAACATTCAGAGCATTAGAACAAAAGTCTTAGCAGTCGTAAACTATATTTCAGTCACAGTCCCATTTCCAAATGAGGCTTGCTCCTCTAAATGCTCTTCATACAATGGTTGCCCTCAAACTTATCTGTCACAAGAATTGTTGAAGAACTACAGAAACGTTCCCTTATCTATTGTGAAGTTTGCTTTAGGGAAATAAAGAAATGCAGATATATGCATACTTTAGGATTAGGACATTCAGCCCAGTTCTTTTAATGCCTGTCAACAAAAATGTCCCTAAAATCAAATTAAGTTCAGGCAGATTTCTCCTGATTCCTAGTCACAGCTGGGAGGCTTTACACAGTCATTCTGACAATTGAAAAAATGTGTTTCTGTGAGGGTGATAAATGTAGGATCAAGTAATATGTTCGGACATCAAAGTATTTGGCCCATATTTTGGTACCTCCTGAAAATAAAGCTCTTCAGAAGATTTTCAATGAAGATGTTTAGGAAGAAATTCTGAAACTTTATTTAAAGCATGCATCTGAGAAACATCAGCAACACTTAAAAACCCAGAGACCAGTAAATCCACTATCTCCACCTCATATCAACTGAAGTTATGAGGACCCCCAAATACCCAGGAGTGTGTGTGTATACAATTACTCGGGCAGGCGTCTGTTGGCCTGTGAAGAGAATGTAACATGACTCTGAAGAAGACACAGATCCCATTCCATGTATAATAAACAACAGGTGACTTGGTAGCTGACAGCTCTCACTGGTATAGCTGATTGGAAGACTCTAGATGTAAATGACTCTTCTCTCCAACTCTTAATCTTCACCCTTGTACCAAACAGACAACTCCTTTACACGTTTCCTTGCTCATGAATGATGATGAGAAGCCACTGGAAAGCATGCCTTGAGCCACAGCCTTTTAGCACTGGCTTTCAATATTCTGTCACTTCTGACTACCACTCATACTTTCCCTTCACCTCTGCCCAAAATATCCAGCTGGAGGCCTTTTCTATTCCTCTCACATATACCCCTCCATCAGTTTGATGGCTTTCCTTTCAGCATCCTAACTCCTCTTGCTCTGACAAATAGACTAGTAAAAGACAGGAGCTCATGGCTTTTGGGAAGTACTTTCACTGAGGCAGCATAGAAGAGTGTAGCCCAGTCCATTTTTTTCCCAAAACATTCAATAGGTGCTGAGAACATTTCTGTTATTTCTTCCATTTCACACCCATCTCTCATGCAAACAGTTAACTTTAACAGTATGTTCCATTCTGATGTCAACCACCAGCATGTGATAGTTAGGTCAAAGCTTATTAAGAATGATTTGATCTGGATGAGAAGAAAATTGATTGGTAATAAAATTCTGGATGATTTGCTTATTTCTAGCCTAAGGAGATAGACCCATTTTTTTTATAGCATAGCAATCATTTTAAGGGTGCCTTCTACCATTAAGAACTTTTTCTTTTATTGGAGGTTTTCTTCGGTTTTGTTATTATTTTTGTTTTTGCCCTAGCACACACCAATAAGGTTTGTGATTACCTTGCAGAAGACTAGCAGAACTCACCAGAATTGCTTCATGACATATTTTTAAAGTTTCCCTAGCACAATTTGCCATTTGACACATCTGGGCATCCCCAGGGTGAAAAGCAGTCTTGGTAAATAAAGAAAAATTACATGTACTTTGCAAAAATCATTGTAATAACACCTACTAGATATTTAGGTATAAGACAATATTCTTTTTTTTTTTTTAAGATTTATTTATTTCTTCCTGCTCCCTCCATTGTCTGCTCTCTGTGTCCATTTGCTGTGTGTTCTTCTGTGTCTGCTTGTATTCTCATTAGGTGGTTCTGGGAACCAATTCTGCGACCTTCCAGAGTAGGAGATAGGCAATCGTTCTCTTGTGCCACCTCAGCTCCCTGGCCTGTTGCATATCTTATCATCTCTCCTCTGTGTGTCTTTTTGTTGCGTCATCTTGCTGTGTCAGATCTCCACAGGGGCCAGCATTCCTGCATGGGGCAGCACTCCTTGCATGGGGCAGTACTCTGCATGGGCCAGCTCACCACATGGGCTACTGATGTGGCTGAACCAAAGTCCTATTCTTAACACAATTTAATCAGACATCTCAGCTGAATCTAATTCAATCGAAGGAGTATCATGACCAGAGGAACAGACCAGTTTACAAACATAATCAATAACTCTTTTTGGAATTCATAAATAATATAAAACTGATAAAATATCTGTCACATTTTACTTGACTACAGACTAGCATATGAAAGTCTGTATTAATGGTTTTTACTCTCTATTTCACAAATGAATCATGCTAGAAATAAAATTTTTTTATTTTATTGAACTATATCATTCATACATGAACACATATAAACAATAAGTGTATAGTAAAGATTGTGAACTTACAAAATAAACATACATAACATCACACAGGGGTCTCACACATAACCCCTCCATGAACTCTTTGCATTAGTGTGAAATATTTGTTACTAACTATGCAAGAGCAACATCAAAATATTATTGCCAACTATAGTCCATATCTTACATTGGTTGTAGTTTTCCACCAACCCATACTATTTTTTTAAAATATATTTTTGTTACAGATATTGTGAACTTGCAAAACAATGATACAGATGTGTAGATTTCCCATACAACGCCACACCCTGGTGGAATATTTGTTACAGATTATGAGATAATATCATCAGACTATTACTACCAATTATGGTTCACAGCACACATTTGGCACACTTTTTCTATCCACCTCCATTATCAACACAGTACAGCTTGGCATTGATGCAAGAATATTATAGTATTGCTGTTAACCAGTCTATAGGTCACACCAATTGTAGGTTTTCCCATGTTTCTCCATATTTCCATCACCCTGCAATAGTGACGTACATCTGCTCTAGCTCACAGAAGGACTCTCTTGCATTTGTACCCTTAACCACAATTCTCAACCGCGTCTGGGTTCACTGTGTTATTCAGTCCATAGATTATTCTTTAGCTTTCTTTCTATTGACGTTTACTTTCCCAGACTACCTTTTCCATTCACAATCCCATTTATAAACTAGTTGCTACTCACTATACTGTGTTACTATCAACTCTGTCCATCTCCACACTTTTACAGTCAAGTTAATTAAAACTTCTACGTACATTAAGCATCCATAGTTCTTCTCAACCCTCCTATCTCCTTATAATCTATACTCTAGGTTTTAATTCCATGTGTTTATTATTTGTATTTAGTTCATATTAATGAGACCATGCAATATTTGTACTTCTGGGTCTGGCTTACTTCATTAGTACTCGTCAGGTTTATAGTTTACATTATGGTTTACACTTTGCACTGTACAGTTTTATACACTATATATATTATAAATTATACATTATAATATCACTGTACATACAGGACAACCAATCTTACAGTGACAAAACGTATAATGGCCTGCATCTGCCATTGCAGTTTTTTGCAGAACAATTCTAATACCCTAAAAATGTCCTATGTTCCATTTAGTTTTAAATAACATTAGGATTTTCAAAACGAGATGCTATTCCCCTTTGGGAGTCAACTCTTGTGGACAGGTGAATCTAATGCTCAGATCACCAAGGATATAACATTCAAACTTTGACTTTTCCACTGTCTATTGCTTTTTAAGTAAACTTTATTTCAAATTCAAAAAAATAAAATAACAGACAAAAGGTAGCTTCACCAGTTATGCAAGCATTACTCCAAAAAATTTTGTGCAGGTACTTTTTTTTTTTTTAGGAGATACCAGGGAATGAACCTAGGGCCTGGTATATGGGAAGCAGACACCCAACCATTTAAGCTCCATCCACTGCCCATGTCCAGGCACTTTTATCTCATCTAATCCTAAAAACAAATTCAATTGTTTCTCCAGTGTTCAGGAAGATACACAGATGAACACAGGTTGGTTAAATGACATGAACAAGGTTTTGTTAATGAAGAACATAAGGAAGAAAACAAATCCTTATTCATATTCATATCTCATAAAACTGAGCCCTACATATTCTTTTTTTACCTTTAGCATTGATAGAGCACTTTCTCTGCTTTTGCTTAAAAAATGTACAGTATTATTAACTACAGTCTAGAAGTTACATTAGTTACATGTCCCTCATATATCACCATATTCTTAACACCACATAGTCAAAGAACATTCCTGTATTTATATTATCATCGCAATCCTAATCTACCACCAGAATCACTGTTATACATTCCCTAGATTATCCAACTAACATTAACCTCCCTAGACTACCTATTTCAGCCACAATCACATCCACAAATCAGCAGTGTTTGTTATACTCATTATAATGTCACTGTACATACAGGACAAAAGATCTTATAGTGATGAAAGGCAAAATGTCAAAAAAAATTATTTTTTTTATTATCCAAAAAGTATTTATTTTTAATTTTTTTTTGCATTTTATGTCTTATTTTTAAAACTATCATTATTTCATTTTCTTATTAATTGTATTTGGCTATTGCATTGGCTTCATTTTTTTAAGGAGTTTTGGATCACAAAAAGTTTACAACCGTGGCAGGGAAGGATTATTTGTGTGGGGTGTCAGTGATGGGGGATACAAGGGAAGAGGTTCACCTGGGCATACATACAAGGCATATAAATGTCTTCAAATGTTCATGGGGTATTGTCATGGTGGGTAGAGATCCATACAATAACCAAAAGAATATTGAATCCTCATCCTGGGGAGTTCTGCCACATTCTCTAATGGAACAGCAAGAATCTCCCAAGTACTAGGCAATGGCTAGTGAAGGAGGATGGTCCATTGACAGGCACTTGATATTGATGACTGTGCTTATGAACCTTTACTTGTGAAATTGAAACTTAGCCTCATATTATAAGGTGCCTAAGAAGTACCGCCTGAGAGCCTCCTTGTTGCTCAAATGTGGCCTCTCTCTAAGCCGAACACAGCATATAAATGTAATAACTTCCCCTCAGCATGGGACATGACTCCCAGTTGTTTTTGAAGAACTATTTATACTGTACATGTTTTAGAGATCCATTTTCCCTCCATTCACCTCCTATCAAGAAGAAGTTTGATTAAATTTCAGTAGCTGGTCATTACCAAAGCCAATATTCAGAGGTAATATTACTCTTAATTCATTACAGCTGTTCCATCCTGAGATTCAATGAGATCCAATTTTTTCCCAGTTGGGCTGTTCACCATATGTAATATTAATTCCATTGGGTTTCCTGGGTCATTTTAGAGATGAAGGAAGAAACAAAGAAAGAAAGGAAGATAGGTGTTGGTAAATATTTATTATAGGCTCATTGTAGGATGAAAGAGTAGTTGAACCATTTATGTACATGTGTGTATCTGTGGTCCATTCAAAAAAGTCATACAAAACATGTGGAAATGAACATTTATAAAAATAATCTTTTATACTGTCAAAATATTATGCATTATAATCTTTATATGGTCCTTGTGCTAAATTTATAAAAAATGGCTTTGATCTTATAAGTGCTCCTTTACTCTCTCTTTTATGAGGACACATAAAACTAGACATAATCCCTGATCTGGAGTTGATTATACTAAATATATACATAGAAACCAAATGAAGAACAATAAAATCAAGTTCAAATTTTTCTGGTATTGAATTCAGAAGTGTATTTAATTTTCTTTCATAAGGACCCTTCACTTTGTCAAAGTCATCACAGAGAAGGCTTTGGTTTGGCAAAGGGCAGTCCACGTAAGTGATGTAAACACACAGAGCAGGGTGGAGGCATGGTGTGCATATTTAACATATGATTGCACATAGCAACAGAAGGCTTTGTGAAGAAATAGTAAGAGAATGTTCAGAAAGAAGGCAATTTGACAGAAATAGCTATATATTAAACATATTAAAACAAAAAAAATCAGTTGAAATATTTTCATAAATTTCTACCCAATTCAGAAGCATAGTATGAGTTGGCCAAATGTAGATCTTTCTGATATTTTTCTTCAGAACTCAGTACTTCCAATTGTGATTTTTCCCTATGTACTCATTTAAATCTAGGATAGGTGTTAACAAAATAAAAAAGTGTTCCTTGTTTTGTTTAAATGCCAGGTAAAGAATGCCCTCATTTTTAAGGATATGAAAGTGTACAATTGTCCATTCTTTTTTGGGTTCCACAAGCAAAATCAGCTGGAGTTATACAAGGCCCAGACAGTCAGACCCAATTGAAGCGGTTATTTTCCTTTTCCACTTCTGACTGTAAAAGACCTGCTGCCAGATTATCATTTCCAGAAAAAAATCTGTGCCAGCAAAACCTGCAGATACAGACTTTTTTTCTTTTCTGAATTGTTAGTTGGTCTCCCAGCACATTTTGAATGTAAACTTTTTAATCCCTGAATTTGCAATTAGAGATTAAAATTCCATTCCCAGAGTCATTTGGCAGATGGCATAGCATGAACAAACTGGAAGCACTTCAAAATTGTATTTATACAGAACACCAGATGAATTTGCCAGGCTGTTTCTTCCTCAGCTTATATGTTCACTTGTGAAAATTGATTGTTTAAGATGTAGATTTCATTTGCTAGGATTTAGCATTTTTATAGGATTTTAAAGCATAAATTAACCCATCTCCTTTGTTCAGCACAGTTGCTTTGAATATGAAAGTAATATCTACAGTTAAAGAACCTGCTTCATAAAAAGATTAAATCACCTGTGTAAGGGTCACCAAGGTAGGTTAAGGGGGGCTACATGATAATGGAATGGGCAGGTCACTTGACTAACACATCTATTAAGTGGAAACTTCAACACATCTTAAGCAATTTAGGCAGTTTGATTCTTAATTAAGATTTTTCCTTAAGCTTCCTCCATGAGCTTATAAAACATTTCTTATAGTTTTTAAACTTTTATTGACATATAACAAATTCAGAAAAGTGCACAAATCATAAATGAACAGCTAGTGGAATTTTTAAGAAGTGAGCATACCCATGTAATTGATTCCCAAATCAAGAAATTAAAAAAAATTCATATTCCAGAAATCTACCTCATACTCATTTCCAAATTATTTCATTTCTCAAAATAACCACTATTGTGATCACCAGCACTAAAGATTAGCTTATCTTATTGAAATTTATGTAAACAGACTCATACCCTATTTCCTATTTTGTGTCTAGTTTCAGTCACAAATTATGTTTGAGATTCACCCATGCTGTTGCATTAGGAATATGTTTTGGTATCATAATCATGTTACTTTCAAAAAATGAGGTGAGAAGGCATTTTAGTTTGCTAAAAGCTGCTGGGAGCAATACACCAGAAAAGAGTTGGCTTTTGTTTAGTTAACGGGATTTGTTTAGTTAAAAGCTTACAGTTCTGAGGTCAAGAAAAATGTCCAAATCAAGGCATTGGTGGAAGCTCTCTTCCTGAAGGTCAGCTACTGTTGATCCTGGATTCCTGCCATGTGATAAGGCACAATGGCAGCTCTGCCTTCTCCTCCAGGCTCACTTTCTCCCTAAGCTCAGCTCTGGGCTATCAGGCACATGACAGAGCACAACCGTAGCAGCTGCTCATCTCTCCCCTCTGCTCTGAGCCCCAGTGCTAGTTCTGCTCCAGGCTGCTCCTGCTGTGGCTTATCTCTCTCCAGGTTTGTTGATTTCAACTTCTGGAGGCTTCTATCACTGAAGCTTTTATCCTATGTCTGCAGCTTTTATTCATCCATTTATACAGGACACCAGTAGAGTACTAAGATCCATCATGGGTCACACTCTACTGGAGCAATCTAATCAAATGGTCTTCAGTGATCTAATCTAATCAAAAGTTCACAATAGGTTCAATTTAAGAACATAATTTTCTGGGGTCCACAAAAGACTAAAGCCAATACAGAAGGGTACTCTCTCTTTCTATTCTACGCTAGAATTTGTTTGATATTTCTTCCTTAAATTCTAGGAATAATTTACTGGAGAAACTACCTGTAACTAAAATTTTCTTTCATAAAATTTTATTATTTATTTCTTCTTATGGATTTAATTTTTTTCCTGTGGTATTACACAATTCAGAATTTCTATTAATTTTTCTATCTCTGATAATTTGTGTTTCATAGGTTTTATTAATTTAAACTAAATTACCTAATGTAATAGTAAATCACTTTTATAAGGCTTTTAAATATTTCTAATGCCTGCAAGGGGGTGGATGTTCATTTCTTCATTACTGATACTGGTAATTGATGTTTTCTCTCCTTTTATAATCAGGAATACTTCAGTTATATTATCTTTTTTCAAGCAACCAACTTTTGGTTTTATTTTTCCGTATTATAAATTTGTTAATATTCTGTTATTTTCTATCTTACCTATTTTCTTTTCCTTCTTTTAATTTTCTATTTTTATAACTTTTTAAATAATTAAATGATCATTTTTAACCTTATTTCCTTTTATAAAATATACATTTAAGCCTATACATTTTACTATGAATATGTGCACTAACCACGTTTTAGCTTCTGTAAATTGATGCTTTACATCTATTTACATCTATGCTTAAACATCTATAGTTGGTATAGGTGGTCTGTTCCTCCTAGATAATTCTGACCCCAGTTGTGGGGACACCACTTTCAAATATAGCCAGCCAATCCCTCTCTGGTGTGCTCCTGCCCCAGCCTTCATGCTTCCCACAGAAATCACAATAAAGACACTTTTTCAGTTCCACTTGTTCTCTCTGCCTTGAGACTGATCCTGTTGTTTTCCCCATTTGGCCCTGCAGGGCATGATGCCCTCTCCCTGATACCCTTTGCCCAGGAAACTATGGGAGTAAGAAATCTTTCAAATTCTTCTGATCTTTCTCTCTTGATCTGTGTCTGGTCTTACCATACCTCACACAAGGTAATAGGAACAAAACACTGTAGCTCTAGCTGCATCTCATAGCTTTTAAAACATAGTGTTCCATCATCCAATTTTAAATATTTTCTAAATTTCTTTTTCATTTCTTCTTTGACCCATAGATTGTTTAGAAGTGTACAGCTATGTTTTCAAATATATCTGCTTGTTACTGACCTCTGGCTTAATTCCAATACGGTTGGAGAACACTCTGCAAGACTGCAAACTTGAAACTTGTGAAAAAGCACTTGATGCTGATGCGCGCAAGGAGTGCCGTGCCACGCAAGGGTGTCCCCCGCCTGGGGGAGCCCCACGCGCAAGGAGTGCGCCCGTGAGGAGAGCCGCCCAGCACGAAAAGAAAGAGCAGCCTGCCCAGGAATGGCGCCGCCCACACTTCCCGTGCCGCTGACGACAACAGAAGCGGACAAAGAAACAAGACGCAGCAAAATAGACACCGAGAACAAACAACAGGGGGGGGGGGATTAAATAAATAAATAAATCTTAAAAAAAAAAAAAAAAGCACTTGATGAACTGGCATATAGCTTATTTCATGTGCCTTTGAAATGAATGAATTCTGCAGTTGCTACTACTGTGTTCCACAATTGTCAACTAGTTCATGTTGTGTAGTGTTAAAACTTTCTATCATCTCTACTGATTTTCTGCAGTTTTTGTAGCTAAAAGTAAGTTAAGATTTTCAACATTCACTGTGAATTTCACTTTTTAAAATTTTGGTTTTATTCGTTTTGCTTTATATTATTGTGCATGCAAAAGTAACTCGTGTATTTTCCTCGTAGATTGACTCTTCGTCATCGTGAATTGTCTCGGTATATGCAGCAATGGTTTTTGTCTTAAGGCTTATTTTGTCTGATGATAGTATAAATATGCCAGCATTCTTTCAGTTAGTACTTGCCTCTTCTACTTTTATTCATCCTTTCACTTTCAACATTTCCCAGTCCATATATTTATGGTATGTCCTGTATATGAATATACTTGGGGTAACCTACTTTTATTCAGACTAATAATATTTTTCAATTGGGATTTTTTTTCAATATATATTTAAAGTGATTATTGATATATTCGGGTGTATCTACTATCTTACTTTTTATTTTTTAATGGACCATCTGTACTTTCTTCCTTTAACTTGTATTTTTCAGTAACCAAATACCTGTTATTCCCTTTTCATTCAACCATTAAATTGTTAGTTATACCTAATTTTATTATTTTTATGCTTATTATTGTCACGCTAAAGATTACACCACTGTTTAGGGCCTATTTAATACTACCATAATTGTCTTTTTTTAAAAAAATAAATATTTAAATAATATTTTTTAAATATCCCCATAGCATTTATTTTGATCTGGTAATAATGCTAATCAAAAACAATATGAACAATCGTTTTAGAACTATACTTACAAGAAAGGACACCTTAAAAAAATCTAGTGACTTCTCAACAACTTGTCACTTCATTTCTAGTAGCAGAGTAATATTACTCTTTTTAGCAATATCTGACCGGCTGTTTCCTTGACTTTCTTTTAGAATGACTCTCTTCTGCATCATCTAATACAGGGCCCATGTACTCATCAACACCAGTAACGCACCCCTCTATCCGTATATTTACTTGCTCATAGAGCCACACCTGAATCCGGGACCGCTCTTTTCACTTTTCTGAAAGCGAGGCCGGTACCTCCGCGAGGACGAGGACCCAGTCGGCGGTCAATAGGGGCTCCCCAAGATCCTGGAAGAGTCCCTTCGGACTCCCTTATTCTCCAGGGGTTTCCTTTGCCTGACCTCTTCCTCCTCCCCCAACCTATAACTCCGAGTCTTACTCATTACCTAATAAGCCGTCTGCTCTCCAGCCGCTGCTCGCACTCCTGCCCTGCCCACCTCCCGCCGCGGGGTCTTCACCTCAGGCGCTTCCACCCTCACAGCTGCCCCGGGGGCTGACGGGAGGTGGAGTCACTCCGCTCCCTCTGAACCCAGCTCTGCTGACTCCTGCGTCCCGGCTTCGTCTGAACCTTCTGGTCCTGACACTCTGCTTAGGATACTACGAGCTGCACCATCACCGACTGTACTTTTGGGCCCTGCCCACGGTAAGCCATGGTGGAAGTTCATAAAGACCGGATAAACCCACGCAACACCTCCGAAAGCAACTTCCGGAATTAAAAACCGGAAGTGGCAGTGTCACATTTTGAAACTACTTATATTTGTTTTATAAATAATATCATTTAGATTTATGCACATAAATACTTTTCAATCCTCTTTATTACTTACTGCATTTTCATGCTTTCATTTGAGATCATTTTCTTTCTACCTGTAGAATTCCCCTAAATTTTTCTTTTCGTTTGGACAATTTATTTTCTTTCTGATGGCATTTTCTTCACTTTAGACGTTGAAGACTGGAAAGTATTTCCTTTGAGCATAAAGTTTTAATGCCTTTTGGCTTCCATCATTTGTGCTGGAAAGTTCTGAGGCACTGTTCTCCATCCATATCACTTACTACTTAGTGAATACCTTGTTTTGGTAACGCATGGTGGTGATGGTAGCACAGCATGGTGAATGTATTTAACACCACTGAATTTGGAAGGGGCTAAAACGGAAACTTTTAGTTTGTATATATGCTACCAGAATATAAATTTTTTAAAAACATAGACCTGTGCAACACAGTAAACCCTAATGAAAAATATGGATTACAGTTAATAGTATCATTATAATAAGATAGTTTTATTAATTGTGGCAATGATGGCACATTAATACAAAGTGCTATTATGGGAAAACTGTGGAGGGAATATATGAGATCATTGTACTTTCTGCATGATTTTTCTGGAAACCTCAACTTTTCTAATTAATAATAATAATAATAAAGGAGTAGGGAGATGGATGTGGCTCAAGCAATTGGGCTCCCATCTACCTTATAGGAGGTCCAGGGTTCAATGCCCAGGGCCTCCTGGGGAAGACGAGCTGGCCCACACAGAGTTCTGGCCCATGGAGGAGTGCCACCCCACCTGGGAGTGCCACCCTGTGCAGGGTGCCGGCCAACATGGAGAGCTGATGAAGCAAGATGATGCAACAAAAAGAGACACAGAGGAGAGAGAATAAGAGATGTAGCAGTTAAGGGAGCTGAGGTGGTGCAAGAGAATGAGCGCCTCGCTCCCACTCTGGAAGGTCTCAGGATTGGTTCCCAGAGCTGTCTAATGAGAGTACAAGCTGACACAGAAGAACACACAGTGAATGGACACAGAGAGCAGATTGGGGGGTGGGGGGGGAGTGAGAGGAAGAAGGGAGAAGTAAATAAATCTTTAAAAAAATTAAAGGAATAAAAGAAAAAAGTGGAGGAGAATGTTGAATTCACTACACCCTTTTGTACACAATATTTAATCCTCAAGTCCTGGCTTCTTTGAATATTTTCACTATGTCTTATATTTATACTCAGTTTTATGGTTATTCTCCATAGATGGATTGATCTGATATAAACTATTCTATCATAGCCAGAAGCAAAAATATATTAACTCTTTGTAAAACTTCAACAGCACTTATCAAAGTTTGAAGCAATATTATGTACTGGGACAAAAATTAGTGTATCTTTCATCACTTCTCATAATAATATAGATTCAAATAAATTGGAAGTGGGAAGATCTCTAAACCCAAATTGATAATCAATTTATTTATTATGAATATGGGAGGAGAAATTATAGGATTTGGAATAAAAGAAGTTACTTTTACATCCCTGTGATAAGAGTCACAAGCTCTGGGAACAAGGCCAATCCCAGACACAAACTTTTTGAGTGTTAGTTTTTAACTCAAAAGGGTTAATAAGTGGGATTGAGTCCTTTACATTAAAATACTTTGTAAACTGGAATGCAAGAAATAAATATGGGATAGAACTTCTTGTCATGTCAAATAAATACAAAAAGTTTAAAAGTTGGTCTATGCAAGAAGAAATAGAAAATCTGAAACAAGAGATTGAGTTAGTAATAAAAATTTTCCCTCCAAGTAAATTCCAGACCCAGATGGCTTTACTGGTAAATTTTACAAAAATTTAAAGAAGAATTAGAAACAACTCTTCAGAAACTCTTCCAAATAAAATACAAGAGAAGGGAACACTTCTCCACTCATTCTTTAAGGTATTTCTTACTCTGATGACAAAATCAGGCAAAGATACCACAAAAAAGAAAACTTGAGAACTACCACTTATGAAGATAGACATCAATATCCTCAACAAAACAGTGCACTAAGCCAGACACAAAAGGACAAATACTGTTTGATTGTGCTATTGTGATCTAAATATACTCTGTAAACTCATGGAGTTAATAATTTGAATATAGGTCACCAGAAAATAGAAGAGGGTAGAGAATGGAGAGCTGAGGGTTAATCTGTGCAGAACTGGTAAAAAGGTTATTTGTCAATCTTTGGAAATGAATAGATATGGTGAAAGCATATCATGGTGTTTGTAACTAGCAGTGCATTGTATGGGTATGACAGTGGTTGAAAAGGAAAATCTAATGTCATGTATATTACTAGATGGAAAGCTAAAAACTGTAACATAGGACACTACACGATAGTAAAACCTCATGGAAAACACCAATATGGGTGACATTGAATATGTAAGACTGTTTTACAAAACATAAATACAAATATATTAGAGAGAAAGAAAAAGAACAGCAGTTACGTAGTAAGGCAGGCAAGGCATAGAGAGATTGAGAGATGATGAGTTTTGTTTGTTAATTTGTTTATTATTATTGGAACAGTGAAAGTGGTCTGGGAGTGATTGGGGTGATGAATGCACAAACATGTGATTACACCGAGTACCACTGATTGTACTCCTTGGATGGATTTTTGCTTTGTTACATGTATCAATAAAATTGGGGGAAAAATGACAACACTGCACTAAGAAGCTGAGTGCAGCACCATATAAAAATGATTTCACACCATGACCAAGTAGGATTTATACCAGGGATGCAAAGTTGGTTTAAGACTCAAAAATCAAGTCATGTAATATACCATTATCAATAGGGTAAAAAAATAACATGATCATCTCAATAGATGTAGAAAAAGCATTTCACAAAAGTCAACACCCTTTCATAATAAAAGACACTCAACAAACTAGGAATTGAAGGGAAATTCCTCAGCCTGTTAAAGAGCATCTATAAAACTCCACAGCTAATATCATACTTAATGGTGAAAGACTGGATGCTTTCCTTCTAAGATAAGGAAAAAGACAATGACGTTCACTCTCACTACTTTTCTTCAGCATTGTGCTGAAGGTTCTAGCCATGGTCATTATTCAAGAAAAAGAAAGAAAAGGCACAAATTGTAAATGAGACATATAGCTAGCTCAGCTTGCAGATTACATGATATTGCATATAGAAAGTCCTAAGGAGCCCACTAAAAACCATTTGACCGAATAAGCAAGTTCAGCAAGTTTTCATGATAAAAGCTCAATATATAAAACTTAATTGTAGTTCTATACATTGCAATGATCAATCTGAAAAAGAATTTAAGGAAACAAATTCATTTACAAGAGCATGAAAAAAACCACAGGCTAAACTTAACAAAATAGGTGCAAAATATGTACTCTGAAAACCACAAAAGACTTTGAAAGAGAATTTAAAAGCTCTAAATAAATGAAAGTGTATCTTATGTTCATGGATCGAAAAATTTAATATTATTATGATGGTAACACTCCCCAAACTGATCTACGGTTTCAACACAATCACTATCAGAATGTCATCTTACTTATTTCTAAAAATTGACAAGTTGATTCTAATATGTATATGGTATTGGAAGGGACCCAGAATACTAGAATATCCAAAACAAACTTGAAAGAGAAAACAGAACAGGAAAACCCACACTTCCTGATTTAAAAACTTCGCAGAAAGCAACAATAATCATGATCATGTGGTACTGGTATAAGGATAGACAATTGAGAGTTGTGGTGGTTTGACGCTGTGTATGCCTCCCAAAAAATATATTCCTAAATTTAATCCATTCCTGTGGGTGTGAATGCATTTTGAGTAGGACCATTTGATGAGGCTACTTCAGGTAAGGTGTGACCCACCTCAATCAGGATGAGTCTTAATCCTATACTGGAGTCCTTTATAAGAGAATGAAATTGAGACTGACAGAGATAAAGCCACAGGAAGCAAGAAGCTGAAACGGAACCTGAAAGAGACCAGGAGACTCCATCATGTGCCTAGCAGTGTGACAGAGGAATCAAGGGTCCCTATAAGCCAGCCCCAGAATGCCACAGTCTTCAGGGATAAAGCACTGCATTGATGATAGCTTGATTTGTACTTTTCCCAGTCTCAAAACAATGAGTGAATAAATTCCCATTGTTTAACCTGACCCATTTCATGGTAAATGCTTAAACAGCCTAGAAAACTAAAGCAAGAGTCAAGAAATGAACTCTCACACTTATAGTCTACTATTTTTGACAAGGGTAGCAAAAACATTTAGTGGAGAAATAATAGGATTTTCTACATATTATGCTGGGACACCTGGATAACCACATGCAAAAGAATGAAATTGCACCCCTACCTTATACAGATACAAATATTAACCCCAAATTGATCAGACCTAAATATAATAGTTAAAACTATAGAATGTGTCCTCTTAGAAGAAAACATAGGTATAAATCTTTGTCATCTTGAAATAGGCAAGGTTTCTTAGATATCACACCCAATGCAAATGCAACGAAGAAAAAAATAGATAACTGGATATTGTAAAAACAAATATTTTAACTGTGTATCAAAGGACACCATCAAGAAAGTAAAAAGACAATCCACAAAGTAGGATATAATATACAAAAAACATAACTGATAAGGGAATTATATCTAGAATATATAAATAGCTCTTAAAGATCAATAATAAAAAGACAAATGACCAATTAAAAGAATGTTCAAAGGATATGAATTAACATTTCACCAAAGAACACATACAAATGGCCAGGAAGCACATGCAAATTGCTCAACACTGTTAGTTATCAAGGAAATGGAAATCAAAACCATAATAAGATACAACCTCATACTTACTAAGATGGGTATAAACGAATATTGAGATAATTACAAATGTTAACAAGGATGTGGGGAAATGAGAACACTCAAACACTGCTGGTAGGAATGTAAAATGGTGCAGCCACTTTGGAAAAAGTCTAGTAGTTCCTCAAAAGGTTAAACAGAATTACCATTTGACCCAGGAATTTTTCTCCTAGATAAATACCCAAGAGAAATGGAATCATGTCCACAAAAACACTTGTATCAGTATGTTCATAGCAACATTATTCATAATAGAGAGTAGAAACAATGTAACTGTTATCAACTGATGAATAAGCAGAATGTGTTATATATAGCCATATAATAGAATATTATGCAGCAATGAAAAGTACTGATACATGATATAACATAGACAAACCTTAAAAATAGTAAGTGAACAAAGCAAGTTACAAAAGACCACATATTAAGTGATTCCATTTATATGAAATGTCTGGTATACGCAAATCTATAAAGACAAAATGTAGACTAGTGATTTTCTAAGGCTGAGGGATACAAATCAATGATTTACAGAGTGATACCTAAAAGGTACAGGGTCTCTTTTTGGGGTGATAAAGCTCTAAAATTGATTGTATTGATGGTCATGCAACTCTGAGGATATACTGAAAACAACTGAATTGTACATTTTAAATGAATGACATTTATGGCATGTGGATTATATTTCCATAAAGCATTGCAAAAACAAAACACACTCATATGGTACATGTGCTTAGCACTGGGGCTAAGTGCTATGAGCATTTAAAATATATTAGTTCCTTGTGTTTGAGATGTATTGTAAAAGCTATAGAAGGAATACACACACTTATGTATACATATTTTAAATACTAGCAAACATATTTCCCACATTACTTAGACCCGAATTTCAGGTTTTATTTTATCTTAACATGTCTAAAATGTCTAAAATTAGGATAGATCTTATAATCAATGTATTATTTAATGTCAATTATCACTTCTTATAAGAACTTATGAGTCATTCTTGAAAATTTAGAAACAAAATAAAGCTGAGGACTGTAATAGAAAATAATTTGTATTATGTAGGTCTAATCTTATTGCAAATTCACACAAGTAGTTCTGAAATGGTCAAAGAAGACTTCATGGGGTTTATTTTCAAATAGGTGTTTGAAGAATGGATAGTGTACAGATTGGGGGAAAAAACAAGAAAGCAATTTCAGGCACTTTTTATAGAATTTCTACTAATTTCTTATACTTTCATTACCTTTGTTTCTACTTATGTGCTCTTACTTTTAGCCATACTTGAAACATATATCTCCTCCATAAAAGCATACAAATAAAGAATGAGTTCCATGTTTTTTCTTTCATAAGTCACACATATTTCCAATACAAATATCTGCACATCATTCAAGATAAAGATGATGAAAATATAGCAGTTTTTTTAGCTAAAGGGTGAGGATTCACAAGGACTCTGATAGTTTCCTTTTTCCTATGTAAGCAATAATTACATTTATAGGAAATCCAAATGCATAAAATGATTTTACATTTTACACAATTTTATATCCCTGGCTACAAAGATGAACATGCCACAAAACAATATAGGATAAGCCCCGGCATTATTTCCTTTAAAGCTAGACAGAATCGTGTAATTGTTGAGAGCTGAGGCTCATTTCAAAACCCAAACTCTTGTCAATTACAATATGTTTAGACTCTGTGCATGTTTAGTAATCTCTTTGAGTCTCAATTTTCTCATCTTAAAGTAAGGAAATAATAATATCTAGCTGTGGAAAAATGGATTTGTTTTCATGGTCACCTTATGAACTCAGTATTAAAACTACCCTGATAAAAGACTATTAGACCAAAGCATAGGAAGACTTCAGGAAAATGGATTTTATGGAGAACAAGAAAACTGGAGGAAACAATAAATCTACTTTCTGGTTTCAGATAATAATATGGACTTGATTCTCCTAAGTTTGATTCAGGAATCAGGAGAGTCCATGACTGTGAACATTTCTTTAAGACAATGCTCATATTATTTGTGTAACTTTCTGAATGACACAGAAGACCAGAGTGTTAAAGGGCTGTGCTGCATCAAAGATTCTCAGGTCTGGCAGGATACTCCCTTGTTAATAAAGGCCGGGTGACTCCAGTTAGGGGCTCTGGGACACATGGGAACTATGCTGAGATATGCTGGCATCTGGTTCTTCTCTCCCTCAGCATCCATCTCACTTTCCCAAAGATTCTGCATCCTTGACTAATTCAGGATCACAATCTAACCTACAAGGAAGCTTGTGTTAGTACTGGTTTCTTCATAAGCCCTCTAACTTCATAGCTGTTTGTCTGCACACAATGGTATAGTGCATGTAAAGTACCTGATTTAGAGTAAAGTCCTAAATAAATACTAAATAAGACTATGATGAAGGTAAGGATGCTGATTATGTAATGAACAGACTCATAAACGATGACAGCATTCTATTTTGGTGGATAATCAATAAGACATGATTTGGATGATGTCCCCCTTATCCCTTAAAAAGATATCACTGGCATGAAAGAAAAGGGATTTTAACCAGTCATGGAGTATCTTGATTTCCTAATTTCATGATGATTTTGAACTAAGATAGTTAAAGTTAATTTGGTAGTCCAGAAATTACCCAAGAAACAGTTTTCCCCTTCTCTTTAACATAAAAATTGAGTTCTGGATATTAAAATAAGTTAGTGTTCTCTAACACTTGGCAAGAAATCTGGTCATTTTTGTAATTAAGAGAGATTCTGTGTCAGCAACAATTTTTAAATACAGAAGCAGTTCACTTAATAGTAGACAACCTCACAAGATCATATAGGGCATATCATTAGAGGATAGCTAAAAGCCCAAAGAGTGAAAGTATCACGTAGGGATGAATTCACTCACCTTCTGCCTCTGTCTCCTCTTGCATTGCCATTACCAGCATTGTGGTCATGGGCAAATTACCTATCCTGCTTGTAAAATTGCTAATGTAAAAGCTAATTCATAAATTTCACAGGAATTATAATTTTCACTATTATAATTGTTGTTTAGATACCTTCATTAAAAAGAAAGAGGAAAAGGAAGACTAGATTTAGGAAGTCATGGCCTGCTACTCATCTTCCTTTCTAGCTTCTTTTCAAATCCCCCTCAACTACTTCTACATTACAGATGCATCAAAATATGAATTGCTCCCTAATTATATCCTAACACAAATACAAATATTTTCTTAAGCATCAACTAGCTTCCAGGACACCAAAGTAAAACAATGATACAACTTGGATCCTGTCCTTAAAGAGTTTACAATCTGGGAAAGACCAAAATTATACCATTGTTTACATTGCCCCTTTAATCTGAACATAATTATCTACTATCATCTCCACTCAGGAAACATTTTCCAACACACCCAAGTAGTCTGAATCTACATGGCCTCCTTTTCTGGTAACAGTTGTTTTTTTCTTTCATTGTAGCTCTTAGACCTTGGGATATACAAAAAAGTTAGTCATAGATGTATTAAATTCCATTATGGAAAACATGGTGTCTTTATCTTTGGATCTTATTTATTTCTTTCATTTAGCTTATTTTTTATGAGAAGTTGTAGATTTACAGAAAAATCATGCATAAAATACAGAGTTCTCATCTACCACCCTGTTGTTAACATAGTGGGGTACATTTGTTAAAATTCATGAAGGAACAGTTTTATAATTGTACTATTAACTATAATCCCTTGTTTACATTAGGATTCTCTATTTGCATTACATAGTTCTATGTAATTTTTATTCTAGTAACATATTATACAACCTAAAATTTCCCCCTCTTGGCCATATTCAAATACATAATTCAGTGCTATTTTTTCCTGCCTCTCCAGTATCACTCTCAGCCATATCAGTAGACATTACACATACATATATCCACATGCATCCAAATTATGATGTAGTGTTTACCTTTTTACATTTTCCAAAACACTTTCTCTGCATCTCTCTTTTAATCTCACAATAATTTCCAAAATGTGTCAATGTGAAAGAGAAGAATGCTTGAATAATTTGCCAAAGCACCAAAATATTGAGCTGGGGAGACTAGAACAAAAGACTTCCAACTCCTGCTGCAGTTTTTTGTTTTGTTTTGTTTTGTTTTTTTCTTACCATGATCTCATCACTTTCTAAATGCTCTTATACCTTGTCAATTTTCAGATGGGCTTTGAAGAAACATTTAGAAGTTTTGGAGGTTAGAAATGAGAAAGAACAGAAGAGTGGAAGATTTACTGCCTTTGTGAAAAGGATGAAAAGGCTACTGTTAATAAATCAGAAGGCTAAATTCTAAGTGCAATTCTAGTCACTAACCTCTGGCACTGTTTACCTACTGAAATATAAACTAAGTCAACTCCTTACACGTCTGTGAGTGGCGACTTTTGCTTTTGTGTTGGTAGCACTCTGTTTATGTGGTTCCATCATCACCCATTAGTAAACCTTAAGAAATCACTTAATATGTTCTTAAGTGACATTACTGATTCCCCTACTTCAATACATATGACTATAATTGTACAAAAGAAGTACTAGTCAACCTCTAGTTCAAAGAGCTCTCACTAAATATTCTCCTCTCTCAGCAGTGTGTTTCTTCCTGGAGAAGGAGGTCACCTGGGCAGATTCAAGTGAGTGATCTGAGCCTGAGTTCATGAATTGGTATCTGTGATCCAACAGACGTTTTCTATCATTTAATTTTTCTTTTTGGAAATTATGTCTGATTTAAACAATTATTTCTTAATATATATGACTTACTAGTCGATGCTGGTTTTAGACATGAGGTACACTTTGAAAAAGAATTTGGGCCAGGAGAGAAGCATACAACTGCCTAAGAGATCATGTTTCCAAAGATTAGACATGAGATTTTCCTGAATTCCATTGATCTTTATTTCTTTACCTGGTCAGGACCCCCACAGTCGTTTGGATAATCCTACCCAGTGAAGCAAGAACTTTGCACTGATTCTGAGCTCAACACTTCCCCTAAAGTTCAGGGCACCAAAGGGAATGATATATTGTCCCCCCAAAATGCCTTTGTAGCCTGGGAAGAAAGAAGGAGCAGGAGGACGTTTTTTTAAAATAAGAAGATATCCCTATCCATTTAAAAATTTACTAGGTTCAAAATGTAGTCTCTGTACCTGCTAAATGTTCTTTATTTCTTCTTCATTAGTTTGTACATATACCTTCTAAAAGGATCTTAGTCACCAGGTGGCTATTCCAAGCTCTCCTAAGTTTTAATTATCAATTCACATGATAGATCTAAAACCAAGTGCCAAACCAGATTTATTGCTGTAGGGACAAGGCTGTGTGCATAAACTATCGACCCTGTTGGCCAACTGGCAGCTCTCTTGTACACTCTTCCAATTACTTCCAGGTCATTAGGCCCATCTTGAGTAGATATTTTACTGTCATTGTGAAAAGGAGTATAATGACATTCAGTGATTTCAATATTAGAGCAATAAGAGGGACAGTGGGAGGGGGGCAATGAGAAAGACATCTAGGCATTGAATTTAAGCTAAATTTTATAAGAAAAGTTTTAAGAAGAAAATCAGCATTTGTATACATTATTGGTAGATTTGTTCCAATAGGCAATACTATTTTGAGTGCCTCCAATTAGACAGACACTGCTCTAGGAGCTGAATGATAGAGCAGTGGATAAAGCAGACAAGGCTTTCACATTTACAGAACTTATTTTCAAGTGGTAGTTTAGTTTTCCTGGGCTGTTTTCACAAATACCACAAAATAGATTGGTTTAAAACAATGGGAATTTATTGGTTTGTGGTTTTGAGCCTAGTAGAAGCCACAAACTGAGGCAACAACATGGTAATGCTTTCTCCCTAAAGTCTGTAACATTCTGTTGCTGACTGCTGGCAATCCTGGACTTCTTTGGCTTGTATGTCTACTTCCTGCCATCACATGGCAATATCCATGCCTTTCTCATACGGCTTCCCTTGACTTCAGGCTTCTGGCTCCTCAATAGGGCTTTCTTTACTATGTCTTAATTTCTTCTGCTTATAAGGGACTCTGTTAATCCAGAATAAGGCCCAGCCACCTTCATTTGGGCCACACCGTAACTAAAATACCATCTCCAAGAGAACCTATTTACAATTGGGTCACACTGACAGGAATCTGGAGCAATACAAAGAACATCTCTAAATTAGGGTTCAGAATTCATTCCACCACAAGTAGGATAAAATAGGTAAATGCAGATAAACCAGGAAATATTCATTAGTTGCATGTGCTGTGAAGAAAATCAAACTAGGTGAGGTGTTTGAAAATGAGCAAGGAATAATATAGAAGTTATTCTTGAAGCATTACACTTAAACTTAGACACAAATGAAAGAAAAGTATGGAGCCATTTAGAGATCTAGTCAGATATGGGGAAGCTGTATATGACTGTGAGACAGGGAAAAACTCATCATTTTCTTTTGGGGGGGAAGACCAATGGGACTAGAGAATATTGATCTGGAGGAAAGAGTCAGAGAAGTAGGTGGGGACTAGATCCTGTAAGACCTGGTAGGCCCAAGTATTTGTAATAGTTATTTATTTTAAAACTATTCACAGGTATTTTACTAAACCCTATGGATATCAGTGACCAAAAGGGCAAAATTACATGATCTCAGGGAGTATACCTTCTAGTTGTAACATATGATAAATAATAATAATAAAATTTTCTATGGATAAAAAGTAGCATAAGATAATTATTATACAGTGTGTAGGGGGTGGGGACACACTATCTCACATAGTGTGGTAGATTGAGCTTGACTGTAGATTCTTTGTCACTCCTTGTAGTGACAGGTTGAGTGCTTTCCTTCTCCTTGAATCTGGGCTGGACGTGGTGACTTTCTTGACCAATATGGGACTTCTGAAACTAGGTCACAAGAAACCTTGCAGCTTCTGCTGAGGTCTCTTGGAGCTCACTTTCTGGGAGCCCTGAGAGAACCATGCTGAATACACCAGGCGCAGGCCCAGTGGCTGGGGTAGGCAGCCTCTAACACTGTTCCCTGCTTCCTGGTGTTCACATCCTTTTGTAATCCTATCCCCTTGAATGCACGGCAGACCTAGAGGCTGGCTTCTAACATATAGAATATGGCAAAGTGCTGGGATGGCACTTCTAAATTAGGTTACAAGAAACCTATGTCTTCTTTCTTGATCTGTCTTGCTTTCTCTCCCCCAAAACCCTCAGACTGGGGGAAGGAAATTGCCAATAGTGGGTAAGGCCATAAAGAGGCCCAGGTATCAAGAAACTAATGTCTCAGGCAAACAACAGGCAAGGAACTAAGGTCTGTCAACAACCATGTGAGTCACCTTGGAAGTATTATTACTTCCTGAGATGATTGCAACCCTAGGAAACACCTTCCATGCAGCCTCAAGAGAAACCCTAAGCCAGAGGACCTAACCAATTTGTGCTGGATTCTTGATCTCCAGAAATGGAGCTAATATTCTTTTAAGCAGCTATGTTTTGGGATCATTTGTTACATAGTAACAGGCAACTAATATACTGGGAGACAATCCTAGTAGAGCACAGTCTTCCATACATCCCTGCCAGAAGGTCAGGCATGTGAGTGAAGATATTTTGGAACCTTCCTACAATTCCATCCACTGACTGAAAGACCTGACCTCTGTCAGTACAACTTGCAATAGAAGATTCATCCAACCAAGCCCTGCCCAAATTCCTGACACAAAATTTTGTGCTATGATAAAATTGGTTACTGTTTTAAGCCACTAAGTATTGGGGTAGTTTGATATGCAGCAAAAGATACCTGAATAGGTGGTCAGGAACGTTTTTATGGTAAGAGGACATGCAGTAAACATCTGAAAGACATGAAGTAGTGAGCCAAGCCAATATCAGGCAGAGGCAGAGCAAGTAAAGGCTATGTGAAAAGCATGGTGGACATGTTCAAGGAACATCAGCCCTGTGATTCATGTGGCTTAAGTGAAGTGGTATAAGATGAGCTCAAAGAAGAAGCAGGAGAGTGTGGGAAACAAAGGCATGCTGTTTCCATGGTAGCAAGTTACTTTCTGACCACTGGGTCTTGCTGTCCCTGGAGATGTACGTGCAGGTGGCTAATCTCTCGGGGAAACATAACATTCCAGGAGAACCCAAACTTGATATCTCAAGTAACCTGAGCAACAAGATTAATGAGTATATTTGTTTCAATAATATAATATATTATAAGCTTTGGTAACTATCTAATTCACTGTGTTAGTAAGAATGAGGTAATGGTAATAGTTATCTAGAATAGTTTCTGCTTCTCACGACCTATTGGGGTATATAAGCAAGACCCTGAGACTAATAAATTTTTCTGATGAGCTTGAGAAATCAATGCTCTAAGATTCCCTGATTCCAATCTCTCTTTGTCTTTCATTCCCAATACGCTTCGGGTCTGTGACTCCAACAGGAGAGCAGATCATGAAAGCCATTGTAAGGACTTTGACATTTACTCTGAATTAACTGCAGTTTCAAGCAGTCATCATTAAAATACTCTGTCATGAAATTGTCTCTCAGTCCTACTCCCTTCATTTATAATATCTGTGCCCAAATAATGAGAACCACAAGACTACAGAAGACTCCTTTTATAGCATCAAGGACTGACCAACTTCCATTTTCAAACTTTCCCTAAGAGAATGTTTCATGGACTCTGGAGTCTGTGTGTGGCCTGTACCTTGACCCCTCCCCATTTCTCTGCTTTACCTGGCCATATTTGCAGTTCAGCACCAGTGCATTCATTTTCAGAGTGTTTACATTAACTTGAAGTTGTTAACCTAGTTGTGTTGCAGAATGTTTCAGACAGTGCCAGAGGCTATAAATAAATAACAGTCATTTCAGGTCTGCCTGGCAAAAAAGTGCCTGGATTCTGCTAAGCTCCAAGAGACTGGCTGCTGCAGTGCTGAACACTTGAAATAAGGCTAAAAACAGGTAATCTCAAGGAATACTAAGCAGATGCACTCCATGTGACACAGTTATGTCTCCCATCAAGAGGAGTTTCCTGATTGCCAAAGAGACCAGTAAATAGACTTCTCTGTCATACCACCTTAGAATAAACCACAGCTAACTTGAGCCCAGTTATTCCATATTACCAAGCAGATTGCTTGTCCTTCTTTGAACTTTAAAGCTGAATGGTCAAAACAAAGTCTTCCAAGGGCATTTTTAAAAAAAGTATGCTGCCATCAAGAATAATGGGTCCCCAAATTTACAAGTAGGAAGACGTATTTTTTCCTTTTAAAAAAAAGAAACTTTATTATTTTTTAAAAGATACATACATCACACAAAATGTTACATTAAAAAAACACGGGGGATTCTCATATGCCCCACTCCCCACATCCCGATACTTTCCCACTTCAACAACTTCTTTCATTAGTGTAGTATATTCATTGCATTTGATGAATACATTTTAGAGCACTGCTACACAGCATGTATTACTGGTTACATTATAGTTTACTCTCTCTCAGTCCATTCAGTGGGTTATGGCAGGGTATGTATAATGTCTTGCATCTCTCCCTGCAATATCATCCAGGACAATTCCAAGTCCCAAAAATGCCCACCTAACATACCTCCTTTTCTCTCTCCCTGCCTTCAGCAACTCCAGTGGCCACTGTCTCCACATCAATGATAAACTTTCTTCCATTGCTAGAGTCACAATAATTCTATAATAGAATAGCAGTAAGTCCACCCTAGTTCATATTTTATTCCCCAGTCCTGAACTCTGGGATGGTGATGCCCACTCCATCTCTTAATTGAGAAGGGGCTTCAATCCCACATGGCTGATGGATGGGACTCTCTTGCTTCCAGTTGTAGGCTCTCTTGGTTCCTTGGTATGGTGGTTGTCCATTCTCACCTCCTTATTAGCTGACCTGGGTAAGTCCAATGAACTGGGGAGTGGGTGTTGCAACTCCACTGAGGCTCAGGGCGCTGCTGGCACATGGATGCCCACAGATTCAAGTCTGCTGGACATATACCAACCCCAGCACCAAAGACAGGTTCAATAAAAGGGACAGAAGTGGCTCGTGTAAAGAAGTCACATCTGAGTCCAACTCCTTCATACTCAGGAGCACAAAATCCGAAGTAGGGCTCACCAGCAAGGTACCAAACTCTAGAGCCATCTGCCATGACTGTAGGACCTGGGTGTCTCCATAGTCCTAGGAGCACCACTCCCTGGGGTTGCATCTACATTAGCTGTCTAAGAGATCCTCCTGAGATGTGCATAAGCATGACTCCTCTGATGACCCCTGACTCATTTTGAAGTCTCTTAGCCATATAAACTTATTTGTCTTTACCATTTCCGCCTGTTTTTCAAGGTCTTTTCCCAGTTGCATCACCAGCTGGTGCTTGGTAATATCCCTCAGTGCCAGGGAGGCTCATCCCTGGGAGTCATGTCCCATGCTGTGGGGAAGGTAATGCATTTATATGCTGAGTTTGGCTTAGAAGGTGACTAAATTTGAGCAATATGGAGGCTCTCAGGAGGTAACTCCTAGGCACCCTGCAACAGTAGGCCAAATGGAAATTTTAAATGCAACAGGCTCATAAGCATAATCATCAGTATCAAGGACCCATAATTGGACAATCTCTCTTCACTGGTCATTGCCCTTGCACTTGGAGGATTATTGCTGTTCCATTGGTAAATGCAGAGTGCCCCCCAGGATGGGAACTCAGCACTCCCTCAGTTGTGTGAACCTCTCTACCCACTGTGTCAATACCCTACGGACATCTGAACATATCAGTATACTCTATATGTGTGCCCAGGTGAACTCCCTCCCATGCATCCCATCAGTGAAACCCGACAC
This sequence comes from Dasypus novemcinctus, assembly GCF_030445035.2. Classification (NCBI taxonomy): domain Eukaryota; kingdom Metazoa; phylum Chordata; class Mammalia; order Cingulata; family Dasypodidae; genus Dasypus; species Dasypus novemcinctus. Next base: position 10,404,658 of record NC_080702.1, on the reverse strand, counting down.
AAGTGCTCCTCCCTGCCCTAGTTGAACTCCACCCTGATCCAAAACTTCTTCAAAAATGAAGCCGAATATATTGCCAAATTCAATTCATAGGAAAATGAAGTAATAATGGTAGATTTACACATTAAAAATAAAACACATAACAATTTAGAAAAACTAAAATAAGGTAAGAAATTGGGGGATATTAAATGAAAATATTATTATTATTTTTTTACTTTTTGCATTTCATCACTGTAATAGGTGTTGTCCTTTATGTACAATGGCAAGGCAGTCTCCTCCATTTCTTCCTGAGTGTCTTATCTCTTTTTTTTTTTTTTTTTGTCTTCAGAAAAGTTTTAGGTTAAGTCACATACAGAGTATAGGTGCCTCCCATATACCCAACATCCTCCTCCTTCTCCCCCTTCCTCACCAATGATCTTTTTACATGTGGATGTTACATTTGCTACAACTGACATATAAATATTGAAACATAGCTACTAACCACGGTCAGTAGTTTACATTATGGTTTCCATTTTAGACCATACACTTTTATCAATTATTGGTGAAATTTAACATGGTTCGTATCCATCATTGCATGATCATGCAGAACACTTCCATTGCCCCCTAATTACCCAATTTTCCATCTATTCTATTCCTCCCTTCCCCTCCCCTCAGGGTCCAAAGTAACAACCAGGCTTCACTGCTTGAAGGACAAGATTCATAGAATTGGCAACAATGCTGAGGGCTTGACACACTAGTGTGTCCTCCCCTATTAGCCATCCATGCTCTTGAGAAACAGCCTCCCCTCTGTGAACATTGGGCATCCCCAGAATGGTAGTACAACACCTTCCCATGCATATGGGTCTTACCCACTGATGTAAGACACTATGACAAGATGACCTTTCATACACTCCCCAGAAGCCTGCCCCAGGTGTACCCTGTGCCAAATGGCCCCCATCCAACACCCTAAGCCAGTAACCCTTCCTTATTATATTGCCAAAAGGGTTTTCTCAATATTATAGTTTAAACCATGTACCCACCAAAACCCCGAGTTCACCTGCTCCCTCCCCCAACCCTCCACCCAGTTCTATGGACCATCCAAGCCATCCTCCCAACCCTAGCCCCCATCAGGCTTGCACCGTCCAACCCAATCGCATCCCTATACCCTTGTCATATCCCTTCACTGCACAACTACTCACTTCCACCTTATCATAGATTTTGTCCTTGTGGGCATTGGCACACAATGTTCTTTTCACTCTCTCTTTCCTGTAAGCCTATATTCCAGATCCTTAGGTCTCTGAGATATCTCAATTTGCTGAACTTGTATCAGGGAGGTCAGGTAGTATTTGTCCTCCAATGCCTACCTTGCTTCACTCAACAATAAGATTCATTCATATCATCCCATGTGTTAGTACTGTATTCCTTCTTACAGCTGAGTATACCATTGTATGTATATGCCATATTTAGTTCATTCATCTGTTGATGGACATTGGGTTGATACCAACTTTTGGCAACAGTGAATAATGCTGCTATGAACATTGGTGTGCGTATATCTGTTCATGTCCTTGTTTTCAGTTCTTCTGGGTATAAACCTAGCAGTGGGATTGCTGGGTCATATGGCAAACTATAGTTAGTTTTTGAGGAAGCACCAAAATGTCCTCCACAATGGCTGAACCATTCTACATTCCCACCAGCAGCGGATGAGGGTTCCCATTCCTCCACATCCTCTCCAGCACTTGTAGCCCTCTGTTTTTATAATAACCATCACTCTAACGGGTGTAAGATGGTATCCCATTATAGGTTTGAGTGGCATTTCCCTAATAGCTAGTGATGATGAGCATCTTTTCATGTGCTTTTTAGTCATTTGTATTTCTTCTTTGGAGAAGTATATGTTCAAATCACTTGTCCATTTTTCAAATGGGTTGTCTTTTTATTTTCAAGATACAGGATTTCTTTATGTATGCTGGATAGAAGGCTCCTATCAAATTAATTGTTATGAAATATTTTCTCCCATTAGGTAGGCTATCTTTTCACTTCCTTGACAAACTCCTTTGAGGTGCAAAAGGTGTTAATTTTGAGGAAGTCACATTTTTCTATTTTTTCTTTCACTGCCTGTGCTTTGGGTGTGATGTTCATAAAGCCATTTCCTATTACAAGTTCCTGTAGATGCTTCCCTATCATAAAGACCTATCTTCCAAGGTCTTTATGGTCTTGGCGCTTATTTTTAGATTTTTATCCATCTTGAGTTGATTTTTGTATAATGTGTGCTTTGGTATTCCTCTCTCATTCTTTTGCAGATGGATATCCAGTTCTTCAAACACCATTTGTTGAAGAGGCCATTCTCTCCCAGTTGAGTGGGCTTGGTGACCTTGTCGAATATCAGATGACTTTATATGCAAGGATCTATATCAGAACTCTCAGTTTGGTCCCATTGGTTGATATATCTACCCTTGTGCCAACACCGTCCAGTTTTGACTGCTATAGATTTGTAGTATGTTTTGAAATCAGGTGGTGTGATTCCTCTGATTTCATTTCTCTTTCACAATATGTCTTTGGCTATTCAGGCCTCTTGTACTTCCAAATAAATTTCATAGTTACTTTTTCCAGTTCAGTAAAAAATGCTGTGTTGATTTTTATTGGGATTGCATTAAATCTGTAGATTAGTTTTGGTAGGATAGACATCTAATGATATTTTATCTTCCTATCCATGAACATGGAATATTCTTTCATTCCTTTAAGTCTTCTTTGATTTCCTTAACAGTGTTGTATAGCTTTCTGTGTATAAGTCATTTAAATCTTTAGTTAAATTTATTCCTAGGTATTTGATTTTTTAAGTTACTATTAGAAATGGTATTTTTTTCTTGATTTCCTCCTCAGATTGCTCATTATTGGTGTAGAGAAATGATAGTGATTTTTGTACAGTGATCTTATAGCCTGTGACATTACTGAACTCATGGTTAAGTTCTAGAAGCTTTATTGTAGATTTCTCAGGGCTTTATATGTATAGGATCATGTCATCCACAAATAGTGAAATACTGACTTCTTTCTTTCCAGTTTGGCTGCCTTTTATATCTTTTCCTTCCTTCAGCATTCAAGCAAGTATTTCTAAAACAATGTTTAATAGGAGCAGTGATAATGGGCATCCTTGTCTTGTTGCCAATCTTAGAGGAAAAGCTTTTAGGATGTCAGCACTGTATATAATGTTATCTGTTGGTTTTTCATATATATCCTTTTATCATGTTCAGAAAGTTTCCTTCTATTCTATCTTTATTAGTGTTTTTATCAGAAAAGGGTGCTGTATTTTGTAAAATGCTTTCTCTGCATCTATAGAGGTGATCATGTGATTTTTTTTTCTTCAATCTGTTAATGTGGTGTATTACATTGATTTTCTTATGTTGAACCATCCTTGCATAGCAGGGATGGAACCCACTTGGTCTCAGTGTATCTTTCATTTGATGTGTTGTTTAATATGATAGCAAGTATTTTATTGAGTATTTTAGCATCTAGGTTCATTGGAGAGATGGGTCTGTAGTTTTCCTTTCTTGTGGTATCTTAACTTTGGTATTAGGATAATGTTGGCATTATAGAATGATTTAGGCAATGTTCCTTCTATTTCAGCTTTTGGAAGATTTTAAGCAAGATTGGTGTTAGTTCTTTCTGCAAGGTTTGGTAGAATTCACCTGTGAAGCCATTGGTCCTGGGCGCTTTTTAGTTGGGAGGTTTTTAATGACTGATTCTATCTCTTTACTTGTGATTGGCCTGTTGAAATAACCAGTTTCTTCTTTCATCAATGTAGGCTGCTTGAATTTTCTAGGAATTTGTCCATTTCCTCTAAATTGTTCTTCTTGTTGGCACATAATTTTTCAAACTACCCTCTTATGATACTCTTTATGTCTGTGGGGTCAGTGGAGACATCCCCTTCCTCATTTCGAATTTTGTGTATTTGCCTCTTCTTTCTTTATTCCTTTGTTAGTCAAGAGTTTGTCAATTTCATTGATCTTTTCAAAGAACCAGCTCTTGTTTTTTTTAAAAAACATTTTATAGTGCTTTCTTCTTTTCTATTTCATTTAGTTCTGCTCTGATCTTTTAATTTCTTTCTTTCTTCTTCTTTTGGGGTTAGTTTGTTGTTATTTTTCTAATTCCTCCAAGTTTGTGGATAGGTCTTCAAATTTAGCTCTTTCTTCTTTTTTGATATATGAATTTATGGCTATGAATTTCCATCTCAGTAGAGCTTTTGCTGCATCCTAGAAGTTTTGATATGTTGTGTTGTCATTTTCATTTCAAGATAATTAGTGATTTCTTTTGAGATTTCCTCCTTGACCCACTGTTTGCCTAACAGTGTGATGCTTAACTTCCATCTTTGTGCCTAATCTGGTTCTCTGGCCCTTGCAGATTTCCAGCTTCATTCCATTTTGGTCAGATAAATTACTTTGTATGATTTGAATCTTTCTGAGTTCATTGAGAATTTCTCTGTGGCCTAGCATGTGGTCTATCTTGGAGAATGATCCATGTACACTTGAGAAGAAATTATATCCTGTGCTGTATTTGGGTGTAGTGTTCTGTATATGTCTTTTAGGTCCAGATCATTTGGAGTCTTTGTTTCTTTATTAATTCTCTGTCAAGATGTTCTGTCTAATGGTGATAATGGTGTATTAAATTCCCACTTTATAATTGTAGAGGCATCTCTTTCTTCCCTTATTTTTTCCAGTGTTTGCCTCATATATTTTGAGGCTCCCTGGTTAGGTGCATAAATGTTTATGACTGTTCTTTCATTTGAAAGATTACCACTTTTAGTAATATAAACTGTCCATCTTTGTATCTTGCAATAGTTTTGCATTTAAAGTCTATTTTGTCCAATATTAGTATAGCTATTCGCACCCTTTTTTGGTAATTGTTGCTTGTAAGATTGTTTTCCAGTCATTTCCTTCAACCGCTGTGAATCCCTGGGTCTCAGGTGGGTTTCTTTTAGAAAGCATATAGATGGGTCATATTTCCTTATCCATTCTGCCAATCTATGTCTTGACTGATGAGTTTAATCTGTTAACATTCAATGTTATTATTTTCAAGGAATTACTAATTAGCTATATTTTCTTTGGGTTTATGTATGTCAGATGTTGATTTTATTTCTTTTTGTCTTTTTAGCTTCTCTTACACTCTCCTCCAACTCTCTCTCTCTCCTATTTTTTCCTTTCAGCCTGCAGAACTCCCTTTAGTATTTCTTGAAGGGCAGGTTTCTTAATGGCATACTCTCTTAGTTTCTATTTATCTGTGAATATTGATCTCTTCATCATTTTTGAATGCCAGCTTTGTTGAATAGAGAATTCTTGGACTTAATCTTACTGACCTTCCCTTGTATGTGATGGTTCTGTTTTCTCTTCCTTCCTTCAGCATTTTCTCTGTCTTGAGCATTGGAGAGTTTGACAAGTATATGTCTTTGATGAGGCCTGTTAGGATTGATACTGCTTGGGGTGCGCTGCCTTCCTGGACATGTATATCAATCTCCCTCAATAGGGTTAGGAAGTTTTCAGCCATCAGTTACTCCAAACCCATTCTACCCCCTTTCCCTTTTCTCCTTTTCAGTTGCCTATAATGTGAATATTTGTGCATTTTGTGCTGTCATTCAAATCCTTAAGTCCTTGCTGGATTTTTTCTCTCTTTTTATCTATCTGTTCTATTATCTGTCTTATTTCACATGCACTGTCTTTCACATCACTAATTCTTTTCTCTGCTTGTTCAAATCTGCTGTAATTTGCTGAAAGTTTTTTTTTTTTTTTATGTCTTGGATTGTGCCGTTCATCGCCATCATATTTGTTATCTTTTTATGTGTAGTTATAATTTCTTCAGCATGCTCTCCCAAGCTTTTCTTAATATTTAATCTCTTCCTTCACTTCATTAAGTTGGTCCATGGTATTTGTTTGGACATCTTTGATTTGTTCAATTTTCTGCTTCTCTTCTTGGTTTTTAGTTTGTTCTCTGGACTGGGCCATGTCTTCCTCTTTCTTGGTATGGTTTGTAATTTTTTTTGTTCTTGTCTGGTCATCTTTCATCTTAATGGGTTTATTCAGTTGTTTAGCTTCTCCCTCTAGTCTGGGGTTTTATTTAGTTGTTGTTTTTGTGTAATGTGTTAAGTTTTCTCTTTGACACTTTGTTCTTCTTATTCTGTTTCCTTCTTGTCTACATTCCCTTGAAGGAAAAAGATTAGGGCCAGAGAAAGCAGAAGAGGTAAGATAAAGGATAATAGTAATAATGATAGTAAAAGGTAGCAGAGGAATGGCGTAAGACCTAGAAAAATGAATATTTAACTCATGCAAGCAGTGTAGAGTAATAGGAATAAAAAAAGTAAAGAACCTACTATGAAATGGGAACCTGAATATGGAAAAGTATATAGAATGAATTAGAAGGGCAGAGTGATGAGAGATAGAAAGAGAAAAGAAAGAACAAAAAGAAAAAGAATAAAAGAAAACAAAATAGAAGAGTTAGAAATTTAAAAAATAGAAAAATTGGGGACTAAAAGAGTGGTAGAATGTAAGTTGAACAACAGAAAGCAGAAGATAGAAAGATGTAGGAGGAAAAAGGGCATTGGTAGCCAAAAGTAGTATACGCAGAAAAGAGAAAATTGAGGAAGAGGAAACACAGCAAACAAGAAACAATCCAGTGGCACATAATTAAAAAAAGAGAAAAAAGGGTAGGAAGGAGAATGAGGAAAGAAAGACAAGAAAACAAAATGACAAACCAACAAGCAAACAGTCAAACAAACACTAAGGTAAAACAGCCTTTCCCCTTAAAACCTTGTGGAGATTCTCAGGCTGTTGGTGTTTATCAATTACCCTGCAGCCTTCACACCGCAGATTTTGAAGTGGGTTTAAGCAAGTAAACTAAGTTAAATTATAAAAGAAAAGTAACCTTTTTGTTTTTTTTTTTAGGAAAACGAGAGACCCAAAAGAAGCTAATACAGGAATAATGTCAATGTTTTCCCTATCCTAAAGTATAAACTGGATGTTTAATATTCTGGTGGGTTACCACCAAGAGGAGTCAGGAATGGAATTAGGGATTGTGCATATTCAAGGCAGAAACTCCTCCACTGAGCTAAATTTCCTTGTTGGGTACATTAGCTCTTCAGAAAGCTATCTAGTCCCTTTCCCTCAGGCAGGTTTAACTCTTTGCAATTGGATGAATTCCTGCTGATTAGGAATCCGACCTTGCCCCGTTTCTATTCTTATTGCTTTCTCTCCCAGGGCAGAGAATGCAATAGCCTGTAAGAGAGTTCCCTTTTGAAATTTAAATGCGACTTCGATGATATAACTCCACACAGAAAAAAATGGCTCTCAACCATCTTCAATAGCACCCACTCCTCACAGGGAACCCTATATATGCTCTTAGAAGTTTATTAAGCTCTTCCTATTTTCCCCTCCCTTAGGGGAGTTGAAATGTTGGTATTGTTCACCACCTGACTAGTTCATTGCCCTACTCGTCTTTTTGGCTTTTCCCAGACCAATTTTCTGTATTCCAGGACAGTTAGGTAAATCAGGCTGCCTCAGCAGATCCGCCTATCCCTTCTCCCTGGTGTCACCTTGAGTGAGCTGGTATGTTCCTCAAAGCTCAAAAAACGGGGTCCAGGCAATTGAGCCCGCAAAGGGGAAACCCCTCTCCAACCTTCATCATACCCCTCCCACTCTCAGAATATGCCTCCTCAGGCTGGGTGACCAGTGAGAGTTGGGGCTTGCTGCAGAGTCCTGCCCTGAGGGTGGGGCTTATCTGTCCCACAATTCCAGCCTAAAGAGCCAGAAACTCAGGGTTTTACACTTAGCAATAAATCTTTCTGTTGTGCACTCTCCAGATCGATGCCCTGAAGCCTACTGCTTTGTGCGTTCCCAAAACAGCTCACTTGGGCAGGATTCTGCCCCCACTCACCCATTTTTTTTGTGAAAGATGATGAGTATGTGCTTACCCCAATGCCATCTTGCCCCTCCCTCTGGAAGGCCTATTTTTTTTTAACATATTACTATCTCCTTGCTCCTAGCAACACGAACTTGGACTAGATAATCTGTGTCTCATTTTCTCCACTTGTAAAATGGTGTTGCAATTAGCTGTCTCATAGAGTTAATGAGAATTTAAATAACAATACATAGAAATGCATAGAAAAGTATCTGACTTATTGATAACAGTCAATATACCTTAGTCCTGATAATTTATCAGTTGTTATCACTTGACTGTTTTCCTCACATTTATTAGGTGTTATACTTTTAAGCAGCTATCTAAGGGGAAATGTCATAACCAAGTTACAATGAATTCAGTAACACCTAAAGCGAATTCATTAACAATTAGGGAATTGTTTATACTTGCAACATAGGAATATATGTCCTGCAGACAAGGCTATGGAATCAGTCATGCCTTGGGAAAATGTGGCCACCAGTTTGGTATGCTGAAGTTCAGGGGTCAGACTATACCCATCACCGAACTCTTGGTCATTTACTTCTCTAGCGTACAATGAAAATTACTCTTCAGAATTATGATACCCTACCCATAGAAGAATCTCATTTACCAAAGAATGGAATTAAAAATTACATTAGTGCATTTTAAGAAAAAGATGGAGGAAATTTGAATTTGAAACTCTTTAACAACAAAAATGTAAACAAACAAAATGGCCTTCTGATTCATTTTCAGAAAATTCAACTAAGCAGCATACCCCTCTCCTTGGCAATCTAACTTGCTAAAGTTTTATAAAATGCCATTTTAATGAAGCACCTATGCAAACTAGCTGTCTTTTGTTTGGTCTAAATACTTATTTCTTGCAACTTCATCTTTTGACAAAATATCACCTAACATAGAGCCTAAATGCAATGGGAAATGTCTAAAGATATATAATTCTCTTCTCTGGTAGATTTTTTGATTCCCTTATAACAAAGTCTGGAAAAATAACACCTGTAACATGTGGTCCAATACTCAATCCAAGAAATTACATTACTTACTGTCAATTTTTGCAAAGTATGAATTAATTACTAGGTAACCGTTGCCTTGACCTAGTTTAACTTTATGATTTGGACTTAACTTTACATGGTAGTAGAGAATTGCTATATTAAAGTTTGTAAAGAAACAAAATATAATATCTTGGGAAAAAAGAAAAGGGGGTAAAGAATACTATTTAAAGTAGTATTAATGAACCTATCCATCCTTATAAATATTCCCTTTGTGCCATGTTCACATTTGCCTTAATCTTAGGAACATAACAAAATTCCTTAAATGTGCAAAATCAAATGCTATCATGGCATGTGATTACTAAGAATAATTTTGTCTTCTGAAAAAAAAAATTACAGTTAATCTTATCCAGAATATGGATCAAAATGTTGACATTTTTTCTTCCCTAAATTGGCTGGCCACACCCATTTAAAGTCCCTGCCTTTGTTCTCTTGCTTGCCTTGGAGTTAACATTCCCCCAGCCTCTATTTGCAGACTAAAGTTAGACTAGGGATGTTCAACCCAGGTCTCAGCTCTGAGAATGTCTTGATTGTATGGGTTAATTATCTCTCATCTCACCTCTCACTAACACTCACACAATTAAATACAAATATGAATGAGGAAAAGTAGTTTTGCTCCCACACAAATGTTTGCTTTTAACTTAAGGCACTTTGTAGATAACTGGTTGCCATGGTGGCAGGCACTTTTGACAAAGAACCTCAGAGTAAGTAAATATCATTAAAAATGACTAATTAACCATCAGATAGGAAGCTGCTATTTTCATGCTCAGTTGAGAATCACAATTCTCCTTCCAGATTTCATATACCTGCCATAAGTTGGAGGAGAGAAATAAACGTAAGGTAAAAGTTTCTACCAAAAACTCTCAATAGAATTTTCTTTTGCTGTTTTTTCTAGCACTGATAAAGACTCTATTTCAAAATCATAGTAGTCTACAAAATTTGCTTGCTCCTCGTGGTTACCTGAATACCAGTTATTGCTGCCTTTCTAGAATATCCATGCAAAGCCATCCTTTCATGGGTCAGTTATTTGTGATGTATATGAAAGCATGTTGTATTAGTACTTTAGTCATAATTTGATTCTGCAAATTTCCTCACCATTTCAAAGCTTATGATTGTATTTCCAGAGAAACATTTCTAAGCACAAGGTCACAGAGACACTACCAATTTCAGTTTAACCTGCCTCTTCAATGGACTACTTAAACTGACAGCTCTAACTGTCCACTAGTGGACACATTTATGCATTGAAATGTCTAGTTACATTGTTCCAAACCAAAGGATAAACTGACTTCAATAATCAGGTCTGAATTTAGAGGCTAATTGCATCTCGTCCCTTAAACTTTAAAATGAGCCACCCTTATAATTTAGCAGAATCCTCTGCACATTTGTCTAAAATCAAGAGTTCTAAACAGATGAAAATAAAAAGAAGAGATTATTTATGTGACTGGAAGTGCCAAAGCAATGACCTCCCCTGGTCTTCAATTTCAAAAGGGTTATGAAATCTATGTGCATATTGTGTACTTGTTGGATTTATAATTTGTTCATTGCCCACTGCTCTCATTTGCATAAAAAAGAATAGAAAGGTCAATATGTTTTTGTTAAAGTGTCTGAATTTCAGTTCCAGAAAGCACTGTTTAATGGGTATGTTTTCTATCAGAAAACAATCCCATAGTATTGTTTGGCTTCAGAAAAATCTGAGTTTTCATCTTAATCTGAAGAAGTCAAATGACCTGAGGCAAACTTCCATCTTTCCTTCAATAATATTAAATTCTTTAGTGTAAAGCATATTTTGCAATCCACTAAGTTACTATCAGTGTCTAGGATATGCTTAATAGACAATTACTAAATGCTTGTATGTTGTCATATCATTTGGCTACTTTGTAAAAGGCTGAGCAGAAATGAAATTATGTATATTTATTAATTTTTGCAGACAATGCCCCCAAGAGGTAATAACCATATTCCTACTGGGCATAAGAAAACAATGAAAATGTATCCTCAAAGAAAGATGAAACCATATGTAAATGCCAGATATTATTACTTGTTTAGATTTACCTGGCACTTGTCTAGCCTGCTATACAAAAGAAACAGTAACTCATAACTCATGAGTTTTACTCTGATTCCTGGACTGACTCTAAATTATATATTTTCTCACTCATTCTGATTTTTTTCCCACATACAACACCACTTTCAATTGGGTAATATTGGTAAAAAAATAACAGAATCAAGGAAAGTAAAATAAATATGGCTATTTATGCCTACTTGATGGGCTGTTAATTAAACAGCCCATTTCATTTATACCATTTTGCCTATTTGACTGGACCACAGAAGGGTACCCCCTTTACCAATCAGAACTACTCCATTAAAAGTCAAGGACAGTCTTTACTCCACAGGTAATTAGGAAGCCATTGGGATTTGAAGGAAGCATTTGAATGGTTGGCTATTTATCACTAATAGATTTAATAATAATCTGCTGACCTCCATAAGAAAAGATGTCTTATTTTTCTTCTACCACAATGAGCAGACTATATTTGACATGCTTGTTTGATATGCAATTTCTGGGACTACCAGAGATTCTTATTAGGCAGGTTGTCTTTGTGACTCCTACATTTGCATTTTTAACAGCACTTCCAGGATTTATAGGCAGAGATCGGCAGACCACACTTTGGAGTAAGTACCCTAAATCCCAAGGATAGAGTGGGTGGATCCATTTATAATGTCTCTCATAGTTTCTGTTGAAACATATACCTGGGATACATAGGCTGGGGTGTACTTGGAATCATGAAATAGTGTAATATTAAGGAGTCAATTCTGGGAATAAAAGCCACGAATCTGGCACTGTTAATCGCAACAACAGGTTGCCACAATGACAGCAACTATGGTTAAAGTGCCTCACATAGTGAGTAGATTTTATTAAAAATGATGAATTTACCATGAAAAGGAAATTTACAAAAATAGCGATAATACATGGGCAAGGTTGTGTAATAGAAGAAATAAAGAAGAAAAAACTACCCTTAAATATGTGAGATCTCAGTCTGTATTTTTTTAGAGATCCTTATAAATACAAAGAGACATCTGAATTCTGATGTTGGAATTTAAACCATTCATTTAGTTACTTTCAATTTTGGTGTTACTAACAATGATTAGATTATTAAAATTCCAGGAGTTATTGTAATTTTTAAAAAAACATTAAGAAATGCTGATGATAAACAATGCATGGATAAAATATATCCCCAAGCCACAGAATATTTCAAGATTACAGTTCTCCTCCTTAGTCTTTCATTAGAATGAAGACATTTATTCCACTCAAAAATCTTTAAATCACCTTCCTGACACGTTGGTATTCTTGGACTATTCTTTTTTTCTGTGTAAGGTCCAATGACTATAAATAAAAAACCATCAAATAGAATCATACTCTCAGACAATAATTTCCTGGATACTTGTATATTTTAAGATGTCTTAAAATATGTAAAAAATCCCCTTTCCTAGTCTGACCTGTTTCAACAGAAGTCTAGGAAAGTCTTTCATAATGTTTTAATTTCTTTGGCTGCTTAAGCAAATACCATGCAACAGATTGGATTAAACAATGGGAATTTATGAGCTCACAGTTTTGAGGCTAGGAAAAGTCCAAATCAAGGGGTCATCAGACAATGGTTCCCTTCCTGAAGATGGGCATTCTGGGGATGGCTGCCAGTGATCCTTGGCCCTGGACTTCTCTGTCACATAGCAATGCACAGGGCTATCTCTCTGGACCTCTCTTTCCCTTCCTGGTTCCATTAACCATCAGCTCTTGCTACTCTCTGTATGAATTTCAATTTACTTATAAAGGACTCCAGGAATAGGATTAAGATCCATCCTGAGTTGAGCTACTCAAGATGTTATTTTAACTGAAGTAACATCTTGAAAACATCATATTTCCAATGGGTCTGCACATAGATGAATGGATTAAGAACATTTTTCAGTGCCAAGCCATACTCACATAACATAGGTGATTAAGAAACCATTGGAGCTGAAGTCTGTTGAAGCTCAGGGCCTGGCTATCACATGGTCAGTCCAGAGATTCAGGTTCCCTGGGTATACACTAAACCCCAGCACCAACTACAGATCCAGTAAAAGTAACAGGAGAGGCTTGTAGACAAAGATCACATCTAAGTCCAGCTCCATCACACAGAAACACAAACTCCAAAATAGGGCCAACTGACATGGCACTGAACTCCATCGGACATGACCACAGAAACTGTGGGTCTCTGTGGCCCTCAGAAGAACCAATACCTGGGGTTGTATCTACTTTATCTGTCTCTGGGACTCTGCTGAGGTGTGCATAAGGGCAACCCCTATGAGAACCTCCCGGCTCTTTTTGGAGATCATAGCCATATAAACTCATTTGTCCTTTCCATTTCCCCCTTTTATTCAGGTCAAAAAGCAATTTTTAACTCCTGGTATTATGTGTAGACTGAGATTTTCTGCTGACCCGAGTTGACCCTTTTATTCAAGGTCATTTTCTAGTTACATCATCAGCTGGTACTTGGTAGTAATCCCTTGGCACCAGGGAGGCTCATCCCTGGGAGTCATGTCCCACACTGAGGGGAAGGCAACACATTTACATGCTGAGTTTGGCTTCAAGACTGGCCACCTTTGAGCAACATGGAGGATATCAGGAGGTAACTCTTAGGCACCCTGCAGCTCTAGGCCTTGTTCTTATTTCAGGTGCACAGGCTTACAAGCATAGTCATTAGTATTAAGGGCTCATTGTTGGACCTTCCTTCTTTTTTGGTCTATACCATTGCACTTGGGGGATTGTTGCCGTTCCTTTAGGGACTGTGATAGAGCTCCTCTAGCTAGGAACTCAGCACTCCTTCAGTTGTTTTTAATTGTAACCACTATGAAAATATCCAAACATTTTTATGTACCCTGGATACATGCACTGTAGAACTCCCTGCCAACCATGTGTCCCCTGTCAATAATATCTCACACTAGTATTCCTCCCTTGCCATTGTTGAAACTCTCTGAGATCCAAAACTTCTTCAAAAATGAAACCCAATATATTGCCAGGTTCCATTAATAGTAAAATGGAATATAGTGATGACTTTAAAGGTTAGATATAGAATACATATTAATTTAGAAAAATTAAGGTAAAAATAAATTTGGGTATCAAAAAATAAAAAAATGCAAATGCTTTGTTTCTGATGTTTTGCCTTCCATCCTTGCAGTAAATGTTGCCCTGTATGCACATTGTCAAGGCAACTTCTTCCATCTTTTCCTCAGTGTCTGCATCTTTCTTTTACTTTTTTTCCCCTAATTATTAAGCTTGTCTTCACAAAAGTTTTAGATCACAGTAATTCATATATACAATTACAGTACTCTCATATATCCAACATAAAATCCTTTTCTCTTCCACAGCAATAATGTTTTTACATGTTCATAATATATTTACTGAAACTGATGTACAGATATTGAGACAATAGCTTTCAAACAAGGTAACATTTGGGTTTACATTGTGGTTTATATTTTAGACTATACAATTTTCTAAATTTTTAGTTATATTTTACATTATGGTTTACATTTTAGCCTATCACCCCTATATATTTTTGCTGTGATTTAACATGTCTTATATCCTTCCTTGTGTAATCTTGTGGAACACTTCTATTGCCCACACAGTTACATTGATTCCATCTGTTCAATACCTCTTTCCCCCTCCCCTCAGGGCCCACAGTGACAGTCAATCTTCATTGCTTGAAGGGCCATGTTCAGTGATACTGGCAACAGTGTTGAGGGCTTGACATGCTCAATTGCCCTAATGCATTGGGAGCCATCATGTCTCTTGAGATACAGTTCCCTCTAATTGGGAACATCAGTCCTCCCCAGGATGTGGGTATACCTTCACTCCCATTATATGGCCCTCTATCCAATGATATAACCCACTATGGCAAACTGAGCACTCACACACTCCTTACAGTAACTTTAAATACTAGTTTCCTTCCTCATCTCTTAAAAATCTTTGTCTCCATCATGACAATTGTAATATATTTTCTTCTATTCTAATTTGGTCAGTGAGTTTTCTAAAGTCAGGTTCAATTTCTACTTAATTTAGAATCCCCACGAGTGCATCTAGAATGTTACATTAGGTAGCATAGGTGTTCAATAACTGAACATAATCATTTCAAACCCCTATCATTGCTTAGAGGCATTTAATAAATGCCCATTCTGAATTTTTAAAAACTTTTCCTTAGCTGTCTAAAGCAATTTATTAGTCATCATTATGTTAAGAGAATCTATGAAATATTAGTTTCTATCCACATTTCAAAAATTTATACTGTGATATTTCTCATTGCTTATGACCTCTGCTTCTGGAATGAATTAAATAATTTGATTATTTCAGTTTTAATTTGAAATAAGACAATATAAGACTGAAACAAATCTCTGTTTCCAATGTTTCAGAATAAAATATTGTTATTGTTCTAGGAGCATGGTACCATAGTATAGTAAGATACATTGCATGCCTAGTCTCTTCTTCCTTGAGATGTCCTTATCTTCTGGCTCATTCCCACAATATTACAGCTGATTACACATATATTTGTTGGATATACTATTAATGATGACTTTACTCGTATAGAACTTGTTATATTTTAATCTTTATTCTCTCAATTAAGTAACTAATGATTTAATTGTGAAGTTCTGTTTTCAGTATTATAGAAGTTATATGTTATTTGTGGTAAAGTACATAAGTGTGGAAGGAATTTGCAGACACCCGAGGGCCAAAGGAATAACGAGTCTGTCTTAAGGGAATCCCATCCCTTGGCTTGAATTTTTATGAATTTAAGGCATAACTACTTATGCTTACTCTCAACCAAAATCTATAGATAATTTTATCAGTTCCCTCACAAGACTCATCACAAAACATTTGCAATAAGATGCAAGATGGCAGAGTAGGGAATGACAGGCTGCTACTCCAAAAACTGCAGGAAGGTAGGCAGTTTTACCTAGTAGAAGGAAAGTCATGGAATCATGGGAGCAATTGGAGAATACGACTAGCAAGTGGGCCCAGATGGCCAGGCTAAAAGGAAGGTGAAGAACATAGGGGACTCAAACCAGCAGACAGATGGCTCATAATGCCAAGGAAGCTAGAGGTTTACTGGCTGGAAGACCAGTGCTCAGCAAGTCAAAGAGTGAAGGAAGCCCTCAGGCCGCCAAGGAAGCATCCAGTTACCCAGCAGTCTCCTGAAGTGGGGGAGCTGCCAGGCAAAGAGTTTGGGACCAGCAGTCAGCCAACTCAGGGAGGGACATAGGAGGTAGGATAGGCAGTCCAGAGAAGGGCAAAAGGAGGAAAGACACAACCTGGCCAGAGCTGAATGGCTCCAGGGAGAGGGAAAGATTGTCATACCTACCTGTCCTGGGAGAGAGAGATAAACTGGGTCAGTGAGAGGGTGGACTGACAGGCACCTAACAGTCCTGGAGAGAGTGAAGCCAGGGATGGCAACCAACAAACCAACAGAAGTCAAACTAGCCTGAGGGAAAATCACAGCACACACCAAACTGTATAAATCTTAATAGGCCTACCTCAAGACATGTATTTGTCAAATTGCCCAATGCTCAAGACAAAGATAGAATATTGAAAGCAGCAAGAGAAAGGAGATCCATCACATACAATGGAAGCTTGATAAATTAAGTGTTGATTTCTCATCTAAAACCATGGAAGCATGAAATGGTATGGCGTAGTTAAAGTCCTAAAAGAAAAAGCTTCTAGCCAACAGTTCTCTATTTTGCAAAGTGGGCATTCAAAAATGAGAGATATTTCCAAATATTCACAAATAAACAAAAAATAAGAGAGCTTGTCTATAAGAAATGTGCCCTTCAAACAATACTAAAGGGCACTCAGCCAGTTGAATGGGAAAAGAAAAAGAGGAGCTGGAGAGTTGGATGAGAGTGTAAGAATAAACCAAAAGATAAAAAGAGAAATAAAAGCATCACATGGCATACATAAAATGAATGAAATATGGTGAATGTAAGTAATTCCTTGGCAGTAGTGACTTTTAATATAATGATTAAACTCTCCAATAAAGAGCCACAGATTGGCAGAATGGATAAGGAAATATGCCCCATCTATATGCTGTTTACAAGAAACCCATCTTAGGCCCAGGGACTTGAGGGGGCAGAAAGTGAATGGTTAGAAAACAATTTGAAAAGCAAACAATAACCAAAAAAGTGTGAGAGTAGCTATATTAATACCAGACGTAATAGACTCTAAATGCAACACTATTGTAAGAAAAAAAGGACACTATATGTTAATAAAAGGGGTACTCTATCAAGAAGAAAAAAGAATCACAAACATTTATGCACCTAATGAGGGCACCTAAAAAGACACGAGGCAAATATTGATAAAAGTAAGTGGAGAATTAGATGCCTCTACAATTACAGTGTGGATCTTTAATGCACCATTAATACCATTAGACAGATCATCTCAACAGGGGATCAGTAAGAAACAGAGACCTTGAATATTACATTAGAGGAGCTGGACCTAATAGACATATACAGAACATTACACCCCAATACAGTTGGACTGACATTCTTCTTGAGTACACATTGATCATTGTTCAGGATAAAGCCCATGATGGCCACAGAACAACATTCAGTGTATTCAGAAAGATTTAAATTATACAAATAACTTTCTGACCTCAAGGGAATGAATCAGTAAGGGGCAGAGAAGCAGATAGTCACAAAGATAGGAAAGTAAGAGATGTAGGAGGAGTAGGGTGAGGGGGGTGGGGGGGTATATGGGAACCTCATATTTTTTTAATGTAACAGAAAAGAAAGAAGAAAGGAAAGAGAAAGAAAGAAAGAAAGAAAGAAAGAAAGAAAGAAAGAAAGAAAGAAAGAAAGAAAGAAAGAAAGAAAGAAAGAAAGAAAGAAAGAAAGAAAGAAAGAAAGAAAGAAAGAAAGAAAGAAAGAAAGAAAGAAAGAAAGAAAGAAAGAAAGAAAGAAAGAAAGAAAGAAAGAAAGAAAGAAAGATTTATACTGGAATAAAGCTGATACAGGATGTTAAAAATTTGAGGTACCCACAGAGAAATGTATCCCAATAAGGGGACATCTTTCACTTTAAAAGATGGGAAAAATCAATCCTATGAGCAAAAATTTTTGAAGATTTTTTTCTTTAAGTCCCATCTTTCTGGTGTGGCAAAATGGGATTGCTAAAAATTAAGATGATAGGTAGAAATATTAAGAATAAACAGTTCCAAGGATGGGGAGATGTTAATCTATATGACAAAATGGCAAGTGAGAGCAAATGAAATCAAATTATGATTCACTTTCAGAATACACTGAGTTTTTAGTTGTTTTTGGAAAAACATCAATCCATACTCCTACCGCATAAAAAATCAATTCTTGATGAATGGCTGATTGAAATTTTAAAAACTAATAATGAAATATTTATTAGAAAATAAAGGAGAATATTTTTGTGGTCTTAGAACAGGAAAATATTTACAGAGGAACAAATAAATTAGAGGGGTAGAGGCAAATTAGATTGTAGTGGAATTAAGAGCTAATCAGAGAGAGAGAAAGAGATGTGGGGACAAGAAAGTTAAGCACTTGTTTTCAGAATTCATAAAGAATGTTTACAAACCAATAAGAGAATGACAGACAATTCAATCAAGAAAAAATGAACAGAGTAAATGAACAGGCGCTTCCCAAAAAGAGTCAGAAAATGGCTGATAAACATGTGAAAACATGTTCAACTCCTTTAGTAAACCATTAACTCATAGCATGACACAACAACCAGGAGGCTAAAACGAAAATGAAAAAAAAAATCATATATGAGCAATGATGTGGTTAAATAAGAAATATCATACACTGATGGTTGGTGTGAAAATTCTTACAAAATTATAGTAAAACAGTTTGGCAGCATCATCTATGTTGGAAAGGATGTAAACATGATGAATAATTTCAGAAATACACATATATGCAACAAAAATTCATACATTTCACCAAAACACAAATTCTGCCATTTGAATACCTACACTAATGATCATAGCTCCACAGTGAAAATTACCCACATGCACATAAACAATGGAATTATTATATTAAATATTTGATAATGACACAATGGAATCTTATACAACAATGCTAATGAATGATCCACAATAACTTGTAACTGTACAGCTCAAGACACAAACAACATATGAAATGGAAACAACATACAAAGGTTTTATTGCTAAATGATTCCATTTAAATAAAGCAAAACGCAGAAGGAACTGTTCAATAGTAATAGCGGTCAGACTACTGTTACCAATGTGGATAGTGGCATGGAGGAAACATAAAAGCATACTACAGCATATCAGTATTCTGACTTTTGAGGGGCGTGACAGTTTGCCATTATTTCTATGAATCCCAGAAAGAGAATATTATGTTTGTAAACTATTCTATTTTTCTGGGTGTGTTACCCTTTGATTATATTAGATTCATTTGAGGGACCCTTAATTAATATACCTTTCAAGAGTAGGTTTTTGATTCTACCATGTGAGAAAAACTTGACTCAGGTTGAGACCCTGACTCCTGGCGGGCTGATATAAATTGACACTCAAGAAGAAACATTGGGAAGAGAGAGAGCTCTGTCAAAGTTATCCTGGGGCCACGGGAGAGAGGAGCCATTCGCCTGATAATTTGCAGCTGACCTTGGGAAGAGAACCATACAGCTGAGACTGAAACAGAAATAAATGAGCTCTATGTTGAGAGAGAGAGGAAGCCCTGAGAGACAGACCTTATGCCAGCCTGCAGCTGAGAGAGAGGAAGTCCAGAAGGGAATACTGGACGCTCGGAGAGATCAGTGACCAGCTTGCTTCAACACTTGGCAACTGACTTTGGTGGGAAAGCAACTTTGAGTTGAACTTTTTAGGGCCTTGTGACAGTAAGCTTTTACCCCAAATAAATACCTTTTCTAAAAACCAAAAGATTTCTAGTATTTTGCATTGACACTCCATTGGCAAACTAATACAATTGGTTTGCTCAAATTTTGGACGTTCATCGAGTTCTCCATGTAACATCAGTACATACATCTTATATATAGTCTTAAATACATATAAGCAATGTAAAAAGTTGGTAGAAGGTAACTACAGACGCAACTTAGAGATTTTGTGGGTTTGATTCCAGACCGCCACAATAAAATTAATACCACAATTCAGTGATCAAATAAAATTTTTGGTTAACCAGGGATTATAAACTATATTTATTCTGTACTATAGTCTATGAAGAGTGCAATAGCCTTATGTCTAAAAAAATCTACATAGGTTAATTTAAAAACTCTTTATTGCTAAAACAAATGCTCACCATCTTCTGATCCTTCAAGTCATAATCATTTTCCTGGTAGGAGATCTTTCCTATATGTAAACGGCTGCTGAATGATAACAGTGGAGGTTGCAGAAGTTTGGATTGGCTGTAACAATTTATTAAAATAAGACAACTGGACACAGAGAGCAGACAACTGGGGGGGAGGAGAGAGAAATAAATGAAAAATAAATCTTAAAAAAAAAAGACAATTACTTTTACCACATTGATTGACGTTTTCACAACAGATTTTTCTGTAATATCCATGCTGTTTGATAGCATTTTACATCCAGTAGACATTATTTCAAAATTGGAATCAATCCTTTCAAACCGTGTTGCTAATTTATCAGTGAAGTTGGTATAATCTTCTAAATCTCTTGTTGTCATTTCAGTAATGTTCACAGCATCTTCACCAGAAAATAATTCCATCTCAAGAAACCTCTTTCTTTCCTCACACATAAAAAGCAACTCTTTATCCATTTAAGTTTTAATATGAGATTGCAACAATTCAGATACATCTTCAGATTGCATGTTTAATTCTAGTAATCTTACTATTTCCTCATCTGCTGTGACATCCTTCCCTAATATCTTCAATACCTCAAAGTCATCCATGAGGGTTGGATGACTTTTGATGTTGTTATTTTGATCTCCTCCCATGAACAATGTTTGTTCTTTGTGGCATCCAAAATAAGTAATCCTTTCCAGAAAGTTTTCAGTTACTTTTCCATGATCCATATGAGGAATCTCTTTATGGCAGTTATGGCTTACAAAATCTATTTCCTCAATAATAACACTTGAATTCAAAATGAACTCCTTGATACATGCACTGTAAATGGATGTTGTGGCAAAGTCATGAATTTCATTGCAGATGCTCATTAGTGCTCTTGGGTGAGCAGGTGTGTAGTCAATGAGCTGTGATATTTAGAATGGATTTTTTTATTCTGAGCAGTGGGTCTCAATAATGGGCTTAAAATATTCAGTAAATCATGTTATAAACAGATTTGCTGTCAGCCAGCCTTTGTTATTCCATTTATAGAGCACAGGTAGAGTAGTTTTAGCATAATTCTTAAGGGCCCTAAGATTTTCAGTGTGGTAAATGAGCACTGGCTTCAACTTAAAGTCAGCAGCTGTATTTTCACCTAATATTAGAGTCAGCCTGTGCTTTCAAGCTTTAAGTCAAATCAAGTTGGCTTCTCTTCTTCAGCTATGAAAGTCCTACATGGAAATTTCTTCCAATAGAAGGTTGTTTCCTCTACATAAAAAATCCTTCAATCTGCACTTAGCAACATATTCTGGATAACTTGCTGCAGCATTTATTTCAGCACTGCTGCTTCACATTGCACTTTTTTGTTTTGGAAGTGTCTTATTTCCTTAGATCTCATGCAGTGACCTATGCTACCTTAAGTTTTTCTTTTTTCAGCTTCTGTATTCCTTTCAGCCTCCATAGAATTACAGAGAGCTGGTCCTTGCTCCAGATTAGACTTTGGCTTCAATGGAATGTTGTGGTTGGTTTGATCACTACAATTTTCTTTTTATCAGCAATATGGGTTTTATGTTTTCTTATCATTTGAGTGCCTGTTGGAATAGTACTTTTAATTTCCTTCAAGAACTTTTCCTTTACTTTCACCACTTGGCTAACTTGACACAAGAGGCCAAACTTTTGGCCTACCTCAGCTTTCAACATGCCTTCCTCATTAAGCTTAATAATTTCAAGGTTTGATTTAAAGTAACAGATGTGCAACTCTTCATTTGACCACATAGAGGCCATTACAGGGTTACTAATTGGCCCAATTTCAATTTAGTTGTATTGGGGAACAACTGTCCAGTGGAGCAGTCAGGTCATGCATTTATAAAATTTGCCATCTTATGTGATCATGTTGTTCCCCAAAATAATTACAACAGTAGTGCCAAAAAACACAGATATCCTAACATACATAATAATAAAGTAAATACATGAAATATTAGTATAATTAGCAAAATATGACACAGAGACTGAAACAAGTACATGCTTTTCGAAAAATGCTGCTGATGGACTAGCCCAAAGCAGAGTTGCCGCTAACCTATTTGTAAAAAAATGCAATATCTGCAAAATGCAGTGAGGCAAAGTACAATAAAACAAATTTAATGTAGATTAGTGTGCCATTGTCTTTATATTTTCAGTAAAGAAGTTGAGCATATTACATAACTTTATCCTGTGATTAATTTTTAAAATATGCTTTAATGTCTAGGTTATAAACTAAGAGATACGGAGTGAATATACAACTTCCAAAGAAAAGAGGCAATATGCAGAATTTAAAAAACAAATAAATAGAAGATACAAAAAATAAAAACTAAGTGTGATGTAATGAAGATCATGCACCGAATTGGTACATACAATCCCAAATATATGCATCATTATATTGATCATAATTATATTATTGCTATTAACATTAAACAATGCATATATTAGGTTGGATATTTTTAAAGAGATATTACTAATACATAATTAAAGTAGAAAAGTTTTTACCTCATTTTCATTACATTTCATGTCAACATATCATTTTAATAAATTAAACAAGTAGTGTAACAGAAAATGAGAAAAGTTGAAAACAGTTTCTCATTAGTTCAGTTAAAAAACTATTTCAGTATATATACATGCATGTAGTTATAATTTTAACAAAGTAACAAGCCTGGTGCTATAAATCATCAGCTTAAATATACGTCATAGTTAAACAAAATTTGTTATTTTAATTCCTCCATTTATACTTTTTCAATATTACTGCATATCAAACATAGTTTTATATATATACAAATACATATGTACATGGAAATGTTAATATATGTATATATGTAAATATAAATAATTATGTGTCTTGTGGGAGCTAAAAATGTGTTTCTCTATATTTTGGCAGAATATTCAATGTATATTCATTAGGACAAACTGATGCTGCTGTTTAAAATTTTTATGAATTTACTACTTTACATCTGCTTTATAATGTAAATATATAGAAAAGTATAAGAAAATGTTTCTTAAAGTTGAGGAAAAATCATTAGGATACTTCAGAATCCAATAAGTTATTAACTCCACATTACAAACAAAAAATAGATACATGCTTTTCTTCTTTCAAATGGCTATTCCTCTACTGCTCCAAGGTTAATGAAAGTCTCAACTAAAATCTTATGCCCTTAACTTAAAGAAATGAGGGTGCTCTCCCCAAAATTTACTTGACAAAATTCCCACTAGGAATGTTCACATACCAAAAAAAGAAACAAGCAAAAACACAACACACACACACAAATTTCCATCTACTGTACAAAAATCCAGTAAATTTTCTACCAGTTAACCAGATTTTTTCATATTCTCAAACACATCTCTAAAAACAGCAAAAATATCTTTTTCACATTCTTGTTTGACCTACCTCAGTTCTGTGTGGACATTTCTACACTATAATGTTTTAAATATACCAATCTCTCTTTTTAGCAGCATATTTCAAATGACTACCATCTCTCTAAGTACATAAAATTTAAAAATCATAACTTGTCCCCAATGATTCTACTCTCTGATTCTGAATCTGTATTCAGTTTTCCCAACATGCTACTTCATTATTCCATGGGGATGTTTACTTTTAAGTATTTTGAATCACCACCAACCCCACACACAATCTCTTCCTTTATTATGTAACTTTTGCAACAATTTCATGTGTAGTGATTTTTTGGAAAAATATACTATATCAGGTAAAAACTTACATACTCCAAGATGTCCTTAAATAGAAATTGCATAATATTTCATTTTCAACTGTTATCATTTACTGTTTATTCTTGTGGCAAGTGCAGCTTTCCCTGCACTTGAAGTGTGACTTTTCATAATAGTTCTTATGATAGACTAGAAGATGTGTAAATCATAACTGAACATTGTACAGAAACATACTCTTACGTATTTCTGATAAGATGGGGAATTCTGCATGCCTTACTTGACAGAGTGGAGCCTGAAAACACTGGGGTCATGAAACATGAGAATAAATGGGCTGAGAGCTGGGAAACATGAAGTAAAAAGTGCAGAGGTGTTCAACAGCCACCAACTAGGATTATTTAAAAGAGCGATACAAACATGAAATATGGAGGAGAGGGTATAAAAAGTTACAAAAGTGCTCACCAGTACAAGGATGGTGTGGGTAGTTCTGGACTCAGGGGAGGATCTGGGGGAGACATTTTTCCTATGAATATATTGGACCCTCACCTTGTGCCTGTACAAGATGTAAACCATGGAGCCATTGGCCCAGAGCATGAGCCCCAGACATAAAGCATCAGGGACTGATAACAACACTGCATAGAGTGAGTCTGAGATTTTGTCATGACGTACAGAAGTACAATATCCAAATTTTTTTTTTGTTTGTGGTGTTTTTGGTGCTCTGACTGACTGTCATATATATAATAAAAATAATATTTACCAGCATGTAGACAACCCAGCACAGGAAAAGGGAAAAGCCAATATACTTTGAGGCTTTTAATTTCAACTCTGCCCACCTGGCATTCCTGGGACTGACCATGATGTCTGGAAGATACTCAAGAGACAGGTGGTTCCAATGGACATACTCCTGCCCACTCTGTGAAGATAGAAAACAACTTTGCATATAAAATCATTGAACAAATATTTCAAACCAAATGCTGCCATTGATTGTGGTGTTCCTTTACAGAGAAGGATCTATGAGTTGGCTACTATCAGGTGCTTGATAATCAAATCTATGGACCTTAATCTGCACCCAGTGAAGGAAAGGAAGATATAATGGTAAAAAAAAGAGAAATTCCCCAGCATTCCAAATATGGTTTGTAATAAGACTATCCCTCCCATCGCCAAATCCCTGGAGGTCATTCTGTTTATTTCAGAACCAGAAAATACTGTAGTGGGAACATAATGCATAGGCTAAATTTATCATGTCAATTAAAAAGAAGATTCTCCACCTACCATAAGATTGCACTTAAAGACATATTAGTTTTTCTTTCATTAAGAAATTTCTAAGCATTGAATAAATAATCATTAAAGAGAAATTACTATGTATGCACCATTGCTATCAAGTCTACATATAGTAACTTTTTTCTTCACAAATCCATGATGAAGACACTGATATTTTAATCATAAAGTTGAGGATAATTTAGGTACAAAGAAGTTAAATGATTTGTCAAAATTTACACCTTAGGTAGCTTTAACAACACATGCTATACTAAGGAAGATACCTAGCTATATTATTCAAATAATCTCTCTATATTTGGTTCTCATCTGCCGTCATTTCATTTTAAATTCATTTCTTTATATTTTAAAGTTTTCCAGGTAGGTGTAAAAGTTATTACATAGCCCAATATCAAATATGAATAATCATTTTGATCACAGTAAATTGTACATGCCCTGATTGCAGCATATTACTACATAAACCTATCCTATGACAAGAAGGATTTAGTAAATGCAAGATAAATTCTGTATTAGCATGGCAACAGAAAGATAACTTTGTCTTTATAATGGGAATAAATTTATAATGACATCTCTCACTGGATGTATTTAGCAACATTAGGCCATGCTCTAAAATGAGGGACATGAGATACTAAAGCATGATGAAATACTATGGAATTGAAATGAAATCATTACTAATTTTGAATCATATTTACCTATTAATATCTAAATTGAGTTTGCAGTAAGATGAGATTTGTGAAAGATATTAAAATATAGGATGTATGAGAAAGTCTGTAAACTGTGATATCTTTTGTACTGTTTAAATAGAAATACTAAAACCTATGTCTGATAGTATGTTTTTAAACCATAGAAAATAACAGAAAGATACATTTGAGCCTGACAGACTCTGTCTGAAAGACATATTAATAAAGTTACATTATCCTTAATTATTCATTCCCTAACATCTAGGGGCAAAACAGCCTCACCATAATCAACAGGCCACAGTTGTTTTCAGTAATGTCACATTTACTGTCTCCATGAAGCAATTCATAACCCCAGATTTAAAGAAAACATTTCTTTTCCATCAGCTGCTGTTCAGATACACAATTTCTGCACAGGATTGGATGACTCCTGTTGATACATCCTGTTCATTATTACAAACATGGATGTATTACAAGCACACCTATATTAATCCTGAGCATTTTCCTATGATTCCTGTAAGGTGGACTGACTAAACAGCAGATTAATTTCAGAACTGCAGTCCTGAATCATCCTAAAAATCAGAGATTTCATTATCACTTGGACTAAACACTAACAATTACCATCAATGAGGAATTAACCAAATTACACTAGGAAACACCAAGGATTGGTATTGGATCTAGGACCCACATTTTTCTTTACTTGCTTTGCTTATACCTCAGAAATTATTCTTCTCATCTGTGCATTTTTTATTCTGGAACAGTGTCAAACCCTGAAGAACTCATTTTTATATTATCACTTTTCCTGACTATCGATAGGCCTCTTTCTCTTATGATTTTGCATTTCCCATTGATATAGGAAATACTTACCCTTCTCACTCTCAATACGCTGGTCCCAGTGAGTTGGTTATATGTGTGGTTGCAAATATGTGTGGTAGAGGGGAAATAAGATCCTGAAATAGGGTTTTGTGATTTTGTGACCTCACCTCCCTGCAGAACAGTTATAATATTACTTGTATTGTGAGAGTGCAGTCATGAGGAGCTAATAATATTTCTGAAAAATATTTTTGCAGTTGCTAATTACCAAAAACAATTACAAGTTTCTAATCAGGATCTCATAAGAAACAACTGGAGTGTTTGCACAAGGCTCTTTCTTTCCCATAATCTCTGGAGGCAAAGAGGGATGCAAAGAAAATCTTCATGTCTGAGTCATGAGGGACAGGCATCAAGTCACTTTATTCTCTGCTTCCTTAGAAGCTTTTATAGCACAAAATGAGTTCTTTTCTAATCGTCATACCATTTAGGCTAACACCATTTAATTTATGAGCATATATGGAATCAGACAATATAACTGAGAAGGATTTTCAAAGAGATATGAGAAAAGGAAAACATGCTTCTAATAATTTACTTTTAGAAATCAGTAGATCATTTGCACAAATCAATGTCTATCAACATGGAATTTTTTGAGAAAACATATTTTTGTAATATTGTCCCACACTAGTAATAATTAGAACAACATCGAGAGAAAAAAGAGAAAAGCTTATATAAGTTTCCCTCAAAAATAAAACAACCAGGGTCAGGTTTTTAAAAGGCAGATCTACCATTCTTTTAACAGATAAGTCAATTTCTATTATTTTTTGCAAAATTTTCAGTTATAAGAATTCATTGATTTTGTCATTAATGAAGAAACCTAATATACAATTGTACCAACTGTTTATTTTCACCAAAAACGATTTGATCCTGGCCACTATTCAATCCCTCTGCCTCATTTTACAGGTCAGGAATTATAAACTGATGTACAACCCATACATTACAAACATGCACAAACACAAATTTATACTTTTCACACAGATGCAGACACACATACATTGTCACTCATAATCCCAAAACCCATATACTTAATTAAAC
Organism: Dasypus novemcinctus; assembly: GCF_030445035.2. NCBI lineage: Eukaryota > Metazoa > Chordata > Mammalia > Cingulata > Dasypodidae > Dasypus > Dasypus novemcinctus. The sequence goes on along the minus strand of NC_080702.1, from coordinate 10,376,873 downwards.
ATCTTTTTTTATTTTTTAGCAAACTTTTTGTCTTTATTTTTACATAAATAGATCACACAAAATGTCACATTAAAAACCATAAGAGGTTCCCATACACCCCACACCCTGCACTGCTCCACCCACGTCAACATCCCCTTTCATCATAAAGTCACATTCACTGCATTTGGTGAATATACCCTGGAGCACTGCCACACTGCGTGGACGATACTTTACATTGTAGTTCACCCTCTCCCCAGTCCATTCAGTGGGTTGTGGCAGGAAATACTTTGTCCTGCCTCTTCCCTGCATTATCATTCAGGACAACTCCAAGTCCTCAAATGCCCCATATGACACCTCTTCCTTCCTCTCCCTGCCCTCAGCAACTCTCATTGCCACCATCTCACCATCAAGGATACAATTTCTTCCATTGCCAGTCACAACAGTTCTATAGTAGAATACCAGCAAGTTCAATTCAATCCATATTATAGTCCTCCATCCTGTGGAGCCTAGGATGGTGATGTCCACTCCACCTCTAAATCAAGAGGGGCTTAGATCTCACATGGCTGATGGAGGTGATTCTCCTGCTTGCAGTTGTAGACACTCTTGGTTCCCTGGTGTGGAGGTTAACCATTCTCATCTCCTCATCAGCTGACCTGGGTACACCCAATGAACCAGAGAGTAGGTGTTGCAGCTGTGCTGAGGCTGAGGCCCTGCTGGCACATAGACAGTCCAGAGATTCAAGTCTCCTGATAATAAACAAACCCCAGCACCTACCACAGGTTCAGTAAAGTGACAGAAGAGGCCTGTGTAGAGAGGACACATCTGAGTTCAACTCCATCACAGTCAGGGGCACAAATTCCAAAGTAGGGCCCACTGGCAAGACAATGAATTCCAGAGCAATCTGCAATGACTGTAGAACCTGTGTGTCTCCATAGCCCTCAGGAACATCAGTACCTGGGGTTGTATCTACTTGGGCTGTCTCTGGGATCCTGCTGAGACTTGCATAAGCGTGACCCCTCTGATGAGCTCCTAACCCATTTTGAGGTCTCTTAGCCATATAAACTCACTTGTCTTTACCATTTCTCCCTTTTTTTCCAAGGTCTTTTCCTAGTGGCATCACTGGCTGGTGATGGTAATAATCCCTCAGCACCAGGGAGTTTCATCCCCAGGAATCATGTCCCATGCTGGGGGGAAAGTAATGTATTTACATGCTGAATGTGACTCAGAGAGTGGCCACATTTGAGCAACATGGAGACTCTTGGGAGGTAACTCTTAGACACCCTGCAGCTCTAGGCATAGTTGAAATTTCACTCACACAGGCACATAAGCACAATCATCAGGATCAATGGCCCATCATTGGATCATCCTTCACTGGTCTTTGCCCTTGGGCTTGGGGGATTGTTGCTATTCCACTGGGGAAAGCAACAGAGCTCCCCAAGATGGGAACTCAGCACTCCTTCAGTTGTCATGTGTAACTCTGTCCACTATGACAATACCCAATGAACAACCGAACATACCTATATACCCTATATGCATACCCTTAAGAACTCCCACCCATATATCCCCCATCAATGTCATCCCACATCAGTGCTCCTCCCCTGCTATAGTTGAACCCATCTGTGATCAAAAACATCTTCAAAATTGAAGCCTAATATTTTGCCAAATTCAATTAGTAGGAAAATGAAATAGTATTGACAAGTTTAAAGATTAGAAATAGAATACATAATAATTTAGAAAACCTAAAATAAAGTAAAAAATAAATTGGGGTATTAAAAAATGAAAAATATCATAAAACTTTGTTTTTGACATTTTCCTTTCATCACTGTAATAGGAGTTGCCCTGCATGTACGGTGACAAGGCAATCTCTTCCATTCCTTCCTCAGGGTCTACATCCCTTTTTTTTTTTTAATTTTGTCTTCTAAAAAGTTTTAGATCACAGTAAAGTCACATATACAATATAGGGGACTCCCATATACACAGCATTAAGCCCTTTTCCCCCTTTCCCAGCAAGAATCTTTTTACACATGGATGTTATATTTGCTACAGCTGATGTACAGATATTGAAACATAACTACTGACCATTCTTCCATTATGCCCCCCTGACCCCACTTCTCTCACATTATGGTTTATATTTTAGGCTGTATACTTTCCTAAATTTTTGTTGCTTTATGGTTTACATTATGATTTACATTTTACACTATACACTTTTATAAATTTTTGGTGAAATTTAACGTGGTTTATATCCATCATTGCACGATCTTGTAGAACACTTCCATTGCACCCAGTTACATTCTCTTCCATTTTTTCTATTCATCTCTCCCCCTTCTCTCAGGGTCCACATTGACAACCCAGCTTCACTGCTTGAAGGACTAGATTCATAGATACTTACAACAATGCTGAAGGCTTGACACTCTAGACTGTCTTACCCCTTTGGGACCCATCCAATCTCTTGGGAGACCCCCTCTCTTTGATAACATCAGACCTCCCTAGGATGTGGGTACAACACTTTCCTGCTCACTGTATGTGTCTTCACCAACTGATTTAACACAATATGACAAGAAGAGCATTCACGCACTCCCTTTGAGGCTGCCAGAGGTGCAAGCTCTGTCAGATGCCCACCGCCAAACACCTTTAACAGGTAACCCTTCCTTATTATATATTCTAAAGAGTTTTCACATTACAGTTTCAATCACATACTCGACAATCTCCCATGTTCACCTGCTCCCCCAAACCCTTTCCCCATTCCATGGGCCATCTGACCCATCCTCCCAACTCTAGCTCCCCTCAAGCCTGCAAGCCCCACCCAATAGTATCCCTATGCCCCTGTCTTATCCTTCACTGCACAACTACTTACCTCCACTTCATCAAAGATTTTGCCCATGAAGGTGTCAGCTCATAACCGTTCTCCCCCTACCCATTTCCTGTAAGTCTATCTTCAAGGCTCTAGCTCTCTGAGACAGCTTGATTTGTTTAATTCATACCAGAGAAATTATGTAGAATTTCTCCTTCAATGTCTGGCTTGCTTCACTCAAAATAAAGTCCTCAAGATTCATCCATGTTATCCCATGTGTTAGTACTCTATTCGGTCTTACAGCTGAGTAGTAGTCCATTGTATTTATATATCACATTTGTTTATCTACTCATCTTTTGATGGGCATTTGAGTGGATTCCAACTTTTTTCACCTTCTTTATTTTAAAAAAAATGTTACATTCAAATAATATGAAGTCCCCATCTACCTCACACCCCCCTGACCCCACTTCTCCCACATTAACAACCTCTTTCATCATCATAGCACATTCATTGCATTTTTGACTACATTTTTTAATTTATTTTGGAGCACTCCTGCACTATGAGTCTCCAAAAAAGGATTCCAACTTTTGGTAATAGTGAGTAATGCTGCTATGAATACTGGTGTGCATATACTGGCTCATGTACTTGTTTTCAGTTCTTCTGGGCATATACCCAGCAGTGGAATTGCTGAGTCATATGGAAATCTATGACTAATTTTATGAGCAACCACCAAACTGGCCTCCAGAATGGCTGGATTTTTCTACAGTCCCACCAGCAGTGGATGGGAGTTCCCATTCCTCTGCATACTCTGCAACATTTGTAGTCCTCTGTTTTTTTAATAGCCACCAGTCTAAAGGGTGTAAGATGGTATCTCATTATAATTTAGATTTGCATTTCCCTAATAACTAGAGATGTTGAACATCTTTTCAAGTGCTTTTTATCCATTTGTATTTCTTCTTTGGAGAAGCCTCTGTTCAAATCTCTTGCCCATTTTTTGAATGGGTTGTTTGTCTTTATATTTTCAAGGTATAGGATTTCTTTATATATGTTTGATATTAGCCTCCTATTAGATGTACGGTTACCAAATATTTTCTTCCATTGGGTAGGCTGTATTTTCACTTTCTTGATGAACTCCTTTGGGGTCAAAATGCTTTAATTTTGAGAAAGCCCCATTTACCTTTTTTTTTTTTCTTCTTCTTTTGCTGCTCTTCCTTTTGGTGTGAAGCTCATGAAGTCATTTCCTATTACAAGGTCCTGTAGATGCTTCTTACATTGTCTTCCAAGATCTTTATGGTCTTGGTCTTATATTTAGATCTTTGATCCATTTTGAGTTGATTTTTGTATAAAGTGTGAGATAACAATCCTCTCTCATTTTCTGCATATGGATAACCAGTTCTCCAAACACCATTTGTTGAAGAATCCATTCTCTCCTAGTTGAGTGGTCTTTGTGTCCTTGTCAAATATTAGATGACTGGATATGCAAAGATCTATATCCAAACTCTCAATTCGGTTCCATTGGTCAGTATGTCCACCCTTGGGCCAATACCACGGCATTTTAACCACTATAGATTTGTAGTATGTTTAAACATCAGATAGTGTGATTCCTCCAATTTCATTTTTCTTTTTCAATATGTCTTTAGCTATTCAGGTCTTCTTTCCCTTCCAAATAAATTTCATAGTTAGTTTTTCATGCTCAGTAAAGAACGATTTGTTGTTTTTTATTGGGTTTTCATTAAATCTTAGATCAATTTTGGCATGATAGGATCTTAATGATATTTAGTCTTCCTATCTGTAAACAGGAAATATTCTTCCATTTATTTAAGTCTTCTTAGACTTCCTTTAACAGTGCTGTGTAGCTTTCTGTGTATCTTTTACATCTTTATCTTTTACATTCTTAGTTAAATTTATTCCTATGTATTTGACTTTTTTTATTTACTATAGTAAATGGTATTTTTTTCCTTGAGTTACTCCTCACATTACTTCTTATTGCTGTACAGAAATACTACTGATTTTTACACATTGATCTTAAAACCTGTGACTTTACTGAACTCATTTATATGTTCTAGAAGTTTTGTTGTAGATTTCTCAGGGCTTTCCATGTATAGGATCATGTCATCTGCAAATAGTGAAATTTTGAATTCTTCCTTTCCAATTCGGATGACTTTTCTGTTTCTTGCCTTTGTGCTACAGCAAGTAATTCTAACAAAATTTTAAATAGGAGCAGTGATAGTGGGCATCCTTAACTTGTTCCTGATCTTAGAGGGAAGTATTTTAGAATTTCACCATTGTAAATGATGTTAGCTGTGTGTTCTTCATATATACCCTTCATCATGTTCAGAAATTTTCCTTCTATTCCTATCTTTTGCACTGTTTTTATCAGAAAGGTTGCTGTATTTTATCAAGTGCTTTTTCTACATCTATAGATATGATCTTGTGATTTTTTTCTTTTAATCTGTTTATGTGGAATATTACATTGATTGATTTTCTTATGTTGAATCATCCTTGCACATCAGGGATGAAACCCATTTGATCATGGTGTATAATTCGTTTGATGTGCTGTTGAATATGATTAGCAAATATTTTGTTGAGGATTTTTACATCTAGATTCAGTACAGAGATTGGTCTGTAATTTTCCTTTCTTGTGTTATCTTTGTTTGGCTTTACCATTAGCATAATGTTGGCATCACAGAATGACTTAGGCAACGTTCCTTCTTTTTTGAATTTTTGGAAGAGTTTAAGCAAAATTGGTGTTAGTTCTTTCTGGAATGTTGGTAGAATTCACCTATGAACCCATCTGGCATGAGGCTCTTCTTAGTTGGGTGGTTTTTAATGACTGATTCTATCTCTTTACTTGTGATTGGTTTGTTGAAATCATCAATTTCTTCTTTCATCAATGTAGGCTGCTTATGTGTTTCTAGGAATTTGTCCATTTCCTTTAAATTGTCCTTGTTGGCACATAGTTTTTCAAAGTATCCTCTTATGATAGTCTTTATTTCTCTGGGGTCAGTGGTGATATCCCCTTTCTCATTTCTTATTTTGCACATTTGCATCTTCTCTCTTTTTTTTCTTTGTTAGTCTAGCTAAGGGTTTGTCAATTTTATTGATCTCAAAAAACCAACTCTTTGTTTTATTTTTTTCTAGTGCTTTCTTATTTTCTATTTCATTTAATTCTGTACCGATGTTTGCTATTTCTTTCTTTCTTCTTCCTTTGGTGTTTGTTGTGTTTTTTTTTTGGTTGTTGTTGTTGTTGTTTTTTACTAATTCCTTCAAGTGTGCAGTTAGGTCTTCGATCTTTTTTGATGTATGAATTTATGGTTATGAATTTCTTTCTCAGTACTTTTGTTGCATCTCATAAGTTTTGATATGTTGTGTTGTCATGTGCATTAGTTTCAAGATACTTGTTTGTTTCTTTTGAGATTTCCTCCTCGGCCCACTGTTTGTCTAAGAGTGTGTTGCTCAACTTCCATATCTTGGTGACTAATCTGGGTCTCTGTCCCTTGCAGATTTCCAGGCTTCATTCCAAAGTGGTTAGAGGAATTATTTTGTATGATTTCAATATTATTAAATTAATTGAGACTTTCTCTGTGGCCTAACATATGGTCTATCTTGGAGAATGATCCATGTGTACTTGAGAAGAATATATCCTGCTGTATTTGGGTGTAGTGTTCTGTATATGTTTATTAGGACCAGATTCTCTAATATATTATTCAAACGCTTTATTTCTTTATTGATTCTCTGTTGTGATGTTCTGTCTAATGGTGATAACGGTGCATTAAAGTCTCCTACTATAATTGTAGAGACATCTATTCCTTCACATAGTTTATCCAGTGTTGCCAAACGTATTTTGAGGTGTCCCGATTAGGTGTGTAAATGTTTATGATTGTTATTCCTACTTGAAAGATTAACAGTTGTACTAATATGTAGTGTCCATCCTTATCTCTCAAAATAGTTTTGCATTTAAAGTCTATTTTGTTCGATATTAGTACAGCTACTCCTGCCCTTTTTAGGTTATAGTTTGCTTGCAAGATTGTTTTCCAGCTGTTCACTTTAAATCTCCTTGAATCCCTAGGTCTAATTTGTGTTACACATAGACAGCATACAGATGGGTCATATCTTCTTATCCATTCTGCCAATCTGTGTCTCTTGACAGGTGAGTTTTATCCATTCACTTTCACTGCTATTACTCTCAAGGAATTACTTACATTAGCCATATTTTATTTGGATTTATGTATGTCATATGTTGTTTTTATTTCCTTTTATGTCTTTTTGGTTTTTCTTACACTTTCCTCCAACTCTGTCTTTCCTGTTTTTTTTCTTTCCTCCTTCAGAATTCCCTGTAGTATTTCTTGAAGTACAGGTTTCTTGTTGGCATACTCTCTTAGTTTCTGTTTATCTGTGAATATTTTGAACTCGCCATCATTTTTGAATGTCAGCTTTACTGAATAGAGTATTCTTGGCCAGAAATTTTTTCTTTTAGTACCTACACTATGTCACAATACTGCCTTCTTGCCTCCATTTTACAGATGAGAAATCGGCACTTAATCATATTGAACATCCTTCGTATGTAAATGATTCTTTTTCTTTGGCTGCCTTCAATATTTTCTCTTTGTCTTGAGCATTGAATAATTTGACAAGTATATGTCTTGGTGTTGGCCTACTGGGATTTATACAGTTTGAGGTGCACTGCCCTTGCCGAACACATACATCCTTCTAGTTTAATAGGTTTGGATGTTTTCAGCCATTATTTCCTCCAATACCTCTTTTGTCCCCTTTTCCCTTCTCTTGTTCTTCTGGGATTCCTATAATGCATGTGTTTGTGCATTGAGTGTTATCATTCAAATCCCTAAGTCCCTGCAGGGCTTTTTCTAGCTTTTTGTCTATCCATTCTACAATCTGTTTGATTTCAGATGTACTGTCTTCCACATTACTAATTCCTTCCCCTGCTTCTTCAAATCTGCTGATATTTGTTGAGAGTGTATTTTTGATTTCTTGAATCGTGACATTCATCACCATCATATCCATTACCTTTTCATGTACGTTTACAATTTCTTCAGTATGTTCTCCAAGTGTTTTCTTAATATCCTTAATCTTTCCTTCACTTCATTAAGTTTGTCCATGATATTTGTTTGGAGAGCTTTGATTAGTTGTTGGATGTTCTGCTCTTCTCCCTGGTTTTTAATTTGTTCATTGGACTGGACTATGGCTTCCTGATTATTGGTTTGGTTTGTACTATTTTGTTGCTGTCTGGTCATTTTATCTTGGTGGGTTTGTTTAGTTGATTAGCTTCTCCCTCTAGTCTCAGATTTTTCTAGGTCCTGTTTTTGTGTATGTGTTAATTTTTCTCTTGACATTTTTTTCTCCTTATTCTATTACCTTATTTTGTCTAAGTTATCTTGAAGGAAAAGGATTAGGGTCAGGGAAAGCAAAAGAGGTAAGAAAAGAAAAAGTATAATAGTAGTACTGGTTTAAATGTTAGCAGATGAACCATATAAGACCTAAGGGAATAACTATTAAACTCATGTAAGCAGAATATAGTTACAGGAATAAGAGAGTGGAGTACCTACAATGAAATGGGAAACTGAATATAGAGAAAAATGTAGTGTGAATTATAAATCTACTGTCATCAGGAGAGAGGGAAAGAGAAAATAATGAGCAATAATGTAAAGAGTTAATAAAACATTGAAAACAGAATAGAGGTATTAGAAATAAAATGCCAGAAAAATTGGGAGCTAAACAAAGGCAGGACTATAAGAGAAACAATAGAAAGTGGAAGATAGAAAGATGTAGGAAGGAAAAGAGATAGCACTGGCTGTCAAAATCAGTACACACAGAAAAGCAGAGGTTGCGGATGAGGAAGCAGAGCAAACAATAAACGAGCTGGCAGCTTCTAATTGAAAAAGGAAAAAAAAAAGAAAGAAAGAAAGAAAAAAAGTGTGGAGATGAGGAAGAAGGAAAGAGAAGACAAAAAGACAAAAAACAAACAAACAAACACAAGCCCCAAAGAAAGGAATAAAAAAAAAAAAAGAAAAAAAGAAAAAATAAATAAATAAAACAGACTTCCATCTTAAGCTCTTTTAGGGAAAATAAGAGGCCCAAGGGAAGCTAATACAAGGATAGTATCGATGTTTTCCCTGTCTCAAAGTATCAGCTAGTATCCCACCAGTGGGTCACTACTCTAAGAGGACCTGGGAACTCAACCAAAGACCTTGCACATTCAAGGCTGAATCTCCTCCACTGAGCCAAACCCTCCTTCATAGTCAAACTGCTCCTCAAAAAATGTCCCATTCCAGGGGCAGGATGGACTCTTTGCAATTGAATAAACTAATTAGGAATCTGTCCTTGCCTCTTTCTCCCTTTCTCACATCCTTCTCTCTCAGGGCAGCAGGAAGACCATGTTAGAACTCTCCTTCAAAATTCAAATGGGACCCTGGTGAGCAAAATCACCATGGAAAATAATTACTCTCAGTCTTTTGATAGAGGCCACCCACACCTTGCCGGAAACCCTAAATATGCTTTTGGAAGCCTACCTACTTCCTACTGTCCCCCTATGTAGGGTGTGTTGCACAGGATTAGGAATAGCCTCCCTCCACCTTCTCCCAGACCAACGTTCCCTATCCCACCACATTTAGGTAAATTGGGTGCCTCAGCAGATTCACATCACCCCACATCCTGGTTTCTCCTCAAGCTAGCTGGTATGCTACTAAAAGCTCAAAAAAAAAAAGGGGGACCAGACAATAGAACCTGCACTCATAGGATTCCTCTCCACCCTTCACCAGAACCCTCCCACTCTCAGAGTCTGTCTCTTCTGGCTGTGTGACCTGCGAAGTTCAGGAAAGCCGGAAGCTTCTTGCCCTGGGGGAGAGATGGAAACCCATGGTTTTACCTTGAGCTATCACTCTCCTTGTCATGCCATCTCGGGATGGATGTCCAGCAGCCTCCTGCTTTGTGGTTTCCCAAAACAGCTCACACAGGCAGAAGTTTGTCCCCACTCAGCCATTTTATTGTAGGAGTTATGATATGGGTGCACTTACTCTGATGCCATCTTGCTCCACCCTCTCACTTAAACATCTTCATGTCCACACTCCCACAATTTCAATCACACACACTCATGCACACACTTAACGTGTAAAAACACCATCGCAATCATACGCATTCATATAAACTTACAGTCATGCCCACTCTCATAAAATCACACTCACACAGTCACCATAACTCAGTAACATGCTCATGTATGAAAGAGAAGTGATATCTCCATTCCTCTAGAAGTCTGGGAGGTTCCTATTCTGTATCTGTGATTTACCAAGCTTACAGTCACCAACAAAAACAGCATTTACCATGTAAAGCATTAAAAAATGTGAGTTTTGAGACTAATAGACCAAGGTGGGAAAGCTGGAGCATTTAGGTGAATGACTTTTCCCAGGCGTGTGATAGAGCAGGGTAATAAAAAGTGCACGGGGAAAGGGTACACAGGAATAATATATGGCTGCAGATTCTGGGGCACAGGAGGATAAAAAATGCAGGGAAAGAGAAAGTAGAGAAGGATAAAAGGCATAGGAAAGGGCAGGTATGAATACAAGGAACAAGAAATTTAATAGCTTTGAGGAGTTAAAGAACATATTTGGGAGAAGAGGAATACGATTGGGCTAGGAAGAAGACCAGGTGCTCAAGGGAAGGATACAGGGTGGAAAATGGAGATGGAGGTTATGAGCAACAATGGCAAGGGGATGCAAAATGTGCAAAGGGCAATGAAAGGTGTGGGGAAGCTAGTTGGCATCACAGAGCTAAATGTCCCTGGAGAAGACAATAGCCTTCAAAGTACTGGGGTAATGGTGCAGGGTTGTGGATGGTATTCATATGGGACCTGAGGATGCCTTATGGTCAAGGGTTTGGGCTTGAGGGCAGCAGAAACAAAAGACACAGGAAATAGACTGAGATCATTGGAACAGGAGAGTTGTTATAGCATAGGGGAGAAGGAAGGCAGGAGGACAAAGGTTGTGGAGGCAATGGAACTTCAGAAGGTTGGGCTAATTCTGGAATATGAACCATGGAGGGATGGAGATCAAAAAGGATAAAGGGTGGCATTGAGGGAGCAATAAAGAAGTCTAGAATAATTTAATGGAGGTGAGGTGGCAGGTGGACCTTTAAGGAATGCCTAAAAATCACAATTGGGGAGGGAAAGAAGGCATGAAGGTTGGGGATAAAATTTACAGGGGCAGACAGGAGTCACTAATTCATTCTAACAATCATTGATCCACACTTTTAATATCATATTCATTGATAGAGTCTAGTTTCAGTATATGAGGTAAAAACCTTGCTTGCCCTAAATATACTTAAAACCTCTTAAGCTGAGCATATATTAGAGGGCTGCACATTGGATTTTTCATATTGGATTCCATAGTCTTTCTGCTCTTGGGATATCAGGTACATTTGTGACCACAGCTGGTTTGGCAGGAAAGTCTGTTGACAGATATCTGTCACTCAATATGAGAAAGAGGTGACAGTCTGACTTTTTCCTCAAGCTCTGCATATGTCATGAATTACTTAAATTTCAAGACTGGTTTGAAAAAAAATAATTTTAAATGTGATGTTTCTAAAGTAGATCAAGTGCTTTATTATATGAAAATAAAATAATATAATACATTGCAAATTTTAATTATGTTTTCTACTTACTTCTTCCTTATAAAACAAACAATCAAAGAAGTAACCAAAGATAATAAAATTGTTAGCACAACAAATATATATGATTTTTATATAACAATTATACATATAAAATTTATATATATAAATTTGACCAAAATTTCAATAGTCTCAGGATATCATATGCAGATCTTCAAATCTGGTACTGCCCCGTGTTTATGTTTTTGATCCATTTTGAGTTTATTTTTGGATAAAGTGTGAGGTAGGAGTCCTCTTTCCTTCTTTTGGCTATGCATATCCAGTTCTTTCAACACCATTTGTTGAATGGGCTCTTCTGCCAGAGCTGTGTGGGTTTGACAGTCTAGTTCAAAAATCACTTGAGCATACATGAGAGGGTCTGTTTCTAAACCATCAATTTGGTCCATTCTGTCGTTATGCCAATACCATGCTGTTTTTACCACTATCGCTAGCTATATAATTCAAAGTCTAGAAAGGAGAGTTTGCTTTTCCTTTTTAAGATGTTTCCAGCTATTCAGGAGAATTTATCCTTCCAAATAAATTTGATAATCGTGTTTTCAGTTAAAAAAAAATCGGGTGGACATTTAATTGGGATTTCATTGAATCTGTATATCAATTTGAGTAGAACTGATAACTTAATCATCTTTCATCTTCCAATCCATGAGCATGGTTTGTTCTTCCAGTTATTTAGGCCTTTTTAAATTTCTTTTAATATTAAGTTGCAGTTTTCTGACTACAAGGGCTTTACATTGTTGGTTAAGTTTATTCCTGACTATTTGAGTTTTATCAGTCATATTTTATTTTCACTACTCTTGTCTCTTTTAGTTACTTTTATTGATATAATCTTCCTTTATAGACTCTCTTCTAGGTCTCTCTCTACTTTCTTTTCTTTTCAGGCCCTAGCAAACCCTTTAGAATTTCCTGAAAATCTGGCCTCTTGGTTAGAAACTTTCTCAGTTTCTTTTTTGTGTGTATGAATATTCAAAACTCACCCTAATTTTTGAAAGGTAATCTTGTTGGATATAAGATTCTTGGCTGAAAGTTTTGCTCTTGTAGTATCTTAAATATATCACACCACTGTCTTCTTGCATTCATGGTTTCTGGTGAGAAATCAGCACTTAATCTTATTGGGTATTCCTTATATGTGATGCATTGCTTTATTCTTGCTGTTTTCAGAATTCTCTCTTAGTCTTTGGCATTTGACATTCTGATTAGGATGTGTCTCAGAGTTGATCTGTTTGGATTTTTTCTGATGGGAGTAGGTTTTGCTTCTTGGATATGGATATCTATGTCCTTCCAAAGGGTTGGGAAATTTTCTACCATCATTTCTTCAAATATTCCTTCTACCCCTTTTTCCTCCTCTTCTCCTTCTGGGATACCCATGATGCTTATGTTTGCATGTTTTTTGCTGCCATTTAGTTCCTGGAAATCTTGTTATTAATTTTTTCTTTTCTTCCTCTGTTCTTTTGTATGTTCACTTTCAGAGACCATTTATTCAGGCTCACCAATCCTTTCTTCTGCTTCCTCAAATCTTCTATTATATGATTCCAATTTTTTAAAAATTTCATTTATTGCACCTTTCTTTCCTGTAAGATGTGCTATTTTTAATGTATGCTTTTAAATTCTTCTTTGTGCTCATCCCATTTCTTCTTAATATTCTTAATCTCTTTAGCCATCTCATTGAATTTATTAAGGAGATTTGTTTGAACATCAATGATTAGTTGTCTCAACTCCTTTATGTCTTCTGGAGGCTTATCTTTTTCTTTAACTGGGTCATGTCTTCTTGTTTCTTGGTGTGAATTGTAATTTTTTGTTGGTGTCTTCACACCTGGTTTACTAGAGTATTTATTCTGGGTGTAGTTTTTCTCTTTAGTTTAGGGCTTCCTGCCATTTCTCCCTTGCTGGTTGTGCAGTAGGAACCAAGGATATAGTTGGGGCTATAAGCTATGAAGCCTCAAGCTGCCCTCATTACCCCAGGGACCAATGAAGCTTCTCCCCACTTTCTCTTTTGCCAGGGGTAGGGAAAGAGTCACATCTGTCTAGAATAAACCAAGTAATGCAGGCCTAATCCAAGTTGTGCAGGCCTAGTTGCCCAGACAGAATGATGAAGCTTCACATCTCTTTCTCCCCTGCCTGAGGAGGGTCAGGAGCTGCAGGTGTGGGCAGCAGTCTATGTAGTGTGGGTCCAAGATCACCTTAGTTACCTAGGTAGACTTCTGATTATTGAGTCTGTAGCAGCCAAATGTACCTGCATTACTTGGATAGGCTGGTGCAGGGCCAGCCAGCTACCTCCCTGCCAGATGTGGGGCTGATGCCTAGGCTGGGGCTGCAGGCTCATCTGGGTGAGAGAAATTGGTTCCTACTATCACTGTGATTTTCATTCAGCCAGGCTTCCCCTCATGGTGGGGGTGGAGTCAACATGGCGGTCAGTAACCTCTTTCTGACCTGGACAAGTCCAAACTTTAGCTGTTCTTAGGATGATACTCTAGCTAACTGAATCCACCAATCAGTACCTGAAATCAGTGGTCAACCATTTCCTCCTCCCTTGTTTCTGGGAAATGGAGCTTCCAATTCCAGCCACAGAACAGTTCCTGGGGTGGCTTGTACTGCCAAAATAGATGATCACTGGCCTCTGTGACATGGCCGGTAATTTTCCAGAGAAGCTGTCGCAATTCCCCCAGCTTCCTCCCTGCCAGAGGTGGGGTTGGGGCCTAGGCTAGAGCTGCAATCTGATCTGGATGGAAAGAAGCCAGTCCCCACCAGCACTGTGATTTTCAGTCTGCCTCGCTTCCCCTCATGCCAGGCATGAAGTTAAGACTGCAGCTTCCAGACTCTTTCTGACTTGGACAGGCTTAAACTCTAGCTGTTCTCAGGATAATTTTTAGCCTTCTGAGTTTACTCATCAATAGCTGAAGTTGGTGCCCAATCATCTCTTCTTCCCCCATTTTTGGGAAGTGGAGCTTTCAATTCCAGCCGCGGAAGAGCTCCCGAGGCAGCTTATGCCTACAGTGGAGGATGGGACCGGCCTCCTGGGCATGGAGGGCTCTACTTATGAATCTTCTCTGCAGATGGGCAGTCTCTTCTTTCCATTCCTTCAGGTATGTTGCAGGATGCTCTTTTGGTGTCCTTGAGCCCCTAAGTTTCTTCAGCTAGCTCCAGAAACCTCTCAGTGTTTAATGACTGCCCTGTAGCAGGAGCTGACTCTATGAGCTCATTACTCTGTCACCATATTGCTGGTTTTCTGTTTTGTTTTTTAATAACCATTCTAGTGGGTTGAAATGATACCTCATTCTGGTTTTGTTTGCATTTCCCTGATGGCTAATGATGTTGAACATCTTTTCATATACTATCTGCCCCATTGTATATAATTCTGGTGGAATGTCTATTAAAGTCTTTTGCCTATTTAAAAATGTTTTTGTTAATTTTATGTATTCTGAATATTAAAATGTATTGAATATGATTTTCAATTATTTTTTCTATCTGTAGTTTTCATTTTACATGGATGCACAAAGGTATTTAATATGAATGAAGTTCTACTTACCATTTTTTTCTTTTGTTGCTTGTGCTTTGGAAAAAGCTATTTGCCTAACACAACATCCTGAATATGCTTCCCTAAATTTTCTGTTAGAAGTTCTCACTCTTAAATTTATATCTTTATTCCATTTTGAGTTGATATTTGTATAAGGCATGAGGTAGGAAGAATTTAGAACTTTGTCCAAGATATTGGGGAGTCATTGAAGTTAAGCTTAAAAGGAGTATGATGACCAGGCTTACATAAAAACGGTAACAGTTAAAATTTTTAGTGATTATTTATTCTAATTATTTCAAATCAGTTAGATCATATAATATTTGTCTTTTTAACTCAATATTTGTTTTTATTGCATTTTTCTATAGAAATTATACACTCATTTATTTTATTCAAATATACATTGTCTAGTGTATAAATATTTTTTTGAAATACATATATTGTTTTTTTCTCTACTTAAAAAAAAAATGTTGCATTCAAAATATATGAGGTCCCCATATAGCCCCCACCCCAGAAACAACTCCTCCCACATCAACAACCCCTCCTCCATCATGGTGGGACATTTACTCCTCTGGTGAATACACGCTGTTGCACTGCTGCAACACATGACAACAGTCTACACTGTAGTTTACACTCTCCCCAATCCACCCAGTGGGCCATATTTGTCTTTTTGTATCTGACTTGTTTCACTAAACATCATGTCTCAGAGAGTCAAAATTTAGAATATAGATTAACAAGGGACATGGTAGGGATGGATAAGGATGGGAAGTTAAGGCTTAAAATGTCCAATGTTCCTATTTGGGTGGTCAAGATGATAGTACAACATTGCGAATACCATTAACAGAGGTAAAATATATGTCTGAATGTGAGTTGAAATGGAAATGCTAGATTGTCTGTATGGTAACAGAACCCCAATTAAAAAAAAATCTTTGGAATTATGCTACACAATGAAACCTAACTTAAACCATGGCCTTTAATTAATAGTAGAATAATAATACTACCATCAATTCTAACAAATGTTCCACACTAATAAAAGTTGTTGTTAGGGTTGTGTATGGGAAGCTTGTATGTTATGCATGATTGTTCTATAAACCCATATATTTTCTAATACAGATAAAAGGGGTTAACGGAAGTAAAAGGTTGCAGAGAGAAAAGATAGGTGAAATCCCTTTGGGACATATGCATATAACTAAAAGGTTTTAAAAGCCAATTTGTGTTTAGTTATTTAATATCCAGTGTTTCATCTTCAAAATCATAAATTTTACTGGTTCTTTAGTCATCATGTACATCCAATAGTCTGCTATCTAATTAATGAATATGGTTCCAGTTAAAAAGGGAAATGCTGTGAAGTATCTGTGGTTGCTTTCAATATTTATTTATTTACTTACTTACTTGTTTATTTATGTACATTTATTCATTCATTCATCTATTCATTTGGACTTATTTACGACAGGGAAAACAAGTGATAATTACATTAGTTACATTAGTTTTTGAAAGAGTAAGTTCTGGAATCAGAAAGTTTGGTTTAAATTCCAGCTCTAGGACTCAGATGTGATCTTTTTTCACAAGCCTCTCCTGTTATTTTTACCAGAAGTGTAGTTGGTGCTGGGGTTTACTATATACCCAGGGGATCTGAATCTCTGGACTGACCATATGATAGCCAGGCCCTGAGCCTCAACAGACTTCAGCTCCTAAACTCTGGTTTATTGGACTTACACCACTCAGCTAATATGGAGTTGAAGAAGGTCAACCACCATACCAGGGAGCCAAGAGTGCCTACAACTGAAAACAGGAGGATTGCATCCAGCATCCATGTGGAATCTAAGCCCTCTCTTGATATAGATGTGGAGTGGACACAACCATTCCAAAGTCCACAGGATGGAGGAATAGAGTATGGATTAGAGTGGACTTACTGATATTCTATTCATGAACTATTGTGATTAGTAATTGAACAAAATGTGGCACTGGTGTGCAGAAAGTGGCCATGGTGGCTGCTGGGTGTGGGGAATGGGAGGAAGAGATGAGATGTGGAGGCATTTTCGGGACTTGGAATTGTCCTGGGTAATGCTGCAGGGACAGTTACTGGACATTGTTTGTCCTCCCATGGCCCACTGGATGGAACGTGGAAGAGTGTGGGCTATGATGTGGACCATTGACCATGAGGTGCAGCAGTGCTCAGAGATGTATTCACCAAATGCAATGAATGTCTCATGATGATGGAGGAGATTGTTGCTATGGGGGGAGAGGGGGGTATATGGGGAGGGACCTCATATTTTTTTAATGTAATATTAAAAAATAAAGACAAAAAAAAAAGACACCTCCCTAGTACATTCAAGTTAAATTTGTATATGTTTATCCACTGTGTGTGATAATTGTGAGATTATTAAAATGTCTTCCTAACTGAATTGGGAAATTACTCATTGAAGATCCTGTGCAACGTTTTACTTCATAAAATGTTGGCATTATATAAATGAAGGGAATTTTTTTTAAGTTTTATAATTAAAAGTAAATATTTGCAGAAAACTATGTATAATGCAAGAATGAACTAGAAAACCATTGGAAAGGCAGATTGTGTGTTTAGGTATGTATTTAAAGAGAGAAAGAGGAAGTATAAGAGAAATCAGAATTATTTTTGTTTTTGCCTGCCTAGTTTGTGATGGTGAAATTGACATTCTACCTAAAAACTGAAGCCAAGTAATTTTTTGTTTCATTTTTAAATTGTTTCCTTACGTAGTAAAATGATAGATATATTGACTTTCACTCTCAATAAGTTTTTTTTTTTAATTACAAAACCAGAATACCAAGTTTCAGAGAGACTTTCACCACTCTCCATCCTGTGACTTGTACTTTGTTGATATAAGGTATGGGATCTCATCACTATTTATTCTCTTCTTTCCACTCCCAAAAAATGATTTTTGTTTCTTAAATTTCTTTTTATCTTTTTTATTTAAATAATTTGTTTTAAAAATAATTCAAAGGGAAATATGGTTACTGTAAAAACCTTAGAAGTAAGGGAGGAGCAAAAAAAACATAGGGCCTACATATGGATGCATTTATAAGTAGGGTCATAATGTACTAATAGGTTTTAATACCTATTGTTTGACTGAATTATATATATGAAAACATACATTATGCAGGACTGGGGAAGGCATGCTAAGGGGTGTGGGGTTTTGCTTTTTAGAGTAATGAAATAGTTCTAAAATTTTTATGGTGATGAATATACAACAAAGTGATTATACAAAGCCATTGATTATTATAAACTTTAGATAGATCATATGGTATGTGAATATATCTCAATAAAACTGCTTAATAAATAAATAATTGTGCAAGAATAGCGAGAGATAGCAACTATGTACAGCAGGGGAAATATAGAGTGATTGAGAGGTGAAGAATTTTGTTTGTTTTTTATTATTATTGAAATGAAAATGCTCTAATAATGATTGAAGTGATGAATGTACAACTATGTAATTATACCATACCATTGTTTGTGCACTTTGTGTGAATTATCATGTTTATTAATATGTATGAATAAAATTGATTTTTAAAAAAACAAAACAAAACAAAATTCCAGCTCTACCAGTTAATAGCTTCAAGATCTTGAAAAAGATATATTTTTTAATTTAAAAAATGATTTATTGAAGCATATCATACATACATGAGCATACATAAACAATAGGCATGTAGTAAAAGATGTAAACTTACAAAAGAAACATGCATAGCATCATACAGTGTTAAATACATCACATCACCACAAATACCTTGCATCATTGTGTAACATTTGTAATCAATTATTAAAGAGCTTCATCAAAGTATTACTACTAATGTAGTCCATATCTTACATTTGGGATATTTTCACTGAGCCTGCCATGTTATTGTTTTTCAAAAACCATATATTTTATCTAAAGTGTGCAATCAATGTCATTCTGTCTAATCCCCAAATTGTGAATTCATCATTTCAATCAATATTAGAGCATTTTCATTACTCCATATAAAGGAAAAATAATAACAAATCACTATCATACTCATATGTGTTACTAATTACAAGTCCTATGGTGTGCTTACATCATTTCTATTCATTTCCAGACATTTACATATACCCTTTTACCAATTCTACACAGATTAAACCTAAGCTTTCTATTCTAACCACATACTGTTCTGTGGGAGGAAGGGCGCCCGGCTTGCCACAGTAGCAAACAGTGCGGCAAGAGGTGATACCGCCTCTGCCCACTGGGCCTAGATAAGGGACCACGCCTGACTAGGCCTTTGCTGCTAGCGGCTGGCCGGCGCTGCCCTCCCCCTTTCTATCTCCCGCCTAGCCCAACATCCGGCCAGCTCTCACTCCCCCTTTCCCCTCCCCTATTCCAAACCTCTCAGCCAGCCCTCTGCCTAGCAACCGCTTACAATCACCTATCAGGAAGCAGTACCCGCCCGCACCTATCAAATCCCTCCACGCAGTCCCTAACCCTATAAAGCTGTGTCCCCTTCCGCAATAAACCAGACTTGCGCACAGACCTGGTCTCCGCGGCTTTCTTCCTCCCCTCGCCGTGCATCCTCCACACCTGAGAGCCCCTCTGAGGCTGTCTGCTGCAGCCTCAGATGCCGCTGCGGTCTAGCCTGACCCCTCCAGACCCCCCCGTCAGCGTCGGGGTTAAACAAACCCCAGCCGCACTGTTCTCTGATGATTTATATTCTAGTTATTAAATTCATGAGTTTTCTCATTATATTTAGTTAATAACTGTGAAATATACAATATTTGTCCTTTTGTGCCTGTCTTGCTTCACTCAACATAATGTCCTCCAGGTTCATACATGTTGTTTGTATGCTTCATGACTTCATTTCTTCTAAGAACTGAATAATATTTCATTGTGTGTGTATACCACAGTTTGTTTGATAAACACCTGAATTGTTTCTATCCTCTGTTAATTGTGAACAATGTTGCTATGAACATTGGTGTGCAGATGTCTGTTTGTGTCACTGCTTGGTTCTTCTGGGTATATGCCTAATAGTTGTATTGCCAGATCTCATGGTAGGTCCGTATCTAAATTCCTTAGAACCACCAGACTTCCACAGTTGTTGTATCATTCTACATTCCCACTAAAAGTGAATAAACATTCCTATCTCTCCACATCGTCTCCACACTTGTAGTTTTCCATTTTGCTAATAGTGGCCATTCTATTAGTAGGTGTGAAATGATATTTCACTGTAGCTTTGATTTGAATTTCTCTAATAACCAGTGATGTTGAATATTTTTCATGTGTTTTTTCATCATTTGAATTACTTCTTTAGGAAAAAAAAATCTATTCACATCATTTACCCACATTTTAATCAGATAATTTGTGTTTTTATGGTTGAATTGTAGGACCTATCTGTTTATCATGGATATTTGACTCAGTCGATGTGTGGTTTCCAAATATTATCTTCCATTTAGCAGGCTGTCTTTTTTCCCTCTTCACAAAATTCTTTGTGGTACAGAAGTGTTTAATTTTGGGGATGTCACATTTACCTTTTTTTTTTCTTTTCTTCCTTGTGTTTTTTGTGTCAGGTTTAAGAGACCACCATATACAACAAAGGCTTCTAGATGTTTCCCTACATTATCTTCTAAGGGTTATATGGTCCTGACTTTTATGTTTAGGTCTTTGATTCAATTTGAGTTGATTCTTCTGTAGGGAGTGAGATATCAGTCCTCTTTCATTCTATTGACTATGGATATCCAGTTTTCCCAGCACCATTTGTTGAAAAGACTGCTCTTTCCTAGAAAATTGGACTTTTTGGGCTTACCAAATTCAGTAGAAATGAGGGCCTATTTCTGCACTCTCAATTTGATTCCATTGGTCAATGTTTCTTTCTATATGCCAGTCCCATGCTGTTTTGCCTGCTGTAGCTTTATAGTACACTTTAAGGCCAGGAAGCATGAGTCCTCTGACTTTGCTCTTTTTCAGAAAGTTTTTGGCTATTCAAGACAGCTTTCCCTTCCAAATAAATTTGGTAATTGCCTTTTCAGTTTCTGTAAAGTAAGCTGTTAGAGTTTTCATTGGTAATGCATTGAACCTGTAAATGAACCTGAGTAGAATTGACATCTTCATGATGTTTAGTCTTCAATGCATGAACACGGAATGTCCTTCCATTTCTTTAGTTCCTCTTTGTTTTCTTTTAGCATTGTTTTATAGTTTTCTGAATAAAGATCCTTTACATTTCTTGCCAAATTACTTTCTAGATATTTGAGTGTTAATTCTATTCCATTGCTTTATATATATGTCCTTGTCCCAGTATCAAGCTGTTTTGATTACTGTGACTTTGTAATAAATTTTCCTGTCAGGAATTATGAGTGTTCCAATTTCATTCTTCATTTTTCCAAAATGGCTCTAGATATTCGGGGGCCCTTACACTTCCATATAAATTTATTTGTTGCTTTTTCCATTTATGCAAAAATAGTTGTTGGCATTTTTATTCAGATTGCATTGAATCAATAAATTGCTGTGGATAGGATTTATATTTTAACAATATCTAATATTACCATCCATAAACATGGAATTCCTTTGTATTTTCAGGTCCTCTGATTTTTTTTTTTAGCACTGTTTTGTCATTTTCTGCACACACAGACTACATTACATTCTTGATTAAATTCTTGGTTAGATTTATCCCTAGACATTTTATTATTTTAATTGTTATTGTAAATGAAATTTATATCTTGATTTCTTCTTCATGATTGTCCTTTAAATGCACAACCTCTCTAATAATGAATAAAACACTGGATGGGATTTTCCCTCTCTCTCTCTCTTTGCTGTTACTTTAGTGAAATGAATATAGATTGCTTTCATAACCTATATTGACAAACACTCTTGATTAAATTTCTCCATGCTACTACAAACAGATTTATTTTTCCTTATAATAAAACCTTACTAAATACTTGGAAATACTTATTTTCTCTAAATTTTAACCCTCCATTTTCCTATCTCTATTTCAGAAAGATATCAACATCCTGCAAATACCTTTATGGTCCGTAAATGGTGCTGAATCATCCCCACCCTTGACTTTCTGACAACATATCCTTCTTCCCCCCTCTCTTACTCATCCACTGCTATATTGGACACTTCCTTCTCTTTAAACACCATATATGTACTTCTGCCTTTATGATTTCATATAGTGTTGCTTTACAGACATTCCTCTGCTCTACATTTCACTCTTTCCATGCTAAATTGCTGGGTATAATATTCTTAGTAAGAACATATTAAAAATATTATGAGAATCAGTCTATTGCCACAGGCATTTCGACAGAATATGCCCATATTTCCTGTCTAACAACAGTGTCCTCGGAAATGTGAGGCTTCTGATGATTTCCACAAGCAGGAGATTCAAATTTATGAATTGTGTGGCACTATAGACAATACTTATATAGATTATATCTATTTATTCCTCTGTGTATGTAAGAAGGAATCTCAAATGCTATCTACATTGTTTCCCACTCCTGCTCTGATCTCTCTCAGAATTTGAAAGGTTTTATATGAAGTCTAAGAGTTAATTTCTTCCTTTATCCTTCTACTTCCTATTCTTGAAGAAGACATTAAGCTGGATGGAATCACTGCTCACCCTTCCCTTTCTGTGCCAGATGATGCTAGAAAAGCAATACTTGCCTGAAAACCAAGAGCTATTTTATATTCTTGTGGCTACCCTAAGTCAGAACAGATTTTGTGGTGGTAGGCATTATTGGGAGGTATGAGTAGCAGGTGCAAAATAAGACTGTTTTTGGATTAAAAAACTACAAATGGCTGTATATACCTGTTCATCCTGGAATTGTTTCGGGAAATATTCCCTGAAGAATGGTGTGTATCATGCCCTTTTCATACCCCCATCTTTACTTAATGTCCCAGAATTAGTGGATTTTAGAATTTTAGACAATTGATTAAAATGTATAGAATGAAAGTGTATTAGGGTTCCCAGAAAAATTAAATTGGCAATATATATATATGCATATCTTATACAGTAATATATATATTTATAATAGATATTATAACAATAGCATATATATAATTATATGTATGTCAGTATTACATATATATATAAACACAAAGAGATTTATTATAGGAATTAGCACACATTATCATGACACTGGCACATATGAATTTCATAAGATAAGCTACAGGTTGGGTCTGGAGGATGACAATGAATTTCCAGGAGAAGCAGGTTGACTGAAGAAGGATAGAAATTCTTTCCGACGACTGAAATCCTCAGATCTAATTGACTTAGTGAGGAGATTCCTTTCATTGTGGAGGTCAAACTCCTTTGCTGATTGTAGATGTAGTAAACCATAGACACAGTCAACTAACTAATGACTTAGCTCCATCAATAAAATATCATCACAGTAACAGTCAGTCTAGGGCTTACTTGATCTAACACCTGGACACCATAACCTAGCCAAGTGGACACACAGAATTAACTGGAATACAAAGCATCACATTTCAACCATATAATATGAACCAACAAATATTCCATTTAAAAATGCAAAATAAAGAATGATATTAAAGAACTAAAATAATTTTTTTCAGATGTGGAATACTTTATTGTCATAAAGAGAAATTCATATTCCATAAAGTAAGGAATTGTTTATTTAACAAAATAAAATATCATTCATCAAAGAAGTTAAATATACAATTAACAAGTTGAATGGAAAACTACAATCTGGAAAATTTCAATTTAAAGAATGAAAAAGAGTCACTAAGATGAATATAATACATATGTTATAAATAATTGATGAAAGATATTATGAAAGAAAAATTAAATAATATGAGTTCTTTAGATGGTATATAACATCTTCCTATACATCAAAAAACAAAGTTTAAAAAAAGCATTTTATTATCCTCTCACTCCTACCAAATATGTAGACTTGCTTTTATGAATGTCTGAAATGTTTTAGGAATATCTTCCATTCTGGATGAATATTGGTTAAAGATCAAATAAATAATATGCTTGACTAAACACAATTTTCAACATCCACCAAGTTTCTTTTTTGAGTTCACATTAAGACATAATAATTATAATTGTGGGCAAATATGTCTGTATAAGAATGTATATTTACATTTCAGGGTCAAAAACTTATAAAACTAATATATGAAAATTAGTTAAAATTAAATAATACAATAATATAAAATGTCTGGTAAAGGGAGATCTAGGCAGGCAAAAAGCAGATTAACAGTTTCCTTCACAGTGAGAATAAATATTATTTGTTAATGATTATGAAAAGAATCTCTTCAGTGATAGAAATGCCCTAGAACTGGATTGTGGTGATGGCTACACATCTCAGTAAATGTACAAAAAGTCATTAAATTGTAACTTAAAATAGCGAATGTTATGGTATGTGAATTATACCTTGAGAAACTTGCTAAAACATTAAACTAATAAAATAAAGAAGTGTGATATCTACAAAGACATGCAGAAGTATCTGTCCATAATTCCACTCCTTAGCGAGGACCCTCCATTTCTCTAAATTCTTTATACCATCATCTTCCATGTATCATTTTTAACACAATCTACTAATTTAATGTGACACTAGATGTTGATACCTTTCTTAATACTTTCCTCTCTTTTCCACAGATCTTCATAGTATTAAGTTGTGATAGGAAGTTTGAATGTAATTTTGATTACATAAATATTTTCTACTGCAGAAGTAAATACTAGGAATACATTTTCTTCAGTTATTAGTTTATTTTTTTATGTTATTTTTCTAATGTTGTTTTCATCATAGCCCCTCTTTCTAATCTCACAATCATATTAGATATTCTATAATGTTTTTCTCCCCACAAACATTTCCATTACCCTGTTGCAGTTAAAGCTCGTTGCTTAGTATGATATTAAAGCAACTCTTTACAACTCTATTGATAGAAATCTACAGTTTTCAAGGTTTTGCTTTCTGTTTTGGTTTTCCTTCATTTCTCTGGAGCACAATTCCTATGAAAAGGTAGGCAGATAGCAACCTGGTAACATTGCATGTCTTCAATTTGTTATTCTACATTTACCCTTGAATGATATTTTTGCTAGGAGTGTATTCCCAGGGGAAACATTTCTTCCTCAAGTGTAACTTTTATTTTCCATATTATAACAATCAGTATTGCTGAAATATTTCTGGTCATTTCAATGATTTTATTTCTTCATAAATATTAGGATAATCTCAGTATTTTAGACTTTTGAATTACACTGCTCTTTGAAAGTAAATTTCTTTATCTCATTCATTTTGCTGCACAATTGGTTGGTCCAAATCATACTGACATCATTTATTTAGTTTGAGTAATTCTCCAGCAGTGTATCTGAAAAACCTGCCCATGTCTCTTCTCTGTTATTTTTTCAGAAAGTTCTATATTTCATATCGTTGCCCCCTTGGATTGGTTTTTCGTTGACATCCACCTTTTCCTTCATTTTATGAACTTGGTCTGAAATGTTTGTGAAAGGATAATGCTATGTGTAAGTAATTAAAGATGCACCATATGTGTGTGCAGGCGCATGTGTGTGTGCAGGTGTGTGTTTGTGTGTCAGGGGGCAGGGAAGAAAGAAAAGACAATACACCCCTAGAGAAAGGAAATGTGAGTATTTGTGATTATATTTCTAACCGGTTCTCTGTGCTGTAAACAATCATAGATGAAAGCCTGTGTGAACAGAATCATGTTTTTCTGTTATTTTCTTTCAACAACAGGGTACGGATAGGTTTCTATTGTATACAGGTCTCTAAAGAGATGTTCCTAAAAAAGTCTTTATTGTTGGACCTGCACGGTGTTTAACATTTTTCTCTGTTAAAAATGAAACTATAATTATTTTTTTTTGACCAAAAATCTTTGCGCAGGGAAGGGGACTTGGTCCAGGGGGTCGGGCGTCCGTCTACCACATGGGAGGCCCCCGTTTCAGGCCCCAGGCCTCCCTGACCCGTGTGGAGCTGGCCCGTGAGGAGTGCCGCGCCTCGCGGGGAGTGGGCCCGTTGGGAGAGCCGCCCAGCGCGAGGGAGGGTGCAGGCTGCCCAGGAATGGCACCGCCCACACTTCCCGTGCTGCTGACAACAGAAGCACAGAAGCGGGCAAAGAAACAGGACGCAGCAGATGGACACAGAGAACAGACGACGGGGGGGGGGGGGGGGGGGGGGGGGGGATTAAATAAATAAAATAAAAATAAATCTTTAAAAAAAAAAAAACCTTTGCGCAAATCACTTCCTACTTTCTTAGAATATTTTCCTAGAAACAGAAGTACTGGTACAAAAGGGGAGGCCTATTTCGTTCGTTTTGCTAAAATACTGTTCAGGCAGTCACTGGTCTTTTTCACAGCACGAGGCTATTTCTTAAGACAACGCTTAGTTGGAGTCGATTGTGTAAATTCAGATCAAAACGCAGAAAGGGCAACACCTTATTCTTCCGGGGCTGATGTAAAGAGGTCCAAGGGTTCTGCTCTTTCATTATTTCCCCCTGAGGATGGATGGTCTCTATCCTCCCTTAGGCAGGGTTCTCGAATTCTGCTGTTCCAGGCGAGCATCTGCTAAGCATCCAGCAGGCCTGGGGTGGAGGTTTTCCTCCTGGAAGAGCCCCTGCTCCAGCTCCTGCTAGTCACACCAGGGACCTTGTAGGTCAGCTCCTCCATCTCCGCGGCGTGCTCCTCGCTTCTCCCGCGCCGCCTGCGGCTCGGGACCAGGGCACCGGACCGAGACAATGCTGGGGGCGCGTCGCCAGTCTGGCGGAGTCTGCCCGCAGCGCCCGGGCACGCGCCGCGGCCCCTCGCCACCGGCTCTGGCGCGCGCCCACGCTGGCTTGGAACGCAGTGGCGGGCCGGCTGCGCTGGGGTTCCTGCGGAGAGAGGGTCGTGGGGCGACGCGAGCACAAAGGCTCCGAGGGGTGGGCACCGCGGGCGGGAGGGCGGCAGACGGGGCCTGGGCCCGCCGCGAGGGCTGGAGAGCTGGGAGCCGGGGGTGGGGGGCCTCGGCGGACGCCCCCTCCAGGCTGCGCCCCGCGCTGCCACCAGGCGGCCCAGCCTGTACTTTGTTGATTAATTCAATATTGTCATGACACTGGTGTGATTAAAGAGGAGATTAGTTTGCATTAAAGTACTGTTTAGTTTCCTTAATTTATTTGATTTATTAGAATTTTTTTTTCTGTTAATCAAGGTCTTGTTCATGTTCCGTTATATTTCAATTCTTGTTGGTCTTGGATGTCTCCTTAAGGTAGGAATGAGGCCACCAGGAAAGGTACCCTGGAGTTACGTAGATACGGACGGACGTATGATCAGTGCGATTTGCTCAGAATCATTAGGCAGAGCAACAACCACTATGCTTTGATCCTTTAGGCCAGAATGCAGAGTTCATCTCTGGGCATATTTATTATCTTTTAGCAAATCATTCTGATTCTTCGCAGAGATTGTCAATAGACTGGATCCAGGAATTCTGTGTTCAGGGAAAAGGATAGGATCGAGGAAATCATTACCTTCCTGCAGAAACATCAGTAATCTGTTTTCTACTTTATATCTCATTCCTGCTTTACATCACTGCAAATATTTTTGGATTCTTCAGGGAAAACTGGCTCCTACACAATAACTGCTTCCTCTTCCACAAACTTCTAATTTTTGTTTATCAAGACTTGGTTGGCCATTTCTCAATCCAAATCATCCATCAGCTTCTAACTCGTTTTTTATCTTGGTCATTGTGTATTAGTTAAGGGGATTATAGCTCTACAATCATATTAATGAATTACTGAAATGAAGTTTAGTCAACCTTTTTAAATTGATATATCATTGTTTAAAGAGCAAATTTTGGAACCATAATAATAGTAAATCCTGGTGGATTTTAATGGAACTTATGCAATAGTAAACATGATATTCTGAATAAATATTGAATGATAAGAAAACTATTCAGAATAGTAATTGAAAAAGCTACAAATAATATGTTTCCTATGGATTTCCTTGTCATTTTTTTCCTGCCCAACTTTCACTCTCTACAGATATACTTATGAACACACACATAAGAAATTGCATGCATATATGTATGCACACATACATAAGCATATACATATACATAAGCATATAAATACACAAATATTTAATTCCTGTGAGCTTTAGCTATTTTATCTTTAAAACAATTGTAATAATAATGCTTATGTATCCTGACAGCACAATAACTATATTATGATAACTTTAAATAAATATTTTCCTTCTCATCTCTTAAAAATCTTTGTCTCCATCATGACAAATGTAATCTATTTTCTTCTATTCTTATTTGGCCAGTGAGTTTTCTAAAGATAAATTCAATTTCTACTTAATTCAGCAACCCCCACGAGTGCATCTAGAATGTTGCCTTAGACAGCATAGGTGTTCAATAAATATTTGCTGAACATATTGATTTCAAACCCCTATCATTGCTCAGAGGCATTTAATGAATGCCCTTTCTGAATTAAAAAGAAATTTTTTTCTATAGCTATTTAAAGCAATTTATTGGTCATCATTATATTAAGAGAATCCATGAAATATTAATTTCTATCCACATTTCAATAATTTATACAGTGGTATTTCTCATTGCTTATGAATGTACCCTTATTTCTGCTTCTAGAATGAAATAATTTGAATAGTTATTTCAGTTTTAATTTGAAATAAGATGATGTAAGAGTGAAACAAATCTCTGTTTCCAATGTTTCAAAACAAAATATTGTTATTATTTTAGGAGCATTATACTATAGTATAGTAAGATGTATTTCATGCCTAGTCTCTTTTTCTTTGAGATGTCCTTATCTTCTGGCTTGCTCCCACAATATTACAGCTGATTACAAATGTGTTAATTGGATATACTATTAATGGTGACTTTACTCATATAGAAATAGTTATGTTCTTATCTTTATTCTCTCAACTAAGTAACTAATGATTTCATTGTAAAGTTCTGTTTTCAATATTATGGAGGTTATATATTATTTATGGGAAAGGACGTAAGTGTGGAAGCAATATGCAGACACCCAAGGGCCAAAAGAATAATGAGACTGTCTTGAGGGAATCCCATCCCTTGGCTTGAATTTTTATGAATTTAAGGCATAACTACTTATACTTACTCTAAACCAAAATCTATAGATAATTTTATCAGTTCCCTCACAAGATTCATTACAAAACATGCAATAAGATGCAAGATGGCAGAGTAGGGAATGACAGCCTGCTACTTGAGAAACCACAGGAAGTTAGGCAGGTTTACCTAGCAGAAGGAAAGTCATGGAATCACGGGAGCCATTGGAGAATGCAGCTAGAAAGTGGGCCCAGATGGCCAGGCTAAAGGGAAGCTGAAGAACATAGGGCACTCACACCAGCAGACAGATGGCTCATAGTGCCAAGGAAGCTAGAGGGTTACTGGCTGGAAGACCAGGGTTCAGCAGGCTCAGAGAGTGAAGAAAGTCCTCAGGCAACCAAGGAAGCTTCCTGGTACCCAGCGGGCTCTTGAAGTGGGGGAGCAGTGAGGCACAAAGTTGGGGCCACAGCCAGCCAAGTCAAGGGAAGAGAGGATTAGGGATGTAGGAGGTAGAATAGGCAGCCCAGAGAGGGGCAAAAGGAGGAAAGACACAACCTGGCCAGAGCTGAATGGCTCCAGGGAGAGGGGAAGTGGCGCTTATCAGGCAGCTTGTCATACCCACCCATCCTGGAAGAGAGAGGAAAAGGTTCAGTGAGAGTGAGGACTGATAGGCACCTAACAGTCCTGGAGAGAGTGAAGCCAGGAGTGGCAACCAACAAACCAACAGAAGCCGAATTAGCCTGAGGGAAAAGCACAGCTCACACCAAACAGTGTAAATCTTAATAGGTCTACCTCAAGACATATGCTTGTCAAATTGTCCAATGCTCAAGACAAAGACAGAATCTTGAAAGCAGCAAGAGAAAAGAGACCCATCACATACAATGGAAGCTTGATAAGATTAAGTGTTGATTTCTCATCTAAACCATGGAGGCATGAGGGCAGGGGTATGGCATAGTAAAGTGCTAAAGTAAGAAGCTCCTAGCCAAGAGTTCTCTATTTTGAAAAGTGGGCATTCAAAAATGAGGTAGATTTAAAAATATTTGCAAATAAACAGAAAATAAGAGAGCCTGTCAGTAAGATATCTGCCCTTCCAAAAACAAGAAAGGGAGTTCAGTAGGTTGAAAGGAAAAAAAGAGGAGAGAGTTGGATGAGAGTGTAAGAACAAACAAAAATATAAAAAGAGAATAAAAACTTCACATGGTTACATAAAATTAAAGAAAATATGGTGGAAGTAAGTAATTCCTTGACAGTAGTAACATTTAATAATAATGGATTAAACTCTCCAATACAGAGACACAGATTGGCAGAATGGATAAGGAAATATGCCACATCTATATGCTGCCTACAAGAAACCCATCTTAGACCCAGGGACATGAGGGTGCTGAAAGTGAATTGTTGGAAAACAATTTCAAAAACAAACAATAACCAAAAAATGGTGAAAGTAACTATATTAAAATCCGAAATAAATAAACTTTAAATGCAAGATGTGTATAAGAAAAAAAAGGACATTATATCGTAATAAAAGGGGTAATCTATCAAGGAAGTAAGAAGAATGGTAAACATTTATGCACCTAATGAGACACCTCAAAAGACATGAGGCAAACATTGAAAAAAGTAAATGGAGAAATAAATGTCTCTACAATTATAGTGTGAACTTAAATACACCATTAACAGCAATAGAACAGATAATCTCAACAGCATTTTTGTACACCAACAATGATGCCTCTATAATTATAGTGGGGACTTTAATACACCATTAACATCAAGAGACAGATTGTCTCCACAGAGGCTCAGTAAGGAAACAGAGACCTTGAATATTACAATAGAGGAGATGGACCTAATAGGCATAGACAGTACATTACACCACAATGCAGTTGGATAGACATTCTTCTTGAGGGTACATGGATGATTGTTCAGGATAGACCTCATGTTTGGCCACAGAACAACATTCAGTGAATTCAGAAAGATTTAAATTATACAAATAATTGCTCTGACCTGAAGGCAATGAAACAGTAAGGGGTAGAGAATTAAATTAGGAACAAAGATAGGGAAGTTACACAACACACTCTTTGACAATCTGTTGGACAAGGATGAAATTGCAAAAGAAATCAGAAACCACCTTGAAATGATTGAAAATGACAACACAAAGTATCAAAACCTGAGGGATGCAGCCTAACCTGTACAGAGAGGGGAAGTCATAGACATAGATGCGTATATTAAAAAAGACAAAAGAGATAAAATGAAAGTCCTAACTGCACACATGGAGAATTAGAAAAAGAACAACAAAGTAACTGCAAAGTAAGTAGAAAGAAGGAAATAACAAAGATTAGAGCAGAGATAAATGAAATAGAAAATCAGAAAGCACTAGAAAAAATAAGCCAAACTGAAAGCTGGATCTTTGAGAAGGTTAATAAAGTTGATAAACCCTTAGCTAGACTAACAAAGAAAAAGAGAGATAGAAGATGCAAATAAATAAAATAAGAAATCAGGAAGGGAATATCACCACTGACCCCACAGACATAGAGTATCATAAGAGGATACCTTCAAAAATTGTACACCAACAACATGGATAATTTAGAGGAAACGGAAAAATTTCTGGACACATACAAGCAGCCTACATTGACAAGAGAAGAAATTGATGCACTCAACAGACCAATCACAAGTAACAAGAAAGAATCAGTCATCAAAAACCACCCAACAGGCGGCGGACTTGACCGAGTGGTTAGGGCATCTATCTACCACATGGGAGGTCCACGGTTCAAACCCTGGGCCTCCTTGACCCATGTGGAGCTGGCCCATGTGCAGTGCTGATGCACGCAAGGAGTGCTGTGCCACACAGGGGTGACCCGCACGTAGGGGAGCCCCACGCCCAAGGAGTGCGCCCCGTAAGGAGAGCTGCCCAGTGCGAAAGTAAGTGCAGGCTGCCCAGGAATGGTGCCGCACACATGGAGAGCTGATACAACAAGATGATGCAACAAAAAGAAACACAGATTCCCGTGCCACTGTCAACAACAGAAGAGGACAAAGAAGATGCAGCAAATAGACACAGAGAACAGACGGGGGGGGGGGAGGGGAGAGAAATAAATAAATAAATAAATCTTAAAAAACAAAACAAAACAAAAACCCACCCAACAAAAAGAGTCCAGGTCCACATGACTTCACAGGTGAGTTAATCCATTGGGAGAGAACTAACACTCTTCCTGCTTAAACTCTTCCAAAAACAGACATTGAGGTAACATTTCCTAACTCATTCAATATCACCCTAATACTAAGCCAAACAAAGATGCCACAAGAAAGGAAAACTATAGACCAATTTCTCTAATGAGCCTAGATGCTAAAGGCCTCAACGAAAATACTTGCTAAACATATT
Organism: Dasypus novemcinctus; assembly: GCF_030445035.2. Taxonomy (NCBI): domain Eukaryota; kingdom Metazoa; phylum Chordata; class Mammalia; order Cingulata; family Dasypodidae; genus Dasypus; species Dasypus novemcinctus. The sequence goes on along the minus strand of NC_080702.1, from coordinate 10,344,550 downwards.
TAACAGCACCTCAAGTGAATTATGCAATATGAACAAATGAGTTTCATCCTAGGTATGCATTTCAAAATAAGAAAATCAATCAATATAATATACCATATAAACAGATTGAAAGAAAACAAAATAAGATCATCTTAAAGATGCAGAAAAACATTTAACAAAATAAAGAAAACTTTCATTATAAAAACAGTACAAAAGTTAGAAATAGATTGAAGCTTCCTCAACTTGATAAAAGGTATATATAAAAACACACAGTTAACATCATATTCAAAGGTGAATTCCTAAAATCTTTCCCTCGAAGATCTGGGAAAAAAACCCAACATGTGCATCGTCACTGCCCTTATTTAACACTATGTTAGAAGAACTTGCTCAAGCACTCAGGCAAGAAAAATAATAAAAGGCATCCAAATTGGAAAGGAAGAAGTAAAAATTTCTCTATTTGCAAATGTCATGATCATTGACATAGAAAGCCCAGGGAAATCTACAATAAATGAGTTCAGTAAAGTGGCAGGTTATATAGTAAATGTGCAAACATAAGTAGCATTTTTGTACACCAATTTTGTAGCATTTTGAGCAATCTGAGGAGGAAATTTTTAAAAATCTCATTTATAATAGCAACTAAAGGAATCAAATAAATAAGGATAAATTTACCTAAAAATGTAAAAGACTTATATGCAGAAAACTACACAGCACTGATAAAGGAAATCAAAGAAGGCATAAAAAAGTGGAAGAATATTCCATGTTGCTGGAGAGGAAGACTAAACATCATTAAGATGTCTATCTTACCCATTATGATTTACAAATTAAACACTATTACAATAAAAATTAACACAGAATTTTTTTTCCTGAATTGGGAAAGCTAACTTTGAAATTTATCTGGAAAGGCAAGGGGATACAAAGAGCCAAAAACACATGGAAATAGAAAACAAAATCAGATGACTCACACTCCCTGCTTTAAAACACACTAAAAGACAACAGTGGTCAAAACTGCACAATATTGACACAAGGATAATCATATTGGCCAATGGAATATAGTTGAAAGTTCTGATACAGATCCTCACACATACTGTCAACTGATATTGGACAAACCCAGCAAGTCCGCTCAATTAGGAGAAAATGGCCTCTTTGACAAATGGTGCTGTGAGAACTGGATATCCATAACCAAAAGATTAAGAAAGGAACACATTCTCACAGTTTATACAAGAATTAACTCAAGATGGATCAAAGATCTAAATATAAGAGCCAAAAACATAAATCTCTTGAAAAATAATGTAGGGAATCATCCACAAGATCATGTATTGGAATTGGTTTCATGAACTTTACATGCAAAGCATGAGCAATAAATGAAAAAAAAACATAAATAGGACCTCCTCAAAATTAAAAAGCTTTGCACCTCTAAGCATTTTGTCAAGAAAGTGAAAAGGCAGCCTGCTCAATGGGAGAAAATATTTGGTAACCATATATCTGATAGAGGTCTAATATCAGCATATATAAAAAATCCTTCATCTCAAAAATAAAAAGACAAAAAACTATTTAAAAAATGGGTAAGTGATTTGAGTACACACTTCTTAATAAGAAATTCAAATTGCTAAAAAGCACATGAAAAGATGCTCAAAATCACTAGCTATTAGGGAAATGCAAATCAAAACTACAAGGAGATATCATCTTACACCCATTAAACTGGTGGTTATTACAAAAAATTAAAAAAAAACAACTGCTGGAGAAGATGTTGAGGAATGGGAACAGTTATCCACTGCTGGTGGGAATATAGAATATTGCAGGCATCGTGGAGGACAGTTTGGCAATTCCTCCGGAAATTAACTATAGAACTGCCTTATGATTCAGTAATCCCACTGCTGGGTATATATCAAAAGAATTAAAGCAGGGGCAAGAAGAGATATAGGGACATCAAAGTTCAAAGCTGCATTAATCACTTTTGCCAAAAGTTGGAAACTATCGAAATGTCCATCAACAGTAAGGGATAAACAAATATTGGTATATACATACAGTGGTATATTATTCAGCTGTAAGAAAGAATGCAGTGTTAACACATGGGATTACATGAATGAATCTTGAAGACCTTATAATGAGTGATGCCAGACAGGAACTGAAAGACAAATATTACATGATGTCACTGATCGGAATTAAGTGAGTTGAGATGAACTCACAGAGGTAGATTCTGGAAAATAGGTTTCAGGAGACAGAAAGGGAGAGTGAGTTTGTGAGTCAATGCCCATATTGGCAAAATCTGTGATAATGTGGAAAGCTATTGTGCAGTGGATGGGCATGAAAGTGGTATAGTGGTACAGTGATGATATTGGGTGGGGAAGTGCTGGGGTGTGAGGGGGTTATTGTGGGGAAGGTGGGTTGGGTTGTCCATGGAACTGAGAGGAGGGTTAGGGGAGGGAAGAGGTGACCTCTGGGGGTTTGCAGGTATGTGGTTGAAACTACAATATTGGGAATGTTCTTTCAGCAAATATTGCAGGGGAGGGTTACTGGTTTAGGATGGGGATATGTGTGGCATGCAGGACTGGGCACACCTGAGGCAGGCTATGAGGGAGTATGAGAAAGTTCACCTTGTCATAGTTTGCTGTATCTGTGGGTGTAGAGCCACAGAATGCATGGGAAATTGTAGGATTCCCATCCTGGGGAGTCCTTGTATGTTCTCAAATAATGGGGATGGAATCTCATAGGAGCATAGGCAGTGCTTATTGGGGAAAGACTGGTCAGTATGTCAAGGCCTCAGAGTTGTTGCAAGCAGTAATGAATCTTCTTCTTCAGGGAATGAAGTGGTGGTTGTCATGGGTTTTGAGGGGAGGAAGAGGGAGAAATAATTGTATTGGAACATGTAGATTTGAGGGTTGATGGAATTGTTCTACATGATCTCACAATGATGGATACAAGCCATGTTAGGTGGAGTGGACATCACCATCCCAGGGGCCACAGGATGGAGGAATGAAATATGGAGCACAGTGGACTTACTGACATTCTACTACAGAACTATTGTGACTCTAACAATGGACGAAATTGTACCATTGATGTGAAGAGAGTGGTGACAGTAGTTGCCGAGGGCAGGGAGAGGGAAGAAGAAAAGTAATGTGGGTGCATTTTCAGGACTTGGAGTTGTCCTCAATGATAGTGCAGGGAGAGATGCTGATCATTATATATCCTGCCATAACCCAGTGAATGGACTGGGAGAGAGTGTAAACTATAATGTAAATTATAATCCATGAAGTACAGCAGTGCTCCAAAATCTATTCACCAAATGCAATGAATGTGCCACAATGATGAAAGAGGTAGTTGAGATGGGGAGAGTGAGGATGTGGGGTGTGGGATATATGGAAACCTCTTATGTTTTTAAATGTAACAGTTTTTGTAATCTATGCTTCTTAAAATGGACAATTAAAAATTTAATTTAAAAAAATTATAGAAGTGCATGGTTCCATATGTAAACAGCAATGTCAACCATTGATTGTGGTTCAAAAGAATGTTTCAATATTTGTACATAAATTGTAACAAATGTACCATCCACATGTAAAATGTTACTAATAAAGGAAGGGGAAAAAGAGGTATAAATGAATCCCCTAAAATCTGTATGTGACTTTTCTGTAACCTAAATGTTCTTTGAAAACAATATGAAAAAAAGAAGATGGCAGGGAAATAAACAGAAAAAAACTGTTACCATACATACAAGACAACATATCTTAGAGTGATAAAAGACATAATATCAAAAAAGTTATTTTAATTTTATGTTTTATTTATTTTTATTAGTCAATAATGTTTTTAAATATCATTTGCATTTTATTTATTTTTAAAACTATCGTAATTCTTTCCTTTTTGTATTAATTTCATTTGGTTATTTTACTGGCTTCATTTTTTTTTTTTTATAATTTTTTTATTTTTTATTGACTTTGTAATAATATTACATTAAAAATATATATGTGAGGTCCCATTCAACCCCACCCCCCCACCCCCTCTCCCCCCCCCCAACAACACTCGTTCCCATCATCATGACACATCCATTGGATTTGGTAAGTACATCTTTGGGCACCTCTGCACCTCATATACATTGGTTCACATCATGGCCCATACTCTCCTCTATTCCATCAAGTAGGCCCTGTGAGGATTTACAATGTCCGGTGATTACCTCTGAAGCACCATCCAGGGCAGCTCCATGTCCCGAAGACGCCTCCACCTCTCATCTCTTCCTGCCTTTCCCCATACCCTTTGTCCATTATGTCCACTTTTCCCAATCCAATGCCACCTCTTCTATGTGGACACTGGATTGGTTGTGTCCATTGCACCTTTATGTCAAGAGGAGGCTCAGATTCCACCTGGATGCTGGATGCAATCCTCCCATTTTCAGTTGTAATCACTCTAGGCTCCATGGTGTGGTAGTTGTCCTTCTTCACCTCCATCTTAGCTGAGTGTGGTAAGTCCAATAAATCAGATTGTAGGTGCTGGAGTCTGTTGAGGCTCAGGACCTGGCTATCACATTGTCAGTCCAGAGATTCAAATCCCCTAAATATATCTTAAACCCCAACATTAACTGCACCTCCAGCACATTAGCATGAAAGTCTTATGAAGGGAGATCCCATCTGAGTCCAGATTCATCACACATAAACACCATTTCCAAAGAGGGGCCATCTGCCCTGGTAGTTAACCCCATCGGCCATGACCATAACTCCCATGGGTCTCTTTAGCCCTCAAAGGAACCAATATCTGGGGGTTGTATCTGCTTTATCTGTCTCTCTGACTCTGCTCAGTTGTGCATGAGGGCAAACCTTCTGCCATCCTCCAGACTCTTTTTTAGAAACTCGTAGCCATATAAACTCATTTCTCCTTTCCATTTCCCCCTTACTTTAGGTCAAACAGCATTTTAAAGTCATGGTATTTTATGTAGACATGGATATTCTGCTGATCCGCATTGAACCTTCCGTATAAGGTCATTTTCCAGTTGCATCATCAGTTGGTAGTTGATAGTGGTCCCTCGTTGCCAGGGAGGCTCATCCCCGGGTGTCATGTCCCACGCTGGGGGGAAGGCATTGCATTTACATGCTGAGTTTGGCTTCGAGACTGGCCACATTTGAGTAACATGAAGGCTGACAGAAGGAAATTCCCAGGCACAAAGTTGCTCTAGGCCTTGTTCTTATTTTGGGTTTATCAGCTCACAAGCATAGTCATTAGTATCAGGGGCTCACTGTTGAACCCTCACTCCCTCCCGGTCCCCACCACTGTACCTGGGAGACTGTCGCTGCTCCCCTAGGGACCACGACAGAGCACCACTGGCCAGGAACCCAGTACCCCCCCTACTGTGGTTTTTAATTGTTGCCACTATGAGTATATCCAAACATTACCATGCACCCTGGACATATGTTCTGTACAGCTCCCTGTCAGTGTTATATCACCTGTCATTGGTATCCCATACCAGTATCCCTCCATTGCCATTGTTGAAACACTCTGTGATCCAGAACTCCCCGAAATTTGAAGCCCAATATAATGTCATGGTCCCTTACTAGGGAATGGCATATAGCGATGAGTTTTAAGGATAGATAAAGAACTTGGATAAAGTTAGATAAAGAACTTAGATAAAGAATGTTGACTTGAAAAAATTCCACATCCTATTTTTTTCTTTCCCCCCCCCCCTAATTATTCAGCTTTTCTTCACAGGAGTCCTAGACCACAGCAATGTATATATATAATATACAGCACTCCCACACATCCACCAGAAAACCTTTTCCCTTCCACAGTGATACTATTACGCCCTATTCATATCATATTTACTTAAAGTGATGTACAGAGTCTGAGACATTAGCTTTCTAACAAGGTGACATCTGTGCTTACATTGTGGTGCATACTTTAGGATACACAGTTCTTTACATTTTTAGTTATCCTATGTTTTACATTATGGTTTACATTATCAGTCTGTCATCTCCTATATGTTATGGTGTAATATTACATGTTTTATATCCATCCTTGTGTACTCTCAAGAAACTCCTCTCTTACCCCCCATTTACCTTGGTTCCACCCATTTAACGTCCATTTTCCCTTCCACCTTGGTGCCCACAGTGACAGCCAACCTCCATTTCCTGAGGTGCCACTTCCAGAGATAGATGGAATAGTGTTCAGGGCCTAACTTGCTCAACTGCCCCAATGCCCTGGGAGCCACCCTTTCTCTCGAGGGATACAGTTCCCTCTATTTGATGGCATTAGTCCTCCCCAGGATGTGGGTCCACCCCCACTCTCACTACTTGGGTTTCTACCCCATGGTGTCACCCACTCTGGCAGAATGAGCATTTAGACATTCCCCAGGAGCCCGTCCTGCATCAGACCCTCCCCTCCGAGCATTCTAAACAGGTAGCCCTCTTTATTATATTTTGATATGATTTTCTCGGCATTTTACTCTCCACCAACACCTGACCCTCTCCTGTGTTCGTATGCTACCCCTCCCTCCCCCCACTTTTGGGCAACGTTACCCATCCGTCCCTCCCCAGCCACCCTCAAACCCGCAAAGCCCCAACCAAAGGCACCCCCTTGCCCCCCTTTTATCTCTTCTTTGTGTTCATACTTACCACCATCTCATCTTAAATTCCCCCCCTGCAGACATCGGCTCATATCCTTCCTCCACCCTCCGATTTCCTGTAAGCCTATCGTTCAGTCTCTTGCTATCTAGGGCAGCTTGTTTATTTCATATCATTGAGGTCATGTAGTATTTGTCATTCAATGTCTGGGTTGCTTCACTCAACATAAGGTTCTCAAGATTCATCCATGTTATCACATGTGTTTGTAGTGTGTTTGTTCTTACAGCCGAGTAGTATTCCATTGTGTGTATATACCACATTTTATTGATCCACTCGTCTGTTGATGGGCAATTGGGTTGATTCCAACTTTTGGCAATAGTGAACAATGCTGCTATGAACGTTGGTGTACATATATTGGTTTGTTTCCTTGTTTTCATTTCTGCTGGGTATATACCCAGCAGTGGTATTGCTGGGTCATATGGCAAATCTATGGCTAGTTTTTTGAGAAACCGCCATACTGTTCTCCAGAATGGTTGGATCCTTCTGCATTCCCACCAGCAGTGGATGAGTGTTCCCCTTCCTTCACATCCTCTCCAGCACTTGTATTCTTCTGTTTTTTTCATAGCTGCCAATCTTATGGGTGTAAGATGGTATCTCATTGTAGTTTTGATTTGCATTTCCCTGATAGCTAGAGATTTGGAACATTTTTTCATGTGCTTTCTTGCCATTTGTATTTCTTCTTCAGAGAAGTGTCTGTTTAAGTCTTTTTCCCATTTTTTAAATGGGTTGCTTATCTTTTTATTTTCAAGATATAGGAGTTCTTTATATATGCAAGTTATAAGTTTCTTATCAGATATATGATTGCCAAATATTTTCTCCCACTGTGTGGGCTCCCTTTTTACTTTCTTGACAAACTCCTTTGAGGTGCAGAAGGCTTTAATTTTGAGGAAGTCCCATTTATCTATTAGTTCTTTTGCTGCTCGTGCTTTTGGTGAGATATTCATAAATCCATTACCTATTACAAGGTCCTGTAGATGTTTCCCTACACTGCTTTCTAAGGTTTTTATGATCTTGGCTCTTATATTTAGGTCTTTGATCCATCTTGAGTTGATCTTTGTATAAGGTGTGAGATGGTAATCCTCTTTCATTCTTCTACATATGGCTATCCAGTTCTCCAGACACCATTTGTTGAATAGGCCACTCTCTCCCAGTTGAGAGGGTTTGGTGGCTTTTTCGAATATTATGTGGTTGTATATGTGAGGTTCTATATCAGAGCTTTCAATTCGATTCCATTGGTCTATGTGTCTCTCCTTATGCCAATACCATGCTGTTTTCACCACCGTAGCTTTATAGTATGTTTTGAAGTCAGGTAGTGTGATTCCTCCAATTTCATTTTTCTTTTTCAGTATGTCTTTGGCTATTCGGGGTCTCTTTCCTTTCCAAATAAATTTCATAGTTAGTTTTTCTAGTTCCTTAAAGAAGGCTGCATTGATTTTTATTGGGATTGCATTGAATGTGTAGATCAGTTTTGGTAGGATAGACATCTTAATAATGTTCAGTCTTCCTATCCATGAACAAGGAATAGTCTTCCATTTATTTAGGTCTTCTTTGATTTCCTTGAACAATCTTGTATAGTTCTCGGTGTATAAGTTCTTTACTTCTTTAGTTAAATTTATTCCTAAGTATTTGATTTTTTTATTTACCATTGTGAATGGTATTTGTTTCTTGATTTCCTCCTGATCTTGCTCATTATTGGTGTGCAGAAATGCTACTGATTTTTGCGCATTGATCTTAATACCTGCGACTTTACTAAACTCATTTATGAGTTCTAGAATCTTCGTTGTAGATCTCTCAGGGTTTTCTATGTATAGGATCATGTCATCTGCAAATAATGACATTTTGACTTCTTCCTTTCCAATTTGAATGCCTTTTATTTCTGGTTCTTGCCTCAGTGCTCGAGCAAGTACTTCTAAGACAATGTTAAATAGGAGTGGAGACAGTGGGCATCCTTGTCTTGTTCCTGAGTTTAGAGGGAAGGAGTCTAGGATTTCTCCATTGTAAACAATATTGGCTTTAGGTTTTTCATATATACTCTTTATCATGTCCAAAAAATTCCCTTGTATTCCAATCTTTTGGAGTGTTTTTATCAAGAAAGGGTGCTGTATTTTGTCAAATGCTTTTTCTGCATCAATAGATATAATCATGTGATTTTTTTCCTTCAATCTGTTTATATGGTGTATTACGTTGATTGATTTTCTCATGTTGAACCATCCTTGCATACCTGGGATGAATCCCACTTGGTCGTGGTGTATAATACGTTTAATGTGTTGTTGAATACGATTAGCAAGTAGTTTGTTAAGTATTTTTGCGTCTAGGTTCATTAGAGAAATTGGTCTGTAATTTTCCTTTCTTGTGATGTCTTTGTTTGGCTTTGGTACTAGGATAATGTTGGCATCATAGAAGGAGTTGGGTAGTGTTCTTTCTGTTTCGATGTTTTGGAATAGTTTCAGCAGGATTGGTGTCAGTTCTTTCCGGAATGTTTTGTAGAATTCACCTGTGAAGCCATCTGGCCCTGGGCTCTTCTTAGTTGGGAGATTTTTAATAACTGATTCTATCTCTCTGCTTGTGATTGGTTTGTTAAGATCATCAATTTCTTCTTTTTTTTTTTTAAATTTTTTAATTTTTATTGACTTTGTAATAATATTACATTAAAAATATATATGTGAGGTCCCATTCAACCCCATCCCCCTACCCCCCCTCTCCCCCCCCCAACAACACTCGTTCCCATCATCATGACACATCCATTGGATTTGGTAAGTACATCTTTGGGCACCTCTGCACCTCATATACATTGGTTCACATCATAGCCCATACTCTCCTCCATTCCATCGAGTGGGCCCTGTGAGGATTTACAATGTCCGGTGATTGCCTCTGAAGTACCATCCAGGGCAGCTCCATGTCCCAAAGACGCCTCCACCTCTCATCTCTTCCTGCCTTTCCCCATACCCTTCGTCCACTATGTCCACTTTTCCCATTCCAATGCCACCTCTTCTATGTGGACATTGGATTGGTTGTGTCCATTGCACCTCTATGTCAAGAGGAGGGTCAGATTCCACATGGATGCTGGATGCAATCCTCCCATTTTCAGTTGTAATCACTCTAGGCTCCATGGTGTGGTGGTTGTCCTTCTTCAACTCCATCTTAGCTGAGTGTGGTAAGTCCAATAAATCAGATTGTAGGTGCTGGGGTCTGTTGAGGCTCAGGATCTGGCTATCACATTGTCAGTCCAGAGATTCAAATCCCCTAAATATATCTTAAACCCCAACATTAACTGCACCTCCAGCACAAGGATCATCAATTTCTTCTTTTGTCAATATGGGCTGCTTATGTGTTTCTAGGAATTTGTCCATTTCCTCTAGATTGTCATTTTTGTTGGAATATAGTTTTTCAAAGTATCCTCTTATGACAGTCTTTATTTCTGTGGGTTCAGTAGTGATATCGCCTTTCTCATTTCTTATTTTGTGTATTTGCATCTTCTCTCTTTTTTTCTTTGTTAGTGTTGCTAAAGGTTTGTCAATTTTGTTAATCTTCTCAAAAAACCAGCTCTTGGTCTTGTTTATCTGTTCAAGTGCTTTCTTATTTTCTATTTCATTTAGTTCTGCTCTTATCTTTGTTATTTCCTTCCTTCTTCTTCCTGTTGGGTTACTTTGTTGTTGTTTTTCTAATTCCTTCAAATGTGCAGTTAGTTCTTCAATTTTTGCTCTTTCTTCTTTTTTGATATATGAATTTATGGCTATAAACTTCCCTCTCAGTACTGCTTTTGCTGCATCCCATAAATTTTGGTATGTTGTGTTATCATTATCATTTGTTTCAAGGTAGTCATTGATTTCTTTTGAGATTTCCTCTTTGACCCTCTGTTTTTCTAAGAGTGTGCTGTTTAATTTCCAAATCGTGGTGTGAAATCTGGGCTTCTGTCCCTTGCAAATCTCCACCTTGACTCCACTGTGGTCAGAGATAATGTTTTGTATGATTTCAATCTTTCTGAATTCGTTCAGCCTTCTTTGTGGCCTAGCATATGATCTATCTTGGAGAATGATCCATGTGCGCTTGAGAAAAATGTATATCCTGCTGTGTTTGGGTGTAGCAATCTATATATGTCTATTAGATCCAGCTCCTCTAATATACTGTTCAGATGTTTTGTTTCTTTGGTGATTCTCTTTTGAGATGTTCTGTCCAGAGTTGATAGTGGTGTATTAAAATCCCCCACTATAATTGTAGATGTATCTATTCTTTCACTTAGTTTTTCCAGCGTTTGCCTGATGTATTTAGAGGCACCTTTGTTAGGGGCATAGATATTTATGATTGTTCGATCTTCTTGACAGATTTTCCCTTTCACTAAAATGTAGTATCCTTCTTTGTCTCTCACAATTGTTTCACATTTAAAGTCTATTTTGTCTGATATTAATATAGCTACTCCTGCCTTTTTTTGGTTATTGTTAGCTTGTATGATTGTTTTCCAGCCATTCACTTTCAATCTCCATGAGTCTCTAAGTCTAAGATGTGTCTCTTGTAGACAGCATATGGATGGGTCATATTTCCTTATCCAATGTCCCAGTCTGAATCTTTTGATAGGTGAGTTTAATCCATTGACATTCAGTGTTATTACTATCAAGGAATTATTTGTTAGCCATATTTTGATTGGATTTGTGTTTGTCATATTTTGTTTGTATATTTTTTTTTGTCTTTTTTGTTGTTGTTGTTGGTCTTATACTCTCCTCCAACTTTGCCTTTCCTGTTTTTTCCTTTCTTCCTGCAGAACTCCCTTTAGAATTTCTTGAAGGGGAGGTTTCTTGTTGGTATACTCTTTCAGTTTCTGTTTGTCTGCAAATATTTTGAACTCTCCATCATGTTTGAATGCTAGTTTAGCTGGATAGAGTATTCTCGGTTGGAAATTTTTTTTCTTTAGTACCTTGACTATATCATACCACTGCCTTCTTGCCTCCATGGTTTCAGAAGAGAAATCAGCACTTAATCTAATTGAGCTTCCCTTGTATGTGATGGTTTTCTTTTCTCTTGCTGCTTTTAGGATTTTCTCTTTGTCTTGAGCATTCAGGAGCAGTAACTATTGAAGAACAATGGACCATTGACAGGCTCTTGATTTTGATGACTGTCCTTATGAAACTTTACTTTTGAAATTGAAACTCAGCCTAATATTATTGGGTGTCTAAGAGTTACCTCCTGAGAGCCTCCTTGTTGCTCAAATATGGCCTCTCTATAAGCCAAACTCAGCATATAAGCATATAAATGCATAACTTTTCTGCTAATGTGGGGCATGACTCCTGGGAATGATCCTCCGTGGCTCTGAGGGATTACTACCGAGCACCAACTAGCAACGCAACTGGAAAAAGAGCTTCATCAAAAGGGGGAAAGTGTAAAGATAAATGTGTTTATATGCCTAAGAGACTTCAAAGTGAATTGGGAGGTCATTCCAGATTTATGCTTATACATACCTCAGCAAGATTGTAAGAAATGTACCATATGAATGAAAGATGTTGCTAATGTGGGCAAGTGTGGGATGTGTAGGGAGCAGGCTATATGGCAATCACATATTTTTTGTGAAATTTATGTAATCCAACTATCTTTTAAAAATGAAGAATTATGAAAAAGGACTTTTATAGCATATAAGAATCCCTATTTAGGGCAGGAGATAAAATATCCTGTTATCACCAACTTAGAATATTTCCAGTGTCCTTGTGTGACTGCTATTATGATTTTTTGCATGTGAGTTTGTATGAAATCAAAACAAATATTATAGATTAAAAAAACTTTTTAAAAAATGTGTTTCCTAATTTTTCCTGTAAACCTGAGATGTTATTGGTGCAGGTCAAGCATCTTTAGTAAATATACCATTTCCATTTGATGAAGCATTTTGGTCATGCTTAACTTATTGGTCATGCAGTCGAAGTTGACCCTGAAACTGGGGTATTATGTGTGGAGACCCAATCTTTTATATATCAGACTTCAATTTTGACTAGAGCTAAGTATCAAGCTGATGCCTGATTTTCAAATGCAGTGTAACTGGTACTTTAGAATAAGTAGCTACAAGGGGTATCTCTAGTTAAAGGCTGCCTCCATTTGCCAGCAGCCGCAAATGACAAAATACTGTCACAGTTTTCCTTGAAGAATTGAGTAGTGTAAATCCTCCTAAATACTTTCAGTAATATTTAATTAGAAGTCAGGTTTCTGGATTTCTTTGTTTTGTTCTTTTTTTCTTATTTTCCCCCTCCCTGGAGGTCATAAGATAATGTCTACTGCAGGGCTATTGGGACTGAGGCTTCTGACTTTCCAACAAATAGAACATCATCTACAGATTGAAAAGTTGAAATCACAAGGTAGAGGAGCACATGCTTCATTCTTAGTGCCCACTGAGAGCAAATGGCAGGGGAGTTTATCTCATCAATACTTCTCTACTAGCACCTTGTCACAATTAGGATAATCCCTTGTGGCATTATGGGACAGGGAAGTAGAAGTATATAATACATTAATTCCAAAAATAGATTCTCATGGGAAAAAATAAACTGGATGTTGAATTATCTCATAAGGCCCCATCTATATCATCAAATAAATTCTGTTCCCTCATTGTGCACCTTGTGAAAACCCTACCAGTTGAGTTTGGGTGTTTTTATTTTATTTTATTTCATTAATTTTTATTACATGAACACAGACGAAAGAGTTTAACACCAGCATGAGTCAAGGGCTGCAGCAAGATTAGTGTGTCCCCTAGGCAGGAGCTTGGAGCTCTTAAGGAGCCAAAAGAGGCAACCATGGGGGAATAGCACCAGGATAATGAGATTTTTCCTATTTCTCTCCTTTTTCTTAGAATTCTCATCTTAAAGTCTTGTGCCTTGCAGCACCTGGAGAATACCAAGGCTTCAGGACATCTTTCTTTCTGACTGCTTGCAGCCTTGCTCAATTCCACATCCCTAGCCATGATTAACAACCTCTGCATGTAACATCCCTCCCCTAGGTCTATGATAAAAGATGACAAATTTGGCACAAGTATCCAAAAGGACTATAAAAGTTCTAAACCCTTCTCTCCCTCAAATCCCACACAAATTCAACTTTTCATTAAAGATTTGGAGGTCAGGTTGCAGGTGGAGGAAGACATCTAGGGACACAAAGTGTCAGAGTGAGCAAGACACATTTCCTTTTCATGCCTAGCGACCTAGTGACTGTTCGCAGATCAACCACATGACCTCAAAATATAATTTTGATTTACCTTAACCATCAGTTTTGGGGACTGCTTGACCTTTCTCCTGCCATGAAGAGAATGAACAAAATTTCTTGATGGTTCCTCCTGCTGCAGAAGGAGAGTAGACAGTAAACAAAGCACACGTAGCTGCCTCTTTCAATCCTGCCTTTCCCACAGTTTCCCCATTAAATGTGCAGGGCCCTTAGCTCCACCTCACCCAACATTGGGTTAGTGAATTTTCTATTACTTCAAGGGAGGCTTCTCATACCATAACCACAAAGTGTCCTTGTCCTTTCCTCTTCCAGATATTAGGTCTCTGTCAGCATTATATCTTCATCACAAACATTATCAAAGAATATGTATGCTTTTATATTCAAACCTATTTGCAAGCTAACAAACTAGCCAGTCAGTTTCATGGATGCTGGCAGAAGGCATGAGGATTCTGGATCTGAAACAAAAGGCTTTATTTTTCCTTGCAGAACTGGCAACAATATCTTCATGTTAATATTATTCCTCTTGCTCACTCTTTCTCCCTGCAAGTTCCATGATGTTAATACAAAGGAACTCAGGTATATGCTGCACAAATAATAGATTTGTGCTACAAGTTAGGGAGCTTGGGCATATGACTCCTGCAATTTTGTTTTTTAAAGATTTATTTTATTTCTTTCTCTCCCCTTGACTCCGTTTTCTGCTCTCTGTGTCCATTCACTGTGTGTTTTTCTGCATCCACTTATATTAATTCAGGGGCACTGGGAAACTGCATCTCTTTCTTTTTTTTTAAAGATTTTATTTTTATTCATTTAATTCCCCTCCCCTCCCCCGGTTGTCTGTTTCCTGTGTCTTTTTGCTGCGTCTTGTTTCTTTGTCCGCTTCTGTTGTCATCAGCGGCACAGGAAGTGTGGGCGGTGCCATTCCTCGGCAGGCTGCTCCCTCCGCGCTGGGCGGCTCTCCTTATGGGTGCACTCCTTGTGTGTGAGGCTCCCCTACGCGGGGGACACCCCTGTGTAGCACGGCACTCCTTGCGCGCATCAGCACTGCGCATTAGCCAGCTCCACATGGGTCAAGGAGGCCCGGGCTTGAACCGCAGACCTCCCATGTGGTAGACGGAAGCCCTAACCACTGGGCCAAAGTCCGTTTCCCTGCATCTCTTTCTTGTTGAGTCATCTTGCTGCATCAGTTCTCCGTGCAGCAACACTCCTGGGTGGGCTGTGTTTTTTTCACATGGGGTGGCTCTCCCCATGGGGTGCACTCCTTGCGCATGGGGCACCCCAACCCTGGGGCGCCCCTACATGGCACAGCACTCCTTGCACACAGTAGCACCATGCATGGGCCGGCTTACCACATGGGTCAGGAGGCCCAGGGAATTAAACCCTGGAACCTCTATACGGCAGGTGGACACTGTCAGTTGAGTCATGTCCACTTCCCAGAATCCCCCAATTTTTAACTGCATTATCATGAAGTTTGCCCTAGTTTTTCCTCAGTGGGAGGATTTACCTATATTACAATCACCAGGTAATTAATATGACCTATGCCCCAGAGAAATAATTTAATAACATATTGAAAGCTGGCTTGCACTACAAGAATCATTAAAAATTTATTTTGAAATAAAGCTGATGCATACGTGAAAAAGTTGAGATACCCACTGAGAAATATATCCTAATAGGGTCAACTTTCACATTAAAATATGGGAAAAATCAATCCTATGACCAAAAAGATTTTGAAGATTTTTTTTTTCCAAGTCCCATCTTGCTGGTGTGACAAAGTGGGATTGCTAAAAATAAGATGATAGGTAGAAATAGTATGAATAAACATCTCCAAGGATGGGGAGATGTTAACCTATTTGACACAATGGCAAGTGAGAGCAAATGAAATCAAATTATGATTTATTTTCAGAATGAACTGTATTTATAGTTGTTTTTGGAAAACCATCAATCCATACTCCCACCACATAAAAAGTCCATTCTTAGTGAATGGTTGATTGAAATTTTAAAGACTAATAATGAAATATTTATAAGAAAACAAAAGAGAACATTTCTATGGCATTAGAAAAGAAAAATATTTATAAAGGAAAAAAATTTAAAGGGGTGAATGCAAATTAGATTTTAGTAGAATTAAGAGCTTATCAGAGAGAGAGAAAGAGAATTGGGGACATAGAAGTTAAGAACTTGTTTCCAGAGTACATAAAGAATGCTTACAAACTGAAAAGAGAATGAAAGAAAATTCAACTGAGAAAAAATGGACAGAGTAAATGAACAGGCATTTCCCAGAAAGAGTCAGCAAGGGGCTGATAAACATGTGAAAACATGTTCAACTTCTTTAGTAAACCATTAACTTGTAGCATGACACAACAACCAGAAGGCTAAAATGAAAATGACAAAAATAATCAAATGTGGATAATGATGTAGATAAATAAGAAATCTCATCCACTTAAGGTGGGTGTGAAAATTGCTACAGAAATATAGGAAAACAGTTTGGCATCATCATCTGTGTCAGAATGGATGTAAACATGATGAATAATTTCAGTAAACACATAGAGGTTACAAAAACTCATACATTTCACCAAAACACAAATTCTGCCATTTGAATACCTACACTAATGATCATAGCTCCATAATGAAAATTATTCACATGCACATAACCAATGGAATTATTATATTAAATATTTGATAATGATACAATGGAATTTTATACAACAATCCTAATGAATGATCCACAAGAACTTGTAGCAGTACATATTGTCACAAAAAACATAAGGAATGGAAACTCAACGTACAAAAACATTATTGCTAAATGATTCCATTTATATAAAGTAAAAAACTGCTCAGTGGTAATAGCTGTCAGACTAGTGTTTCCAGTGTGGATAGTGGCACGGAGGAAACATAAAATTATACTAGAGCATATCAGTATTCTGGTTTGGGTGGTGTTACAGTTTGCAATTATTTCTGTGAATCCCAAAATGAGAAATATTATGTTTGTAAACTATTCTATTCTTCTGGGTGTGTTGCCCTTTGATTATTAAATTCATTTGATAATATTAAATTCATTTGAGGGGTCCTTAATTAAGTTACCTCTTAAGAGTAGGGCTTTGATTCTACCATGTGAGTAACACTTGACTCAGGTTGACTCCCTGACTCTTGGTGGACCAATATAAATTGACACTTAAGAAGAAGTGTTGGGAAGAGAGAGAGCTCTGGCAAAGTTTATCCTGGGGCCCCAGGGAGAGATAAGTCATTTGCCTGGTAGTTTGCAGCTGACCTTGGAAACAGAACCATACAGCTGAAATTGATACAGAAGGCCCAGAAATAAATGAGCTCTATGTTGGGAGAGAGAGGAAGCCCTGAGTGACAGGCCTTATGCCAGCCTGCAGCTGAGAGAGAGGAAGAACAGAGGGGAAGGCTGAACCCACACAGAGATCACTGGCCAGCTTGCTTCAACATTTGGCAACTGACTCTGGTGGGAAAGCAACTTGAGCTGAACTCTTTAGGGCCTTGTAACAATAAGTTTTTAACTCAAATAAAATACCTTTTCTAAAAACCAAAAGATTTCTGGTACTTTGCATTGACACTGCATTGGCAGACTAATACTAGTAGTTTGCTCAGGATTTGGAAGTTCTCCATGTAACATCAGTACATACATCTTATAAATAGTCTTAAATACATAAAAGCAACGTAAAAGGCTGGTAGAACATTATGACAGACATAACTTAGTGATTTTGTAGGTTTGATGCCAGACAACCACAATAAAATGAATATCACAATACAGTGATTAGACAAAATTTTTGGTTACCCGGTGATTATAAGCTATGTTTATGCTGTACCTTGGTCTATGAAGTGTGTAATAGCATTACATCTAAAAAAATGTACATAGGTTCATTTAAAAACTCTTTATTGCTAAAATAAAATGCTTACCATCTTCTGATCCTTCAACAAGTCATTACCTTTTTCCTGGTAGAAGGTCTTTCCTATATGTAAATAGCTGCTGAATGGTAACAGTGGAGGTTGCTGAAGTTTGGACTGGCTGTAACAATTTCTTAAAATAAGACAATAATTAATTTTGTTGCATTGATTGACTTTTTCACAACAGATTTCTCTGTAGTATGCCATGCTGTCTGATAGCATTTTATACACAGTAGACATTATTTCAAAATTGGAATCAATCCTTTCAAAGCCTGTTGCTACTTTATCAATGAAGTTGGTGTAATGTTCTAAATCTCTTCTTGTCATTTTGACGATGTTCACAGGATCTTCACCAGAAAATTCCATCTCAAGAAACCTCTTTCTTTCCTCATACATAAAAAAAAAACTCCTTATCTATTCACGTTTTGATATGAGATTGCAACAATTCAGTTACTTCTTCAGGTTCCACATTTAATTCTAGTTATCTTGAATTCGCATATGCTGAGATGTCCTTCACTGACATCTTCAATGCTTCAAAGTCATCCAAGAGGGTTAGACTCACCTTTCTTCAAACATCTTTTGATGTTGATATTTTGATATCCTACCATGAACCATGTTTGTTCTTCAGGGTATCAAAAAAAGTAATCCTTTCCAGAAGGCTTTCAATTTACTTTTCCAGATCCATATGAGGAATCACCATCTAAGGCAGTTATGTCTTACAAAATCTATTTCTTCAAGAATAAGACTTGAAAGTCAAAATTAACTCCTTGATACATGCACTGCAAATGGATGTTGTGGCAAAGTCATGAATTTCATTGTACATACTCATCAGTGCTTTTGGGTGAACAGGTGTGTTGTCAATGAACTGTGATATTTAGAATGGTATTATTGATTCTGAGCAGTAGGTCTCAACAATGGGCTTAAAATATTCAGCACACTGTGTTGTTAACAGATTTGCTGTCATCCAGGCTTTGTTATTCCATTTTAGCATAATTCTTAAGGGTCCTAATTTTCAGTGTGGTAAGTGAGCACTGGCTTCAACTTAAAGTCAGCAGCTGTATTTTCCCCTAATATTAGAGTCAGCCTGTGCTTCCAAGCATTGAAGTCAAATCAAACTGACTTCTCTTTTCAGTTATGAAAGTCCTAGATGTAAATTCTTCCAAGAGAAGGTTGTTTCCTCCACATAAAAAATCCTTCAATCTGCACTTAGCTGGATCTTCTAGATAACTTGCTTCAGCATTTATCTCAGCACTTGCTGCTTCACATTGCACTTTTCTGCTTTGGAAGTGAGTTATTTCCTTAGATCTCATGCAGTGACCTATGCTACCTTAGTTTTCCTTTTTCATCTTCTGTATTCCTTTCAGCCTTCATAGAATTACTGAGAGCTGGGCCTTGCTCCAGATTAGATTTTGGCTTCAATGGAATGTTGTGTTGGTTTGATCACTACGGTTTTCTCTACATCAGCAATATGGGTTTTATGTTTTCTTATCATTTGTGTGCCTATTGAAGTGGCACTTTTAATTTCCTTCCAAAACATTTCATTTACTTTCACAACTTGGCTAACTGTTGGCACAAGAGTCCACATTTTTGGCCTATCTTAACTTTCAACATGCCTTCCTTAATAAGCTTAATAATTTCAAGGTTTGATTTAAAGTAAGAGATGTGCATCTCTTCATTTGACCACATAGAGGTCATTTTAGGGTTACTAATTGGCTTAATTTCAATAAAGTTGTGTCTCAGGGAATAAGGCCTGAGGAAGGGAGGAGAAATGTGGGAATGATTGTTCAGTGGAGCAGTCAGATCACGTGCATTTATTAAGTTTGCCATCTTATGTGGTCATGTTGCTCCCCAAACAATTATAACAATAGCACCAAAAATCTCAGATAACCTAAAAGATATAATAATAAAATAAATATTTGAAATATTAGTGTAATTAGCATAATATGACATAGAGAAAGAAACAAGTACAAGCTTTTGGAAAAATGGTGCTGACAGACTTGCCCAATGCAGGGTTGCCACTAACCTTCAATTTGTAAAAAATTGCAACACATGCAAAATGCAATAAAGCAAAGTACAATAAAACAAGTTATATCTGTAGATTAGAGTTGCATTGACTTTATATTTGCAGGAAGGCAGTTGAACATATCGGGTAACTTTACCCTGTGATTAATTTTTAAAGTATACTTTAATTTCTAGGTTATAAACTAAGAGATACTGAGTTTGCAACCTCCAAAGAAAAAAGGCAAAATGTGGAATTTTAAACACAAATAAGCAGAAGATACAAAGAACAAGGAAGTTAACTAAGTGTGATGTAATAAAGAGCACGCAACAAATTTGGACATACACTCTCAAATACAGGCATCATTATATTACTCCTAAGTATATTATTGCTCCTATTAATATCAAACAATATTTGCATATATTAAATAGGATATTTTAAAAGAGATATTACTAATACATAATTACAATAGAATAGTTTTTAACCTCATTTTCATTACATTTCATATTATGATTTTATTCAGTTAAAACAGTTTCTCATTAATTCAGCTAATTAACTATTTCAGTATATATACTTACACATAGTTATAATTTTAACAAATAAAGTAACAAGCCTGGTGATATAAATCATCAGTTTAAATATGCTTTACAGTTAAACAAAATTTGCTGTTATTTTAATTTCTCAATTTATACTTTTCCAATATTATTTTATATCAAACATAATCTCGTTTTATATATATGCACATATATATGTACATGAAAATGTTAATATATGTGTATATGTAAATATATATAAGTTATATGTTTTGGGGGAGCTAAAATGTGTTTCTTTATATTTTGGCATAACATTCAATGTACAGCAAACTGATGCTGCTGTTTAAAATTTTTATGATTTTACCACTTTACATCTGCTTTACATGTAACTACAGAGAGAGAGATGTAAGAAAATGTTTCTTAAAGTTGAGGAAACATCATTATGATAATTCAGAATCCAATAAGTTATTAACTCCACATTATAAACCAAAAAAGGATATATGCTTTTCTTCTTTCAAATGGCTATTCTTCTACTGCTCCAAGGTTAATGAAAGTCTCAGTGAAAATCTTATGTCCTTTAACTTAAAGAAATGAGAGTGCTCTTCCCAAAATTTTTGTTGCCAAAATGCCCAATAGAAATGTTCTCATAATATCAAATAAAACACCCCAAGACACACAAACTTCCATCTACAGTTCAAAAATCCATGAAATTTTCTACCAGTTACCCAGATTTTTTCATATTCTCAAACTCATCTGATCTCTCCAAAAAACAGCAAAAACATATTTTTCACATTCTTGTTTGATCTATTTCAGTTCTATATGAACATTTCTACACTATTTTATATATGCCAATCTCTCTTCTCAGCATCATATTTCAAATGACTGCCATCTATCTAATTACATTAGATACCAAAATCATAACTTGCCCACAACGATCATATTCTCTGATTCAGAATCTGAAATACAGATTCCATTTTCACACCCTACTTCTTCATTATTCCATGCAGATATTTTCTTTTAGGTATTTTGAATCCCCCCCCCACACACACACACACACTCTCTTCCTTTATTATATAACTTGTGCAACAATTTGATATGTAGTGAATTTTTGGAAAAATATACTATATCAGGTAGAAACTTACATACTTGAAGACATACTTATGTAGTAATTGCATAATATTTCATTTTCAATTGTTGTTATCATTTGTTTATTCTTGTGGCAAAGGCAGGTTAGGTTGTCTTTTTCCTTGCACTTGAAGTGTGACTTTTCATAACAGTTCTTATGATAAACTAGGAGATGTATAAATCATAACTGAACATCTTGCAGAAACATACATTTACATATTTCTGAAAAGATGGGGAATTCTGTACACCTTACTTGGCAGAGTGGAACCTGAAAACACTGGGGTCACGACACATGAGAACAAAGGGGCTGAGAGATGGGAAACAGGAATTAAGAAGTGCAGCGGTGTCTACCAGCCACCAACTAGGATTATTTAAAAGAGCAAGACAAATCTGAAATATGGAGGAAAAGGTATAAAAAGTTACAAAAGTGCTCACCAGTAAAAGGATGTTTTGGGCAGCTCTGGACTCAGGGGAGGATTTCGGGGAGACATTGTTCCTATGAATATATTGGACCCTCTGCTTGTGCCTGTACAAGATGCAAACCATGGAGCCACTGGCCCAGAGCATGAGCCCCAGACATAAAGCATCAGGGACTGATAACAACACTGCATAGAGTGAGTCTGAGATTTTGTCATGACGTACAGAAGCACAGTATCCAAAACTTTTAAGGTTTGTGATGTTTTTGGTGTTCTGTCTGCCGGACATATGCACTGGAAAAATAATATTTACTGCAATGTAGATGATCCAGCACAGGAAAAGGGAAAAACCAGTGTACTTTGGGGCTTTAAATTTCAACTCTGTCCACCGGGCATTCCTGGGACTGATCATGATGGCCTGGAAAATACTCAAGAGACAGGTGGTTCCAATGGACACCCCCCTTCCCACTCTGTGAAGATAGAAAACAACTTTGCATACAAAATCATTGAACACATCTTTCAAATCAAATGCTGCCGTTGTTTGTGGTATTCCTTTACAGAGAAGGACCAAGGAATTGGCTACTAACAGGTGCTTGACAATCAAATCTGTGGACCTTAATCTGCACCCAGTGAAGGAAAGGAAGATATAATGGCAAAAAAGTGAGAAATTCCCCAGCATTCCAAATACGGTTTGTAATAAGAAGATCATTCCTATTGCCAAATCCTTGGAGGCCATTTTGTCAGTTATCTGTGACTGATTATCTCAAAACCAGAAAATACTGCATTGGGAACATAAATCATGAGCTACATTTATCATCTCAATCAAAATACAAAATTCTCCACTTACTGTTAGATTGTACTTAAAGACATATTAGTTTTTCTTTAATTAAGAGATTTCTAAGCATTGAATATATAAAGAGAAATTACTATGTATGAACTTCTGCTATCAAGTCTGTACATATACTAATTTCTATTTTCTTTGCAAATCCATGATGCACACACTGAAACTTTAATCATAAAGTTGAGGTTAATTTAGGCACAAAGAAGTTAAATGATTTGCAAAATTTACACCCTAGGTAGCTTTAACCACACATGCTATACTAAGGAAGATACCTACCTATATTATTCAAATAATCTCTCTATATTTGTTCTTACAACCTATCATTTTATTTTAGATTGATGGCATTTTATTTAAAGCTTTCCAAGTAAGTATTGAAGTTATTACATAGCTCAATATCAGTTATGAATAAGGATTTAATGATTACAGTAAAATATGGATGTCCTCTTTGTAGCATATTACTACATAAACCTATGCTATGACAAAATGGATTTAGTAAATGCCTGATAAATTCTGATTTAAGATGGCAAGAGAAAGATTCCTTTGTTTTAATGTCAGGAAAAAAAAGTATAATGACATCTCTCACTGAACTTATTTAACAACATTAGGTCATGCTCTAATATAAGGGACTTGAAACGCTAAAGCATGATAAAATATCATGGAGTTGAAACTATATCCTTACTAATTGTGGATCATATATTTATCTATTACTATCTAAATTGAGTTACCAATAAGATAAATCTGTGAAAGATATCAAAATATAAGATGTATGAAAAATAGCATCTGTAAAGCGTGAAATCTTCTGCACTGTATAAATAAAAATAATAAGATTATGTTTGATAATCTGTTTTTAAAACAGAAAATATTGAAAGATATATTTGAGCCTAACAGACACTGTCTGAAAGACTTGTTAATAAAGTTACATTATCCTTAAATATTCCTTCCCTAACATCAAGGAGCAAAACAGTCTCACCATAATCAAGAGACCACAGATATTTTCAGTAAAGGCACATTTACTGTCTTCATGAAGCAATTCATAACCCCTGACTTAAAGAAAGCATTTCCTTTTTGTCAACTGTGGTTCAGATACACAATTTCTGCAGAGGATTGGATGATTCCTGTTGATATGTCCTGTTCATTATTACAAACATGGATGTATTACATGCACACCTATATTAATTCTGAGAATTTTCTATATGATTCCTATTAGGTAGACTGACTAAACAGCAGATTCGTTACAGAATTGCAATCCTTAATCATTCTAAAAATCAGAGATTTCTTGATCACTTGGACTAAACATTAACAATTACCATCAGTGAGGAATTAACCAAATTACATTAGGAAACACCAGGGAATGGTATTGGATCTAGGACCCACACTTTTCTTTACTAGCTTAGCTCATGCTGCAGGAATTTTTCTTCTCATCTGTGCATTTTTTATTCTGGTGCAGTTTCACACCCTGAAGAATTCCTTTTTAGAATAGTATCACTTATCCTGACACTTGATAGGCCTCCTTCTCTTATGATTCTGCCTTTCCCATTGATTTAGAAAATACTTACCCAAATTCTTCTCACTCTCAATCCTCTGGTCCCAGTGAGGTGGTCATGATTGCAAATAGGGGAAATAAGATCCTGAAATAGGGTTTTGTGATTTTGTGACCTCACCTCCCCATGCAACAATTATAATTTCACTTGTATCATGAGAGTGCAGTCATGGGTTCCTGAGAATATTTCTGAAAAACATTTTTGCAGTCGCTAATTACCAAAACAATTACAAGTTTCTAATCAGGGTCTCAAAAGAGACCATTGGAGTGTTTGCATGAGGCTCTTTCTTTTCCATAATCCCTGGAGGCAAACAGGGACACATATGAAGAGAAGCAGGAAACGTTCATGTCTGAGCACGCAGTAAGTCACGTGATTCTCTGCTTCCCTTATAAGCTTTTATACCACAAAGTGAGTTCTTTCCTAATCTTCATACTATTTAGGTAAACATCATTTAATTTTTTAAAACTTTTCTTTATTTTTTAAATTTTTTCAAGTATATAATCACACATAAATGCACATAAACAATAAGTGTATAGTAATGTTGTGAACTTACAAAACAAGCATATATAACACCATACAGGACTCTAATATCTCACCCTGCCACATGAGCAGATAGGGAATCAGACAAAATAACTGAGGATTTTCAAAGAGCTATAAGAAAAAGAAAACATGCTTCTAATAACTTATATTAGAAATCACCAGATTGATTTACACAAGTGAATGTCTATCAATATGGAATTTTTTAGGAAAATACATTTTTCTAGTACTGTCCCACACTAGAAATAAATAATTAGAACAATGATAGAAAAAAGAGAAAAGTTTATAAAAGGATTCCTCAGAAATAAAACATCCAGGATCAGGTTTTTAAAAGACAGATCTACCCATTCTTTTAACAGATAAGTCAATGCTACTTACTCAATTGCCATTGTTTTTTGCAAAATTTTGAATTATAAGAATTCATTGATTTTTGTTATTAATGAAGAAGCCTAAAATATAAGTGTACCAACCAATCATTTGTTTTCACCAAAAAACAATTTGATCCTGTCCACTATTCAATCCATCTGCCCCATTTTACATGTCAGGAATTGTAAATTTATAGACTACCCATACTTTACAAACATGCACAAACACAAATTTGCTCTTTTCACACAGATGCAGACACACACGTGCATGATCACTCATAATCCCAAATCACATCTATTCACATAAACATCTTCATATCCACATTCCCACAATCTCAGTCTCACACACTTGCACTCATGCATACACTTACCATGTAAAAACACCCTCTCAATTATGCACGCTCACATAAACTCACACAGTCAAACCCACTCTCATAAATTCACACCCTCACCGTCACCACGTGGATGTGTAATGAAGTAAATTGCTCATGTATGGAAGAGTAGTGATACCTTCAGACCTCTGGAGGCCTAGGTGGTGCTTATTACATATTTGTGATCTTCCCAAGACTCCAATCACCTACAAAAGCCTCATTTTCCATGTTCAGCATTTACAAATGAGTTGTTTTTTATTTTAACATTCTATTTTTAAATTTTTATTAAATTGTCTTTTTAAAAAGGATACATAGATCACAAAAAATGTTACATTAAAAAATATGAGGATCCCACATACCCCACCCCCATTCCCCACTCCTCCCACATCAACCTCTTTCATTACTGTGGCACGTTCATTGCATTTGGTGAATACATCTTGGAACACAGCCGCACTGCATGGATTATAGTTTACATTGTAGTTTACACTCTCCCCCAGTACATTCAGTGGGTTATGGCAGGATATATAATGTCCAGCATCTGTCCCTGCAATATCATTTAGGACAACTCCAAGTTCCAAAAATGTCCCCACATCTCATCTCTTCTTCCCTCTTCCTACCCTCAGCAACTACCGTGGCCACGATCAAGGTTTCATGCTGGGAAAGCTGGAGCATTTAGGGGAGTGAATTTTCCTATGTGTGAGATAGAGCAGGGTAATAAAAAGTGCACTGGGAAAAGGAACATAGGAATAATACATGGGTGCAGATTCAGGGGCACAGGAGGGTAAAGAATGCAGGGAAAATAGAAAATAAAGAAGGATAAAAGGCATAGAAAAAGGCAGGTATGAATAAGAGGCACAAGAGATTTAATAGCTTTGAGGAGTTAAAGAACATCATTGGGAGAAGAGGAATAACTATTGAGGTATGAAGACCAGGATACTTAGTTTCTCAAGGGAAGGATAGAGGGTGGAAAAAGGAGATGAAGGTTATGAACAACAATGACAAAGGGATGCAAAATGTGCAAAGGGCAATTAATGGATGTGAGGAAGCTAGTTGGCATCATAGAACTAAATGTCCCCGGAGAAATGAACAGGCTTCATAGTATTGGCATAATTTTGAAGGGGTGTGGATGGCAGACATATGGGACCCAAGCATGCCCTATGGTCATGGGTTTGGGCTCGAGGGCAGCAGAAACCAAAGTCTCAGGAAATAGCCTGAGATCATTGGAACAGGGGAGTTGCTTTAGGGTAGGGGAGAAGGAAGGCATTGTTGTGGGAAACTGGCTTACCTATTAGTTGTTTCTTGTTGTGCATGATGGTCGGAGTTGCCTCCTGTTATTGTTTATTACCTATTTGTTTTTTCTTGTTATTGTCAAGATGTTCCAGTACCTTATTGTAGATTTTGCAAGTTGCTTCTTAACTTTCAAGTAAATACAATGGAGAAACTAGGGTTGAGGTTCTCAGTTTCAAAAGCGGTGAAGCCCCCTGATACCATCTTTGTTTCCTCTCTTGTGTCTCTCTTTCTGTCCTTTATTTCTTCATTCTGAATTGCCTTCCCTTTGTGCAGACCTACTGCTGAGCTGGTCTCAGCAAGGCATGGAGGAGGAAGGTTGTGGAGACAATGTAATTTCAGAGGGTTGTGCTAATTCT
Organism: Dasypus novemcinctus; assembly: GCF_030445035.2. Classification (NCBI taxonomy): domain Eukaryota; kingdom Metazoa; phylum Chordata; class Mammalia; order Cingulata; family Dasypodidae; genus Dasypus; species Dasypus novemcinctus. Next base: position 10,317,510 of record NC_080702.1, on the reverse strand, counting down.
GGAATATGAACCATGGAGGGATGGAGGTCAAAAGGGATATGGGGTGGATTCAGGGGAGCAATAAAGAAGTTGAGAATAATTGAGTGGAGGTGAGGTGGCAGGTGGATGTTTAAGGAATGCCTACAAATCACAACTATGCAGGGAAAGAAGGCATGAAGGTTGGGGATAAAATTTACAGTGGCGGATGAGTCATTAAATCATTCCACCATTCTTTGATTCACACATTTACAGTCAACTTAGAACATATTCATTGATAGAGTCTAGTTTCAGTATATGAGGTAAAAACCTTTCTTGCACTAAATATGCTTAAAACCTCTCAAGCTGAGCATATAGTAAAGGACTGCACATTGGATTTTGGGGGATCAAATCTCCACAGCCTCTCTGCTCTTGGTATATCAGGTACAGGTGTGACCACAGCTGCCTTGGCAGGAAAGTCTGTTGACTAATATCTGGCCCTCAATATGGGAAAGAGGTGCCAGTCTGTCCTTTTCCCAAGTTCTGCCTATGCTACAAATTGCTTAAATTTCCCAAGACTGGTATGAAATAAAAAACATTTTAAATGTGGTGTTTCTAAAGTAGAACACATGTTTAATTATTAGAAAATAAAATAATACATTGCAAATTTTAATTATGTTTTCCACTTGTTTCTTCCTTGTGAGATACCCTCAAAGATGTAATGAAAGACAATAAAATTGTAGACACAACAAATATATATGTAATTTTATACACAAATATGCATATAAAATTTATATACATAAATTTGACCAAAATTTCAATAGTCTCATAATATCATATGCAGATCTCCATGTTTGTGTTATGTTGCAGCCTAGGCAGACATAATTAATACTGCTAATTATCTGGCCTTAAAACAGGGAGCTTATTCTGGATAAACTTGGCAGGCCTGATGTAATCACATGAATCATTAAAGTAAAATCACAGAAATGTCTCAGCGGAGAAAGTCATACATTTGAAGCACTAGGGGCATTTGATGCTCTTTTATTTTTATTCTACTATAGAGTTATTTTATTGTCTTTTTAAAAAGATACATACATCACAAAAATATTACATTAAAAAGGTTAATGGAAGCAGACTTGGTCCAGTGGTTAGGGTGTCCGTCTACTACATGGGAGGTCCGCAGTTCAAACCCTGGGCCTCCTTGACCCGTGTGGAGCTGACGCATGCGCAGTGCTGATGCACACAAGGAGTGCAGTTCCATGCAGGGGTGACCCCCGAGTAGGGGAGCCCCATGTGCAAGGAGTGTGCCCCGTACGGAGAGCTGCCCAGTGTGAAACAAAGTGCAGCCTGCCTAAGAATGGTGCCCCCCACAGGCAGAACTGACACAACAAGATGATGCAACAAAAAGAAACACAGATTCCTGTGCTGCTGAAAACAACAGAAGCGGACAAGAAGAAGACGCAGCAAATAGACACAGAGAACAGACAATGGGGGGGAGGGGAGAGAAACAAATAAATAAATCTTTAAAAAAAAGGTTTAAGAGGTTCCATATCCACCACACCACACCCCATCCCTCTCTTCTTCCATATCAACAACATCTTTCATCACTGTGGCACATTCATTTGGTGGATACATCTTGGAGCACTGCTGCATTGCATTGATGTTCACTTTATTATTATTATTATTATTTTTTAATTGTTTCTTTCATTCCTCTATTTATTTTTTAAATATTACATTTAAAAAAATGAGGTCCCCAGATACCTCCACCCCCCTCATCCCACTCCTCCCACACCAAGAAACTCTTTCATAATCGTGGGGCATCCATTGCACTTGGTGAATACATTTTGGAGCACTGCTGTACCACATGGATAATGGTTCACATAGTAGTTTAAACTTTTCCCAGTCAACCCAGTGGGCCACGGCAGGACATACAATGTTTAACATCTGTCCCTGAAGTACCACCCAGGACAACTCCAAGTTCTGAAAATGTCCCCACATCATATCTCTTCTTCCCTCTCTCTATCCTCAGCAGCTACCATAGCCACTTCCTCCACATCTATGCTACAATTTCTTCCATTACTATTCACAATTGTTCCATAGTAGACTATCAGTAAGTCCACACTAATCCATACTCTATTACTCCATCCTGTGGATCCAGGTATGGTTATGTCCACTCCGCCTCTATATCAAGAAGGGATTTTGATTCCACATGGATGATGGATGCAATTCTCCTGCTTGCAGTTGTAGGCACTCTTGGTTCCCTGGTGTGGTGTTTGACCTTCTTCACCTCCTTGTTAGCTGACTGGGGTATGTTCAATAAAGAGGAAGGTAGGAGTTTCAAGTCTGCTGAGGCTCAGGGCCTGGCTGTCACATGGACAGTCCAGAGATTCAGATCTCCTGAGTATACACCAACCCCAGCACCAACCACTGGTCTGGTAAAAGTAACAGAAGTGGCATGTGTAGAAAGTTCACTTCTGAGCCCAATTGCATCACATTCAGGAATACAAACTCCAAAGTAGGGCCAACTGACAAGGCACTGAACTCCAGAGCCATCTGCCATGACCACAGAACCTGTGTGTCTCCCTATCCCTCAGAAGCACCAGTACCTGGGGTTGTATCTCCTTTGGCTGTCTCTGGGACCCTGCTGAGGCATACATAAGCATGACCCTTCTGATGACTTCCTGACTCTTTTTTGGAGACTCATAGCCATATAAACTCATTTGGCTTTCCATTTGTCCCTTTTATTCAAGGTCAAAAAGCAGTTTTTAACACCCGATATTACATGTAGGCTGTGATATTCTGCTGGTGTGTGTTGACCATTTTATTCAAGGGCTCTTTCTAGTTATATCATCAACTGGTGCTTGATAGTAATCCCTCAGCACCAGGGAGGCTCATCCCTGGGAGTCATGTCCCACACTGGGGGGAAGGTAATGCATTTACATGCTGAGTTTGGCTTAGCGAGTGGCCACATTTGAGCAACATGGAGACTCTCAAGAGGTAAGTCTTAGGCACCCTGCAGCTCTAGGCCTAATTCATATTTCAGGCTCTTAGGCTCATAAGCATAGTCATCAGTATCAAGGGCTCATTGTTGTACCATCCTTCTTTATTGGTCTTTGCCATTGCACTTGGGGGATTATTGCTGTTACATTGGGGAATGTGACGGAGCTCCCCTGGCTAGGAATTCAACACTGCCTTAGTTGTCATTTTTAACTGTAACCATTATGAAAATATCCAAAAATATTTTGTACCCTAAATACATGCCTGGGAGAACTCCTTCCCAACTATGTGCCCCCTATCAATAACACCCCACACCAGTGTTCCTCCCCAGCCATAGTTGAAACTCTCTGTGGTCTAAAACATCTTTAAAAATGAAGCCTAATATATTACCAGGTTTCAGTAATAGTAAAATGGCATATTGCAATGGGTTTAAAGGTTAGATATAGAACACATACTAATTTAGAAAAAATTAAATGAAGTAAAAATAAATTGGAGTATCAAAAATGAGAAAAATGAAAAAGGTTTGTTTTTGATACTTTGCCTTTCATCACTGCAATAGTTGTTGCTCTGTATGTACAGTGGCAATGCAATTTCTTCCATTTCTTCCTCAGTGTCTATATCCTTTCTCTTTTCTTTCTAATTTTTAAGTTTGTATTTACAAAAGTTTTAGATCACAGTAATTCATACATACAATATACTTTACTCCCACATATCAAACACCAAACACTTTGCCTCTTCCCCAGCAATAATCTTTGCACATGTTCGTAATTCATTTGCTGAAACTGATGTACAGATATTGTAACAATAGCTTTCAAACATGGTTCAATTTGGGTATACATTATATTCTATACTACACAATTTTCTAAATTTTTAGTTATCTTATGTTTTACCTTATGGTTTACATTTTAGCCTATAGACTTTTATACATTTTTGATATAATTTAACATGTCCTATTCCATCATTGCATGATCTTGTGGAACACTTCCATTGCCCCACAGCTACACTGATTCCATCTGTTCAACACCTCTTTCCCCCTTCCCTCAGGGCCTGCCATGAAAGTCAATCTTAATTACTTGAAGGACCATATTCACAGATACTCACAACAATGTTGAGGGCTTCACATAATCGACTGCCCTAACCCGTTGGGAGCCAGCAATTCTCTTGAGAGATACAATTCCCTCTGTTTGAGAACATCAGTCCTCTGAGGATGTGGGTATACCTTCATTTTCATTGTATGGGTCTCCACCCAATGATATAATGCACTATGACAAAATGAGCACTCACACAGGCCTGGCCTGTGTCAGATGCCCCCCATTAAGCATCTTAAACAGGTTACCTTCCTTATCATATTTTTAAAGAGTTTTTCAACATTGTAGTTTCAACCACATACCTGACAATCTCCTATGTTCAAATGCTCCCCCCACCCTCCCACAATTTCTTGGGCCATCTGACTCATCCTCCCATCCCTAGTCCCCCTCAAGCCCTCAAAGCCCTACCCAAAGGTACCCATATGTCCCCACTTTATCCCTTCTCTGTACAAATACTTACCTCCAGGTTAGCATAGATTTCACACAGGTAAGTTTTAGCTCACAACCCTCCTCTACCCCCCCAACTTCCTTTAAGCCTATCATCCAATCTCTAGCTTTCAGAGACAGCTTGGTTTACTTATTTCATATCAGAGAGGTCATGCAGTATTTATCCTTCAATGCCTGGCTTGCTTCACTCAACATAAGGTCCTCAACATTCATCCATGTTATCACATGTGTTTAGTACTGTATTCCTTCTTACAGCTGAGTAGTATTCCATTGTATGTACATTCCACATTATATTTAGCCATTCATCTGCTGATGGGCATTTGGGTAGATTCCAACTTTAGCAATACTGAATAATGCTGCTATGAAAATGGCTGTGCATATATCAGTTTGTGTCCTTATCTTCAGTTCTTCTGGGTATATAGCGAGCAGTGGAATTTCTGGGTCATATGTTAAACCTAATTTTTTGAGAAACCACCAAACTGTCATGCAGAATGACTGAATCCTTTTGCATTCCCACCAGCAGTGGATGAGTGTTCCCATTCCTCCACATCCTCTCCAGCACCTGTAGGCTTCTGTTTTTTGATAGCTGCCAGTCTTATGTGAGTAGACGGTGTTTCATTGTAGTTTTGATTTGCATTTCCCTAATAACTAGTGATTTTGAGCATTTTTTCATGTGCTTTTTAGCCATTTGTATTTCTTCTTTGGAGAAGCATCTGTTCAGATCTTTTTCCTTTTTAAAAATAGATTGTCTTTTTATTTTCAAGATATAAGAGTTCTTTATATATGCAGGATATAATATCCTATCCGATATATGGTTACCAAATACTTTCTCCCATTGTGTAGGCTCTCTTTTCACTTTCTTGGCAAACTCCTTTGAGGTGCAGAAGGCTTTAATTTTGAGGAAGTCCCATTTATCTATTTGTTCTTTTGCTGCTCGTGCTTTGGGTGTGAAGTTCATGAAGCCATTTCCTAGTACAAGGTCCTGTAGATGCTTCCCTACACTGCTTTCCAAGGTCTTTATGGTCTTGACTCTTATATTTAGGTCTTTGATCAATCTTAAATTTATTTTTGTATAAAGTATGAGTTGTTAATCCTTTTTCATTCTTTTACATATAGATATACAGTTCTCCAGGCACTATTTGTTGAAGAGGCTTTTCTCTCCCAGTTGAGTGTGTTTAGTGGCCTTCTCTAATAACATATAACTTTATATATGAGGATCTCAATTTGGTTCTGTTGGTCAGTGTGTCTATCATTGTGCCCATACCATGCTGTTTTCAATACTGTAGCTTTGTAGTATGTTTGGAAGTCAAGTAGTGTGAGCCCTTCCATTTCATTTTTCTTTTTCAATATGTCTTTGGCAATTCAGAACCTCTTTCCATTCCAAATAAATTTCATAGTTTTCTATTTCATTAAAGAATGCTGTGTTGATTTTTATTGAGATTGCGTTTAGTCTGTAGATCAATTTTGGTTGGATAGACATCTTAATAATATTTAGTCTTCCTATCCATGGACAGGGAATATTCTTAGATTTATTTAGTCTTCTTTGATTTCCTTTAGCAGTGTTGTGTAATTTTCTGTTTATAAGTCTTTTACATCTATAGTTAAATTTATTCCTAGGTGTTTGATTTTTTTATTGACTATTGTAAGTGGTATTTGTTTCTTGATTTCCTATGAGATTGCTCATTATTGATGTACAGAAATGCTATTGATTTTTCCACATTGATCTCATAATCTGCAAATTTACTGAACTCATATATAAGTTCTAGAAGCTTTGTTGTAGACTTCTCAGAGTTTTCTATGTATAAGATCATGTCATCTGCAAATAACGAAATTTTGGCTTCTTCATTTTCCAATTTGGATGCCTTTATGTCTGTTTTTTTCTTCAGTGCTCAAGCAAGTACTTCCAAAACAATGTTGAATAGAAGGGGTGATAGTGGGCATCATTGTCTTGCTCCTGATCTTAGAAGAAAGATTTTAGAATTTGACCATTGTAAATGATATGAGGTGTGGGTTTTTTATATACCTTTTATTATATTCAGAAAGTTTCCTTCTAATCTTAGCTTTTGCAGAGTTTTTATCAAGAAAGGATGGTGTATTTCATCAAATGCTTTCCCTGCATCTATAGATATGATCATGTGATTTTTTAAAAAAGATTTATTTGTTTATTTCTCTCCCCTTCCCCCATCCCAGTTGTCTGTTCTCTGGGTCTTTTTGCTGTATGTACTTCTTTGTCCACTTCTGTTAGCAACACAGGAATCTGTGTTTCTTTTTTTTTTTTTTCCTGTCATCTTGTTGTTTCAGCTCTCCGTGTGCGTGGCACCATTCCTGGGCAGGCTGAACTTTCTTTCGCACAGGGCCGCTCTCCTTACAGGGTGCACTCCTTGTGCGTGGGGCTCCCCTACATGGGGACACTCCTGAGTAGCAGGGCATTCCTTGCATGCCTCAGCACTGTGCATGGACCAGTTCCACACGGGTCAAGGAGGCCCAGGGTTTGAACTGCAGACCTCCCATGTGGTAGACGGATGCCCTAACCACTGGGTCAATCCGATCATGTGTTTCCGATCATGTGTTTTTTTTTCTTCCATCTGTTTATGTGGTGTATGATATTAATTGATTTTCTTATGTTGAACCATCCTTGCATACCAGGAATGAATCCTACTTGGTCATGGTGTATAATTCCTTTAATGTATTGTTGAATATGATTTGCAAGTATTTTGTTGAGGCTGTTGATGTCTAGGTTCATTAGAGAGATTGGCCTGTAATTTTCCTTTCTTGCAATGTCTTTCTTTGGCTTTGGTATTAGGGTAATGTTGGCTTCATAAATGAGTTAGGCAATGTCCCTTCTGTTTTGATTCTTTATTGATGTATGAATTTATGGCTAAAAATTTCCCTCTCTGTACAGCTTTTGCTGCATCCCATAAGTTTTTTTTTTTTTTTAAAGATTTATTTATTTATTTAATTTCCCCCCCTTCCCTGGTTGTCTGTTCTTGGTGTCTATTTGCTGCGTCTTGTTTCTTTGTCCGCTTCTGTTGTCGTCAGCGGCACGGGAAGTGTGGGCGGTGCCATTCCTGGGCAGGCTGCACTTTCTTTTCACGCTGGGCGGCTTTCCTCATGGGCACACTCCTTGCGCGTGGGGCTCCCCCACGCGGGGGACACCCTTGCGTGGCATGGCACTCCTTGCGTGCATCAGCACTGCGCATGGCCAGCTCCACACGGGTCAAGGAGGCCCGGGGTTTGAACCGCGGGCCTCCCATGTGGTAGACGGACGCCCTAACCACTGGGCCAAAGTCCGTTTCCCAATCCCATAAGTTTTGATATGATGTGTTATCATTTTCATTAGTTTCAAGGTAGTTATTGATTTCTTTTGAGATTTCCTCCTTGATCTACTGTTTTTCTAATAGTGATTTGTTTCACTTCCAAATTTGTTGCCAAATATGTGTCTCTGGTCCTTGCACATTTCCAGCATCATTCCACTGTAGTCAGGAAAATTATTTTGGATGATTTCAATCTTTCTGAATTCAGTGAGACTTTTTCTGTGGCATAGCATGTGGTCTTTCTTGGAGAATGATCAATGTGCACTTGAGAAGAATGTATATCCTTCTGTTTTTGGATGTAATGTTCTGTATATGTCTATTGGGTCCAGCTCCTCTAATATATTATTTAAGGTCTTTGTTTCTTTATTGATTCTCTTTTGTGATGTTCTGTCCAAAATTGATAATGGTGTATTAAAGACACTGTAATTATAGAGTGTCTTCACATAGTTTTCACATAGTTTTTATCACTGTTTGCCTCACATATTTGGAACTGCCATGGTTAGGAGCATAAATGTTTATGATTGTTCTTTCTTCTTGAAAGATTATCCCTTTCACTAATATGTAGTGTCCATCTTTGTCGCTCACAATAGTTTTGCATTTAAAGTCTATTTTGTCTGATATTAATATAGCTACTTCTGCCCTTTTTTGGTTATTGTTTGCTTGTAAGATTGTTTTCCAGCCATTCACTTTCAATTTCCTTGAATCCTTGGCTCTAAAATGTGTTTCTTGTAGACAGCATATGGATGGCTTGTATTTCCTTATCCAGTCTTCCAGTCTGAGTCTCTTGATAGGCGAGTTTAATCCATTGACTTTCAGTGTTATTACTTTCAAGGAATTACTTATATTAGCTATATTTTCTTTGAATTTGTGTTTGTCATATGTTGTTCGTTTTATTATCTCTTTTTTCATTTTAGTTGTTCTTACACTCTCCTCCAACTTGTCTCTCCTGTTTTTTTCTTTCCTCCTGCAAAATTCCCTTTAGTACTTCTTGAAGTGTAGGTTTCTTGTTGGCATACTCTCTTTGTTTCTGTTTATCTGTGACTATTTTGAACTCTTCATCACTTTTGAATGCTAAATTTGCTGGATAGAATATTCTTCGTTGGAAAAACTTTTCATTTAGTACCTTTACTATGTCATACCAGTTCTTTCTTCTCTCTAAGTTTTCAGATGAGAAATAAGCACTTAATCTTATGTAACCTCCTTTGTATGTGATAGTTCTCTTTTCTCTTGTTGCTATTAGTAATTTCTCTTTGTCTTGAGCATGGAATAATTTGACCAGTATATGTGTTGGGGTAGGCCTGTTGGGATTTATGCTGTTTGGAGTGCATTGTGCTTCTTGGACATATACATCTATTTCCCTCAAGTAGGTTTGGGAAGTTTTCCTCCAATACCCCTTCTGTTCCCTCCACTACTCTCCTCCTTCTGGGATGCCTACAATGTATGTTTTTGTGCATTTTGCATTATCATTCATGTCCCTAAGTCCCTGCTGGAGTTTCTCTTTTTATCAATCATTTCTACTATCTATTTGATTTCAGATGTACTGCCATCCACATCACTAATTCTTTCCTCTGCCTCATTGAATCTGCTGTTATTTGCTAGGAGAGTATTTTTGATTTCTTGCACTGTGCTGTTGATCTCCATCATATCTGTTATTTTTTTGGGTGAGATTGCAATTTCTTCTGTATTCTCTCCAAGTGTTTAATCTCTTCCTTCACTTCATCAAATTGGTCCCTAATATATGTTTTGAGAACTTTAATTGTTTGTTTGATATTCTGCTCCTCTACCTGCTGTTTAGTGCATTCATTGGATTGAGCAATGTTTTTCTCATTATTGCGTTGGTTTGTAGTTTTTTGTTGCTGCCTGGTCATCATTTTATCTTGAAAGGTTTACTTAGTTTCTTAGCTTTTTTCCTAGTCTTGGGGTTTGAGTTAGTTGTTTTTGTGTGTGTGTTAAGTCTTCTCTTTATCACTTTGTTCTTCTTATTCTATTTCCTTGTTGTTGGCTAAGTTCACTTGAAGGAAAATATTAGGGTCCAAACAAGCAAAAGGAGTATAAAAAGAAAAAGAGTATGAGTAGTATTGATAGTAAGTGTTACAGAGAACCATGTGAGATATAGAAGAACAGATAATAGAGTCATGTAAGCTTTGTAGAGTTATAACAGTAAGAAAAGTAGAGTACCTATAATGAGACAGTAAACTGAATATGGGGAGGAATATAGTATGAATTAAAAAGCCAGTGTGTTCAGAAAAGAAGGAAAGAGAAAAGAAAGGACAATAATATAAAGAGTGAATAAAAGACAGAAAACAGAACAAAGGTATTAGAAATAGAGTCACAAAAATTGGGGGCCAACCAAGAGAGGTGGGATGTAAGAGAAACAATAAATGATGGAGGATAGAAAGATGCAGAGGAAAGGGGATAGTGTTGGTGGCCAAAACCAGCACACATGGAAAATAGGAAAGGGAGGATGAGGAAACACAGCAAATATGAAGCACTCCCTGAAGGACTAATATTAAAAAAATAAAACAGAAGTGAAAGAAAGAAAAAATAAAGGGGGGGGAGGAGAAAGCAAGACAAAGAAAGAGAGAGAGAGAGAGAGAGAGAGAGAGAGAGAGAGAGAGAGAGAGAGAGAGAGAGAGAGAGAGAGAGAGAGAGAGAGAAAGAAAGATAAAAGGACCCTGGGGAGATAAAGAGGAAGGAAAAACAAGAAGACAAACCAACAAAAAAGCCATAAAAAGTTTCAAGCAAGGCAACCTCTTTGCAGTTAAATAAAATGCTTAGGAGTCTGAGGTTTCCCCTTTCTCCCTTCCTCACTTCCCTCTCAGGGCAGCAGAAAAGCTGCATGTGGGGTCTGGTAGGAGATTCACGGGGGTCTTTGATGACTCAGCTCAGCACAGAAAACAGTGACTCTTAATTTCCAGAGAGAGAGAGCACCCACACCTCACCAGAAACCACAAATATGCTATTGGAAGCTTGGAAATCACCTCTCCCTAAGGTACCCTACAGGAAGGTTAGTTGATTTTCTGACTCCACTTTTCCCTGACCAAGTTTCCCATCCCAGGGTGTTTAGGTAAATTGGGCTTTCGTAGCACATTTGCCTCTCCTTTTTACCCATGCTCTCCCCAAGTCAGCTGGTATGCTCCTCCAAGCTCAAAAAAGGTGGGAGGGGAGGACCAGAAAATTGAGGCTACATTCATTTGGCCCCTCTGCATCTCACACCAAATCCCTCCCACTAATGTAGTCAGTCCAAAACCAGAGGGCTAGGGTATTCCAGGACCTCAGGGAGCACTGGATTCTGGAAAGGGAAGTCTAGGATTTTGCAGACTCAAGGTATGTCGGTCTGTGGAATGTGGGCTAAGGGGGTTTAGGGGGCACGGATCTGGGGACCATGCATCTGGGGAACACAGGGCTTGGGAATGCCACCACACAACCAACAGTTTTCAGGAACACTGCAGCCGCAATCCTTAGGGATAATGTCCCACTCCCCCACAACTTCCAACCTCTGTGCTATAAACCCACAATTTTACCTTTAGCAAACACTACTGCTGTCACAGTCTCTCCCAATTGATGTCTTTTCATTCCTGCATTGCTACCCCCTCTCCAGCCTGCTCCACCAACATTTCAACCCTACCCAGTTGCTTCTTTGCAGGAGAGATTATGAGGTACACTCACTCAGATGTCATCTTGCCCCACCTCTTCTGATGTTCTCTTGATGACTCTGAAGATAAAAGGTGTCACATGAAACTATGAGAAGGAAATTAATTCTCCCAACAACCTGAATCATCCCAGAGGTGTTTTCTCTCTGAAAGCCAACAGATGAGAGCCTAATTTGGCTGCAATCTATTTCAAACTTGTGAGACTCTACATCGAGGAACAAGCTAAGGCCAGGGGACTTCTGAAACATGAACTGTGAGAAAACAAATGGTGATATTATTTGCTATTAAATTCATGACACTTTTCTATACTGAGGATGGTGGTTAAGAATACAGTTATAAGAATGTTCTTTCAAGATCTATGGTGAAGGTATGTCACTGGTACGGGGTGTTCATAGTGGGGCAATATATGGAGGAAAATGCACCTAAAACATATTTCTTTGGTACGTGAATGTTTTCTTTTTAGGAACCCACAAAGTAGCCAACAAAAGATTAAACTTCCATTCTGGGGAATACTGATACTTTGTCAATAAAATGGCAAAAATCTCATATATAAATATATACAGCAACTAATGCAAGTAAACAGGCCAATATGCCAAGTCCCTGGTCTTGTACTTAAGAATATTATTCTTAAATAATATGCTTGTACTTAAGAATATTATTTCTGTAAAAATGAAGCTTAGCTTAATTATAATTTATTCCTAAGTGCTACCTCCTGAAAATCTCCTTGTTTCTCAGATGTGGCCCCTTCTAAACCAAATTCAGCAAATAAACTCACTCCTACACCCTGAAGTGGGACATGACTCTTGGGGATGAGCCTCCTTTGCACCAAGGAATTATTAACGAGGACCAACCAGAAATGAATCTGTTAAAATACCTTGGCCAAAAGGTTGAAATATTGAATACAAAAGAATTTAAACAGATAAGGGTTTAGAAGGCAAGTTGGGAGGTAATTCAGAGGTCTCAGGCAGTTCTCACTAACTGCAAAAATAATAGAAGCCCCAGACAAATATATTTCTGAGGGCTGGTGAAATCCAGGCACTGTAGGCAAGGCATATAACCTCATGAAATCAAGATCTCCTAGGCTGGCTCTATTTTGAAAAACATGATAAACTATTTCCCCAATATAACAAATTTAGAATCATTTTTAATTTCTCTAATCATGATTTTTCTACCCCGTTTATTTGAACTGATAACTTTACCTCTACCCATTAATATATATCTCATAGATTTAAATCTTCAGTCTCTACATATGAGAGTTGAACCCTGAATTTCAGCAAGATTGTTTTAATAACTTCATATGAAAAACACTAGTTATTTTATCATTTACTGATAATTTTTTTTGTCTGAATCAATCATATGATAGTTTGAATTGTTCTGTTAATTCTATATTCATCAGTTCACATTCCTAGGTCAAGAAGAGTTTTCCCTTTTACACTTTTCTGTTTTTATTATCACAATGGATTTAAGGATTCCTTTTCCTTCATGGTGAGATGATATATTAAATTAATAATTTTTTCTTTTGAATCACAAACTCACTCAAAAGTTTTCATTGAGAAGTTCTTCAAGACAGCAAACATACATTTTAATGTCTTTTTCACACACACATATTATAATGTTTATATATTATATATAATATTAAATTTTGTATGTTAAACATTTTAAAGATATAATCAATGGCATTAATTTCTAGTGTTGTTCTACCCTCACCGACATCTGTTACAAACCATTTTCATCACCTGAGACACAAATTTTGCTCCCACTAAGCAGTATCTCCTCATCCACTCCTAACCTTTGTAATCTCTAATCTACTCTCTATCTCAATGGATTTGCTTATTCTAGACATTTCCTATGAGGAAAATCATGGAGTATTTGTTCTTTGGTGTCTTGTTCACTTAGCATAATGTTTTTAAGATTCAGCTATGCCATAGCATGTATGAGAACTTCTTTCTCTTATGTTTGAACAATATCCCATTTTATAGATAAGCCATGTTTTGTCTTTTTGAAGTATCAATTAGTGTTAAAACATTTTAAAAAAGAATTCTTATTGTATAGATATGCCATAATTTATCTTTTAAAATTTCCCATAAACTCTGATCTGCTTTCTATTACTTCCAATTTACTCTTTCTAGTCATCTCTTATAAGTGATACAATTAAATTTTTGTCCTTAGGTGTGTGGCTTATTTCAGAGAGCATAACATTTTCAAGTTTGTCCCATGCTGCAGCATGTCTCATAACTTCATTTTTTCTTATTATGAAATAATATTTCATTGTGTCTGAGCAACACTTTTTGTTTATCCATTCATTCATTCATTGATATTGGAGTTGCTTCCAGATTTTGAATGTTGTGCATAATGCTGTTATAAACAATGATGCACAAATACCTGTTTGTGACTCTGTTTGAGTATATTAACAGAATTGGAATTGCTTGGCCCAATGGTAATTCTTTACTTAATTTTCTGAAAGATGGCTATATTGCTTTCTGTATCTACATCACTTTTTATTCCTACAAACATTCTCTAGAGTTCCAATTTCTCTAAAAATATCACACAATTTTTAAATAACAGTAGTCTTTGTGGTTGTGCAGTGTTATCTAATTGTGGCTTTAATTTTCATTTTCCCAAGAACTAATTGTTTTCAGCTTCTTTTTTGGTGGTTATTGGCTATTTGCATGTTTTTTTAAAAAGTAATATCTATTCAATTGCTTTGGCCATTTTTTAATGGGTTCTTTATCATTTTGTTTTACTGCATTGTAAAAATCCTTTGTAGAATCTTGATAGTAAACACATATGAGATATATGGTTTGAGAGTTTTTTCTCCCATTCTGTAGGCAGTATTTTTAATTTATTGATTATTTCCTTTCATGTACTGAAATTTTTAGATTTAATGCATTAAATTGTATGTATTTTTAAACCTTTATATCTCAGGCTTTTAGTATCATATCTATGCCACATCATAAAAATTTTCCCCAGTGTTATCATCTAATATTTTTACATGTATCACTCTTATGTTTATGATCTCGATTCCTTTAGAGTTTATTTTTTATATAATGTGAAGTCAGGGTCTAATTTCATTCTTCTGCTTGTGGATAACCATTTTTTATCACACAATTTATTGAAAACACTATTCTATCCTTACTGCTTGTACTTAGCACACTGGTCAAAAGTCCGTAGAAAACTCAGCATGTAGGTGCATTGCCTTCCACCCATTGTGGGACATGATTCTTGGGGATGAGCCTCCCTGGTGCTGAGGGATTACTACCAAGCACCAGCTGATGATGTAACTAGAAAAAGACCTTGAATAAAGAAGTCAACTCAGAACGACAGAATATCTCAGCCTACATGTAATATCAGGTGTTAAAAACTGTTTTTGACTTTGGATAAAAAGGGGAAATGGAAAGGAAAAGTGAGTTTATATGGCAATGAGTCTCCATAAAAGAGATGGGAGGTCATCAGAGGGGTGATGCTTATGAACGCCTCAGGAGGGTACCAGAGACAGCCAAGGTAGATGGAAACCCAGGTGCTGGTTCTCCTGAGGGCTGCAGAGATCCACAGGTTCTATGGTCATGGCAGATGGCTCTGGAGTTCAGGGCCATGTCAGTTGGCCCTACTTGGGAGTTTGTGTTCCTGAGCATTATGGATTTTTGGATTCAGATATGGCCTTTCTACACATGCCTCTTCTGTTACTTTTACCAGACCTGTGGTTGCCGTTTGGGTTGGTGTATGCTCAGGAGACCTGAATCTCTGGATTGTCCATGCGATGACCAGGCCCTGGACCTCAGCATACTTGCCACTCCTACCCTCTGGTTTCTTGGACTTACTCTGGCCAGCTGACAGGGAGGCAAAGAGGGCCAACCACCACACCAGGGAGCCAAGAGTGCCTACAGCTGCAAGCAGGAGAATTGCATCCACCATCCATGTGGAATCTAAGCCCCTCTTGATGTAGAGTGGAACTGGTCATAACCATCTCAGGGTCCACAGGATAGAGGAATAGAGTATGGATTAGAGTGGACTTACTGGTGTTCTGCTAGGGAACTATTGGGATTAATAAGGGAAGAAACAGTAGTAGTGATGTGGAGAGGGTGGCCACGGTGGCTGCTGATGGTAGGGAGATGAAAGAAGAGATATGGTGTGGGGCCATTTTCAGGATTTGGAGTTGTCCTAGTTGGTGGTGCAGGGATGGATGCTGGATGTTGTGTGTCCTGTCGTGGCCCACTGGGTGGACTGGGGGAGAGTGTGGACTACGATGTGGACCACTATCCATGTGGTGCAGCAGTGTTCCAGAATGTATTTGCCAGGTGCAGTAGATGTGCCACAATGATGGAAGAGTTTGTTGATGTGAGAGGGGTGGGGTGGGGGTGGGGGTATATGGGGACCTCATATTTTTTGAGTGTAACATTTAAAAGAAAATAAAGAAGAAAAAAAAGTCAGTTGGCAGATGTCATCCTCATGGTGATATAAGATATATTCTGAAAATGTCTCCCATCAGAATCAACTAATAAAAGGACAAATCTGACATGCTTGGAACTCTGAAAGATAATAAAGACTGGAGAAAGAATCTGCAAATGCTTAATTGAAGAAATAGTAAAAAGATCTCCAAGATCAGGTAAGAGATTTCTGTTCAAGCTCTGTCAGTCCAAACACCTCAGTCTCACATGGTCCCAAGTGGTTTGGGAGAGACATAAAGGCAGCATGGCCCTGGTCCCTCAATAAATGGATGCAGACTAACTAGCCACTCACGGAAGCATGTTAGAATCCCATACAAATCCAGGCACAGATCCAAGTCCTCAGAAATCAGGGAAGAACAGAAGTAGCCAATGGGTGCAACATAAAAATGGTCATCCAAGTAAAAAAAAGAGAGAGAGAAAGAGACCATAACAGAAATTTTGGCAACAGGTACACACACTCAGTCAAGCTTAGGTGATTGAACCACTGAAACAGAAAATGGGCTTTGCTAGATTAATATGATTTTGTTCCCTGTGGCAGGATACCTGAATGAGTTAGAAACCGGTGGGTAGAAAAGCCTCACAAAAATAGGAGAAGGGGACTGAAATGCTATAAGACAGCATGACAGAACTGAAAGTATAAGGAAAAAAATGAGGGAAAGAATTTAAATATATCATGGCAACTGGGGAGGAAATTCTGCACAAAAACAGAGCAGATCAAGGTTCCCACGGATGGAAGAGAGAACATGAAACAATTGCACAAAAAGGACCATCTTAAAATTTACCACACATCCAGGGCAAGAATCAATGGAAAAAACTGAGAACACTTAAACAGTTAAAAATGGGCTACTCTAAATATAAAGAAGTTAGACAAGTGTCAAAGTAGAGCATTAACACAAAGCCAATGAATTGAAAAAACTCCCTAGACAGGAGGGAGAAACTGACTTTCAGAGTTAACATATTAAAATAACCATTGTGGAGATTTTAGCGAAAAATCACAAGCCATACTAAGAAACAGGAAGATATGGCTCAGTCAAAGGAACAAATTAAAACTTCAGAGGAAAACAGAATTTAGAAAAAGTAAAGACATTCAAACAAATCTCCCAAATAAATTCAAGGAGATGAAGGAAAACATGACTAAAGAGAAGGAAAATATTGGGAAGAGACTGGCTAAGCATAAAGTATTTCTAAGTTTAAAAAGAAACATAACTTCAAAGGAGATTGTTCAAAAATTGAAAAGTTAACCTACTCAATGGGAGTTAATAGTTGGGATCCACTTATCTGATAAGGGCCTAATATCCAGCTCATATAAAGAAATTCTTCATCTTGAAAATAAAAGGACCAACAATCCATTTATGATTTAAGAAATTATATGTAACCAGTACATTTAATTGAGAAATGTATGTTTTTACTCAACTGTGTTTCTTTTTAAGTTTTTGTTTACATTTCCAATTATTAAATATACAAAATGAAGTTAAGAAAAATAAAGTGATGAAGATGTTCCAAAAAGAAGAATATGATCAAACAAATAAAAAAACAAAATTGGCATGAGGGTTGAATAAACACTTTTCCAAAGAGGAAATACAAATGGCTAAACAGCACATGAAAAGATGCCTAACATCACTAAGTATTGAGGAAATGCAAATCAAAACTGCAACAAGATATCACTTTACACCTTTTAGGCTGATGGCTATTTTTTAAAAAACCCAGAAAACTACAAGTGTTGGGGAAGATGTGTAAGAATGGGTATCTACATACACTGCTGGTGGGAATAAAGAATTGTTCAGTCATTGTGGAAGGAATTTTGGCAGTCCATCAGAAAACTAATTATAAAATTACCATACCACTGCTGGGTATATGCCTGGAAGATTTGAAAGCAGGGACACAAGGAGATATATGCACACTTCTGCTCAAAGAGGCATTATTCACTGTTGCCAAAAGTTGGAAGCAACCCAAGTGTCCACCAACAGAAGAATGGATAAGCAAAATGCAGTATCTACATACAATAGATATTCCTCAGTTGTAAGAAAAAAAATGAAGTATTGAAACATGCAACAATATGAATGAATCTTGAAGATCTTATGTTGAGTGAGTAAGACAATCTTAAAGGTAAATATTGTGTGTCCTTACTGAAATGACCTAAGCCTATTGAGAATATTCATAGAGCTAGAATCTGGAATATAAGTTATCAGGAGACAGAAAGGGAGTAGAGTGCATTGAGGAGATGCTCAATATGGGCAAAACCCAGGATTAGGTGGAAGGTGATGGTTTGGGTGTGAAAGCAGGTGATGATAGTGCAGATGCATGAATGGGGTGGATGATGCTGGAATATGAGGCTGAGAAGGGCAGGGGTTTGGGATGGAATATTCATAGAACTTAGGGGAGGACTGCAGGTAGGAGCAGGTAAACTCTGGGGATTTATGGATCTGTGATTGGAACTCTACGGGAGGGTCACTAGTAGAGGGTGTTGGTGGGTTGGATAAGGGGGAAAGTGTCGACCTGGAGTATTCTTCAATGGAATGTGAATGTGTTCATCTTGGCATAGGGTATTGTCTCAATGGGAGGAGACCCACACAATAACCAAGAAAATACCAAACTCCCACTCTGCAGAATCCAGCCATGTCCTCAATTAGAGGGGCAAGAATATCTCGAGTATATAGGCAGCATCCAATAAAATAAAACAGACCCATATGTCAAGGTGTCAGTATTAATGTGTGTAGCTATGTACATTATTTTCCAAAAATTGAAACTTCATGTTTGCTATTGGTTCTGAGGGTAGAGAGAGCCAGGGGTAACACAGGGCATCTTTGGGACATTGGATTCCTCTGTGTGATCTTGCACTGGTGGATAAAGACCATTGGATAAAGGCCGTTATATATTTTTTTTCAGAAGCTATAAAGGTGTACAGTGTAAAAGGCAAACCATAATGTAAACTGCTGAGAATGTTCTGTAGAAAAGATTCAACATTTATTCACCGATTGAAAAAACTGTACCATACTCATGTGGGATATTATTGGTAGGTCTGGATGGGAGGAAGATTGTGGGATATATGGGAATCCCCTGTTTTTTCTATGTGACTTTTCGGTAACCTAAAACTTCTCAGTAAATAAAGTGTAAAAATTAGGGCACTGGGGACACACACAGAAGAAATTGGCAATATGTATAAAAGGTCACAGATCTCACGGTGATGAAAGGCCCAATTCAATTTTTATTTTCATTTTTTTTAATCTAATTGTTTGCTTTTTATTTTTAAATTTTATTATTTTTTCTTGGCTTTGTTTTGGGGGAGGATTTGGGTTGCAGATGGGTTGTAACAGATTGGTTGTAGCATCACTGGTCCAGAGTGGCAGTGATGGGAGACTCGTGGATAGTGGTACAACTTGCGCATGCCACTAAGGAGTGTGAGTGGGTTCATGTGGACATACAATGTTGTCTCTGTGGGTGGTGACCAGACAATAACCGATGGAATATTGAACTCCCATCCTGGTGAATATTTCTACATTCTCGCATAGAATGGTGAGAATCTTTGGAGTAACTGGGTAGTGTTTTGCAAGGGAGGGTGGGCCTTGTTATTGATGATTGTGAAATCAAAACTTAGTTTCATATTAATAATATATATTGCTTAAAAGTTGTCTCCTGAGAGCCTCCTCATGCTCAAATGTAGCCCCTTTCTAAGCCAAAATCAACATATTAATTCACTGCCTTCTCTGCTACATGGGACTCCCAGGGAAGAGCCTTTTGCAGCAGGGATTAATACAAAGTGCCAACTAATAATGCATTTGAGAAAAACCTAGAACAAAAGGGGAGAAACTGAATGCAAAGGACTTTTTTTTTTTCCAAGGTCATTATATACTTTATTTTTTTTCTTTTTTTTAATTGATTTTGTAATAATATTACATTAAAAATATATATATATGAGGTCCCATTGAATCCTACCACCCCCACCCCACCTCTCCCCCCCCAGCAACACTCCCTCCCATCATCATGACACATCCATTGCATTTGGCAAGTATATCTTTGGGCACCCCCGCACCCCATGGTCAACGGTCCACACCATGGCCCACACTCTCCCCCATTCCATCCAGTGGGCCCTGTGAGGATTTACAATGTCCGGTGATTGCCCCTGAAGCACCATCCAGGGCAGCTCCATGTCCCAAAGACGCCTCCACCTCTCATCTCTTCCTGCCTTTCCCCATACCCATCAGCCATCATGTCCACTTTTCTCAATCCAATGCCACCTTTTCTATGTGGACATTGGATTGGTTGTGTCCATTGCACCTCTATGTCAAGAGGAGGCTCAGATTCCACATGGATGCTGGATGCAATCCTCCCACTTTCAGTTGTAATCACTCTAGGCTCCATGGTGTGGTGGTTGTCCTTCTTCAACTCCATCTTAGCTGAGTGTGGTGAGCCCAATAAGTCAGATTGTAGGTGCTGGAGTCTGTTGAGGCTCAGGACCTGGCTATCACATTGTCAGTCCAGAGATACAAATCCCCTAAATATATCTTAAACCCCGACACTAACTGCACCTCCAGCACATTAGCATGAAAGTCTTATGAAGAGAGATCCCATCTGAGTCCAGATTCATCACACATAAACAGCAGTTCCAAAGAGGGGCCATCTGACCTGGTAGTTAACCCCATCGGCCATGACCATAACTTCCATGGGTGCAAAGGACTTTTTATGGCTAAGATATTTAAAAATGAGTCAGGAGGTTATTCCAGATTTTACCTTCTGTACATCTTAGTAGAAACTCACTGTCTGCAACAGTAAATAGTGTTTCAGTTAGGGGTGATTTGGGGGCTCTAGAGACATCTAGGGAGTGTAGGCATGGCAGACAATGCAAGGAATTTGGCACACCTTACCTTGGAATATATGATAACCCATCTACCCCAATGTATCTGATGTAGAGATTCATTTATAATTTTCCTATACATGGCTTTATCATCATTGTATTTCAACATATAATTGACACTGCCTGTTGAATATATGTTCCAGAGACTTAATCTTCTGGCTGTTCATATGACGGGTGAGCCCTGAATCTCAGCAGAGTCACAGCCAACACCTATTCTCCTGTTCATCAGGCTCACCCAGCATAACCAACAAAAGGATGTGATGGACAATGCCCATACCAAGAAGCAGAGAGTATATTTAACTGCAAGCAAGACAGTTCCATCCATCTGCCCCATAGCACCTAAGTCCCCTCCCAATCAGAAGCAGAAATTGCATCACCACCCCAAAATCTTTAAGAGAGAGGAATGAACAAACCTCTCTGCAGTACGGATTAAATAGACTTATTACCCTATCAATGGAAGAACTTGCTACAATAATATAAAGTTAGTAGTCACAGAGGGTAGAGAGAGCAAAGAATAGGTGTAAATAGGGCATTTTGAGGCATTGGAATCATTCTGCCTGACATTGCAAATACTTTTGGCCTACTGGGACTGAAATGTTGGGTGCCTCTGGATCCATTACCCAATATAATAGAAGGGGACTGGTGTTTCCTGAGCTTCTCCAGGCAAAGGCAGTCACTTTTAGTCTACACAGACTGAACTGTTGGGAATCAGTGGTTCCATTCCCATCCCCTAAAAGGCAAAAGTGAAAGAACTCCCTCAGCCTTACAGGTCATCTGCACATGCAAACCACACATATGGATTAGATTTTTGTGCACTTAGAGGGTCCATCCCTACCTCTGGTAGGGGACAGATACTTCATCAGTCTACACGAGGAACTGTGATCATTTTAGATATACATGCCATAGATTACTGTCCATACATGCAGCTCCATCCCTGCCTCAGGCATGATGGTTCATGAGACTCTCAGAGCAATGACAGATGGCATTGACCTGCAAGACTTGAATTACATACAACTGTGGCTCTGTCCCTACCATTGGCAGGGGAGAAAGTTGGGAGAATCTTTGTTAGTTCCTAGGTAAATGGTGGACAGCATCAGCCTCCACAGCTTAAAAGCACCAAGTGCACCCCGGGCTCCTTCTATGCATCCAGCAAGGACAAAAGGGCAAGGAATCTCTAAACTAAAGTGAGAAGTTGCATTCAGAATAAAATCATCTAGAAAACTGAATGTCAAGATACCAAAAAAAACCCACACCTCTTATAATTTTAATGTAACATTTTGTGTGAACCATGTATCTTTAAAAAAAGATAATAACAGAAATTTAAAAAAATTTACCAACAAAAAATTACAGTCTATATCAAGAAAGACTTAGAAGAAAGGCCTCCAGATGACATAAGAAGTTGAGAAAATTAATCATAGATACTCTAACAAATCACCTTAATAAATTCAATGAAATGGGTAAAGAGATTAAGGGTATTAAGAAGACACCCAGGTCAGCTAACAGGGAGGTAAAGATAGTCAACCACCACACCAGGAAACTGAGAGTGCCTTCAATTGCAAGCAAGAGAAATGCATCCATCAGCCATGTGGGATCTAAACCCCTTCTCAATTGAGAGGTGGAGTGGACATTGCCATCCCAGGGTTCACAGGGTTGAGGAATATAATATGGACTGGAGTGAACTTGCTGGTATTCTACTATATAACAATTGTGACTGTAGCAATGGAAGAAATTTTATGATATAGAGACAGTGTCCATGGGATTTGCTGAAGGCAAGGAGAAGGAGGAAGAGGTGTAATATGGGGCACTTTTGGGACTTGGAGTTGTCCTGAAAGATTTTGCAAGGATATATGTCAGGACTTTGTATAGCCTGACATAACCCATTCGTTGACTGGGGAAGAGGGTGAACTACAATGTAAACTATGGTCCATGAGGTGCGACAGTGCTCCAGGGTGTATTCACCAAATGCAATGAATGTGCCTTGTTGATGAAAGGGAATGTTGATGTGGGAGGAGTGGAGGTGGGTTGCGGAGTGTGATATATGGGAACCTCTTATGTTTTTTGATGCAATGTTTTATGTGATCTATTTATCTTTTTTAAAAGGACAATAAAGTAATAATAAAAGAAGACACTGGTTAAGCACAAAGAATTTGAAAGTATACAGAACATATGGGAATGGAAGGCACAATAAATGAAATAAAAAATACATTGGAAGCATATGATAGCAGGCTTGAGGAGGCAAAATAACAATTCAGTGAACTTGAAGAAATAGGTTCTAAAAGCAAACAAAGAATAGAAAAGAATGGGAAAAAATCGGAAAAGGTCTCAGGGAACAAAATGATGGCAATAGTCATGGTGTGCTAGAAGGGGAAGAGAAGGGAAAAGAGTCAGAAGGAATATTTGAAGAAAGAATGGTAGATAATTTCCCAACTATATTGAAGGACATAGATATCCATGTCCAAGAAGCACAATGTATGCCTGTCCAATTATCTGAATAGACCAACTGTGAAACACATAGTAATCAGAATGTCAAATGCCAAAGACAGAGAATTCTGAGAGTATCAGGAGAAAAATGATGTATAACATATATGGGATAACCAATAAGAGTAAATGTTGAGGCAATAACACAGTGGTATGATATATTTAAGACACTGGAAGAGAAAAACTTCTAGCCAAGAATCTTATATCCAGCAAGATTATTTTTCAAATATGAGGGTAAGTTTAGAATGATAACAGTTAAGTAGAAACTGAGTGAGTTTATACCAGAGACTGGCATTGTAGGAAAAACTAAAGGAAGTGCTACAGCCCGAAAGAAAAGACATGAAAGAGAGGCTTGGAAAAGGTCTAGAAATAAAGATTATATCAGTAAAAGTAACTAGAAGTGTCAAAAGAGTGGAGAAATGATATATGACAGATAAGATCTAAAGGTCAAAATGGGTGAAACAAGAACTACCTTTAGAATAATAACATTGAATGTTAGTGGATTAAACTCCCCAATCAAAAGACAGGCTTGAGGAATGGATTTGAAAACATGAGCCATCTATAAGCTGCCTACAAGGGATTCATCTTAGACCCAAGTTTCAGCAATAGATTGAAAGTGAAAGCCTGGGAAAAGATATTCTAGGCATATAGCAACAAAAATAGCTGGAGTAGCCATACTTATATTGGATGAAAGAGACTTTAATACAAAACTATTATTAGAGATAATTAAAGATTTAAAAAATTAATTTCTTTTTTCTTTTTTTAACGATATATAGATCACAAGAAAATGTTCCATTAAAATATATGAGATGAAATTTAGCATGTCCTATATCCATCATTGCATAACCTTGTGTGTGTGTATATATACATATTTAGTTTTATAGATACTGCTTTTAATTTTCCTTGATTAAAGAGATGCTATAACATCTAAAAAATGCCCACTATTGGGAAAACTGGGCATCTTTTTTGGAATTCTTAAAATTTGACTGCCTTTTTTTTTAAAGTTACATAGATCACAAAAAATATTACGTAAAAAATACAAGAGGTTCCCATATACCACACACTCCATCCCACCACATTCCTCCCACATCAACAACCTCTTTCATCATTTTGGCACATTCACTGCATTTGGTGAATACATTTTGGAACACCGCTGCACTGCATGGATTAGAGTTTACATTTAGTTTACAATCTCCCACAGTACATTTAGTGGGTTATGACAGGATATGTTATGTCCAGCATTTGTCCCTGCACTATCATTTAGGACAACTCCAAATCTCAGAAATGCCCCACATCACATGTCTTCTACCCTCTCCATACCCTCAGCAATTTCCATGGCCAATGTCTCCACAACAATGATACAATTTCTTCAATTGCTAGAGTCACAGTAGTTCTATAGTAGAATGCCAGTAAAGCCATTCTAACCATATTTTATTCCTTCATCCTGTGGACCATGGGATGGTGATGTCCACTCCTCCTCTAGGTCAAGAGGGAGCTTAGATTCCACATGGTTGGTGGTTGTGATTCTCCTGCTTGCAGCTGTAAGCACTCTTGGTTCCCTGAAGTGGTGGTTGACCATCTTCACCTCCCTTTCAGCTGGCCTGCTAAGTCCAATGAACAGGAGAGTAGGAGTTGCAACACTGCTGAGGCTCAGAGTCCATCTGGCACATGGCCAGTCCAGAGATTCTAGTCTCCCGAATATACACTAACCCCAGCATCAACCTCAGGTTCATTAAAAGTGACAGTAGAGACAAGTGTAGAATTGTGACATCTGAGTACAATTCAATCACACTCAGGAACACAAATTCTAAAGTAGGGCCCACAGACAAGGCACTGAACTCCAGAGCCATCTGCCATGACTTTAGAACCTAAGTGTCTCCATAGGCCTCAGGAGAACCAATACCTGAGGTTGTATCTGCTTTGACTATCTTTTGGATCCTGCTGACATGCATGTGAGTGTGACCCCTCTGATCACCTCCCAACTCATTTTGAAGATCCCTAGTCATATAACTCATTTGTCTTTACAATTAGCCCCCTTTTATTCTAGGTCTTTTTCTAGTTGCATCACCAGCTAGTGATGTGTAATAATCCCTTGGTGCCAGGGAGGCTCATCCCAGGGAGTCATGTTCCATGCTGAGGGGAAGGTAATGCATTTACATGCCCAGTTTGGCTTAGAAAGTGGTCACATTTGAGCAACATGGAGGCTCTCAGGAGATAACTCTTATGCACACTACAGCTCTAGGCTGAGTTGATATTTCAAGCACACAGCCTCATAAGCATAGTCATCAGGATCAAGGGCTCATCATTGGACCATTCTTCTTCACTGGTCTTTCCCCTTGCACTTGGGGGATTGTTGCTGTTCCACCAAAGAATGTGACAGTACTCCCCTGGCTAGGAACTCAGTACTCCCTCAACTGTCATTTGTAACTGTAAGTACTATGAAAATACACAATGAATACCAAAACATTTTTACGTACCCTATATTCATGCCCTGGAAAACTTCCTCCCAGCCATGTGGCCCCCATCAATAGCACCCTACACTAGTGTTCCTCTTGTACCATAGTTGAACCTCTCTGTGATACAAATCTTCTTCAAAAATGAAGCCTAATATATTGCCAAATTCAATCAATGGGAAAATGAAATTGTAACAATAGATTTAAAGATTAGAAATAGTATATATACTAATTTAGAAAAACTAAAATAAAGTAAAAAATAAATTGAGGTAGTAAAAATGAAAAATATCATAAAACTTTAATTTGATGTTTTGCTTTTCATCATTTGAATTGGTATTGCCTATATGTACAGTGGCAAGGCAAGTTCTTTCATTCCTTCCTCAGTGACTACACATTTTTAAAAAATTTTAATTTCATCTTAAAAGAGTTTTAGATCACAGTAAAGTTACCTACACAATATAGGGACTCTCGTGTACAGACATCAAATCCTTTTCCCCCTTCTCCAGCAATGATCTTTTTACATATTCATGTTATATTTGCTACAGTTGATGTACTGATGTTTATCTGTAGCTACCAAACATGGTTCCATTTTGGATTACATTATGGTTTATATTTTAGACTGCACAATATAAAAATTTTAGTTACATTATGGTTTACATTTTAACCTACAGACTTTTATACATTTTTGATGAAATTTAACGTGTCCTATATCCATCATTACATGATTTTGTGGAACACTTCCATTGCCCCCCAGTTACCCTGCTTCCATTTATTCTATTCCTCTCTCCCCCTCCTCTCAGTACCCACAGTGACAACCAAGCTTCACTGCTTGGAGGACCAGAGTCACAGATACTTGCAACAAGGCTGAGGGCCTAACACACTAGACTGTCCTCCCCCATTGTGAACCACCAATTCTCTCTAGAGAACTATTTTCCTATGTTTGAGAACATCAGGCCTCCCTAGAATGGGAGTAAACCTAGCTAGTCATTGTATGGGTCTCCACCCAAAGATATAACACTCAAATACAAAATGAGCACTCACACACTCCCTAGAAGTCTTCTCAAGTGCCAGATGCTCCACATTAAGCACCTTAAACAGCTAACCCTTCCTTATACTTTCTAAAGAGTTTTCTCAACTTTATGGTTTCATCAACATATGCAACAATCTCCCATGTTCATCTGTTCCCCCAAACCCTTCCCCCAATTCCTTGGGCCATCTGACCCATCCTCCCATTCCAAGCCCCCTCAAGCCTGCACAGCCCCACCCAAAAGTATCCCTAGACCCCCATATTATCCTTTCTTATTGTGGGAAAATAGTAGGAACATGGTTTGATGTTGAAACATTTCCATAACACAGACAAAAGTGCAGGCTTAGCAACACCAGGCCTTAACTAGATGGAACACCATCTGGTCAGCATGAAAAAACGTTTGCATGAGGAGTCATTTGAACTTTGTTTGTCCTGTTCCTTATTATTGTAAATGTTGCACCCATTCCTTATTATTATAAATAACAAACAGCTGCTTGTTAGTTCCTAAATAAATCAATGTGGTAAGTAGGGTTCGAATCTCTCAATTCCAGAAGCTGTGAGTCCTGTGGTCCCATCTTTATTTCCTTTCTTGTGTTTTTCTCTCTGCCCTTTATTTATTAAATTCTGCATCACCTTCCCTTTGAGTCAAACTAATGGTGAGCTGATCTTAGCGATTGGCACCTGAACAGAGAATTAAATGGAAGAAGGATTGCTTTGAGCGAAACTAAAGTCATAATGGTGCAGAGCTCTGAGGGTTTTGGAAGGCCTTCATAGTCTTGGAAAGTAAGGACACTCTAGTGTATTTTCACAGGGTTATGATGGGAAGTGAGAAAGTTCATCAAAATATTGCCTATAAGTCTGTCTCTTGGAACAGCACCTCAAAGCAGGAGAAGCCAAGGCTAGTGAGCCTCATATTTAAAACTCCTACAGATTATTACTTTAGAACTCTTACAGATTATAGTAAAATATTTTCCATAGTTCCAAGCATTCAGAAGTTTAGAATTAGTAGACCTGAGAAAGAGTGGGAAAAGAGTTTAAAAAATTACATGTAGAAGGTGTTTTTCTCCCTGTTACTATTTGGCCCAGTTTGACTATCATAAAATCTGTTTTGGAACCCTTGCAAACAGAAGATGAGGAGGAGGAGAATGAGGATAGAGAATGTAATGACGTCCCTCTCACTGAATCTTTTGATGATACTGAATCTAAAACTGTTCTGTCTTCAGTTCCTTCATTAACTGACTTTAAAAAGTCACTTTCCCTTCCACTGACACCTCCTCGTCTTTCTTCAATACTGGGAGATGCTCAGCCAAGTTTGTCAGCTTTACAATAGGGCATTTTACAAACTAGAATGGAGGATGACTTGGAGGTGCATCAAATGACTTTTCTGGTTAACATATGAGAAATAATATTTCCCAGAGTTGATCCTCAAAGCCTGAATGGAGTTAAATTGTGCCAGAACGTAGGGACAGAGGGCCAACATGCTACAATGATGGTCAATCTATAGCAGGGATGAGAATCAATAAGAGGCTCCCTGGAAAATGTTTTAATTGTGGAAAAATTGGTCCTATGAGAAAAGATTGTCAGAAAAGGTCTGAGCAAATCCTTAAACTCATGTCACATAAGCATAAAGGCTGAGACAGAGACACTGCATGTGCAGTTACACAAAACATTATTCACTCTTAATTTTCTTAACTGTGGAACAACCCTGGAAGGGACAGCAGCTGAAAGGCATTTCCAAAACAATTCTAAAACTCAAACTCAAACTCTGTTTGAAAAACATTTAATTTTGTGGAATAATCCACTGACCAATGAATGGTCAACATGAAAGCTGTTAACTTGGTTTGCTTTTATTTCCCCAGGTGACAGAGAATGTCCTGAGTGGGTGCCAGCTCATCGAATAAAACCGTATCATGGGTGCAAAAAGACAACAAAAGTCCCTGTGGAACCCAGAATCTCTGGTCATGCAGATGGAGAGACTGATGCTGAAAACTACATGGCTGGGTCTCACTCTGAAGACTAGAGCAGCTTCACCCCCAACATGGGGACAAATCAAAAATCTAAGTCAAGAAGTCAAACAAGGGTTGGAAAAGGAGGAATTGACAGTTACTGCTCCCAACTTGGTGCTAGCTATATTAGCTATAATAACAGCCATTGTAAGAGCTCAGCTAGATCTTATATCAGGATTGAGTCTTTGCCTGATATGCATGCTTTGTTATTCTTACAAAAAGTGTTCAAGCATGCAAAAAATGTTTGTAGGAGTATTAATAGTAGCTATTATGGGCATTATTGCCCTTTTTATATTATCTGCTGTTTCTAGAGTGGCTTTACATCAAAGAACCTAAACTGAAGAATTTGTTTAAGCATGGCATCATAAAGCAAGTATGGCTTGGGGAAATCAAATTAAACTCAATGAAGAAATTAATTCTAAGTTAGTAGATTTGAAACTGCTTTTGTGTTTGTCTGCTTAATCAATGTCAGTGTGTGTGTTGTAATTGTTTTAGTGTGCTGTAATTGTTTTTGTGATTGTTCATTGCCAGTGTATATTTTGATGCCTCTGGATGGTGATATAATTTGATAAATAAAAAGATCTGAAAGAGCTCTATTCAAATAGCCAAAAATTAAATAAGTGCTTTTATTATTACCTAAGTTTAAAATGCTAATGAGATCTCTATAGTAATAAAAATTGTAAGTCTTGATTAATAGAATTACTATGTCTCTTCATAAAAAAATAGTTCTTGCTTAAACTGAAATGAATAGTTAATTTTCTTCATAGGATAAGGTGAAAGATGTAAAAGTTAAGAGAATATTGAAAAAGGTAGAGTTTGTGAGACTACTAACTGAAATTTAATAAGGTGCATTTTGTCCTAAAATACAATGGTTAGTTTTATAAAATCAGAAATGGAGATATGTGGGACAGAACTAGTATGCATACAGCAAGTTGGAAAAGTATTGTGGTAGCTTTCAGTGAGATAATGTGGTTTGTAAAATTAAACAAGCCTGAATGAAAACAAAAGGTGCAAAAACTGTGTGAAATGGTTAATAATGGACTTTTGCAGCTCTTCCTCAAGGCTTTCTGCCCTGGCCTGATGGCAATGAATGTGGCTGCATAGAAGAAACCTGTGGCAGTGACCCTACTGATGATATTATGTTACTGAGTACTTTTTTTCTGTTTCAAAATTAAAAGAAACATCAGAGACAATGGTACCTTAAGGGCCTGGAATAGACAAAAAATTGGGACATGCTGTATCCATTACTACTCTATCAAATTCTTAAATGTTTCATTGGGTGAAATAAAACTATACCATCTACTGTAATGGATAAAGTACAATGTTTTCTTATGTTAATGAACTTTATAATAATGTTAGAATACTAAAAATCTTTCATCACTCACTTAGTTCAAAACCATTATATGTGTTCATTTAAAAAGCCCCTTCGAGCAGCAAGAAATCACAAAATCTCCCATCACTGCTTTACAAAAAACAAAAAAGGTGGAAATGTTGTGGAAAATAGTAAGAACATGGTTTGAAGTTGAAACATTTCTAAATGTAGACAAACAGTGCAGACTTGGAAAACTGGGCCTTGGCTAGACGGAACACCATCTGGTCAGAATGAAAAAATGTTTGTGTGATGAGGCATTTGAACTTTGTATGACCTGTTCCTTATTATTGAAAGTGTTGCACTTGTTCCTTATTATTGTAAATAACAAACACCTGCTTGTTAGTTTCTAAATGAATCATTGTGGAAACCAGAGTCCAGGCTGTCTGTTCCAGAAGCTGTGAGACCCTTAGTCCCATGTTTATTTCCTTTCTTGTGTCATTCTCTCTGTCCTTTATTTCTTGAAGTTCTGCTTTGCCTTTCCTTCAAGCCAAAGTATTGCTAAGCTGGTCTCAGCACGTTCCCTGGACAAATACTTATCTCCACTTTATCATAGATTTCACCCATGTAGGCATCAGCTCACAATCTTCCATTCCTCCCCCCACCCCCCTAATTTCCTGTAAACTTATACTTCAGTCTCTAGCTGTCTGAGACAGCTTGGTTTTCTTATTTCATGTCAGAGAGTTCATGTAGTATTTGTTCTTCGATGCCCAGCATGCTTCACTCAACATAAGGACCTCAAGATTCATGCAAGTTATCCTAAGTGTTTTTACTGTTTTCTTCTTATAGCTGAGTAGTATTCCATTTTATGTACGTAATACATTTTGTTTATTCATTCCTCTGTTGATGGGCATTTGTGTTGATTCCAAATTTTGACAATAGTGTATAATGCCACTATGAACATTAGTGTACATATATTGGTTTGTGTCCTTGTTTTCAGTTCTTCTGGGTACCTACCCAGCAATTCCATTGCTGGGTCATATGGCAAAGCTAGTTGTTTTGAGAAACCACCAAACTGTCTTTCAGAATGGCTGGATCCTATTGCATTCTGACCAGCAGTGGGTGAAGGTTCCCATTCCCCCACATCCCCTCCAACATTTGTAGTCTTCTGTTTTTTTGTTAATAGCCACCAGTCTAATGGGAGTAAGATAGTATCTCATTGTATTTATGATTTGCATTTCCCTAATAGCTAGTGATTCTGAACATCTTTCCATGTGCTTTTTAGCCATTTGTGTTTCTTCTTTGGAGAAGTGTCTGTTCAAATCTCCTGCCCATTTTTTAAAGTGTGTTGTGTGTCTTTTTATTTTCAAGATGTACGATTTCTTTATGTATGCAGGATATTAGTCTCCTATCAGATATATGGTTACCAAATATTTTCTCCCATTGGTTAGGCTGTCAGTTCACTTTCTTGACAAATTTCTTTTAGGTGCAAAAGGATATAATTTTGAGGAGGTCCCATTTACCTATTTGTTCTTTTGCTGCTTGTCTTTTGGGTGTGAAGTTCATGAAGCCATTTCCTGTAGATGCTCTCCTACATTGTATTCCAAGGTCTTTATGGCCTTGGCCCTTATAGATAGGTCTTTGATCCATCTTGAGTTTCTTCTTGTATAAAGTATGAGATGGTAATCCTCTTTCATTCTTTTGCATATGGATATCCAGTTCTCCAAGTACCATTTGTTGCAGAGGCCATTCTCTCCCACTTGAGTGGGCTTGGTGGCCTTGTCAAATATCAGATGGCAGTATATGTGAGGATATTTATCACAACTCTCAATTTGGTTCCATTGGCTAGTATATTCATCCTTGTGCCAATACCATGCTATTTTCACCACTGTAGCTTTGTAGTATGTTTTGAAATCAGGTAGTGTGATTCCTCCAATTTCATTTCTCTTTTCAAAATGTCTTTGGGCTATTCTGGGTCTCTTTTCTTTCCTAATATATTTCATTGTTAGTTTTTCTAGTTCATTAAAAAATGCTGGGTTGATTTTTATTGAGAGTGCATTGAATCTGTAGATTAGTTCGAGTATGATAGACATCTTAATGATATGTAGTCTTCCTCTCCATGAACAGGGATATTTTTTCATTTATGTAGATCTTCTTTGATTTCCTTGAACAGTGTTGTGTAGTTTACTGTATATAAGTCTTTTATATCCTTAGTTAAATTTATTTTTAGGTATATGATTTTTAAAATTGACTATTATAAGTGGTATTTGTTTCTTGATTTCCTCCTGAGATTGCTCATTATTAGTGTGCAGAAATGCTAGTAATTTTTACACATTGGTCTTATACTGTGTGATTTTACTAAATTCATTCATAAGTTCTGGAAACTTTGTTGTAGATTTCTCAGGGCTTTCTATGTATAGGATCATGTCATCTGCAAATAGTGAAATTTTTACTTCTTCCTTTCCCATATGGATGCCTTTTATATCTGATTCTTACCTCTATGCTCAGCAAGTACTTCTAACACAATGTTAAATAAGAGTGGTGATAGTGGGCATCCTTCTTTTGTTCCTGATGTTAGAAGGAAAGATTGAAACCATGGACACCATTAACACCATTGAAAATGATGTTAGCTGTGGGTTTTTTATATATACCCATTATCATGTTTAGAAAGTTTCCTTCTCTTCCTATTTTTTGCAGTGTTCTTATCAAGAAAGGTTTCTGTATGTTGTCAAATGCTTTTTCTGCATCTATAGATATGATAATGTGATTTCATTCCTTCAATCTGTTTATGTCATGTAATGCATTGTTTCATTTTCTTATGTTGAACCATCCTTGCACACCAGGAATGAAACCCACTTGGTCATGGTGTCTAATTCACCTAATGTGTTTTTGAATACTACTAGCAAGTATTTTGTGGAGGATTTTTGCATTTGGTTCATTAGAGAGATTGGTCTGCAATTTTCCTTTCTTGTGGTGTCTTTGTTTGAATTTGGTATTAGGATAATGTTGGCATCATAGAATGAGTTAGGCAATCTTCCCTCTATTTCAATTTTTTTGAAAGAGTTTAAGCAAGATTTGTGTTAGTTCCTTTCGTTGTAGAATTTTTGGTAGAATTCATCTGTGAAGCTGTCTGTACCTGGGCTCTTAGTTGGGCAGTTTTAAATGACTGATTCTATCTCTTTACATGTTTTTGGTTTGTTGAGATCATCAATTTTTTTTCCTTTGTCAATGTAGGCTGCTTATGTGTTTCTTGCAATTTGTCCACTTCCTCTAAATTGTCCTTCTTGTTGGCATATAGATTTTCAAAGTATCCTTTTATGATATTCTTTATGTCTGTGTGATCAGTGGTGATATACCCTTTCTCATTTCTTATTTTGTGTATTTACATCTTCTCTCTTTTTTTGTTAGTCTAGCTAAGAGTTTATCGATTTTATTGATCTTCTCAAAGAACCAGCTCTTTTTTTTGTTCATTTTTTCTAGCACTTTCTTATTTTCTATTTCATTTAGTTTTGTTCTGATCTTTGTTATTTCTTCCTTTCTTCTTCCTTTTGGGCTAGTTTGTTGTGTTTTTTTAAAGTAAATCCTCCAAGTGTGTAGTTAGGTCTTCAATTTTAGCTCTTTCTTCTATTATGATGTATGAATTTATAGCTATGAATTTACCTGTCAGTAAACGTTTGGCTGCATCTCATAAGATTTGATATGTTGTGTTGTCATTTTCATTAGTTTCAAGGTAGTTGCTGATTTCTTTTGAGATTTCCTCTTTGACCCACTGTTTGTGTAAGTATGTGTTGCTTAGCTTCCATATTTTGGTGCCTAATCTGGTTCTCTGGCTCTTGCAGATTTCCAGCTTCATCCCACTGTGGTCTGAGAAATCATTTTGTATTATTTCAATCTTTTTGAACTTCTCGAGAAGTTCTCAGTGGCCTAACATGTGGTCAATTTTGGAGAATGATCCATGTATCCTTGAGAAGAATGTATATCTTGCTGTGTTTGGGTGGAATGTTCCTTATATGTCTGTTAGGTCCAGTTCCTCTAATATATTGTTCAAAGTCTTTGTTCCATTATTGAGTCTCTGTTGAGATGTTCTGTCTAATGTTGACACTGATGTATTAAATTTCCCTACTATAATTGTGGCAGTATCTATTCTTTCATTTTGTTTTTCTAGTGTTTGCTTCACATATTTGGAGCTGCCATGGTTAGGAGCATAAACATTGAAGTTGTCCTTTTTTCTTGAAAGATTATCCATTTTACTAAATTTTGTGTCCATCTTTGTCTCTCACAATAGTTTTGCATTTAAATTCTATTCTGTCCTATATTAATATAGCTACTCCTGCCCTTTTTTGGTCATTATTTGCTTGTAAGATTGTTTTCCAGCCATTCACTTCCAAACTCCTTGAATCCCTGGGTCTAAGGTGGGTCTCTTTTATACATCTTATAGATGGGTAACCTTTCTTTATCCATTCTTCCAATCTATGTCTCTTGACAGGTGAGTTTAATCCATTGCCATTCAGTGTTATTACTTTTGAGGAATTACTTACATTAGCCACATTTTCTTTGGATTTGTGTACTGCATATGCTGTTTTTTTCCCCCTCTTTTTGTCTTTTTAGTTGTTCTTACACTCTCCTGCAATTCTGTCTGTCCTGTCTTTTTCTAGGAAGGATATTCTATTAAAATAAATGTGACCATTTACCAGGATAAAAGAACAATCCCAAATGTATATGCACCTAACCATGATGCCCTAAGATACATAAGACAAACACTGGCAAAACATATGGGAGAAACAGATAGCTTTCCAATAATATTGGGACATTTCAATACACCACTCTCAGAAATGGATAGAACATGGGGACAGAGGATCATAAAGAAACAGAAAATTTGTATAATATGAAAAATAGCTAAAGCTAATATACAAATAAAGAACACTGCATCCCCAAGTAGCAGGACATATGCACTTTTCAAGTTCTTATGGACCTTTCTCCAATATAGATCATATTTGTTCACAAAGGAGATCTCAATAAATTCAGCAAAATTGAAATTATATAGAGGACTGTCTCTGATCATAAGGGATAATGTTGAAAATCAATAATAAGAGGAAAAATGGAAAATTCAGAAATATAAGGAGATTAAATAGCACATTATTTTTCTGGGAGTCAAAGAGTAAAATTCAAGAGATATTAATAAATAGCTTGAGATGAGTGAAAATTAGAATCAAACAAAGAGCCTATTGGATGTGAAGGCCGTGCTGAGAGGGAAATTTATAGCCCCCACTGCATATATTATAAAAGAAGAAAGAGCTAAAATCCATGCTCTAATTACACAGCTTGGGGAATCTACAAAATGAACAGCAATTTAATCACAAAACAAGTAGAAAAAATGAAATAACAAAGACCAGAGCAGAAATAAATGTAATTGAGTACAATAACAACAAAATCAATGGAGAGAATTAGCAAAATAAAATGTTGGTTCTTTGGGAAGATTAACAAAATCACCAAACCCTTAGCTAGGATGTCAAAGAAGAAAAGAGAAAAGATGGAAAATAATTAAATTTTTAAAAGTGTAAATTGCGATATTGCTATTGACACCACAGAAATAAAAAAGGATCATGATAAGATACTATGACAACTGCCAATTCCAAAAAAATAGACAATGTAGATGAAACGGAAAAATTCCAGGAATCACAAGAGATTGAAACACTCATCAAACATCTTTCCAAAGTGAAAATCACAGGAACACATGGTCTCACATGTAAGTTCTATCAAGCGTTCAAGGAAGATTTATTACCAATCTTACTCATGTTCGCACAAAATAATTGACAAAGAAGGAATGATACCAAACTTATTCTATGGAGCTAATATCACCCTCATGCTAAAGCCAGATAAAGATATTATGAAAAAGAATATTATTGGCTCATCTCCCTAACAAATACAAGTGACAAAATCCTCAATAAAAGATACTTGCTAATTGAATCCAACAACACATTAAAAGAATCATTCATCATGATTAAGTGGGTTTTGTATTGGGCATGCAAGTGTGGCTCAACACAAGAAAATCAATCAGTGTAATATATTACATTAGTATATCAAAAAAGAAAAATCATATGATTCTATCGATACAAAAATAGAATTTGACCAAAAAAGAGCATCCTTTCTTGATAAAAATACTGCAACAGATAGGAATTGAAGGAAATTTTCTCAACATGATAAAGGCCCTATATGCAAAATACCCAGTTAACATTTTACTCATTGGTGAAAGACTGAACTCTTTCCTATTGAGAATAGGAACAACACAAGGATATCCAGTTTTACCACTGTTGTTCAATATACTGCTAGAGATTCTAGCAAAAGCAATCAGGCAAGAAAAAGAAATAAGAAGCATCCACATTGAAAAAGAAGTACAATTTTTTGCTGTTTGCAGATGTATGATCCCATGCCTAAAAAGTCCAGAAAAATCTACAACAGAGCTGCTAGAGCTAATAAATGATTTCATTAGAGTAACCAGACTCAATATTCATACTTAAAAAACAGTGGTGTTTCTATATAATCATAAGTGCATTTTAAGGATGAAATCAGAAAAAAATTTCACTTACAATAGCCACTAAAAGAATCAAATATAATAAGATGCAAAAATCAAAGAAAGTCTACAACTGCAAGCAGAAGAATTGCATCCATCAGCCATGTGGGATCTAAGATCCTCTCAATTCAGAGGTGGAGTGAACATCACTATCCCAGGTTCCTCAGGATAGAAGAATAAAATATGTATTAGAGTTGACTCACTGGTATTTTACTAGAGAATTATTGTGACTCTAACAAAGGAAGATATTATATCATTGATGTGGAGACATGGCCACAGGAGTTGCCTAAGATGTGGAGAGGGAAAAAAGAGGCATGATATGGGGCACTTTTGGGATCTGGAGTTGTCCTGAATAATTTTGCAGGGACAGCCACAGGACATTGTATATCCTGCCATAACATACTGAATGGACTAGGAGAGAATGTAAACTACAATGTAAACCATAATCCATGCTGTGTAGCAGTGCTCCAAAATGTATTCATCAAATGCAATGATTGTACCATACTAATGAAAGAAGTTTTCTATGTGAGAGGAGTGGGGGTTGTAGGGAGTGGGGGGTATATGGGATCCTCTTCTATTTTGTAATGTAACATTTTCTGTGATCTATGTATCTTTAAAAAAAGATAGGTGGCAGACTTGGCCCAGTGGTTAGGGTGTCCGTCTACCACATGGGAGGTCCGCGATTCAAACCCTGGGCCTCCTTGACCTGTGTGGAGCTGGCCCATGTGCATTCTGATGTACACAAGGAGTGCCGTGCCATGCAGGGGTGTCCCCCACATAAGGTAGCCCCATGCGCAAGGAGTGTGTCCCATAAGGAGAGGGGCCCAGTGAGAAAGAAAGTGCAGCCTGCCCAGAAATGGTGCCGCACACATGGAGAGCTGACACAACAAGATGATGCAACAAAAAGAAACACAGATTCCCGTGCCACTGACAACAACAGAAGCAGACAAAGAAGACGCAGCAAATAGACACAGAGAACAGACAACTGAGGTGGGAGGTGGGGGGAAAGGGGAAATAAAAAATAAATAAATAAATCTTTTAAAAAAAGAAAAAGAAATGATAATAAAAAAGTATAAAAAAATAAAGAAATAATGTGGGAATGTGGATGGGGGATGTAGCTCCATCGTTGAGCTCCTGCTTTCAAATTATGCAGTTCTGGCTTTACTTCTCAGTACCTCTTAGTTAATTAATTAGTTAATTAAAAAACAATATAATGATATAATGTAAAATAAATGCTAAAATTTGTTCTGCATGTTGAAAAAAAAGCAGGATAGACAAAGTTGGAAGAGAGTGTAAGAACATCTAGAAAGACAAAAAGAGAAATAAAAATAACATGACATACACAAATCCAAAGAAAATATGCCTAATGTGAGTAATTCCTTGACAGTAATAAGACTGAATGATAATGGATTAAACTCACCAGTCAAGAGACACAGATTGGCAGAAAGGGTAAGGAAATATGCATCTATATGCTGTCTACAAGAAACCCAACTTAGACCTAGTGATTCGAGGAAATTGAAAGTGAATGGCTGGAAAATAATCTTACAAACAATAATCAAAAAAGTCAGGTGTAGCTATACTAATATTGGACAAAGTAGATTTTAAATGCAAGACTATTGTGAGAGACAAAGATGGACATTATATATTCGGAAAAGGGATAATCTTTCAAGAAGAAAGAACAATCATGAACATTTATGAACCTAACCAGGGTACTTCAAAATACACACGGCAAACACTGGGAGAAGTAAGTGGAGGAATAGATGCCTTTACAATTATAATGGGCAACTTTAAATACACCATTATCGCCATTAAAACATCTCAACTGGAAATCAGTAAGAAACAAAAATTTTGAATAATATGTTAGATCATCTGGACCTAACAGATATATACAGGATACTATACCCAAAGACAGCGAGATATACTTTCTTCTCAAGTGCACATAGATCATTCTCCAAGAGAGACTTCATGCTATGTCTCAGAGAAAGTCTCAATGAATTAAAAAACATTGAATTCATACAAAATAATTTCTCTGACCACAATTGAATGAAGCTGGAAATCTACAAGGGCCAGAGAACAAGGTTATGCACAAAAGAACGGCTTGTCTCTTGAAGTTAGGGATGCAAAATTTAGAAAAAATGGTAATTTTATAATTATGAATTTCAGGCAGCAACCACCAGGTTCAAATGTATCTGGTGATACATAAAAATAGGTGTACAGTTAAACTTGTGCACTTAGAAAACAAACGAGCATAAGGTCATAGGGGACTCCCATACAACATCCCACTATAAATACCTTGTATTGTTGTGAAATATTTGTAACAGATTAGGGAACGAGCATTGTCAAAGGATAGCTACTAACTACAGTCCATACTTTATATTTGAGGTACTTTCCCCAACCCACTCCCTCATGTTATTTTTTTCTTCATAAACAATTATACCACATTAAGCAAAAAGAGAGAGAGAAATATCAAAACAACACACACACTTTCGTTTGTATTCATGTACATGTGTGTCTGCGTATTAATGGGTAAATTTCTATATCTATATAACTCAGACAAATTGCTCATTTTCCAGGAATATTAATAAAGGGAATAGTATGTTAAGAAATCAAAATTAATCATAATTGCACTTATGACAAATTACTTTAATCTTAAAATCCATGTTTCTTTTTTCTATATTAAATTGTTTTCTATACTAAAATGTTAATTGTTTAGTGTACAGTGTATCTTTCATTTCTTACCTCAAAATTTATATTTTAGTTGTATCTCTTTAAAAAATTTTCCAGCTGAATATCATCAATAAGTATTTATAATTAAGAAGGGCAACCGACATATTTTATTTACTCTGGTAAAGTTAATATTTCAGTTTGGATTTACCAATCTACTTATTATGGGATCTTTATTATACCTGGTCTATCTTCTTATTTCTATAAACTTTCCTCAGTATTGGTTTCTAAAAATAATGCAACACTTTAACTCTTTTTTGGAGGTTATATACTCAACATCTCTTAATATTTTTAGCTTAAAATGCCAGCATAATTTAAAAATTGAATCATGGTATAAAGTTATTTAAGTTCTCCAATCCCTATTTTGACAATAGAAGGGCATTAAATCACTGCTCTACATACTTCCACCCACCATTTCTTATTGGTGATATATTTTTAAAAAGCAGATACACTTATGCAGGACAAAGCTTACAGCTCAATAGAATTTCACAAACTGAAATATGTGCACTCTATACCTGCATGCACTCTGAATCTATAGGCAGCCCCTTGGTCATGGGAGAAAATATTGTCAGCCTCCCCATCCCTACCTTGTCTGTGCCCCTTCTACTAACTAACCCTAAGAATAACTATTGTTACATAGCCTACTTTTGTTGGTTATTAATTTGTATAAGTGAAATAGTACAATATGAACTCTTTTACATTTTGTTCCTAAACACTCCTTATGTTCTTGGTGAATTTACCTATATTGCAGTATGTTTTGGGTAACATTTATAAAGTTTCATGTGTAGCATTTAGTTGTGGAAACACTAACCTATTAATTTAATTATTATGCTGTTGCTGGTCCTGTGAGGTGTTTTCAGTTTGAGCTCATTATGAATACTTCTAATGTGTAAATTTTAGAACTTGTGTTTTGGTGACACACGTACAAAATATTGGTGGGTATTTTATGTAGCAGTGGAATTCTTAGGTCATAGGTTTGCATCTGTTTCATTATCATTAGACTCTGCTATTTCCCTTTTAGTCTTATGGTTGGTGTTTCATGATATAAGAAAGTGGTTCAAAAATTGCCTTGATTATTGAGGAAACTGAAGATCTTTTCACATGTTTATTCACCATTGGGAACCTCTTTGTTGAAGAGTTTGTTTTACATTTCTCATTTTTTTTCGTTGTTTGTCTGCCTTTTTCTTATTTGTTTTGTTTCCCTATATATACTGATACAAGTTCTCTCTCTCTTTCACCTCTTTATTTACTTCTTTTTGTTGAAGATAGCCTCTTAATTAAATATAATTTTAGGTTGACTTTTCCCTATGCCAGAAGTAGCTTCCTACTAGAAAATCATATAAATGTACTTGTTAAAAGTTTCTCCCTTACAGGGTTTATAATGATTAACTGATTACAAGGTTTACAATGGTTAATAAACAGTGACTTGCATTCCTGTGACATAGAGCAGCCCCCCATCCAGAGCCTAAGTGATTGGTTGAAAAAGCCATAGACTATGTTCAGAGATACAACTCAATTCTTCACAAAAATGGACAAAGAAGCCACATGGCCTCACCAACTCCTCCCCTCCTGCCCCTCTAGAATTCATTACCCCTATCCATACAAGAGAAATAATTCACTTCTACAGTTCCCTATTGGCCCTCAGGTCTTATCAAGCCCCACCTCCATCTGACTAAGTATTTTCCCACCGATAGATGTGCTTTATGAATTCATGACCACCTCTGCCAGGGGCAGGTTGACATTTATTCTTCAGACCCACTCCTTTGGGAAAGTTTCCCAATAAAATTTCTTTCTGCAATCATCAGTCTCTGTGACCCTGTGAGTGCTGTTTTCTTCCTACAGTACTTTATTACTCTTCTACAATTTCCATTATGTTTAAAATTCAGATTAGCAATCAAGGTAGGGAGGGAAACGGACTTTGGCCCAGTGGTTAGGGCGTCCGTCTACCGCATGGGAGGCCCGCGGTTCAAGCCCCGGGCCTCCTTGACCCGTGTGGAGCTGGCCCATGCGCAGTGCTGATGCGCGCAAGGAGTGCCGTGCCACACAGGGGTGTCCCCCGCGTAGGGGAGCCCCACGCGCAAGGAGTGCACCCCGTAAGGAGAGCCGCCCAGCGCGAAGGAGGGAGCAGCCTGCCGAGGAATGGCGCCGCCCACAC
This sequence comes from Dasypus novemcinctus, assembly GCF_030445035.2. Lineage (NCBI taxonomy): Eukaryota > Metazoa > Chordata > Mammalia > Cingulata > Dasypodidae > Dasypus > Dasypus novemcinctus. The sequence continues at coordinate 10,276,036 of NC_080702.1, read as the reverse complement.
TTCCCATGCCGCTGACGACAACAGAAGCGGACAAAGAAACAAGATGCAGCAAAAAGACACAGAAAACAGACAACCGGGGGAGGGGAGGGGAATTAAATAAATAAAAATAAATCTTTAAAAAAAAAAAAAAAAAAAGGTAGGGAAACGGACTTGGCCCAGTGGTTAGGGCGTCCGTCTACCACATGGGAGGTCCGCAGTTCAAACCCCGGGCCTCCTTGACCCGTGTGGAGCTGGCCCATGGGCAGTGCTCATGCACACAAGGAGTGCCCTGCCACGCAGGGGTGTCCCCACGTAGGGGAGCCCCACGTGCAAGGAGTGTGCCCGGAAGGAAAGCCGCCCAGTGTGAAAGAAAGTGCAGCCTGCCCAGGAATGGCGCTGCCCACACTTCCTGTGCCACTGACAACAACAGAAGTGGACACAGAAACAAGATGCAGCAAATAGACACAGAGAACAGACAACCGGGGGAGGGGGGAATTAAATAAATAAATAAATCTTTAAAAAAAAAAACAACAATCAAGGTAGAATCAAAATACCTATGCCTGTATTTCAATTCCTGTATCATTAAGTAAAAAAGAAAATATTCTTGGGAATTTCAGGGAAGTGAGGAATTCAAACATTTAGAAATCTGTTGAATACAGATGTATACATCACCATCCTATCTTGCTTAATATCATATGGGCAGGGAGTGTGAAAAGCAAATGAGGCTGAAAGAACCAAAGGCTGTGGGGTTAAACATGGGTGCATGCCTGGGCAGAAAGAAAGGAGCTCTAGACCCTGATACTATTCAGATGTTGAGAAGTCTGAAAATGGTAGATCTAAATGGTGGAGTAGGAAAATGCAAGCTGCATTCCAGAAACTTTGGAAGGTAGGCAGGTTCACCTGTCAGAAGAGAAACCATGAGACCTCTCCAATGAGCCAATTGGAGAGGACAGCTGGGTGGAACCAGTTAGCTGGGGGAAAGGGAAGCCATGGGAGATATGGCATGCAAGCCAGCAAACAACTGAAACAGATGGAGAAGGAAGCCAGGGAAGTGATATAGGTGGAAGATCAGTGCACAGCTGGCTCTGAGAGCATGGAAAACCCCAGGGGACTAGGGGTGCATTCTAGTACCCACTAGGTTCTTGATGAGTGGGAGCTGTGGAGAAAGCAGGTATGGAGCTGGAAACTAGCCAGTTCGATGGGAGAGAAGACTAGGGGAAATTGAGATAGGGTGGCAAACTAGAAATAAAAAGGAAAGATGTCAGGCAGAAGTAAAATGGCTCCAGAGAGGGAAAGTAGAGAGCTGATCAGGCAGACTGTCACACCCCCCCACCCTGGGAGAGAGAGGAACTGGTTCAGTAAGGAGCTGGGCTGACAGGCATCTAACAGTCTTGGAGAGAGGGAAGCCAGGAGAGGCAGGCAGCAAGCACTAAAAAGCCCAACTGACATGAGGAAAAGAGAGCAGGCAGAAGCAGCTAGCCAGCCTTCAAACACATAACAGCCTGAGGTGGTGGGGAGAGGCAGCCCAGAAATTGTCAAGGGCCTAACCAGCCCTGAAGAGAAGGGCTCCAGAGAGCAATCTATTGATTACTGAGCACCTGGCCAGGTCCTAGAGAAGGGGAGTTAAGAGAAAAGAATCCTCATGACAGGGAAATTAGACTGAGTTTTTTTTAAAAATTTATATTTTTTAATTGTTTAATAATTTATTATTTATTTTTTCTCTACACAAGATAAACTTCCATGTGGAGTGTGGGAAGCAGGGTAATTGATTGATGAGACATGGCAGCCTGAGAAAGTTTCTAGTGACGCGAGAGTCCTGTATTTTCTGGGTTTCTTTTCTTTCATTTCATTTTCTTTCCTTTTCTGTCTTTTTTGTCTTTATTCCCTTACATTTTTTCTTCCTTTTCTTCCTTTTAATTTTCCTTCTTCTGATGCTTTCTTTCATTCCATCTTGTCTTTCTGGTATTCATTTTCTTTCTTCTCTTTTCTTCTTTCCAGTCTTTAATTTTATTCAAAACATGTTTGCAGTTTCTTTTTTTATTCAAACTTGTTAATACTCCTTTGTATTTTTTTAATATTTTCAATTTATTACTTTTTTCCATAGTGCTTTTAAGGTTCCTTTAACTTCTTTTTTCAGCCTTCTTCTTTCTTTCTATTTCCGTGTTCTTAATATTTTGGGGAAACAAAACAGACAGTGACAAGAATTTAGAATAAGTGGAACCAAGTCTCAAAGGGGACCCTTAATGCAAAACAAAATGAAATAATACTCTAAAGTAGAAAGATAATCTAATGAACTGAATAAGCCCAGCATCTAAACTGGATGCCTAGACACCTTCAAAAAATACAGTTGTACTAACAAAACATATAGATGTTGCCCAGTCTAATGAAAAATAGGTGACTGGAACTGGACCTACTAGACACATACAGAATATTACACTGAAATAGAACAGGATAAAATTTTTCCTTGAGCAAACATGGATTGTTCTCCAGGACAAAACATATGATAGGTCACAAAACAAGTCTAAATGAATTGAGAAAGATTGAAATTATAGAAAACCTTTTCTCTGACCACATCAGAATAAAGCTTGAAATTTAAAATGGGCAGAGAACCAGATAGGCAAAAAGATATGGACATTACACAACACACTCTTAATCACTCAGGGGTCATGGAGGACATTGCAAAGGAAATCAGTAACTAACTCTAAATGAATGAAAATGGAAACACAATGTATCAAAACTTATGGGATGAAGCTAAAGCAGTTCTGAGAGGGAAATTTATAGCCATAAATATTTGCATTTAAAAAGAAGATAGGGTTAAAATCAGACACTTAGATGAACTAGAAAAGGAACAACAAAATAATCCTAAAATAAGCAAGAAGATGGAAATAAAGATTAGAGCAAACATAAATGGAATTGAGTGTATGAAACAATAGAAAAAAATAAACAAAACCAAAACCTGATTCTTTGAGAATCTTAATAAAATTTATAAACACTTAGCTAGACTAATAAAGAGAAAAGAGAGAACATCCAAAAATAAAAATGAAAAATTAGAGGGGGGATATCACCACTTATCCCACATAAATAAAATGTAGCTTAAGAGGACACTTTGAAATATTGTATGCCACAAGACACATAGCATAGATCAAATGACCAAATTTATAGAAACAAACAACCTAAACTGATGGAAGAAGAGTAGATGAACTCAATAGAGCAATCACAATTAGCATGATTGAATTAGCCATCAAACCTCCCAACCAACTCATTTTTTGAAGACTCAGCCATATAAACACTTTTGTCTTTGCCATTTCCCCCTTTTATTCAAGGTCAAAAAGCAGTTTTTAACACATGATCCTACATGTAGGCTGAGATATTCTGCTGGTCTGAGTTGACCCTTTTATTCAAGGTCTCTTTCTAGTTACATCACCAGTTAGTGATTGGTAGTAATCCCTTGGCACCAGGGAGGCCCATCCCCATGAGTCATGTCCCATGATGGGAGAAAGGCAATGTATTTACATGCTGAGTTTGGCTTAGAGAGTGACCACATTTAAGCAACGTGGGGGCTCTCAGAAGGTAACTCTTAGACATCTTGCAGCTCTAGGCCTAATTCATATTTGAGGCACACAAGCCCATAAGCATAACCATCAGTATCAAGTGCTCATCATTGGATCATCCTTCTTCATTGGTCTTTGCCATTGCATGTGGGGAATTGTTATTGTTACATTGGGGAATGTGATAGGGCTCCCCTGGGTAGGAACTCAGTTGTTGTTTGTAATTGTAACTACCATGAAAATACCCAACATATATCCAAACATTTGTATGTATCCTATAACATGCCCTGGAGAACTCGCTTTGGACTCACTTGTGACCTTTCTACATATGCCTTTTCTGTCACTTTCACTGAACCTGTGTTGGACACTAGGGTTTCAGTATATTCAGGAGTCTTGAGTCTCTGGACTGTCCATGTGCCAGTTGGGTGCTGAGGCTCAGCAGTGTTGCAAATCCTACCCTCTTGTTCTTTGGACTTGCCCAGGTCAGCTAACGAGGAGGTGAAGATGGTCAACCACCACATCAGGCTACCAAGAGGGCCTATAGCCACAAGCAGGAGAATTGCATCCATCATCCATGTGGAATCTAACCCCCTCTTGATATAGAGGTGGAGTGGACTTCCCATCCCAGGATCCACAGGATGGAGAAATAAAATATGAATTATAGTGAATTTACTGATACTCGACTATGGAACTATTGTGACTAGTAATGGAAGAATTTGTAACATTGATATGGAGAAAGTGGCCAAGGAGTTTCTGTGGGCAGGGAGAGGGAAGAAGAAAAGTTATGTGGGGGCATTTTTGGGACTTGGAGTTCTCCTAAATGTATTGTAGGGACAGATGCTGGACATTATATATCCTGCCATAACCCATTGAATGTACTGGGAAAGAATGCAAACTAGAATGTAAACTATTATCCATGTGGTGCAGCAGTGCTCGAAAATGTATTCATAACTGCAATGAATGTGCCACAATGATGAAAGAGGTTGTTGATGTAGGAGTTGCCAGGTGATCAGGGTGCAGGGTATATGAGAACCTCTTATATTTTTAGAATGTAACATTTTTTGGGATCTCTGTTTCTTCAAAAATTGAAGGGCATGGGGAGTGCAGAGTGGGGTATATAGTAACCTCTTATGTTTTTTTATGTAGTATTTTGTGAGATCTATTAACTTTTAAAATTTAATTAAAAATAAAATTTAAAAATAAATAAAATATTAACACTAAAAAAAATATATATATATATATATATATATATATATATATATATATATATATATATATATATATAACTCCCAACCAATAAAACCACAATCAGCTTCGTGGAAGAATCCTATCAATCATTCTGGAAAGAAATAACACAAATCCTGTTAAAATCTTCCAAAAAATAAACATGGAGGGGACATTCCATAACTCATTTTATGGGGAAACATCACCCTAATACCAAAGACATATAAAGATGGAAAAAGAAAATAAAACTACAGACCAAAGTGTTTAAAAAAACTAGATACTGAAATTGTCAAGAAAATAGTGCCTAATCCTATTCCAAAACTAATCAAATGAATTATACATGATTAACAAGTGAGTTTTATCTCTGGTATGTGAGGATGTTTCAATATAAGAAAATCAATCAATGTATTATACCACATTAACAGATAAACAAAATTACATGATCATCTCTATTGATGCAGAAAAAGGATTTGACAAGATACTCCATGCTTTCTAGATTAAAAAAAAAACTTTGAAAGATTGAAGTAGATGGAAACTTCCTCAAAATGATAAAGGGTTTATATGAAAAACACACATATAATATCATACTCAAGGGTGAAATTCTAAAGAATTCTCCTTGATGAACTGGAAAAAGACAAGGATGCCCATGGCAAATACTCTTGTTGAACATTGTGTTACACTTGCTTGAGGACTTAGGCAGGAAAAGGAAATATAAGACATCCAAATTAAGAAAGGAAAAGGCAAATATTTCACTATTTGCAGATGAAATAATTCTAAGTGTAGAAAGCCCTGAAAAATTTACAACAAAGTTTCTACAGCTGATAGATGAGCTCAGTAAAGCAGCAGGGTATAGGATCAAGAAGTAAAAGTGTAAGATTTCTTTACACTAACAATGAGCAATCTGAGGGGGGAATTTAGAAAAAAATCCATTTACAATAGGAATTAAAGAATAAAATATCTAAAAATAGATTTAACTAAAGATGTAAGTGACTTGTACACAAAAAATACAACTCTGTAAAGGAAATCAAAGAAGACCTAAATAAAAGGAAGAATATTCCATGTTCATAGATGGAAAACTATGTATCATTAAGATATCTGCCCCAACCTAATTGATTTACATATTTAACACAATCCAACAAAATGTACAGCAGTATTTTTATTGAACTGAAGAAGCAATTAGGAAACTTATTTGGAAGGATAAGGGACATTCAAATAATCAAAAATGTATTGGGATAGAAAAACAAAATTGGAAAAATCATGACATCTGATATTTAAGCATGATACAAAGCTACAAAGGTAAAAACTGCATGGTATTGGCAAAAGGATAGGCATATCAACTATTGGAACTGAATTGATATGGTAGACTGATACTTGACAAGATCACCAAGCCAACTCAACTGGGACAGAATGGCCTCTTCAACAAATAGTGCTGGGAGAACTGGATGTCCCTATCCAAAAGAACTAGAGAGGCTCACCTTCTCATGCCATATAGAAAAATTAAATCAAGATAGAACAAAGATCTAAATATAAGAGTGAAGAACATAAAGGTCATAGAACTATAATGTAGGGAGCAATTATGAGATCTTGTAGTAGCAAATGGTTTCATAACATTTATACTCAAAAGTATGAGAAACACAAATATAAATAGGTAATGTGAACTCCTCAGATTAAAAACTTTTGTTCTTCAAAGGAGTTTGTCAAGGAAGTGAAAAGGCCACCTACTCAACAGGAGAAATTATTTGGGGATCATTTATGCAATAAGGATATATAAAAACAACCTACATGTTAAAAATAAAATGTCAAGCCATTAAAAAATATGTCTAAGATATGAATAGATATTTTTCCAAAAAGGAGATAAAAATGTCTGAACAGCACATGAAAAGATGCTCAACATCACTAGGTATTGTGGAAATGAAAATCAAAACTACAATGAGATATCACTTTACACCTATTAGAATGGCCAAGTATTTGAAATAAAAAACAGAACTACAAGTGTTGGAGTGGATATGGAGGAAAGGGAACCCTCATCCACTGTGGTGGGAATGTAGACTGGTGCAGTTACTGTGTATGATGGTTTAGAGGATCCTCAGGAATTTAACTATGGAATTGCAGTATGATCCATGAATACCCTGATGGTTATAAACCAAGAGCATTTGAAAGCACGGCCATGAATGGATATATAAACACCAATGTTCATAGTGGTATTATTCAATATAGCAAAAAATTGGAAACAACACAAGAATAAACCAACAGATGAGTGGATAAGCAAAATGTGGTATAAAAATGCAAGGCAATTATTGTTCAGCTGTAAGAAGGAATGAACTCTTACCCACATGACCATATAATGCATGTTGAAGACTTTGTGTTGAGTGAAGTAAGCCAGTCACTAAAGACAAATACTGTATGACGTCAGTGATATGAACAGACTCATAAAGCTAGAGCCTGGGAAATAGGTTCTCAGGAGACAGAAAGGGAGTAGAGTGTGTTTAGCTGATTGTCAATATGGGAAAAACCTTTGATAAGGTGGAGAGGGGAGATTTGGCAGTGGGTGTGGGTGATGGCTGTGCAGGAATGTGAGTGAGGCTGGTGGTGTTGGAAGCAGTGTAAGGGTGTATGGGTTGGTCTATCCATGTACCTAGAGGGAAGGCTGGAGGAAGGAAAAGGTGAACTCTGGGAATTTATAGGTCTGTGGTTGATATTACTACAATGGGAATGTTCTTTTGATGAATATGGCAGGAGAGGGTCACTGGTGCAGTGTGTCAATGGTGGGGGATATTTAAGAAAAGGTGCACTGGGGCTTCCTTTATGGAATATGAATGTGTGTATGTTGTCATGTTTTTTTCTTACTGGGGGGAGAGCCACATAATAGACAGGAAAATATTAATCTCCTATCCTGGGGAGTCATTCTACATTTTAAAACAGAGGACATAGAGTCTCTCAAGTTCATAGGCAGTGGCTAATTTTAAAATAGTGAAACACAAAAATAAAACAGACCATAATGACAAACTCTCCTTATTAGTGTATGTAACTTTGAATATTATTGCTCCAAAAATGATATTTAATAGTATGACAAGTTCCAAGATGGGGGAGGAGGAATATTGAGAAGAATATAGGGCATTTCTAGAGCATTGGAAATGTTCTGCCTGAATTGGAATGGTGGAAACAGGCCAGTATACATTTTGTCAAGACCTACAAAATTGTATAGTACAAAGTATACACTATAATGTAAACCACTGACCATTGACCATAGTTCATAGCAATATTTGATCATCAGTTGTAATGACTGCACCATACTCATGTAATTTGTTAATGATAAGGGAAAAAGTAAGAGGAGGGTTTGGGCATATGGGAATCCCTGATATTTTTATGTAACTTTTATTTAACACAAAATTTCTTTAAAAATAAAATGAAAATCTACAGACAAGAGTAATAGAGCTTATAGGAATAAAAGACACGATGGATAAGATTATGAAAAATACATTGGAGTGGTATGTTTGTTACAGTTGGTGAACATACTTAAGCATAGCTACTAGACTTGTATCACACTATTGAAATATGTTGTTAATGAGAGAAAGTGTATGTTGGGGGGAGTGTGTGAGATATATAGGAATGCCCTATATATTTAACTTTATATTATTTTATTTTTTTTAATTTTTAAAAATTAATTTATTGAACTATATCACTCATACATAAACAATAAGTGTATAATAATAGTTGTGAACTTACAAAACAAACATGCGACATCATACAGGATTCTCATTACTCACCCTACCACCAATAATTTGCATTGTTGTTAAATCTTTTTAAGTAATGATTTAAAAGCATTGTCAATCTGTTTCTACTAACCAAAGTATTTACCCTCAACCAACACTATTATTATTAATTTTATACGATTTACATATGAACATAGATAAACAAGTGTATAGCAAAAGTTATGAACTTACAAAGCAAACATGCATAACATCATACAGGGGTCCCATACATCAACCCTCCACCAACACCTTGCATTGTCATGAGACCTTTGTTACAAATTATGAAAGAATATTTTCAAATCTTACTACTAATCATAGTCCTTATTTTACATTTGTTGTGTTTTTCCTCCAACCCACCCTATTTTTTTTAAATATATATTTTTATGACAGAAGTTGTAAACTTATAAAACAACCATGCACGTGTGTAGAATTGCCAAACAACACCCCTCTGTCAACACATCACATTGTTGTGGACCATTTGCTATAGCTAAGATAAAATCATCTGATTTTTACCATGTCCATATTATACATTTGGCTCACATTTTTCATACTGCCTCATTATCAACACAGTACATCTTTTGCATAGATGCAAGAATATTATTAGTATTTACCACAGTCCATAGGTCATTCCAGCTGTGCTTTTCCCATGCTTCTACACATTCCCAACACCCTACAGTAGAGATGTATGTTTGCTCTAGCTCACAAAGGACTCTCTTGCATCTGTGCCATCAAACACAATTCTCATCTGTGCAATTCAGTTCCTAGATGATTCTCTAGCATTTTGTCAATTGGAATTTATATCCCTAGACTAACATTTTTAATCACATCCCCATTTTAGGCTAGCTGTTACTCATTGTGTGTTACCATCCACTCTATACGTTTCCACACTTTTACAGTAAAGCTAATTAAAACTGCCACATATATTAAACATCAGTGATCCACTCAGTCCTCCCCTTATCTCCTTTAAGAATCCATCGCCTACCACCAGGTCTTGAAGATATTTTCCTACAATTTCTCCTAGAAGTTTTATGGCTCTTTTTTTAATTTTTAGGTTTTTGATCCATTTTGAGTTAATTTTTGAATAAGGCGTGAGACAGGCCTCCTCTTTCCTTTCCTTCTTTCGGCTATGGATATTCAATTCTTTCAACACCATTTGTTGAATGGATTGTTCTACCCGAGCTGTGTGAGTTTGACAGGCTAGTCAAATATCACTTGACCATACCTGTGAGGGTCTGTTTCTTTTTTTGTTTGTTTGTTTGTTTTATTTTTTGTAGGGTCTGTTTCTGAACCATCAGTTTGGTTCCATTGGTCTATGTGTCTGTCTTTAGGCCAGTATCATGCTGTTTTTACCACTATAGCTAGGTAATATATTTTAAAGTCTGGAGATGAGGGTTCACTTTTCTTTTTTATGATTTTCTAGCTCTTCAGGACCTCTTACCCTTCCAAATAAATTTGATGATCATGTTTTCATGTATATATATTTTTAATGCTGGTGTAATCTTTATTGGGTTTGCATTGAATCTGTATATCAATTTGAGTAGAATTGACATCTTAATGATATTTAGTCTTCCAATCCATGAGCATGGAATTTTCTTCCAGGTATTTAGGCCTTTTAAAATTTCTTTTAACACTAAGTTGCAGTTTTCTGAATACAGGTGCTTTACATCATTGATTAAGCTTATTCCTGGCTATTTGAGTCATATTTTATTTTCATCACTCTTTTGACACTTTTAGATACTTTTATTGATATAATCTTCATTTATATACTCTCCTCCAGGCCTCTCTCTCCTGTCTTTTTTATTTTCAGGCTCTAGGACACCTTTTAGTATTTCCTGAAAGTCTTGTCTCTTGCTTAGAAATTCTCTCAGTTTCTGTTTATTTGTGAATATTCTAATCTTGCTCTCATTTTTGAAAGACAGTCTTGCTGGATATAAGATTCTTGGCTACAAATTTTTCTCTTGTAGTATCTTAAATATATCACACCACTGTCTTCTTGAATTCATGGTTTCTGATGAGAAATTTGCACTTAATCATATTGGATATCCCTTATATGTGATGCATTGCTTTTCTCTTACTTTTCTCAGAATTCTCTTTGTCTTTGGCATTTAACATTGTGATGAGTATGTGTCTCGGAGTGGTCTATTTGGATTTTCTTGAATAGTAGTACGTTGTGCTTCTTGGACATGGATATCTATGTCCTTCAACAATGTTGGGAAATTTTCTGCCATTATTTCTTCAAATATTCCTTCTGTCCCTTTTCCCTTCTCTTCCCCTTCTGGGACAACCATGGCACATATGTTTGCACACATTTTGCTGTCATTTAGTTCCCTGAGATCCTGTTCAATTTTTTCCATTCTTTTATTCATCTGTTCTTTTGTATGTTCACTTTCAGAGGCCATTTTTTTCAAGCTGACCAGTGCTTTCTTCTGCCTCCTCAAATCTGCTATTATGATTCTGATGGTTTTTTTTTTAAATTTCATTTATTGCACCTTTCATTCACATAAGACCTTCTATTTTTCTATGTAAGCTTTCTAATTCTACTTTGTGCTAATCCTGTGTCTTCTTTATATTCTTAATCTCTTTAGCCATTTTATTGAATATATTAGGGAGATTTGTTTGTACATCTATGATTAGTTGTCTCAAGCCCTTTATGTCATCTGGAAGCTTATCTTCTTCCTTTAAGTGGGCTTCCTGTTTCTTGGTGTAGATTGTAATTTTTGATTGGTGTCTTGGCATCTGGCTTACTAGAATATTTATTGTGGGTGCAGTTTTTCTCTTTTGTTTTCAGGTTCCTGCCCTTTCTCCCTTGCTGTTTATGCAGTAGGAGCAAAGCATGTAGTTGGTGCTATAAGCTGTGGAGGTTCAAGCTGCACTTATTGCTCCAGGGACCAATGAAGCTTCTTCCAACTTTCTCCTTTGCCAGGGTTGGCAAAGAGTCACAGTGTGTGGAATAATCCAAGTCATGGAGGCCTAGACTCTAGTTGCCCAGAGAGTCTAATGAAGCTTCTTGCCCCTTTCTCCCCTGCCTGGTGTGGGGTTTGAGCTGCAGGTGTGGTCAGCAATCTATGCAGTCCGGGTCCTAAGATGACCGTGGTGCCCAGGTAGATTTCCAATTTTTGGTCCATGCCAGCAAAAGTTACCTGCAGTTTCCTGGATAAGCTGGTGCAGGGCCCGCCAGCCTCTTCCCTACCAGAGGTGGGGCTGAAGCTTAGGCTAGGACTGCAGGCAGATATGGGTGAAAAAACTCGTTCCTACCATCACTGTGATTTTCATTCAGTCTGGCTTCCCCTCAGGCTGGAGGCGGAGTCAACATGGTGGCTACCAGCCTCTTTTGATGGGCTGATTCACACCCCAGATATTACCAGCGTTATATCTTGGCCACCCACATCTACCAATCAGTAGCTGAAATTGGCAGCCAACCGTTTCCTCTTCCCCTGTTTTTGGGAAATCAAGCTTCCAATTCCAGCCACAGAATAGGTCCTGGGGAAGCTCATGCCACCAGAGTAGGATAATCACCAGCTTCCAAGGCTTGGCTGGTAATTTCCCAGAGAGGCTGGTGCAACTCCCTGCTGCTACCTCCCTGCTGGTGGTGGCACTGGGGCTTAGGCTAGAGCTGCAATCTGACCTGGATGGAAAGAAGCCTGTCCCCACCAGCACTGTGATTTTCATCCCACCCCACCTCCCCTCATGCCAGGTGCAGTGTTAAGATGGTGGCTATTGGCCTCTCTGCCTTGGACAGGCTCAAACTTTAGCTGTTCTTAGGATTATAATTTAGTCTGCTGAATTTATTCATCAGTAGCTGAACTTGCTGCCCAACTGTCTCTTCCTCCCCCTTTTTTGGGAAGTGGAGCTTTCAATTCCAGCCTCAGAACAGCTCCTGAGGTGGCTTGTGCCAGAAGTGGAGGATGGGCCCCAGCATCCAGGGTGTGGAACACTCTACTTATGAGACTTCTCTGAAGATGAGCAGTCCCTCTTTTGATTCCTTCAAGGATGTTTCAGGATGCTCTTCTGGCCCCCTGGAGCCCCCAAACAGGTGCTTCACCTAGCTCCAGAGTGTTTGGGTGTGTGCTCACTTCCCTGTAGCAGCAGGTGACTCTAAGAGCTGCTTATTCTGCAGCCATCTTGCTTGTTCTCTCCCCTATATATTTGATGTAACATTCATATAATCTAAGCTTCTTTGAAAATAAAAACTTAACTCTGAAAATACACAAGACAAACTTAAAAGCAGCTTTCAATTGATGGAGGACAGAATTAATGAATTACAAGATAGAGCATCAAATTTGAAAACAGAGAAAACAGAAAAGAACCAAAAGTAAAAATTGAACAGGGTCTCAGGGAATAGAGTGACAGCATGAAACACATAAACTGACACATTAGAGGTGTCCTGGAAGGAATTGAGAACCTAAGGGGCAGAAAAAATATTTGAGGAAATAATGACTTAAAATTTCCCAACGCTGATAATGACACAAATATCAAGATCTAATAAGATCGACATGTCCCAATCAGAATAAATCCAGGAAAACCTACTCTGAGACACCTACTATTCAGAGTGTCGAATTGTAGAGATAATGAGGGATTGTGGAAGAAGCAAGAGAAAAGCAGAGCATCCTTAGTCAGACCAATGCAGATACCACATCAGAAACCATGGAGATGAGAAGAAAGTGATATGATTTATTTAAGGTCCTGAAAGGGAGCAATGGTCAGGCAAGAACTCTTTTTCTGGAAAAACTATATTTTAAATATGAAATTTGAGTTTTAAGTCTTCAAAGAAAAACAAAAATGGGAGAGTTCTCCAACTAGAGATCTGGTTACAAGAGAGACAGTAGGAAATGGTACAACCTGAAAGCAGAAGGCAAATGTAAGAGGTTTAGAAAAGAGTGTAGAAATGAAGACTGTAATTAAAGATAACTAAAAGAGTACAATGTCTGGCAATAGTAAGATATGGCAATGGAGAGCCAAGCTATGAAGTGGCCAAAGTAAGTAATATCTTTACAGTAATAATATGGACATTAATGGAATGGAATCCACAGTCAAAAGATAGACTGACAAAATGGATTTTTAAAATTGAACTGAGTATATGCTTTCTACAAGAGATTCAACTTAGATTCAAGGACACAATCAGACTGAAATATATCCCATGCAAATAATAATCAGAACAGATCTGGAGAAGTGATATCAATATTGGATAAAATAGATTTTAAACACAAAACTATTAGAAGAGATGAAGATGGTCATTATATACAATATAAGGGACAATTCACCAGGAAGAAAAATTCATAATTAATATTTTTGCACCTAACTTGAAGCTCCAAATATATGAGGAACACACTCTCAAAACTAAAGGTAAGAATATAATAGTCTCTAAAATAATAGTTGGAGATTTTATTTTTTATTTTTTATTTTTTTAAAGATTTATTTGTTTATTTAATTTCCCCCCCTCCCCTGGTTGTCTGTTCTTGGTGTCTATTTGCTGCGTCTTGTTTCTTTGTCCGCTTCTGTTGTCGTCAGCGGCACGGGAAGTGTGGGCGGCGCCATTCCTGGGCAGGCTGCTCTTTCTTTTCACACTGGGCGGCTTTCCTCATGGGCGCACTCCTTGCGCGTGGGGCTCCCCACGCAGGGGACACCCTTGCGTAGCACGGCACTCCTTGCGCGCATCAGCACTGCGCATGGCCAGCTCCACATGGGTCAAGGAGGCCCGGGGTTTGAACCGCGGACCTCCCATATGGTAGACGGATGCCCTAACCACTGGGCCAAAGTCCGTTTCCCAATAGTTGGAGATTTTAATACACCACACCCAACACTGCAAAGAACATCTGGATAGAGGATAAAAGAAGAAACAAAGAACTGGAAAAATAGAATAAATTAACTAACTGAAACTGGGATTTATAGAACAATACATGCCCAAACAGCAGAATAAACAGCAGTGAAGCTTGATTGTCTCTCTGGGCCCTGAGGGGAGGGCAGGAGAGGAATGGAATAGATAGAAGAGGGCGTAACTGAGGGGGGGGGGCAATGGAAATGTTCTGCATAAATGTGCAATGATGGATACAGGCCTTATTAAATATCATCAAAAATTTATAAAGGTGTAAAGTCTAAAATGTAAGCCATAATATAAACCGTAATGTAACCAACAACTTATAGATGTATACAGTCTAAAATGTAAACTACAATGGGACCATGGTTAGTAGCTATGTTTTAATATCTGTACATCATTTGCAGTAAAGGTAACATAAACCTGTAAAAAGATCATCACTGATGAAGGGGGAAGTGGGTTTGATGTTGTATATATGGCAGTCCCCTATGTTCTATGTGTGACTTTACTGTGACCTAAAACTTTTTTGAAGACATAATTTAAAATAAAAGATGTAGACATTGAGGAAGAAATGGAAGAGATTGCCTTGCTACTGTACATACATGGAAACACCTATTACAGTGATGAAAGGCAAAATAGCAAAAAAAAATTTACGATAGTTTTCACTTTTTATTTATTTTCTACTTTATTTTAGTTCTTTAAAAAACTATTATGTATTCTACTTCTAATCTTTAAACCTATCATTACTTTTTCATTTTCCTATTAACTGAAATTGGAAATATATACTACTTCTCTTTTGAAGAAGTTTTGGATCACAGAGGGTTCAACTATGACAGGGGAGGAGCACTGATGTGGGATGACATCGATGGGGGAGGTATGGGTGGGAGGGAGATCTCAAGGGTATGCATATAGGATATAGAGATATGTTTAGATATTCTTTGGGTTTTGACATAGTGGTTGGAGTTTCATATGACAATTGAGGCTGTGCTGAGTTCCCATTCAGGAAACTTCGTTGCACAGTTTAATGGAGCAGTAACAATTCACTAAGAACAAGGGTGAAGACCAGTGGTGAAGGATGGTCCAATGATGGGCCTTTGATACTGATGACTATGCTTATGAGCCTATGTACTTGAAATATCAACTAGGCCTAGAGCTGCACGGTGCCTAAGAGTTACCTTCAGAGAGCCATTATGTTGCTCAAATGTTGTCACTCTCTAAGCCAAACTCGGCATGTAAATGCATTACCTTCCCCCAGAATGGGCCATGACTTCCAGGGTGAGCCTCCCTGGCATCAAGAGAGTACTACCAAGCACCAGCTGGTGATACAACTAGGAAAAGACTGTGAATAAAAGGGGGAAATGGTAAAGACAAATGAATTATATGTGTAAGAGACATCAAAATTAGTTGGGAAGTCATCAGAGGGGTTGTGCTTATGCCCTTCTCAGCAGGATCCTACAGACAGCCAAAGTAGATATAACCACAGTTAGTGGTGCTCCTGAGGGCTCTGGAGACACCCAGTTCATATGGTCATTACAGATGACTCTGGATTTTCGTGTCTTGCCAGTGGACCCTACTTTGGAATTTGTGCTCCTGAGTGTGATGGATCTAGACATAGATGTGACCCCTCTATACATGCCTTTTCTGTCACTTTTACTGAACCTCTGGTTGGTTCTGGTGTTGGTGTATGCCCAGGAGACTTGAACTCTGGATTTTTTTTGTGCCAGCTTGGGCCTGAGTCTCAGTATAGTTAGAAGACCTATGTTCCGGTTTGTTGGACTTACCCAAGACAAATAATTGGGAGGTGAGGATGATCACCCACCACATAAATGATCTGAGAGAGTCTACAGCTGCAGGGGGAAGAATTCATCCACCAACAATGTGGAATCCAAGCACCCTCTTAATTTAGAGTTTTAGTGGGCATCACTATCCCAGGGTCACAGGGTGGAGGAATAAAATATTTATTAGAGTGGACTTACTGGTTTTCTACTATAGAATTATTGTGATGCTAGTGATGGAAGAAATTAAATCATTGTTGTGGAGACTAGCCACAGTAATTGTTGAATGCAGGGAGAGGGAAAGGAGGTGATATTGGGGCATTTTTTGGGATTTGAAGTTGTCCTGAATGATATTGGAGGGACAGATGGAGGATATTATATATTCTGTCATAACTCATAATTGGAAATGGAGAGAGTGTAAACTACAACATAAACTATAACCCATGCTATGTAGCAATGCTCCAAAAGGCACTCATCAAGTGCAATGAATGTACCACACTAATGAAAGAAGTTGTCAATGTGGAAAGAGGGGGATTTGTGCAGAATGCGGTATATGGGAACCTCATATTTTTTAATGTAACATTTTGTGTGATCTATGTTTCTTTAAAAAAATCATAAAAAAGAAAAAAACCATAATTGTATATTCTTTTGGCTATTATGGCAAGGTATGGTTACTGGTGTATGATATTGGGGATAGGGGGATATTTGGGACAGGGCTCACCTGGGTCATGCTTCTATTGAATGTGATTGTGTTCATCTTGGCATGGGGTGTTGTCTCAGTAGCTGGAGACCCACACATTAAACAAGGAAACATTAAACTCCCATTATGGAGAGTCCTGATATGTCCTCAATTAGATGACAAGAATGTCTAGGGAACATAGGGCATGCCTAATAGAAGAAAACAGACCAATATATCAAGCCTTTTGGATTAATGCATATAGCTATGAATGTTATTCTTCAAAAACTGAAACTTAGTGGAGACCATACATTCTGAGCAGAGGGGAAGGGAAGAATGGAAGATAGAACAGGGCACTTATACAGCAGTGACATGGTTCTGCATGCTTTGCAATGATTGATACAGGTCATTATAAATTTTATGAAAGACTATAAATGTGTATGGTGAAAAATGTAAACCATAATGTAAGTCATTGTACAAGGTAGTAGTAATGCTTCAGAATCGGTACAAAGTTGTAAGAAATGTACAGTATTCTTGTAAGATGCTATTAATAGGGGAAACTGTGAGAAGTTGAGGATGTGGGGTATAGAGAAATCCCCTATATTTTCTACATGACTTTTCTCTTACTTAAAGCTCCTGGGTAGTATGGCAGGGACAGATGCTGGACATTGTATGTCCTGCCATGTCCCACTGGGTGGACTGGGGGAGTATGTAAACTACAATGTAAACCATTATCCATGTGGTGCAGCAGTGCTCAAAAATGTATTCACAAATGCAATGAATGTCCCATCATGAGGAAAGAAGTTGTTGATATGGAAGGAATGGGGTGAGGAAGGTGGGGGTATATGGGGACCTCATATTTTTTTAATGTAACATTTAAAAAAATAAAGACAAAAAAATGCATGAGGGAACATACAAGAGAAATTGCCTTTGTACATAAAATAAACATACCTTACAGTGATTTAATAAACCAGTGAAAATTTATTTTTATTTTTCATTTTTATTTTAGTATTTTATTTGTTTATTATTACTTTTAATGACTTTATTTATCTTTTGGCTTTGTTTTGGGGGAGGTTTTGGATTACAGAAGGGTCACAACTGAGGCAAGGGAGGATCACCAGTGTGGGTAAAAATGGAAGGATGTGTTGGGAAAGGGGCACCTGTAGCATGCCTTTATGGAATTTGAATATATTCAAGTGGTCACGGTGTGTTGCCTTGGTGCATTGAGACACACACAATAACTGAAAGAATATTGAACTCCCATCCTGGAAAGTCCTGCTATGTTTTCTAATAGAGCAGCAAGAATCCCTAGATTACATGGATAATTCTTCATGAAAGTGGACAGACCAATACACAAAGCCCTTGACATTGATGGTTTTACTTATAAGCCTTGTTCCTGTGAAATTGAAACTTAACCTAGTCATATGTATTGCCTAAGAGTTACCTCCTGAAAGCCTCCTTTTTGCTCCAATGTGGCCTCACTCTAACTCAAACTCAGCATATAAACTCACTACCTTCCCCCAGCAAGGGAGGATAAACCTCCCAGGCACTGAGGGACTTCTATGAATTTCAGACTAGCAATGCATTTGGAAAAAGACCTTGACCTAAAGGGGGAAATATTAAATACAAATGAGTTTTTATGTCTATGAGATTTCAAAGTGAGTCAGGAGATCATTCCTAATGTTATGCTTATTCATGTCTCAGGAGTGAGTCAGGAGATCATTCCAAATGTTATGTTTATTCATGTCTCATTGACTGCCACAGCAAACAGTGTCTTAAGCTGGTGGGCTCCTGAGGGATCTAGAGACTTCTAGACATTATAAGCAGTCTCAGGAATTTGGCAAGCTGTCAGTGGGTCCTACTTTGGAATATATGTACCCCAAAGTAACAAGAGTCATACTCATTTATAATTTCCTTACACTTGACTCTTCAGACCCTTTTAATTGAACCTACAATTAGCACACTAATCATGAAATATATGTCCCAGAGATGTAAATATTTAGTCTGTTCATAGCATGGTTGATCCCTGAATCTCAGTAGAGTTGTAGCACCTACTGTCCTGTTCATTAGGTTTGCCCAGGACAACTAACAAAAGAACAATGTTGGACAATGCTCATCTCATAAAAACAGAGGATTTACAAATGCAAGCAAGACCTTTTCATCCATCTGACCCATGGAATCAAGATCTCCTCTCAAACAGAATCACATTGGGCCTAACCATCCCCAAATCCTCAAGATTGAGGAATAAACAAAAATAAGGATGGAACACAATTATGGACTAAAGTAGACTTATTATTTTTCTAACAATGGAAATACTTATAACATTGATATAAAAGGAGTTGTCACCAGAGTTTCTGAGGGGAGGAAGAGGGAAGAATAGATGTAATATGAGTATGTATGTAACATTGGAATTGTTCTGAAATAAATTGCAATGACGGATACAGGCAATTGTACATTTTGTCAAAACCCATAAAACTGTGCAGTGCAAAGTGTAAACTATAATGTAAACTAGTAGACATAGTAGCAATCTTCAATATGAATTAATGAATTGTAACAAATATACCTCACTAATGAAAGTTGCTCTTAATGGGGAAAGGGTGGAAGAGTGAAAGATTAGGGCATATGGAAATCTCCCTATAATTTCAATGTAAAATTTATGTAATCTTAAAGTTTTCTTTTAAAAAATGTAAATTAAAACAAATAGCAGTAAACAACGAGTCTTGGAGAGGAGGTGGAGAAGTAGAAATATTTACCCACTGTTGATGGAAATGTAAAATGGGGTGGCCTCTGTGGAAGACAGTTTTCCAGTTCCTCGGGATGCTAAATATAGAACTGGAGATGATCCTACAATCCTGATCCTAGGAAAATATTCAGAAAACTGAAGATAATGACGTGAGCAGACGTTTCCACACCAAAGATCATATTGGCATTACTCACAATAACTAAAATATGGAAGCAGTCCAAGTAATCATTAACCAAAAATGGGTAAGCAAAATATTATATACACATATGATGGAATACTATTCAATTGTAAAAAGAAATGAACTGGTAATGCATATGACGACATGTACGAACATTGAGGACATTTTTTGAGTGAAATTAGCCAGACACAAAAGGATGAATACTGCATAGTCTCACTGATAACGCAATATGATGAGTAATCTCATGGAGTTAAACTCTAGAGTATAGATTACTAGGGGACAGAATGTGGGTTGTAAAAGGGGAGCTGATGTTGAATCTCTGTAGAGTGTTTAGTAAGGTTGTTTAAAGTGCATGGAAATGAATACAATTGACAGTAACACACTGTGAAGAGTACAACTAACACTCCTCATTTATAAATATGATTTTGGTTGAAAAAGAAGTCTAGGGAGTTTAATGTCATTTGAAAGACAGAGGATAATCCAGGGTTTGTATAACCTAGTGATTTTGGTGGTGGATGAGGATTGTGATTAATAATACAAGTACAAGAACGTTCGTCTACTAAAATATGTTTAGAATATGGAAATACTGTTTTGGGGGGAGTCATACTTTATTAGCAAGAGCTCCAATATTTCTAACAAGGGTGATTCACCTTAGAAGAAAACCTTGGTGGCTGGACTTAAAAAAAGCAGAGGGGTGGAAATGAATGGGTCTGGAAAGCAGAAGATTATCAAATAGCTGAAGGACTACTGTGGAGATTTGTTTTTAATAGCTCCCCCAGTACCTTCTCTGAGATTCATTTATTTGTGTTGTTTTTTCTTTCTTCCCACCAGTGTCACAAGTCCAGATGGTCAGGGAAGGGCATATTTGCAAAAGAGTTCAGGATCAGGTTTTTTCCTGTTGCTGTTTGTTCTTGGTTTGGTCCTGTTCTGGCTGGGTCATCCTCTTCTTCAGCTTCTCATCCTTATAATAACATATAGACTATAGATAAAAGTAATATTGTACTATTTTAGCAGGAAAGTGAAAGAAAGCCCTATATCAGTGGTAAAGGTCAACAATTGTGATGTATACATGGGTACAGGACTCTTCCTTTTAGAGCAATGAAAACATTTTAACATGAATGAGGTTGATGATGGTACAATGTAATGAATTTGAGAGGCCATGAGTTTACACTTTAGTTGGATTACACAAGGTAGAAGACTGTATAAATCAGTGAATGCCATGGTGGAAAATGGACTTGGTTAACAGTACAAACATTGGTATGTTCTTTCAGGAAATAAAACAGATATATAATACTAATTAATATGGTGTTAATAATAGGATAGCTTGTGGAAAAATATATGAAATATAAGTTACGGACTAAGGTAGCAAAAATATTACAGTATACATTCATCCTTCATAATAAATATGCCACAGCAATGTAAGGCGTTAGTAGTGGGGCAATGAATGGGAATCCTGTATGTTACATGTGATTATTTTATAAACTCACAACTTTTCTTAAAAAAACTCATGCTTGTCAAATAGAAAGTATATATTCAAGAATGTATCTCAAAAGAACCCAGCATCATCTTGGTTTTACAGGAGAAAAAATGGTATTTCTTCCTTTGTTGAAAATGTCATGTCACTCGCTATAGTCTGAAGAAAGGGAAATGAACCTACATGATCCTTAATTCTCTGAAAATCCACTAAATGTTGAGCCCTTGTTCATTGATGATGAAGCAACCTAAAAGCGAATGGTTTCCACAAAGTTGCAGTGGCTGTCTGGCCACAGTGCCAGCTATGCTGAATGGAAAATAGGTAAGGTCATTCAATTTGTTGGTCAGAATTCAGACTCCAGCGCTATTGTAGTCTTGATGCTTTGTCTGACACCTGCAAATGTATGGATTTACAGATCAAGAGCACATCTATTTAAGTATGTAACAGGGGAAACCAATATCAGTGGCTGATCTAATTACTTGGGTCATTTACTTATTTAGTTGCCCATAAGAAAGGTCTGTTCTTTGAGAATTAGAATCAAGCTACTGAACAAGCCCAGAGTCTGATTTTGATGCTGAGGTAACTACTACATACATAACTCCTGGTAAACATTAACTTATTTGTACCCCACCTGTTCAAGGCTGCATAACTACATTCCAACACTGACCACAACCTACTCTCAGTGTTAAAGGTCATGCACTACAACTGTTGACCCTTTCAGCATATGGAACAGGTGTCCATACAATTATATTTTTTGCTGAAATCTTAAATTGCTTCAGTTAGGCCTATGGCCACTCTCTCAGATGGATCCTTTGTCTCTTACACATAACTACATCATTTTTGACACTCCCTTAATTTCTAGAACAACATCATTTCATATATATATATTTCTTGCCCCAAGCCTAGAATCAGTCATTTCTCCAAGGAACCCTGGTTTCATTTAATGTAAAATACCATTAGATGCAAAAATCTGGATGCCAAATGCAATCTTTGCTACTGAGGTGTCACTGCTTCTAGTACATGCATAGTCACGTACTCATAAAAATTTCAATATGTATCCATTTGTAAATATATAGAGAAGTAAACATGAGTACATAGTGATATCTCCAACTCTAATCTATTCCAATGTGATCATTCCAGTCTTTTCCCATTACTTTTCTGTAACTTCTATCTCCAACAGTAAAAGATTTGGCTTCTATCATCCACTCAGATCACCCAAGCTTAATGCTGGTTAGGTTTTATTTAACTTAGATTAGTTTTTGTACCTATCTCTTCAGAAAAGAAAATGTATGGAAGAAAAAAGGGTATGACTGAAATAAAGGTCAAATTATAATCATTGGAATGTAATGCACATATGTGGAGATACAGGGAAAGTGACAAACCAGCACCTGGGGAAGGAACATGCTCAACTCCAGATGGTACAGGTAAGGTAATGCTATTAATGATCATTTGTCTTTCAAAATGATCCTTTATGCCTTCATCCAGAAAGAAAGTATCTTTTACAGCACTCCTAAACTGTTGCGTTGCTTTAAGTTAACTGTCTGATGGTCTCCCCGCTGAACGTAGTCTAAGCCAATAATTTGCTGTCCATTCTCTAGTTCTTTAAAGTGTGCAGTTAAGACTTTGATTTTTAGCTCTTGTTATATTTTCAATGTAAGCATTTAAGGCTATAAATTTCTCACTCAGCACTGACTTCATCACATCCCATATGTTTGATATGTTGTCTTTATCATTCACTTCAAAGTATTCACTGAATTTCCTTGTAATTTCTTCTTTGACTCACTGATTGTTTAATGGCATATTGCTTAACTTCCATATATATGTGGATTTTTCATTTTTCTACCTGTTATTCATTTCCAGCCTCATTCCTTTATGGTCTGAAAAGTTGCTTTGCATAGTTTTAATATGTTTAAATTTATCAAACCTTGTTTTGTGACCCAATGTAAGCTATCATGAAGGATGAACCAGCAAGAGGGAGCATGAGAATGGGTGGGAGTGCAAGAGTGGGAGACACTGGCAGGCGGTTAGTGCCTGTCCTCAGGGCCAGCAAGGGGACTTCACTGTTTATTGTAAGCCAGGCCACTAGGAGCAGGGTCTGCCACCCTGCAGTCCCCCTGCTGTCCCAGGAGTATGAATACGAGCTGGATGCAGGGCCCACCAAGTTCCTTCCAGCTGACTAAAGGGCACCCAGGACCATCTGAGTGGTGATGCAATCCTGTAAGAGAGGGCTGTTTCAGGAACCTACAAAGCAGGAGGTGCCTGAACATTGACCTGGAGAGACTGGGACAAAACTAGGGCTTCCTCAAGGGAACTTAGCCAAAAACAAGGAAATAGAATAAGGAGAACAAAGTGACAAAAGGAAGGCTTAACACACACACACACAAACCAAATAATTAAACCCCAACAGAAAAAACTAATCAACTGAATAAACCCATCAAGATAAAATGATGACCAGACAGCAACAAAAAACTACAAACCATACCAACAATCAGGAAAACATGACTCAATCCAGTGAACAAACTAAAAACCAGGAAGAGGAGTGGAGCACTGAACAACTGATTAAATCTCTCAAAACATGTATCATGGACCAATTTAATGAAATGAAGGAAGAGATTAAGGATATTAAGAAAACACTTAGAGAGAATTCAGAAGAAATAGTAATCATGCACAAAAATATAATGGATGTGATGGGGATGAACAGCACAATCCAAGAAATCAAAAATGCACTTTCAGCAAATAACAGCAGATTTGAATGGGCAGAGGAAAGAATTATTGCTGTGGACAGTACATCTGAAATCAAACAGATAGTAGAATTGATCGATAAAAAAATAGAAAAAATTCAGCCACAACTTAGGGACCTGAATGACAATGCAAAATGTGGCAACATAAGCATTATAGGCATCCCAGAAGGAGAAGAGAAGGGAAAGGGGATTGAAGGGGTTTTGGAGGAAATAATGGCTGAAAACTTCCCAAACCTACTTGAGGAAGATGCATGTACATGTCCAGGAAGCACAACACACTCTAAATAGCATAAATCCCAACAGGCTACCCCAAGACATATACTTGGTAAATTATCTCATGCTCAAGACAAAGAGAAAATACTAAAAGTAGCAGGAGAAAAGAGAACTATCACATATAATGGGGCCTCCATAAGGTTAATGCTGATTTCTCATCTGAAACCATGGAGGCAAGAAGGTAGTGGTATGACATAGTCAAGGTACTAAATGAAAATAATTTCCAACCAGTAATACTCTATCCAGCAAAGCTAGCAGTCAAATGTGATGGAGAGTTCAAAATATTCACAGATAAACAGAAACAAATAGAGTATGCCAACAAGAAACCTGCCCTTCAAGAAGTACTAAAGAGAGTTCTGCAGGACGAAAGAAAAAAACAGGAGAGACAAGTTGGAGGAGAGTTAACAACAACTAAAATGACAAAAAGAGATAAAAAAATTCAAACAACATACGATGAACACAAATTCAAAGAAAATAGGGCTAATATAAGCAATTCCTTGAAAGTAATAACACTGAATGTCAATGAATTAAACTCACCTGTTAAGAGACACAGATAGGAAGATTGGATAAGGAAATATGACCCATCTCTATGCTGTCTACAAGAAACATGTCTTAGAGCCAGGGATTCAAGGAGATTGAAGGTGAATGGCTAGAAAATAATCTTACTGGCAAACAATAACAACTATGCAGGAGTAGCTATATTAATATCAGACAAAATCGACTTTAAATGCAAAGCACTTGTGAGAGACAAAGATGGACACTATATATCAGTGAAAGGGATAATCTTTCAAAAAGAAAAAACAATCATAAATATTTATGCACCTAACAGGGTGCCTGAAAATATGTGAGTCAAACACTGCAAAAACTAAAGGAAGGAATAGATGCCTCAATAATTTTAGTTCAGATCTTTAACACACCACTGCTGTCACCATTGGACAGAATATCTCAAAAGAGAATCATTAAAGAAACAATACATCAGAGGATCTGGATATCATAAATATATAGAATATTACACCTAATACAGCAGAATATACATTCTTCTCAAGTGCATATGGATCATTCTCCAAGGTAGACCATATGCTAGGCCCCAAAGAAACTCTCAATGAATTCAGAAAGCTTGAAATCATACAAAATAATTTCTCTGATTACAGTGGAATGAAACTGGAAATCTGCAAGGGGCAGAGACCCAGATTTGGAACCAAGATATGGAGGTTAAACAACACACTCTTAGAAAAGCTGTGGGCCAAGGAAGAAATCTCAACAGAAATTAATAACTACCTTGAAACTAATGAAAATAATAATACAATATATAAAAATTTATGGGATGCAGCAAAAACTGCACTGAGAGGGAAATTCATAGCCATAAATTCATATATCATAAAAGAAAGAGCTAAAATTGAAGATCTAAATGTACACTTGGAGGAATTAGTAAAAAAACCAACAAACTAAACCCAAAGGAAGAAAAAAGAAATAACAAAGATCAGAACAGAAGTAAATGAATAGAAAATAAGAAAGTGCTCAAAAAAAATAAACAAAGCAAAGAGCTGGTTCTTTGAGAAGATCAATAAAATTGATAAACCCTTAGCTAGACTAACAAGGAAAAAAAGAGAGAAAATGCAAATACACAAAATAAGAAAAGATAAAGGGATATCACCACTGACCCCACTGAAATAAAGACTTCAAAAAACTATATTCTAACAAGAAAGACAATTTAGAGGAAATGGACAAATTCCTAGAAACATAGAAGGAGCCTACATTGATGAAAGAGGAAATCAATGATCTCAGCAAACCAATCACAAATAAAGAGACTCAGTCATTAAAATCTTCCCAACTAAGAAGAACCCTGAGCCAAATGGTTTTACAGGTGAATTCTACCAAACATTCTGGAAAGACCTAACACCAATCTTGCTTAAACTTTTCCAAAAAATTGAAATAGAAGGAACATTGCCTAACTCATTTTATGATGCCAACATTACCCTAATACCAAAGTCACACAAAGACACTGCAAGTAAGGAAAATTACAGACCAATCTCTCTGAGGAAACTAGATGTGAAAATCCTCAAAAGCTACTTGCTAATCACATTCAACAACACATTAAATCACCTATACACCATGACCAAATGGCTTTCATTTGTAGTATGCAAGAATGATTCCACATAAGAAAAACAATTAGTGTAATCCACAAAAACTGACTGAAGGAAAATAACCCACATGATTGTATCTATAGATGCACAAAAATCATTCAATAAAATATAGCCCCATTTTTTATAAAAACACTGCAAAAGTTAGGAATAGAAGGAAACTTTCTGAACATGAGAAAGGGTATATATGGAAAACCCACAGCTAACATAATTTACCATGGTAAAATCTTAAAATCTTTCCCTGTAAGATCAGGAACAGGGCATGGATGCTAACTATTAGCCCTCCTATTTAGCATTGTATTAGAAGTATCTGCTTGAGCACTGAGCAAGAACCAGATGAAAAAGTGCTCGAAATAGGAAAGGAAGAAGTCAAAATTTCAGTATTTGCAGATGACATGATCATACACGTAGAAAGCCCTGAGAAATCTACAAAAAAGCTTCTAGAACTTATAAATGCATTCAGTAAAAATGCAGGTTATAAAATCAATGTGCAAAAATCAGTAGTATTTCTGTACACTGATGATAAGCAATGTGAGGAGGAAATCAAGAAACAAATGCCATTTACAATAGTAAATAAGAAATAAAATACCTAGGAATAAATTTAACTGAAGTAGTAAAAGACTTACACACAGAAAACTATACAACACTTAAAGGAAATCAAAGAAGACCTAAATAAATGGAAGAATATTCCCTGTTCATGGATAGGAAGATTAAATATTGCTAAAATGTCTATCCCAACAAAACTGATCTACAGATTCAAAGAAATGCAAATAAAAATCATCACAGCATTTTCAATGAATTAGAAAAACTTGCTGTTTATTTATTTTGAAAGGAAAGAGGCCTCACTAGACAAAGACATATTGAAAAAGAAAAATGAAATCATAGGAATCCCACTACATGACTTTAAAACATACCACAAACCTACAGTTGTGAAAACGGCATGTTATTGGCACAAGAATAGACTAACCAATGGAACAGAATTGAGAGTTCTTATATAGATCTTAACTTATACAGTCATCTAATATTTGACAAGAATACCAAGCCCACTCAACTGGGAGAGAATGGTCTCTTTAACAAATCATGCCTAGAGAATTGGATATCTATATGCAAAGGAAGGAAAGAGGATTACCAACTCACACCTTATACAAAAATCAACTCAAGATGGCTGAAATACCCAAATTATGAGCCAAGACAATAAAGACCTTGGAAAACAATGTAGAGAAGCATCTACAGGACCTTGTAATACAAAATGGCTTCAGGAACTTCACACCCAATGCAGGAGCAGCAAAAGAACAAATAGTTGAATGGGACTTCCTCAAAATTAAAGCCTTTTGCACCTCAAAGGAATTTGTCAAGAAAGTGAAAAAAGAGCCTAACCAATGCAAGAAAACATTGGTAACCATATATCTGATAGGAGACATCTCTCGCATATGTAAAGAACTCCTATATCTTGTAAATAAAAAGACAAACAAAACATTTAAAAATGGGAAAAAGACCTAACAGATGGTTCTCCAAAGAAAAAATACAAATGGCTAAAAAGTACATGAAAAAATGCTCAAAATCACTAGCTACTAGGGAAATGCAAATCAAAATTACAATGAGATACCATCTTACTCTCATAAGACTGATAGCTATCAAAAAAACAGAAGCCTACAAGTGCTGGAGAGAAAGTGGAGGAATGGGAACACCATCCACTGCTGGTGGAAATGCAGAACAACCCAGCCAATCAGGAGGAGAGTTTGGCGGTTTCTCAAAAATTAGCTATAGACTTGCCATATGACCCAGCAATTCCACTGCTGGGCATTTACCCAGATGAACTGAAAACAAGGATACAAGCCAATATATGCACACCAACGTTCATAGCAGCATTATTCACTATTGCCAAAAATTGGAATCCACCCAAATGCCCATCAACAGATGAATGGATAAATAAAATGTGGTATAAACATACAATAGAATACTACTCAGCTGTAAATAGGAATACAGTACAAACATATGGGATAACGTGTATGAATCTTAAGGACCTTATGTTGAGTGAAGCAAGGCAGGCATTGAAGGACAAATACTACATGACCTCTTTGATACAAAACAAGCAAACCAAACTGTCTCAGAGAACTAGAGACTGGAAGATAGGCTTAAAGGATTTTGGAGGGGGGGAGAGGAAGATTGGGACCTGATGCCTACATGGGTGAAATCTATGATTTGTACAGGAAAGGGATAAGATGGGGGCATAGGAATATCTTTGGAAGGAGATTTGTGGACTTGAGGGAGACTAGGTTTGGAAGGATGGGTCAGATGGCCCAAGGAATTGGGGTTGGGATGGGGGAAACGATTTAATATGGGAGACTCTCAGGTATATGGTTGAAACTATAAGGTTGAGAAAACTCTTTAGAAAATATAATAAGGAAGGATTATGTGTTTAACGTACTTAAGAGGGGGCAACTGGCACAGGGTCAGGTTGTTAGGGGGTGCGTGAGTATTCACACTGTCATAGTTTGATAAATCATTGGGTGGAGACTGCACAATGAGTGTGAAGAGTACCCACATCCTGGGGAGACCTGGTGTTCTGAAACAGAGAATTGTGTCCCTTGAGAGAGTCGGTGACTCCCAATGGGTTAGGGCAGTCTAGTATGTGAAGCCTTCAGCATTGTTGCAAGTATCTGTAAATCTGGTCCTCAAGTAGTGAAGATTGATTTTCACTGTGGGCCCTGAGAGAAGGGGAAGAGAGGTATAGAATAGATGGAAGCAGTGTAACTAGGGGGCAATGGAAGTGTTCCACAAGATCATGTAATGATGGATATAGGACATGAAAAGGTACACCAAAAATGTATACAAGTCTATAAACTGAAATGTAAACCATAATGTAAAACATAAGGAAACTAAAATTTTGGAAATTTGTACAGTGTAAAATGTAAACCATAATGTGAACCAAAATGGAACCATGTTTGAAAGCTATGTTTCAAAATCTGTACATCAGCTGCAGCAAATGTAGCATGAACATGTAAAAAGGTCATTGCTGGGGAAGGGGGTAAGGGCTTGATATTGGTTATATGGGATTCCCCTATATTGTATATGTGATTTACTGTGATCTGAAACATTTTTGAAGACAAAATTAAAAATTAGAAAAAAAGAAAATAAAGAATGGATGTAGGGAAACGGACTTTGGCCCAGTGGTTAGGGCGTCCGTCTACCACATGGGAGGTCCGCAGTTCAAGCCCCGGGCCTCCTTGACCCGTGTGGAGCTGGCCCATGCGCAGTGCTGATGCGCGCAAGGAGTGCAGTGCCACACAGGGGTGTCCCCCGCGTAGGGGAGCCCCACGCGCAAGGAGTGCACCCATAAGGAGAGCCGCCCAGCGCGAAGGAGGGAGCAGCCTGCCGAGGAATGGCGCTGCCCACACTTCCCGTGCCGCTGATGACAACAGAAGCAGACAAAGAAACAAGACGCAGCAAAAAGACACAGAAAACAGACAACCGGGGGAGGGGAATTAAATAAATAAAAATAAATCTTTAAAAAAAAATAAAAAAGAATGGATGTAGACACTGAGGAAGAAATGAAAGAAAATTCCTTACCATTGTATATACAGGGCAACACCTATTACAGAGATAAAAGGCAAAACATTAAAAGCAAAGCTTTATAATATTTATCATTTTTATTAATACACCAATTTGTTTTTACTTTATCTTAGTATTTCTTAATTAGTATGTATATTTCTAATCTTTAAACCCATCACTATATTTCATTTTCCTATTAAATGAATTTGGCAATATATTAGGCTTCAATGTTGAGGAAGTTTGGACCACAGAAAGGTTCAACTATGGCAGGAGAAGAACACTGTTGTGGGGTGTTATTGATGGGGACACATTGTTGGGAGGGAGTTCTCCAGGGCATGTATATAGGGGACAAAAAAATGTTCTGATATAGGTTGGGTATTTTCATAGTAGTTATAGTTACAAATGACAACTGAGGAAGTGCTGAGCTCCTACTCAGGGAAGCTCTGTCACATTCCCTAATGGAACATCAAAAATCCCCCAAATGCAATGGCAAAGACCAACAAGGTAGGATGGTCTAATGATGAGCCATTGATACTGATGATGATGCTTATTAGCCTGTGTGCCTGAAATAAGAACTAGGCCTAGGGCTGCAGTATGCCTAAGAGTTACCTCCTGAGAACCTCCATGTTGCTTAATGTGGCCACTCTCTAAGTCAAACTCAGCATGTAAATGCAATACCTTCTCCCCAGTGTGGGACATGACTCCCAGGGATGAGCCTCCCTGGCACTGAGGGATTACTACTAATCACTAACTGGTGATGCAGCTAGAAAGAGACCTTGAACAAAAGGACCAGCAGAATATCTCAGCCTACATGTATGATCATGTATTAAAAAAGGATTTTTGTCCTTGAATAAAGGGGACATGGTAAAGAGAAATGAGTTTCTATGGCTAAGAGTCTTCAAAAATGTTTGGAGGTCATCAAAGTGGTCATGCATACGCACACCTCAGCAGGACCCCCAGAAACAGCTTAAGTAGATAGAACCTTATTTACTGGTAATCCTGATGGCTACAGAGACCCACAGGATATATGGTCATGGCAGATCAATTTTGAGTTCTGTACCATGTCATTGGGTCCTACTTTGGAATTTGTGCTCCTGAGAGTGATCAGCTGGACTCAGATGTGACTTTTCTACACATGCCTCTTCTGTCATTTTTAATGAACCTGTGGTTGGTGCTAGGGATGGTGTATACTCAGTGGACTTCAATCTCTGGACTGCCCATGTACCAGCTGGACCCTAAGCCTCAGCAGAGTTGCAACCCCTACTCTCTGGTTCTTTGGACTTACCCAGGTCAGTTAACAGGGAGTTGAAGATGGTCAACCAACACACCAGAGAACCAAGAGGGCCTACAACTGCATCTATCAGTCATGTGGAACCTAAACCCAATCGTAGAGGTGGAGTGGACATCACCATCCCAGGTTCCACAGAATGGGGGAATAAAATATAGATTAGAGTGGACTTACTGATATTCTACTATAAAACTATTGTGACTAGTAATAGAAGAAATTGTATCACTGGCATGGAGGAAGTCTCCACAGTAGTGGCAGAGGGCAGAGAGAGAGCAGAAGAGGTGTGATGAGGGTATATTTTTGGAACCTGGAGTTGTCCTACATGATATAGCAGGGTCAGTTGCTGGACATTACATATCCTGTTTTAACCCACTGCATGTACTGGAGGTGAGTGTGAACTACAGGATAAACTAATATCCCCATAGTGCAGCAGCACCCCCAAATTTGTTCCCCAGGTGTGATGAGTGTGCTACAATGATGGGGGAGGTTGCTGGTGTCTGAGGAGTGGAGTGGGGAGGTGGGAGTATATGGGAACCTCTTATATTTTTTAATGTAACTTTTTTTGTGAAGTATATATCTTCAAAAATACAATTTACAAAAATGATGGGGTGGGGTGGGGAGTGGGGTATATAGGAACCTTTTTTTTTTAATGTAATGTTTTTGGGATCTATCACCAATATAAAATGAGTCAATAAAATTTAAAAAAGGCTGATTCATGTGCATTTGAGAAGAATGAATATCCTTCTGTGGAATTTTCTGTATGTATCTGTTAGGTCTAGTTCATTTACCCTATTATTCAGTTCTTTGCTTCCTTTCTTATTTTTCTTCTATTGTTGTGAGTGGTATATTGGCTTTGCCAACTATTATTGTAGACACATTTATGTTTCCCTTCATTTTTGCTAGTTTGCCACATGTATTTGGGGGTTTCATGGTTAGGTTCATAAATATTGATGATTCTTATTTCTTCTTGTTGACTTGCCCCTTTTATTAATAAGTATTAGTATTCTTCTTTGTAACTTACCACAGCTTTTGGCTGAAAGTCTATTTTGTCTGATATCAGTATAGCTACTCCAGTTCTTTTTTAGCTAATATTTGGATGGCATTATGTTTATAATATTTCACTTTCAGCATATTTTATTCTTTGTTTCAAAGGTGAGTCTCCTGTAAGTAAATTATACCTGAGTCTTGTTTTTTATCCATTCTGCAAACCTATGTGTGCTTGTTGGGGAGTTTAATCCATTAACATTTAGTTTTATTTCTGTACTGGCAGTACTTACTTCAGTTGTTTTGTACTTTGGTGTTTATATGTCATGTCTTTTCTTGTCTTTTTTTTTCTTTTATTGCAACCACCGTTTTTGTATTGTTCTTTTGTGAGGTATCTGACTGATCCCTTTGTCATTTATGTATCTGTTTCTTTTTAGAAATGCTTTCTTTGTAGTTACCTTGGTGTTCTTATTACACAGACTTCATCTATAATACTCTTATTGAAAAGATAACAACTTATGATCAATTATGAACATTTTTTTCTGCTCCAATATCCCTCTGTTTCCCCTCTTTATGTTCTTTTTTCCCACTTTACCACTTTGTATTATACTTGCCCATTATCAAGAAATATGCTTTTTTCTTGTTCAATTGTATTCTGACATTTTTAGGAATTAAAGAGTAGAGTTATACAGTTAGAATCAGTACACTGGGTTTTACATTTATGCTTTTAGTTACCCTGGTAATCTTCATTTTCTTACACAACTCCAAGCCACTTTCTCTTGTCTTTTCTTTTTAACCTTCAAAGCTCCCATTAGTAATTCTTGTAGGTCAGTTTTTTGTTGACAAACTATCTAATTTTTTGTTTATGTATGGATATTATAAACTCCCCCTCAGACTATTATTCAGATTATACTCAGGCTAAAGTATAATGGTAAAAACAGCTAAACTTTGAGCCTGTCCATGTGAGAAGGAGGCTGGAAACCACTATTTTGACTCTGCCCCTGGTGTGAGGGGAAAGGGCGGCTGAATGAAAATCACAGTTCTTGTAGGGACCAGCTGCTTTCCACTCAGATCAGATTGCATCTGTAGCCTAAAACCAGCACCACTTCTGGCAGGGAGGAAGCTGGGGTGACCTGCACCAACTCCCTGTGAAATGGCAAGCCACCTAGAGAGGTTGGTGCCAATCCTACTATAGCAGCACAAACCACCTCAGGAGCTATTCTGTTCCTAGAGTTAGAAGTTCCATTTCCCATAAATTGTGAAGGAGGAGACAATTGTCCACAGACCTCAGTTACTGAATAGTGGGCTTGGCTAGCTAAAGTACAACAGCTAAGGTTTGAACCTGTCCATGCTGGAAAGAGTCCATAGTTGCCATTTGACACTGCCCCTGACATGAGGGGAAGCCTTGCTGACTGAAAATCCAGTGAAGTTAGGAAATGGCTTTTTCCCACCAAGATCTGATTGCAGCCTTACCCTAGGCTCCAGCACCACCACCAGCAGAGAGGATACCAATACATTGAAAGTGAAAGGTTGGAAAAAATATCTTCCATGCATGGCATAACCAAAACAAACTAACAAAAAAGCTGGGGTAGCAATACTTTTATTAGATGATATAGACTTTAAAAGCAAAACTGTTATTAGAGACAAGGAAAGATATTAAATATTAATAAATTGGATGATTCCTCAGGAAGAAATAACAATCATAAACAAATATGCACCTAACTGAGATGTCCCAAGATACATGTAGTAAATACTAGAAAACTTAAGAGAGAAATAGACATTGCTACAATAGTAGTTGGAGATTTCAATAAACCATTCTCACCATTGGGTAGAGCATCTGGGCAGAGGATCAACAAAGAAATAAAGAGCTTGAATAATGTGATGAATGAAAAAATCTAATAAATATATACAGAACATTGTGCACCCAAACAGCAGGATATTCATTCTTTTCAACTGGTCATGGATCTTTCTCCAGGATGGAATATATATTAAATCACAAAGCAGATCTCAATAAATTCAACAAAGTCAAAATTAGGCAAAGTACTTTCTCTGATCATAAAGAAGTAATGTTGGAAATGAACAAATGGCAGAAAAAGGGTAACTTGGCATACATATATGGAAATTAAACAACACATTCTTAAATAATCAATGGGTCAAAGAAGAAATTCCAAGAGATATCAATAAATATCTCAAGATGAATCACAAAGAGAACACCATGTATCATAACCTATGGGGTGCACCAAAGGCAGTGTTGATAGGAAAATTTATAGTTCTCAATGCTTACATTAAAAAAGAACAAAGATCTAAAATCAGTTACCTAACTACCACATCTAAAGCAAATAGAAAAAGAGAGCAAACTAATCCCAAAGCAATACATAACAAATATAAGAGCAGAAATGAATGAAATTGAGAACAAAAAAAATAGAATTAAAACCAAAAGTTGGTTCTTTGAGAAGGTTAACAAAATTGATGAACACTTAGCTTGACTGACCAAGAAAAAAATAAAGATGCAAATAAATGAAATAAAAATTGAAAATAGTGACATTATTACTGACCCCACAGAAATAATAGAGATTGTAAGAGGATACTATGAACAACTTTATGTCAAAAAACTAGACAATGTAGATGAATTGGATAAATTCCTAGAAATGTACAAATGCCCATTGACCTTAGAAAAAATAGAAGATCTCAACAAACCAATCACAAGAGATTGAAACAGTCATCAAACCGCTCCCCAAAATGGAAAAGCCCAGGACCAGATGGTTTCACAAGTACATTCTACCAAGCATTCAAAGAAGATTTAATACCAATCTTAGTCAAGGTCTTCCAAAATATTGAACAAGAGTGAGTGCTACCAAACTCATTATATGAAGCCAGTATCATCCTAATACCAAAGACAGATAAAGATATTACAAAAAAATAAACTTACAGACCCATTTCTCTAATGAATACAGAGGCAAAAGTCCTCAATAAAATACAAGCTAACTGAATCCAACAACATATTAAAAGACTTATTCATCATGATCAAGTGAATTTTTATACGAGGCACACAAGTGTGGTCCAACAGAAGAAAACCAATCAGCATAATACACCTCATTAATAAATCAAAGAAGAAAAATCACATGTTCTTATCAATTGACAGAGAAAAGGCTTTGATGAAATACAACATCCGTTCTTGATATAAATACTACCAAAGAAAGGAATTTAAAGAAACTTTCTCAACATGATAAAGGCCATATGTGAAAAACCTGTTGCTATTAATAACATTGTCCTCAATGTTGCTATTAATAACATTGTCCTCAATGGTCAAAGACTGAAAGCTTTCCTATTGAGATCAGGGACAAAATAAGGATGCCCACTGTCACCACTCTTGTTTAGTACAGTGCTAGAGACTCTAGCTAGAGCAATCAGGAAACAAAAAGAAGTAAAAGGCAGGAAGCAGATGTGGCTCAATTGACTGGGCTCCCATCAACCATATGGGAGGCCCTGGGTTCAATTCCCGTGGCCTCCTTGTGAAGGCAAGCTGATGGCCCTGCTCAGGGGAGCTGACAGCTACAGAGAGCTGACTGCCTGTGCCTGTGCAGAGCTGATGGCCCGTGCCCACAGAGTTAATGCAGCAAGATGATGAAACAAAGGGAGACAAGCAGACACAGAAGAATGCATAGTGAATGGACACAGAGAACAGACATCAAGCAAGCAGGAAGGGGGATAAATAAATAAAATAAATCTTAAAAAAAAATTAAATGTGAGAGGCTGCTGGGAATATGGTGGCTGAGTGAGCTTGCCTGGTAATGTCTCTGCAGGGGGCGGCTGGGCAGTGTTGAAGGCTCTTTGGGACCGTGCTGTTTTGGGGATTTTTGCTGGTTGGAAGGTGTCTGGACGTCGATTTGGTGGGAAGGTAACAGAGAGGATACGTCTATAATAAATAAACAGAGGTCCCAGCTGGGCACGGGAAGTTCCCTCCTTGGGTGGGCAGAGCCGCGGTAGCGGGCGCTCCTGCAGCTCCAGGAGCCTCCACGGCCAGGGTTTGTTTTTTGTTTTTTGTTTTCCTTTTTCTGGAGGCTTTGCGGTGCTGAGGAATTTGCGGATACTGGGCCGGCTGGTGAGGGGTTGATGGGACAAGACTCCTTTGCAGATCGATTTGGGGAGACAGACGGTGTTTTGTTGTGAAGCGGGGGACGTTTTGGTCGCCGGACAGGGCGGGTAGCGCTTCCGCCTGGAGCTCCATCCCCACAGGTCCGGCTGCCGATCTGCAACGGAATTGGATTTTTGGCAATAAGGGGGCACAATTGGGAGACTGTTGTAGGGTGCAGTGAGGGAGGAGGACACGTCTGGAAGCCGATTGGGGAATATTTTGCAAAGTTTGGGGTTTCCGGTCTCGGAGTCTGTTTTCGGCGTTTCCAGCTGAAGCCCAGGCTTGGGATCTGGGTCATTGAACTGGCTGTGGTGTAGAGGCACCCTCAAGTGGCCGTTTTGTGGGAGCACAGGGACGGAGCTGTCCAAAGGCTGAAACCCTGAGGAGTAGGTGAATTGCAGGGATCACACATTTAATATAGAGTTTGCGGACCTGGCTTCCCCATGGGGCTGGCACCCAGCTACGGGGATCCCTGAGGGCTGTGTTGCACTGCAGGGCTCCTAAGCTTCCTGTGGACCAGATTTGAGGTTGCCAGGTCTGGGTCCCCTGGACTCTGGCGGTCCACACCCCAGACTCACACCTCTTGAGTCTTCAGTGTCTCAGACTTTCCACCCCTGAATCCATCATGCCCTGGGGTCTACCTGGGGTCCTTGAGTGCCCTGGACCTTAACGTTTGCATTTTATCTTTATTGGTTCATATTGTTTTGTTTTTATTTTCATTTTATCTTATTTTTCACTCTTTTTGACTCCCTGATTGCTAATATTGCATTATCCCCTAGTCTTTTCCCCTAGCGTGTCCCCCAAAGTCCTTTTTTTTATACAGTTATTTACGGTTTTTTTTTGTTGTTGTTTTAGATAGTGTTGCAATTGTGACACGTGTATACCTGTATCTCTCTTCCCCCTATCTGTTCCCCACCATTTGCCCATCCTCTTTTTCTTTCTTCCTTTCTTCTTGTCTTACTTTTTTTCTTTATTATAATTAGTTTTTCTTTTTTGGTTTTCTCTTTCCCTCTTGTCCCTCATTTTCCACTTATTTTATTTTAATTCAAGTATACAATAGGTGCTACAGGGAACACATCACATTTGCAGGGTTTTCCCATCCTCCACTGCCTCATTTCTGTGTGAACTGATTTAGGCTACCTACACTATCCCCCTTCCCCTGCATCTTGATATCCACTATCATCTACTGTCTCTCCTATATTCCACCCCCCACCTCCCTTTCTTTGATCCACAAAGTGTCTAACTCTTAATTTCTAATACCTTTGTTCTGTTTTCTGTCTGGTATCCACTCTTGAAACTATTACCTTTCTTTTCTTTTTCCCTCTCTCACGAAAACAATAGCTTTGTAGTTCATGCCATATTCCTCCCATATTCAGTCATCTACCTCATAAAAGGTACTCTACCTACAGCTATAACTCTACACAATCTACATGAATCTAACCTCCATCCTCCCAGATTTCATATTCTTGCTTTGTTAACATATATCACCAATACAATTCTACACTTTTTCCTTGCTTACACAATTGCCTTTCCCTGGCACTAATACTTTCCTTTAAAGTGAACTTAACCAGCAACAAGAAATTAGAATAAGAAGAACAAAGTGACAAAAAGAAGATATAACACTTACACAAAAATAACAGCTAATTAATCTCCAAGACTAGACAAAGAAGCTAAGGAACTGATTAAACCCGTCAAGATAAAAGGATGACCAGAAAGCAAAAAAAATTGACAAACCAAATCAGTAATCAGGAAAACATGGCTGAATCCAATCAACAAACTAAAAATCAGGAAGGGGAGCAGAACTTTGCACAAGCAATGAAAGATCTAACAACATTTATCACCAACAAATTTGATGAAGTAATGAAAGAGGTTAACAACATGAAGACAGCACTGGGAGGGGAAATTGCAGACATACGCAAAAATATAACAGACATGATGGGAATGAACACCACAGTTCAAGAAATAAAAAATACACTTGCAGCAAATATCAACAGACTAGAAGAGGCAGAGCAGAGAATTAGTGATGTGGAAGACAATACATCACAAATCAAACAGATAGTAGAAGGCATCGATAAAAAGATAGAAAAAATCCAGCTAGGATTTAGGGACCTGAATGACAATGCAAAACGCTCAAATATACGTATTATAGGTATTCCAGAAGAAGAAGAGAAGGGAAAGGGGTCAGAAGGAGTGTTGCAGGAAATAATGGCTGAAAACTTCCCAAATCTACTGAAAGAGACAGACGTACATATCCAAGAAGCACAGCACACTCCACTGGTCATAAACCCCAACAGGCCCACCCCAAGACATATACTCGTCAAATTATCCAATGCTCAACACAAAGAGAAAATCCTAAAAGCAGCAAGGGAAAAGAAAACCATCACATACAAGGGAAGCTCCATAAGATTAAGTGCTGATTTCTCTTCTGAAACCATGGAGGCAAGGAGGCAGTGGTATGATATAGTCAAGGTACTAAAGGAAAAAAATTTCCAACCAAGAATACTCTATCCAGCTAAACTAGCATTCAAACATGATGGAGAGTTCAAAATATTCACAGACAAACAGAAACTGAAAGAGTATACCAACAAGAAACCTCCCCTTCAAGAAATTCTAAAGGGAGTTCTGCAGGAAGAAAGGAAAAAACAGGAAAGGCAGAGTTGGAGGAGAGTATAAGACCAACAACAACAACAAAAAAGACAAAAAATATATATACAAACAAAATATGACAAACACAAATCCAATCAAAATATGGCTAACACAAATAATCCCTTGATAGTAATAACACTGAATGTCAACGGATTAAACTCACCTATCAAAAGATTCAGACTGGGACATTGGATAAGGAAATATGACCCATCCATATGCTGTCTACAAGAGACACATCTTAGACCCAGAGACGCATGGAGATTGAAAGTGAATGGCTGGAAAACAATCATACAAGCTAACAATAACCAAAAAAAAGGCAGGAGTAGCTATATTAATATCAGACAAAATAGACTTTAAATGTGAAACAATTGTGAGAGACAAAGAAGGATACTACATTTTAGTGAAAGGGAAAATCTGTCAAGAAGATCGAACAATCATAAATATTTATGCCGCTAACAAGGGTGCCTCTAAATATGTCAGGCAAACACTGGAAAAACTAAGTGAAACTATAGATACATCTACAATTATAGTGGGGGATTTTAATACACCACTATCAACTCTGGACAGAACATCTCAAAAGAGAATCACCAAAGAAACAAAACATCTGAACAGTATATTAGAGGAGCTGGATCTAATAGATATATATAGATCGCTACACCCAAACACAGCAGGATATACATTTTTCTCAAGCGCACATGGATCATTCTCCAAGATAGATCATATGCTAGGCCACAAAGAAAGGCTGAACGAATTCAGAAAGATTGAAATCATACAAAACATTATATCTGACCACAGTGGAGTCAAGCTGGAGATTTGCAAGGGACAGAAGTCCAGATTTCACACCACGATTTGGAAATTAAACAGCACACTCTTAGAAAAACAGTGAGTCAAAGAGGAAATCTCAAAAGAAATCAATGACTACCTTGAAACAAATGATAATGATAACACAACATACCAAAATTTATGGGATGCAGCAAAAGCAGTACTGAGAGGGAAGTTTATAGCCATAAATTCATATATCAAAAAAGAAGAAAGAGCAAAAAGTGAAGAACTAACAGCACATTTGAAGGAATTAGAAAAACAACAAAAAAGTAACACAACAGGAAGAAGAAGGAAGGAAATAACAAAGATAAGAGCAGAACTAAATGAAATAGAAAATAAGAAAGCACTTGAACAGATAAACAAGACCAAGAACTGGTTTTTTGAGAAGATTAACAAAATTGACAAACCTTTAGCGACACTAACAAAGAAAAAAAGAGAGAAGATGCAAATACACAAAATAAGAAATGAGAAAGGTGATATCACCACTGACCCCACAGAAATAAAGACTATCGTAAGAGGATATTTTGAAAAACTATATTCCAACAAAAATGACAATCTAGAGGAAATGGACAAATTCCTAGAAACACATAAGCAGCCCATATTGACAAAAGAAGAAATTGATGATCTTAACAAACCAATCACAAGCAGAGAGATAGAATCAGTTATTAAAAATCTCCCAACTAAGAAGAGCCCAGGGCCAGATGGCTTCACAGGTGAATTCTACAAAACATTCCGGAAAGAACTGACACCAATCCTGCTGAAACTATTCCAAAAAATTGAAACAGAAAGAACATTACCCAACTCCTTCTATGATGCCAACATTACCCTAGTACCAAAGCCAAACAAAGACATCACAAGAAAGGAAAATTACAGACCAATTTCTCTAATGAACCTAGACGCAAAAATACTTAACAAAATACTTGCTAATCGTATTCAACAACACATTAAATGAATTATACACCACGACCAAGTGGGATTCATCCCAGGTATGCAAGGATGGTTCAACATAAGAAAATCAATCAACGTAATACACCATATAAACAGATTAATGAAAAAAAATCACGTGATTATATCTATTGATGCAGAAAAAGCATTTGACAAAATACAGCACCCTTTCTTGATAAAATCACTCCAAAAGATTGGAATACAGGGAAATTTTTTGAACATGATAAAGAGTATATATGAAAAACCTAAAGCCAATATTGTGTACAATGGAGAAATTCTAGACTCCTTCCCTCTAAACTCAGGAACAAGACAAGGATGCCCACTGTCTCCACTCCTATTTAACATTGTCTTAGAAGTACTTGCTCGAGCACTGAGGCAAGAGCCAGAAATAAAAGGCATTCAAATTGGAAAGGAAGAAGTCAAAATGTCATTATTTGCAGATGACATGATCCTATACATAGAAAACCCTGAGAGATCTACAACAAATATTCTAGAACTCACAAATGAGTTTAGTAAAGTTGCAGGTTATAAGATCAATGCGCAAAAATCAGTAGCATTTCTGTACACCAATAATGAGCAAGATCAGGAGGAAATCAAGAAACAAATACCATTCACAATAGTAAATTAAAAAATCAAATACTTAGGAATAAATTTAACTAAAGAAGTAAAGAACTTATACACCGAGAACTATACAAGATTGTTCAAGGAAATCAAAGAAGACCTAAATAAATGGAAGACTATTCCATGTTCATGGATAGGAAGACTGAACATTATTAAGATGTCTATCCTACCAAAACTGATCTACACATTCAATGCAATCCCAATAAAAATCAACACAGCCTTCTTTAAGGAATTAGAAAAACTAACTATGAAATTTATTTGGAAAGGAAAGAGACCCCGAATAGCCAAAGACATACTGAAAAAGAAAAAGGAAATTGGAGGAATCACACTACCTGACTTCAAAACATACTACAAAGCTACGGTGGTGAAAACAGCATGGTATTGGCATAAGGAGAGACACGTAGACCAATGGAATCGAATTGAAAGCTCTGATATAGAACCTCACATATATAGCCACATAATATTCGATAAAGCCACCAAACCCTCTCAACTGGGAGAGAGTGTCCTATTCAACAAATGGTGTCTGGAGAACTGGATAGCCATATGTAGAAGAATGAAAGAAGATTACCATCTCACACCTTATACAAAGATCAACTCAAGATGGATCAAAGACCTAAATATAAGAGCCAAGACCATAAAAACCTTAGAAAGCAGTGTAGGGAAACATCTACAGGACCTTGTAATAGGTAATGGATTTATGAATATCTCACCAAAAGCACGAGCAGCAAAAGAACTGATAGATAAATGGGACTTCCTCAAAATTAAAGCCTTTTGCACCTCAAAGGAATTTGTCAAGAAAGTAAAAAGGGAGCCCACACAGTGGGAGAAAATATTTGGCAACCATATATCTGATAAGAAACTTATAACTTGCATACATAAAGAACTCCTATATCTTGAAAATAAAAAGATAAACAACCCATTTAAAAAATGGGAAAAAGACTTAAACAGACACTTCTCCAAAGAAGAAATACAAATGGCAAAAAAGCACATGAAAAAATGTTCCAAATCTCTAGCTATCAGGGAAATGCAAATCAAAACCACAATGAGATACCATCTTACACCCATAAGATTGGCAGCTATGAAAAAAACAGAAGAATACAAGTGCTAGAGAGGATGTGAAGAAAGGGGAACACTCATCCACTGCTGGTGGGAATGCAGAAGGATCCAACCATTCTGGAGGACAGTATGGCGGTTTCTCAAAAAACTAGCCATAGATTTGCCATATGACCCAGCAATACCACTGCTGGGTATATACCCAGCAGAACTGAAAACAAGGATGCAAACCAATATATGTACACCAATGTTCATAGCAGCATTGTTCACTATTGCCAAAAGTTGGAATCAACCCAAATGCCCATCAACAGATGAGTGGATCAATAAAATGTGGTATATACACACAATGGAATACTACTCGGCTGTAAGAACAAACACACTACAAACACATGTGATAACATGGATGAATCTTGAGAACCTTATGTTGAGTGAAGCAACCCAGACATTGAAGGATAAATACTACATGACCTCAATGATTTGAAATAACCAAGCCGCCCTAGATAGCAAGAGACTGAACAATAGGCTTACAGGAAATCTGAGGGTGGAGGAAGGATGTGAGCCGATGTCTACAGGGGTGGAATTTAAGACGAGCTGGTGGTAAGTATGAACACAAAGAAGAGATAAAGGGGGGGCAGGGGTTGCCTTTGGTTGGGGCTTTGCGGGTTTGAGGGAGGCTGGGGATGGTCGGATGGGTAACATTGCCCAAAAGTGGGGGGAGGGAGGGGTAACATACGAACACAGGAGAGGGTCAGGTGTTGGTGGAGAGTAAAATGCCGAGAAAATCATATCAAAATATAATAAAGAGGGCTACCTGTTTAGAATGCTCGGAGGGGAGGGTCTGATGCAGGACGGGCTCCTGGGGAATGTCTAAATGCTCATTCTGCCAGAGTGGGTGACACCATGGGGTAGAAACCCAAGTAGTGAGAGTGGGGGTGGACCCACATCCTGGGGAGGACTAATGCCATCAAATAGAGGGAACTGTATCCCTCGAGAGAAAGGGTGGCTCCCAGGGCATTGGGGCAGTTGAGCAAGTTAGACCCTGAACACTATTCCATCTATATCTGGAAGTGGCTCCTTGGGAAACGGAGGCTGGCTGTCACTGTGGGCACCAAGGTGGAAGGGAAAATGGACATTAAATGTGTGTAACCAAGGTAAATGGGGGGTAAGAGAGGAGTTTCGTGAGAGTACACAAGGATGGATATAAAACATGTAATATTACAGCATAACATATAGGAGATGACAGACTGATAATGTAAACCATAATGTAAAACATAGGATAACTAAGAATGTAAAAAACTGTGTATCCTAAAGTATGCACCACAATGTAAGCACAAATGTCACCTTGTTTGAAAGCTATTGTCTCAGACTCTGTACATTACGTTAAGTAAATATGATGTGAATAGGGTGTAAGAGTATCGCTGTGGAAGGGAAAGGTTTTGTGGTGGGTGTATGGGAGTGCTGTATACTATATATATGCATTGCTGTGGTCTAGGGCTCCTGTGAAGAGAAGCTCAATAATTAGGGGGGGGGGGGGGAAAGATAGGATGTAGAATTTTTTCCAAGTCAACATGTATTCTTTATATAATCTTTAAACCCATAGCTATATGCCATTTCCTAGTAAGGGACCCTGACATTATATTGGGCTTCAAATTTCAGGGAGTTCTGGACCACAGAGTGGTTCAACAAAGGCAATGGAGGAATACTGGTATGGGATACCATTGACAGGGGATATATGGCTGAAAGGGAGCTGTACAGAACATATGTCCAGGGTGCATGGCAATGTTTGGATATACTCATAGTGGCAACAATTAAAAACCACAGCAGGGGGGGTACTGTGTTCCTGGCCAGTGGTGCTCTGTCGTGGTCCCTAGGGGAGCAGTGACAGTCTCCCAGGTGCAGCGGCGGGGACCGGGAGGGAGTGAGGGCTCAACAGTGAGCCCATAACGCTAATGACTATGCTTGGGAGCTGATAAGCCTAAAATAAGAACAAGGCCTAGAGCAGCATTGTGCCTGGGAATTTCCTCCTGTCAGCTTTCATGTTACTCAAATGTGGCCAGTCTCGAAGCCAAACTCAGCATGTAAATGCAATGCCTTCCCCCCAGCGTGGGACATGACACCCGGGGATGAGTCTCCCTGGCACCGAGGGACCACTATCAACTATCAACTGATGATGCAACTGGAAAATGACCTCATACGGAAGGTTCAACGCGGATCAGCGGAATATCCCTGTCTACATAAAATAACATGACTTTAAAATGCTGTTTGACCTAATGTAAGGGGGAAATGGAAAGGAGAAATGAGTTTATATGGCTACGAGTCTCTGAAAAAGAGTCTGGAGGCTGTCA
The DNA here is from genome assembly GCF_030445035.2 of Dasypus novemcinctus. Lineage (NCBI taxonomy): Eukaryota > Metazoa > Chordata > Mammalia > Cingulata > Dasypodidae > Dasypus > Dasypus novemcinctus. Next base: position 10,231,329 of record NC_080702.1, on the reverse strand, counting down.
GAAGGATTGCCCTCATGCACAACTGAGCAGAGTCAGAGAGACAGATAAAGCAGATACAACCCCCAGATATCGGTTCCTTCGAGGGCTAAAGAGACCCATGGGAGTTATGGTCATGGCTGATGGGGTTAACTACCAGGTCAGATGGCCCCTCTTTGGAACTGGTGTTTATGTGTGATGAATCTGGACTCAGATGGGATCTCTCTTCATAAGACTTTCATGCTAATGTGCTGGAGGTGCAGTTAGTGTCGGGGTTTAAGATATATTTAGGGGATTTGAATCTCTGGACTGACAATGTGATAGCCAGGTCCTGAGCCTCAACAGACTCCAGCACCTACAATCTGACTTATTGGGCTCACCACACTCAGCTAAGATGGAGTTGAAGAAGGACAACCACTGCACCATGGAGCCTAGAGTGATTACAACTGAAAGTGGGAGGATTGCATCCAGCATCCATGTGGAATCTGAGCCTCCTCTTGACATAGAGGTGCAATGGACACAACCAATCCAATGTCCACATAGAAAAGGTGGCATTGGATTGAGAAAAGTGGATATGATGGCTGATGGGTATGGGGAAAGGCAGGAAGAGATGAGAGGTGGAGGCGTCTTTGGGACATGGAGCTGCCCTGGATGGTGCTTCAGGGGCAATCACCGGACATTGTAAATCCTCACAGGGCCCACTGGATGGAATGGGGGAGAGTGTGGGCCATGGTGTGAACCGTTGACCATGGGGTGCGGGGGTGCCCAGAGATATACTTGCCAAATGCAAAGGCTGTGTCATGATGATGGGAGGGAGTGTTGCTGAGGGGGGGGAGAGGTGGGGTGGGGGAGGTATGGTTCAATGGGACCTCATATATATATATTTTTAATGTAATATTATTACAAAGTAAATAAAATAAAAAAAATAATTAAAAAAAAACCATTTCTCAATTAAATATACTGGATACATAAAAAAAAAAATTAAATGCATCCAAATTGGAAAGGAAGAAGTAAAACCTTTGCTATTCACAAATGATATGATCCTATATCTAGAAATTCCTTAAAAAATCTTCAAGAAAGCTGCTAGATCTATTAATAAATATTTCAGTAGGGTGTCAGGATACAAGATCAATACGCAAAAATCAGCGGTGTTTCTATATCCTACTAATGAGCAATGTGAAGAGGAAATCAAGAAAAAATTCCATTTACAGTAGCAAATAAATGAATCAATTATTTAGGAATAAACTTAAGCAAGGATGTAAAGCCCTTGCATTCTGAAAATTAGAGTGCATTGCTAAAAGAAATTTTAAAAAAATACAAATAATTAGAAGAACCTTTCATGCTTATGGATTTGAAGACTAAATATCATTAAGATTCCTTTTCTACCCAAAATGATATACAGATTCAAGGCAATCCCAATAAAATTTCCACCAGCATTTTTTAAACAAACAGAAAGCACAATTATCAAATTTATCTGGAAGACTAAGAGGCCCTGAATAGGCAGAAACCTCTTTAAAAGGATAAATGAAGTTGAAGACTCAGACTTCATGACTTACAACATATTACCTAGTTATAGCAGTAAAAACAGCATGTATTGGCATAAAGATGACCACATAAACCAATGGAACTGAATTGATGGTTCAGAAATTGACCCACATCTCTATGGCTAAGTGATTTTTTACAAGCCTGTCAAACCCACCCAGGTGGCACAGAATGGTCTAGTTAATAAATGGTGCTGGGAGAACTGGATATCCATAGCCAAGACCCCTATCTCAAACCTTATATAAAAATTAACTCAAAAAGGATCAAACACCTAAAAATAAAAGCAAATACCATAAAGATCTTAGAAGAAAATGTAGGGAAACATATTCAAGGCCTGGTGGAAGAGGTAGGGCATGATGTCATCCAAGTGACTGCACGCTTGTCATGTTTCCTGCAAAAAACCTGAGTGGGGACAGAATCCAGTCTGAGTGAAGAGTGTTAGGAACCTACAAAGCAGGAGGTATCTGGACATGAATCTGGAGAGACAGCTAAAAATCAGTGCTTTTTCAAGGTAAAACCATGGATTTCTCACAATGGAGCTTGAAGCTGTGGGAAGACAAACCCTTCCCCTAGGGCTGATAGCTTCAGCAGTCTCTGAACACCGCCAGTCACACAGCGACATTCCTGAGGCCCATGTTCCCCAAACAAATGATCCCTGAACCTGTGTTCCCTGAACCTCACATTCCCCAAACACTGCATTCTCCTTAACCCTCTTTCCACAAAGCCATGTACCCCAAGCCCACATTATCCCAAACCCATGTTCCCCAAACCCATCAGTCCCTGAGCTCAGGCATTCCCCTAGCCCTCCACTCTTGGATGAACTCTGAAAGTGGGAGAGTTTTGCTGAGGGGTGCAGAGGGGCCTGAGATGTGCAGGTTCAATTTTTTGGTCCCCCTTTTTATGAGCTTGGAGGAGCATACCAGCTGGCTTGGGGAGTGGCCAGGAAGAGAGGAGATGTAAATCTGCTGAGAGAGTAAAATTTCCTAAAAGCCCTGAGATTGGGAAACTTGGTCTGGGAGAAGGTGGAGTCAGCAAATTACCTAGTTCTCTGATGCACACTTAAGGGAGGGGTACAGTAGGATGTGCTTTGTAGGCTTCCACTAGCATATTTAGAGTTCCTGGCAAGGTGTGGATGCGCACTCTCAAAGAAACAAAGAATTATTATTTTTTCTGGTGTGTTGGTTTACCAGGGTCCCATATGAATCTCCAAGGGGAGCCCTCATAAATCCCTATGACTGCCTTGGGAAAGAGGGAAGTGAGGAAGGGAGAAATGGGGAAGAATAGACTCCTAATCAGTTTATTCAATTACAAAGAGGATTCCTTGCTTGAGGCCTTGTCTGGTCTTTTTTGTTGGTTTGTTTTCTTGTCTTTCCTTCCTCTTCATTCCCCCACAGACCCCTTTTTATTCCTTACTTGCTTTTTTTCCCCCTTTTCCTTTTCTTTTTCTTTCTTTCTTTTCTTTTTTTTTCATTTTTTCTATTAGGTAGTGCAGGCAGTGTTTCTTATTTGCTGTGCTTCCTCATCTTCTATATCCTCTTTCCTGTGTGTACTGATCTTGGCTACTAACACTATTCCCTTTCCTTTACATCTTTCTATCTTCCATTGTCTATTGTTTTTCTTACATTCCACCTCTCTTTGCTTAGTCCCCAATTTTTCTGACTTTATATTTCTGAAACCTCCATTCTGTTTTCTATCTTTTATTCACTCTTTGTGTTTTTGTCCTTTCTTTTCTCATCCTCTCTCTCCTGACCACACTGGTCTTTTAATTCATACTATATTCTTCCCCATATTCACTTTACATCTCATTGTATGTACTCTGCTTTTTTACTGTTACAACTCTACATAGCTTTCATGAGTTTAATATCCTTTCTCCTAGATCTCACATGGTTCCTCTGCTAACATTTACTATCTATATGACTATTATACTTTTTCTTTTCTTACCTCTTTTAATTTCCCTGGCCCTAATATTTTCTCACGGGAACTTAGAAAACAGCAAGGAAACAGAAAAAGGACAAACTGTCAAAGAGAAGAATTAACACTGACATAAAAGCAACACCTAAATAAACCCCAAGACTAGACAGAGAAGCTAATCAACTGAATAAACCCATCAAGATAAAATGATGACCAGACAGCAAAAAAAATTACAAACCATACCAATAATCAGGAAAACATGTCCCAATCCAATGAACAAACTAAAAACCAGGAAGAGAAGCAGAATATTGAACAACTAATCAAAGCTCTCAAAACATATATCATGGACCAATTTAATGAAATGAAGGAAGAGATTAAGGATATTAAGAAAACGCTTGGAGAGCATACAAAAGAAATTGTAACCATGCAAAACAACATAATAGATATGATGGTGGTGAACAGCACAATCCAAGAAATCAAAAACACACTCTCAGCCACTAAGAGCAGATTTGAAGAGGCAGAGGAAAGAGTTAGTGATGGTGAAGACAGTACATCTGAAATCACATAGATAGTAGCATTGATTTAAAAAAATAGAAAAAATGCCACAGGAACTTAGGGACCTGAATGACAACACAAAATGCACAAACAAATGCATTATAGGCATCTCAAAACGAGAAGAGACGGGAAAGAGGCAGAAGGGGTGTTAGAGGAAATAATGGCTGAAAAATTCTCAAGCCTATTGAGGGAGATGGTTGTACATGTCCAGGAAGCACAACACACCTCAAACAGCATAAATCCCAACAGCCCACTTGAAGACATATCCTAGTCAAATTATCCAATGCTCAAGACAAAGAGAAAATACTGAAAGCAGTATGAGAAAAGAGAACCACCACATACAAGGGAGGCTCAATAAGATTAAATGCTGATTTCTCATCTGAAACCATGGAGGCAAGAAGGCAGTGGTATGACATAGTCAAGGTAGAAAAAGAAAAAAATTCAACCAAGAATACGCTATCCAGCAAAACTGGCATTCAAAAATTTATGGAGAGTAAAAAATATTCACAGATAAAAAGAAACTAAGAGAGTATGCTTGCCCTTCAAGAAAAAATAAAGGGAGTGCTGAAGGAGGAAAGGAACAAAACAAGAGAGACAGAGTGGAAGGAGTGTATAAGAACAACTAAAAAGACAAAAAGAGAAAAAAAACACAACATCATTTGACAAACACAAATCCAAAGAAAATATGTCTGATGTAAGTAATTCCTTGAAAGTAACAACACTGAATGTCAATGGATTAAACTCACCTGTCAAGAGATGCAGATTGGAAGAATGAATAAGGAAATATATCCTATCTATATGCTGTGTACAAGAAACACATCTTAGACATGGGGAATCAAGGAACTTGAAATTGAATGTAGGGAAGCATCTACAGGACCTTGTAATAGGAAATGACTTTATGTACTTCACAGCCAAAGAACAAGCAGCAAAAGAACAAATAGATAAATGGGACGCCCTCAAAATTAAACCCTTTTGTACTTCAAAGGAGTTTATCAAGAAAGTGGAAAAAACAGCCCACCCAATGGGAGAAAATATTTGGTAACCATGTATCTGATAGGAGACTAATATGCTGCATATACAAAGAACACGTATATCTCAAAAGTAAAAAGAAAAGAACAACCCATTTTAAAAATAGGCAAGAGATCTGAACAGATGCTTCTCCAAGGACGAAATACAAATGGCTAAATAGCACATGAAAAGGTGCTTCAGATTATTAATTATTAGGGAAATTAAAATCAAACTACAATGAGATACCATCTTACTCCCATAAGACTGGCTATCAAAAAATCTGAAAACTACAAGTTTTGGAGAGAATGTGGAGGAATGAGAACACTCATCCACTGCTGGTGGGAATGCAAAAGAATCCAGCCATTCTGGAGGACAGTTTGGTGGTTTCTCAAAAAACTAGCTATAGATTTGTCATATGACCCAGTAATTCCACAGCTGGGCATATGCCCAAAAGAACTGAAAGCAAGGACACACCGATAAATGCACACAAATGCTCATAGTGGCAATATTCACTATTGAAAAAAGTTGGAACCAACCCAAATGCCTATCAACAGATGAATGGATAAACAAAATGTGGTATATACATACAATAGAATACTACTCCAGTATAAGAAGTAATGTAGTACAAACACATGGGATAGCATGGATGAATCTTGAGGACCTTATGTTGAGTGAAGCAAGCTAGACATTGAAGGACAAATAACACACGACCAATCTGATAAGTAATAAGCAAACCAAGCAGTCTCAGAGAGCTAGAGACTGGATGATAGGCTTACAGGAAATTGGGGGGAGAGAGGAAGGTTGTGAGCTGACGCCTACATGGTTGAAATCTACGATGAAGTGGAGGTAAGTGTTTGTACAAGGAAGGGATAAAATGGGGGCATAGAGATGCCATTGGGTGGGGCTTTGCTGTCTTGAGGTGATCTAGGGTTGGAAGAATGGGTTAAATGGCCCAAGGAATTGGGGGTAGGGTTGGGGGAATAGTTGAATATGGGAGATTTTCGGGTATGATGTTGAAACTATAATTTTGAGAAAACCCTTTAGAAAGTAAAAGGAAGGATTAACTGTTTAAGGCATTTGAGGGGAGGATCTGGCACAGGGACAGGCTTCTAGGGAGTATGTGAGAGTGTACAGCTTGTCATATTCTGTTATAACACTGTTTGGGGACCCATACAACGAGTGGGAAGGTGTACTTACATCTTGGGGAGGGCTGATGATGTCAAACAGAGGGAATTGTGTTTCTCGAGAGATTGGCGGTTCCCAATGGGGAGCACAGTCCAGTGTGTCAAGACCTCAGCATTGTTACAAGTACTTGTGAATCTGGTCATTCAAGCAGTGAAGCTTGATTGTCACTGTGGGCCCTGAGGGAAGGGGGAGAGAGGAATAGAATAGATGGGAGCAGAGTAACTAGGGGGCAATGAAAGTGTTCCTCAAGTTCATGCAATGATGGATACAGGACATGTTAAATTTCAACAAAAATGTATAAAAGTCTATGGGCTAAAATGTAAACCATAAGGCAAATGATAATGTAACAAAAAATTTAGAAATTTGCACAGTCTAAATATAAACCGTATGTAAAAAAGGGAACAATGTTTGATAGCTATGTTTCAATATCTGTACATCAGCGGCACCATATAAAACATGAACATGTAAAAATATCATTGCTGGAGAAAGGGGAAAAGAGTTTGATATTGGATATATGGGAGTCCTGTATATTGTATATGTGACCTTATTGTGATCTAAATTTTTTTTGAGGACAAAATTAAATATTAGGGGAAAAAAGGATGTAGACACTGAGGAAAAAATGAAAGAAATTGCCTTGCCACTGTACAGACAGGGCAACTGCCATTATAGTGATGAAAGGCAAAATGGCAAAAACAGTTTTATGATATTTTCCATTTTTTAATACTCCAATTTATTTTTACATTATTTTCTCTCAATTAGTATGTATTCTATTTCTAATCTTTAAAACTATCCTTACTATTTCATTTTACTATACATTGAATTTGGCAATAAACTAGGCTTCCTTTTTTAAAATGTTTGGGACCACAGAGGGTTTCGACTATGACAGGGGAGGAATGCTGGTGTGGGGTGATACATATGAGGGACACATGGTTGGGAGGGAGTTCTTCAGGGCATGTATATAGGGTGTATAAAAATGTTTGGATATTCGTTGTGCTTTTTCAGAGTAGTTACATTTTCTAATGACAACTGAGGGAATGCCAAGTTGCTAGCTAGCGGGGAGCTCTGTCACATTCCCCAATGGAAGAGCAACAATCTCCCAAGTGCAAGGGCAAAGACTAGTGAAGAAGGATGCTTCAATGATGAGCCCTTGATATTGATGACTAGGCTTATGAGCCTGTGTGCCTCAAATCTGAACTACGCCTAGAGCTGCAGGGTGCCTAAGTGTTACCTCCTTAGAACCTCCATGTTATTCAAATGTGGCCACTCTCTAAGCCAAACTCAGCATGTGAATTCATTACCATCTCCTCAATGTGGGACATGATTGCTGGGGATGAGTATGGCACTGAGAGATTACTACCAATCACTAACTGGAGATGCAAGTAGAAAAAGACCTTGAATAAAAGGGGGAATTGGTAAAGACAAATGAGTTTTATGGCTAAGATTCTTCAAAGATTCATGATGTCATTAGAAGGTTTCACTTACGCATGCCTCAGCAGGATCTCAGAGACAGCCAAAGTAAATAAAACCCTGGTACTCATTCTCTGCAGGGATATAGAGACATACAGGTTCTACAGCCATGGCACGTTGGCTCTGGTGCTCAGTGCCTTGTCAGTGGGCCCTACTTTGGAGTTTTTGTTCCAGAGTGTGATGGAGATGGACTCAGTTGTCACCTTTCTACAAATGCTTCTTCTGTCACTTTTACTGAACCTGTGGTTGGTGCGAGGTTTGGTGTATACCCAGAATACTTCAGTCTCTGGACTGTGCATGTGCCACCTAGGCCCTGAGCCTTAGCAGAGTTGCAACTCCTACTTCCCAGTTCATTGGACTTACACAGGTCCGCTAACAGGAAGATGAAGATGGTCAACCACCACACCAGGGAACTGAGAGTGCCTACAACTCCAAGCAGGAGAATCACATCCATCAACCACATAGGATCTAAGTCTCCTCTTGATATAGAGGTGGAGTGAACATCACCAACCCAGGGTCCACAAGTTGGAGGAATAAAATATGGATTAGAGTGAACTTACTTGTATTCTATTATAGAACTGTTGTGACTAGCAATGGAAGAAGGAATAGCCTTGTTCTGGAGAAAGTGATCATCATAGTTGCTGAGGGCAGGGAGAGGGAAGAGGAGGTAAGATGTGGGCTTGGAGTTGTCCTATGTGATATTGCAGGGACAGATGCTGGACATTATATGTCCTGCCATAGCCCACTGAATGTACTGGGGTAGAGTGTGAACTACAATGTAAACTATAATTCATGTGGTAGAGCAGTGCTCCAAAACATGTATTCACTAAATGCAATGATTGTGCCACAATGAAGAAAGAGGTTGTTGATGTGGGAGTAGTGGGGGGTGGGGTGAGGGGTGGGCTATGTCAGAACCTCTTATATTTTTAATGTAACCTTTTTTGTGATCTATGTATCTTTACAAAAAAGACAATTTAATAAGAATAAAATAGCCAGCAATCCAATAAAAAAATGGGCAAAAATTTAAATAGACATTTCTCCAAAGAGGAAATACAATTGGCCAAAAAGCACATGAAAAAATGTTCTACATCACTAGCTCTTAGGGAAATACAAAACAAACCACAATAAGATATCATCTAACCCCACATAAAATGACCATTATTTTAAAAAAGACAAAATAAATGATGGAGGGGATGTGGAGAAATAGGAATACTCCTTCACTTTTGGTGGGATTGTAAAATGGTGCAGCCTCTGTGGAAGACAGTTTGGAAGTTCCTCAGGAAGATAAATATAGACCTGTCATATGATCCAGGAGTTCCTCTACTAAGAATATATTCAGAGGAATTAAAAACTATGGCACAAACAGACATCTGCACACCCGTGTTCATAGAAGCATTATTCACAATTGCCAAAAGATGGAAACAATCCAGGTGTCTATCAACCAATGAATATGAATGGATAAACAAATCATGATATATACATATGATGGAATACTATGCTGCAGTAAGAAGAAATGAAATTGGGACACATATGATAACATGGATTAATCTTGAAGACATTACACTAAGTGAAGTAGACCAGTCACAAAAGGACAAATATTACATGGTCTTTTTTTTTTTTAATTAATTAATTTATTTTTTTATTGACTTTGTAATAATATTACATTAAAAATATATATGTGAGGTCCCATTCAACCCCACCCCCCCACCCCCCCTCTCGCCCCCCCCCAACAACACTCATTCCCATCATCATGACACATCCATTGGATTTGGTAAGTACATCTTTGGGCACCTCTGCACCTCATAGACAATGGTCCACATCATGGCCCATACTCTCCTCCATTCCATCCAGTGGGCCCTGTGAGGATTTACAATGTCCGGTGATTACCTCTGAAGCATACATGGTCTTATTAATATGAAGAATAAACACATGACATTAAAACCTAGAATATAGGTTATTAGGTGATAAGAGGAGGGTTGAGGAGAACTACTGACACTTAATGTATGTAAAAGATTCAACTAACTTTGCTGTAAAAGTGTGGAAATGGATAAAGTTGATAGTAACATATTAATGAGTAGCAGCCTGTTTATAAATTGGATTGTGGCTGAAAAGTGAAGTCTGGGGAAGTAAATGTCAATATTCTCAGTTACTCTGTAAGCATAAAATAATGACTACAATGATGAATCAGCTTTGGGAAGAGATTACAATCCTCCCCTCCCTTATTTTTGTTGATTTCTCAATCTTGAGCAATTTGGGATGATGTCCACTCTGACTGCTTCAGGCTGAGAAGGGACATAGTTATTATGGGGCAGAGGTTTGGAATTTTTTGGCTTGAAATTGAAGATGCTCCTTCCTTTTGTCATTTGTCTGGTCTATCATCGGTTTTTTAAAATTTTTATTATCACTTTTAAAGATATGTAGACACAAAAAGATGTTATATTAAAAAAAAATAAAGAGGTTCCCATATACTCCACTCCCCACAACCCCATTTCTTCCCACATTGACAATTTCTTTCATTAATGTGGTACATTCATTGCATTTGATGAGTACATTTTGGAGCAGTGCTACATAGCATGGATTATAGTTTATGCTGAAGTTTTACACTCTCTCCAAGTCTATTCAGTGGGTTATGGCAGGGTATATAATGTCCTGCATCATTGTTTTGCTAGTTGTCCAGGACAGGCCAGAAAAAGAGAAGACTAGGAATTGGCCACACATTTCATGGGTTTCAGAGATCAACCTGCATAGGAAAAATCCAAATTCATAAATCTCTGAAAAATTGTAGCAGTTTGATATGATTATGAATTCCAAAAGTAGATATTGGTTTATACTTGTAATCTGATCTGTACCTGGGCATGATTGGTGTATGATTAGGGCATAAAAGACATGGCAAAGAACAGAGCTGGGGGGTTTTGATGTTGGAGTTTTGATGTTGGAGTTTGATGCTGAAGCCTTATGCCGGAGCCCTGGAAAGTGAGCTCAGAGAGGAAACAGAAGCAAGCTCCAGGAAGAGAGAAACCCTGAGCCCAGGAAAAAGAAGCCTGAGGAAGGGAAGAACCCAGGAAGCTTGAATCCTCGCAGACATCAGCAGTCACCTTGCTCCAACACTTGGAAATAGACTTTGTTGAGGGGAGTAACTTCTGCTTTATGGCCTGGTATCTGTAAGCTCCTACACCAAATAAATACCCTTTATAAATACCTACCAATTTTTGATATGCTAAATCAGCACCCCTTTGGCTGACTAATATAGAATTGTACTTAACACATAAATTGAATGTTACAGGTTCAAATAAATTAAGGAGAAGAATCATAATTGGCAATTTATAAACAAGTATAACTGTTATATTAGGGGAAGAAATTTTTGCATATTTCCAGAAAGAACCTGCTGAAGGGTATTGATGTCATGAGGCAATGTGGCTTGCCTATGGCATCTGGACATCTCTAGGGCCCTCAGGAACACTTTTTTGTTGCTTTTTTTACTGTAGCATTTTGAGAACACAACTGAGACCTGTGTAAGTGTGAGATCTGGAGTGACCTCCTGACTCGCTTTGAAATCTATTTGTCCTAAAATTATATTTAATTTAATATTTCCAATTTTTGAGCAAAGTGTTTCTCCAAATGCATCATTAATTAATGCCTGTTAATAATCTCTCAGTGCCAGGGATGGTCATTTCTGGGAGTAATGACCCATGCCTGGGGGAAAGTAGTGAGAATATTTTTGTAGATCTTGGCTAATAGAGAGGCCTCTCCTGGATAAAAAAGGAGGTCTTCAAGAGGTAACTCTTAGGCATTAGTTATAATTAGCATTAGTATCCTTATTATGGGAATAAGGTTCATAAGTGCAAACATCAAGTTTGAGGGCTTGGCTTATTAGCCTGGTTTCTTTTATCAGTCAAGTCTTATTTATTCCAGAGTTTTTGGACATCTTATTTGAGATAGTAACAGGACTTCCTCAGGAAAAAAGTTTAACATTTTGCTAGCTACTGTAATGGCCTATATCTCTCCAGAACACATACCTATGGCAACAAGACAACATTTAAATCCCATAGAAATATGGAGCTATATAATGTACAAGATGTTCAAGATGTCCTATCCATTGAGACACCTTCCATGACCCACCTTTACCTTCTTACCAGGGCTAAGTTAATTATCAGGTAGAACATAATTTATGTTCTTGTCTTGGGTCTCATGTAAAGTTCTTTTTTCTTTTTTTCTTCTGAATATGAGTCTTGATCTGCAGCTCACTGCATGTATTTCAGAGAAGCCTCAGAGTAAAAACATACAACTGGCAATGAAATTTGTGACGTACAACACAACCTATTTTGACACTTAATGTGGACTCGGTACATTTGTTAAAATTGACATAAGAATAAGAATGTTAGAATATTATTAACCAAAGTCCATATTTAGCTTTAGGTGCATTTTCCCCCATAAACCATCCTATTACTAACATCTTACACTAGCAATGTTTTTTTGTTAGAAAGATACTGAAACAACATTCTTATATTTGCCTTATTAGCTGCAATGCTCATGTACCAAAGAGTTCACTGTGTTATACAATCCCCAGGTCAATACTCTAGCTTTCCTTCTAGTAATATATATGACCCAAAACAGACCCATTCTAACTATATTCACACTAGTACTTCAGCACTATTAATTATAGTCAAAATATTGTGCTACCATGATCTCTGTCAATTTCCAAACATTTAGAGTCAACATAATTTAAAATTCTGCAGAGAATAAGCATCAGCTATACATTCCTTACCACCATTCTATCGTCTGGTAAAATATCTACTAGGTTCTACATCTAGGGGTTTATATAATATAATTAGTTCATGTTAGTGAGGTCATATATTGTTTATCCTTTTGTTTCTGTCTTATTTAACTCAAATAAGGTTATTGAGATACTCCCTTGTTTCATGCATCAGAACCTCATTCCTTCTCAAAGCTAAATAATATACCATCTTATGTATAAACCAAATTTTGTTGATCCTTTCCTCTGTTGATGGAAACTTGGGTTGCTCCTATCTTTTGGAAATATTTATTAATGCAACTATGAACGTTGGTGTGCATATATCTGTTCACATCTCTGCTTTCAGCTCTTCTGGGTATATACCTACTAGTAGGCTTGCAAGATCATATGCCAATGCTATACTTAGCTTGCTGAGGAGCCACCAAATTGTCTTCCAGAGTCTGCACCATTCTACATTCCCACCAGTGAAAGAAACATAAAGAGAAATAGGTGTTCTTATTTCTCCCCATCCTCTCCATTATTTATAATTTTCTGTATTTTAATAGTGGCCAGTCTAGGAGATGTGAAATGATAACTCATTAACGTATTGCTTTGAATTTCCCTAATAGCAAGTGATGTAGAGTAACTTTTTATGTGTTCATAAAAATTTTGTATTTCTTCTTTGGAAAAGTGTCTATTCAAGTCTTTTGACCTTTTTAAATTGGGTTGTATGTTTTCATATTGGGTTGTGGACTTTCTTTATAGAGGCAGGATATTAGACCTTTATCAGATATGTGGTTTCCAAACATTTTCTCACATTGTGTACACTGTCTTTTCACTTTCTTGAAAGACCTTCTTTGAAGCCATATATTTTTAATTTGGAGGAGACCCCATTTTTCTCAATTTTCTTTCATCGCTCATACTTTCATGATAAAGTTTATGAAAATGATACCACAGGATCTGTTAGATGCCTCTATACATTTTCTTCAAGAGGTTTTTTGGTCCTGATTTTTATGTTTATGTCTTTAATCCATCTTGAATAGAATTCTGTACAGTGTTGAGATAGGGGTTCTCTTTCTTTCTTTTCAATATGGATATCCAGTTCTCCAAGCACCATTTATGAAGAGATTATTCTCTCCCAGTGAAGTGGACTTGGAAGCCCTGTCAAATATCAGTGGGCTCTAGGTGTGTGGAATTATTTCTAAACTCTCAATTTTCTTCCATTAATCTGTATGCCTATCCTTGTGCTAATACCATGCTGTTTTGACTGCTGTAGATTTCTCATATAATTTAAAGACTAGTAGTCTGAGTCTTCCCACTACATTCTTTTTCAAGAGGTTTATGGCTAATCTGGGCCCCTTACTTTTCTGAATACATTTGACTATTTGCTTTTCCATTTCTGTATATCAAGCTGTTGTGATTTTAATGGGGATTGTGTTGAATCTGGATCAATTTGGATAGAATTGACATCTTAATGGCATTTAATCTTCCAGTCCATGAAGATGGAATTCTTTCCATTTATTTAGGTCTTCCTTAATTTATTGCAGCAATGTTTTGAAGATAAACATCTTTTCTGTGTAGATAGGATGATCATGTTTTTCCCTTTGTTTTGTCAATGTGGTATATTACAATAATTTATCTTATATGTTAAAACCCCAGTATGCATGCCTGGATTAAATTCCAATTCATACAGTCATATAATTCTTTAAATGTGCTGTTGGATTCTATTTACTAGTATTTTATGGAAGAATTTGGCATATATGTTCATTAAAAATTGCTATGCTATTTTCTTTTCTTTTTGTTTCTTTATCTGGCTTTACATAGTAGGGTAATATTGGTTTTAAAGAAAGAGTTAGGTATTGTTTCCTTCTGTTCAGGTTTCTGGAAGAGTCCAAAAAGGTCTGGTATTATGAGGTGCAGCGGTCCTCAGAGATGTATTCACCAAATGCAATGAATGTCTCATGATGGAGGAGATTGTTGTTTTGGGGGGAGGAGTAGGGTGAGGAAGGTGGGGGGTATATGAGGACCTCATATTTTTTAATGTAATATTAAAAAATTAAATAAAGACAAAAAAATTAAAACAAAGAAAAAAAAGGTCTGGTATTAATTTACCTAGGAATCTGGGGTAAAATTCCCCTGTGAAGACATTTGGTCCTGGCTTTTCTTTGTGGTAGTTTATACATACATACATACATATATACATGTATATATATACATAATGACTGGCTCAATAGATAAAGGAAAACCTTGAAAAAGAACCAATGGATATTAGGAAACCAAAATATGTACAAAATAAAAATAAAAGATGGAAATGATAAAATGGAGCCAAACATAAATTCTAAACTGAATTGAACAGGAAGAAAAATAGTATCAGTAAACTTAAAAATAAGACAACTGAAATGATCTAGTCTTTGAGCAGAAATTAAAAAAGAATGAAGAAAAATGAATGGAGCCTAACGGACCTGTGGTACACTATAAAGCATAGCAATAAATTCATCATCAGCGTTTCAGAGGATACGGATAAAATATTTGTTGAAATAATGTCTCAAAAGTGGGACTCCGAGTTCTTACATCTGCCTCATTCATATAAGGTCATCGATTTTTTGAGCATATGGTTATTAACTCCTATTGTGTTACTGGTAATTGAGAAGCATTAATGTGAAAAAAAAAAAAGAAGGAATCCTCAGTCACAATGAATTTGCTATTTTGTGATAGATGTACATATTACATTTCTAAAATAAATGCAAAATTGTTATTCTAATGAATGCTCTTGTAGAAGGTATATGGTTCAATATGAATATATATTAGAGAGATTTGGACTAGTTATGATGTCATACATTTTCTGAAGAAGTGCTAATGTAGCTGAGATCAGTGGTAATGAAGGAAACAGGTAGGTAAATGAGAGCACAGCATGTGCCCGTCAGGGAGCAAGGCTTTCCATAAACTTTGGGATGAGTGAACACATGGATCTGTTAGAGTCCAACTATATTAACCAGGTGATTCTGATTCAGATTACCAAATCATGATTATAAGGTAGGTAGGCAAAGGCCAGGAAATTCAGCATTTCTTCAGTCATGGTAAGAATTTTTTACTTTGTAATTGAAGAAGTTGTGGGCTTATACAACTATATGCATAAAATTCAGGATTCCCATATTCCAGTCTATCATTAACACTTTGTATTAGTGTAGTTCATTTGTTCCAATTAATGAAAGCATGTTTATATAATAATATTAACTATTGTCCATGATTTAAATAAGGGTTGACTTTTTGCATAATGCAGTTCCATAGATTTTTAAAAATCTTATACCATATATACAAGCAAACATTTTCCCTTTTAATCACATTCTGATATATATATATATATCTTGCTACTATCACCACCGTTCATTAACAAAACTTGTCCACTTTTCCAAATACTACTGCTATACAGTTTAAACATTAACTCCCTGTTCCCGAACCCCAAGCTATCCCATGGTAGCTTATATTCTAGGTTCTAACGCTATGAGTTAGCTTGTTTTAATTGTTTTATATCAGTGAGATCATACAATAAACAAATGTTTGGTTTACTTCACACAATATGATGGCTTCAAGGTCTATCCATGCTGTCACATGTGTTCCTTTTCACAGCTGAATAATATTCCATTGAATATATCTATCACATTCTGTTCATTCATTAGTGGTCACTTAGATTACTTCCATCTTTTGGCAACTGTGAATAATGCCACTATGAACATAGGTTGGCAAATATTTGTTCAAGTTGTGCCTTCAGTTCTCTAGTGTACATACCTAGAAGTGGGATTGATTGGTCATATCCTAATACTATGCTTAATTTTCTGAGGAACTTCCAATTTGCCTTCCACACTGAGTCTACAAATATTCATTCTCACCAGCAAAGAATGAGATTTCGTATTTCTCTTCATTCTTTCCAACACTTTTAATTTTGTTTTTTCTGTTTGTTTTTAAATTTATTGAAGTATATCAATCACACAAAAACATACATAAACAATAATTGTACAGTAATAGTTGTGAACTTACAAAGCAAACATATATAACATAATACAGGACTCTCACAGGTACCACTAATACCTTGCATTGTTGAACCTTTTAAACTAATGATTAAAAAGCATTGTCGAAATATTACTATCAACCAAAATAATTTCTCCTAACCCCCTATTATTATTATTATCTTTATATCACTTATATATAAACATAGAGAAACAATAAGAGTATAATAAAAGTTGTGAACTTAAAAAGCAAACACGCATAACATCATTTGCGGGTCCCGTACATCAACCCTCCACCAACACCCTGCACTGTCATGAGATGTCTGTTACAAATTGTGAAAGAATATTGTCAAAATCTTACTACTAATTATAGTCCTTATCTTATATTTGGTGTATTTCCCACTAACCCACCCTATTACTATTTTTTAAATATATTTTTTATGACATAAGTTGTAAACTTATAAAACAATCATGCACTTGTGCAAAATTCCCAAACAGCACACCTATATCAACACATCACACTGGTGGAACATTTGTTACAAATAATATAATATCACCTGATTTTTACCCTATCCATAGTGTATATTTGGAACACATTTTCCATACTGCCCCCTTATAGACACAGTACATCTTTCGCATAGATGCAAGAATATTATATTACTACTGCTAATCACAGTCCATAGGCCACTCCAGTTGTATCTTTCCCATGCTTTTCCACATTCCCAGCACACTGCAATAGTAATGTACATTTGCTTTAGCTGAAAAAGGACACTCTTGCACTTGTACCATTAAGCACAAGTCTCATCCACCTCTTGGTTTACTGTGCTATTGTTCCTAGAATATTCTCTAGCGTTCTGCTAATTGGCATTCACATACCTAGACTACCCTTTTCAGCCACATCCACATTGATAAGCTAAGAGTTACTATGTGTTACCATCCACTCTCTACATTTCCACACTTCTACAGTAAAGCTAATTAAAACTTCTACATATATTATACTTCAGTAGTCCATCTCAGTACTCCTCTTATCTCCTTTAAGAATCCACTGCCTATCACCATGTCTTGAAGCTATTTTCCCACAATTTCTTCTAGAAGCTTTATGGTGATGGCTTTTAGTTTTAGTTTTTTAATCCATTTTGAGTTAATTTTTGGATAAGGTGTGACACAGAGGTCTTCTTTCCTTCTTTTGGCTATGGATATCCAGTTCTTTCAGCACCATTTGTTGAATGGACTGTTCTGCAAGAGCTGTGTGGGTTTAACAGGCTAGTTAAAAATCACTTGATCACACATGTGAGGGTCTGTTTCTGAACCATCAGTTTCTTTCCATTGGTTTATGTGTCTGTCTTTATGCTAGTACCATGCTGTTTTTTCCAATATAGCTAGGTAATATCATTTAAAGCCTAGAGAGGAGAGTTCATTTTTTCTTTCTAAGATGCTTCTTTCTATTCAGGATGACTTACCCTTCCAAATAAATTTGATAATCAAGTTTTCAGTTTAAAAAAATATTTGGTGGGCTTTTTATTGGGATTGCATTGAATCTATCAATTTGAGTAGAATTGATATCTTAATGATATTTAGTCTTCCAATCCATGAGCATGGAATGTTCTTCCAGTAATTTAGGTCTTTTTAAATTTCTTTTAACAATGAGTTTCAGTTTTCTGAATACAAGTGCTTTACGTTGTTGGTAAATTTATTTCTATTTGAGTTTTATCTGTCATATTTTATTTTCACTGCTGTATTAAAATTATTAAAAAATTTCTTCTCTTTGTTTTTTATTTAAATGTTACATTAAATAATATGAGGTCCCCATATACCCCCCAACCCTCTCACCCCACTCTTCCCATATCAACATCCTCTTTCATCATCTGGGACATTCATTGCATTTGGTCAATACATTTTGGAGCACTGCTGCACCACATGGATAATGGTTTACATTATAGTTTACGCTCTCCCCCAGTCCACCCAGTGGACCGTGGCAGCACATACAATGTCCAGCATCTGTCCCTGCAGTACCATCCAGGACAACTCCAAGTCCTGAAAATACCCCCACATTATATCTCTTCTTCCATCTTCCTACTCTCAGCAGCAACTGTGGCCACTTTCTCCACATCAATGCTACATTTCCTTCCATTACTAATCCCAATAGTTCCATAGTAGAATATCAGTAAGTCCACACTAGCCCATACTCTATTCCTCCATCCTGTGGACCCTGGGATGGTTATGTCCACTCCACCTCTATATCGAAAGGGGGCTTAGATTCCACATGGATGATGGATGCAATTCTCCTGCCTGCAGTTTTAGGCACTCTTGGCTCCCTGGTGTGGTGGTTGACCTTCTTCAACTCCCTGTTAGCTGGCCAGGGTAATTCCAATAAACCAGAGGGTAGGAGTTGCAAGTCTGTTGAGGCTCAGGGCTTGGATACCACATGGGCAGTCCATATATTCAGGACCCCTTAGTATATACCAACTCCAGCACCAGCTACAGGTCTGGTAAAAGTAACAGAAGAGCCCTGTGTAGAAAGATAACATCTGAGTCCAACTCCATCACACTCAGGAACACAAACTCCAAAGTAGGGCCAACTGACATGGCCCGGAACTCCGGAGCCATCTGTCATGACCATAGAACCTGTGGGTCTCTGTAGCCCTCAGAAGAACAAACACCTGGGCTTGTATATCCTTTGGCTGTCTCTGGGACCCTGCTGAGGCATGCGTATGTATGACCCCTCCGATGACCTCCTGACTCTTTTTTTGAGACTCATAGCCATATAAACTCATTTGTCCTTTACCTAATAGTTTCACCAAACCTTACTTTATAATAATTTATTGAAAAATAAAAATCATGCACTCATTTAATTAAATCATTTAGAATTGAAACTAGAAGCTCTATTTTATTTGTATTATAAAAACCACAAAAATAGAAATGAAAGCTACATTAATGAAAAAAGAATTAAGGGATGAGTTCATTAAATATAACTGAACACATTTTAAATATAAATACCATGTATTTCCTAATTAGCATCCGGGAAATACCTAAACTATATATCTGGAATTCTACTCTTAAAGAAAAGGTTAGAGAAAATTGCAAAGAAGGCACTGCTTCATATTATCAGGTGCATTTTTAAAACGATGGGACAGTTGGGGATTTTTAAAAATTTTCATCAGAGATTTCCATTGCTCCTTTTCTGGGTAATCCATTTATGTCTGCACCCGTAAAGTCTACATTGCCTTTATTTTTATTGCTGGATTCTTGTATATCTTTTCTGGGCCCTATACAACTAAAAAAAGAAGAAAATTACTCCAGAAACTTTTTGTAGTTCCAGAGCAGAACTGGAATGACCCTAAAACGAACGCACCACGTTGTCACAGGCTGATAGCTGAAGCGTGAGAACACAGGCAGGTCACACAGTACAGAGGACAGAAATGAGAAGGGCACAGCGTGCTAGGACTCGGCTTGAGCGGCCCTGGCAGGAGCTAGAGGAGCAAGGTCAGAGCTCCTGCCCGCCACGACCCAGACTGCAAGCCCGAGGCCACCCACCCCCCAGAGAATTTAAGTTTTTGACATCGTAAAGAGTAAAGAGAAAGTGCGATATGATATTTTAATTAAATGAAAAAGAACAAAGCACAGCAAAGTACAAATGAATTTCTGAATGTGAAAACAATTAACAGTGTAGGTTTAGTTTTATAAAATAAATTATCCATCAATATACCAGCACACGATTTCATCAGAAATATATTTAAAGACTCTTGGGATCTGATACACGATGATGGTAGCAAAATATACATTAGCTGTGGTATCCTCTCTAGTAATATGCTAATAGCATTCAGCCAACATTTTCAGATCAGAAGTGCATCAAACTGAATATTCATATATTATAAAAATAAAATTGATTCCAAATCTGTATATTTACAATCTAATATTCATTAAATGAAATTTAGTGTGTTTGTTTGTTTGTCTGTTTTTTAAAAAAAAAGCATTTGGTGTTCAGTCTCCAGGCTCCGTAAATAGTCCCACTAAAAATTCCATAAGCAAAATAGGAACTACAAGAGAAGACATATTCAGATACTGATTGATTTCTTATTTCTGGCATTTAGATTGGCAAAGCCAACAGCCAGTGAACGAAAGATTACCGCACTAAGACACGTCAAGTGTTTCCCTTTGAAATGACAATAAGAATAATAATAGCATATAATAACCATAATATATCATATTAGATTTTTATGATGATTATTAACTTGGGTTGAAAATAAGATTAAAAGAAAGGATATTGTGCAAGACAGTCTCTGAAATTATAAATGAAATATGTTCTCTTCCATATGTATATACATTTTTTCCAGACAATGTGCAAGGTAATAGCTGTTGCTTTGTTGCACAGCAATAGAAAGATCACTCCAACCATGCAAACTAAGTTCTGGTTGTTATCACTGTGGAGGTATACACTAGAAGCAGCATATATACTTCCTATTCCCATACCAGCAATCCTACCTCTTATCTGTGACTTGGAGAGATCCCCTAACCTCCTACCCAGAGAGAAATTGCCTAATGTCTGACAGAAGATTAAGCCATTCTTAATTATTTTTTCAGGGTAAAATCAAGTACATTTCATTCTTACCCTAAATTTTGGATTTATATCAAAAGAACTTCTAATTTCCAACCCCCCTTAAAGTGTAATAATGATGCTCACCTCTTGCCATGACATTTGCTTAAAAATAGCAATTCCCTATTTTCAATAAAATCGATGCTAACGACATGATCCCTAAATAGTAATGACTTCATAACACAGCTGGTGGCTTTAGGGCATTATCATTTCAAAGCACTGCCAAAAATACTAATCAAGTTTTTGTTTCAGTAGCATTAAGTTACTGCCTTCCAAAAGAACTGGTATTATGCATGATTACAGGAGTCTTCAGTATTATATAACTCCATAAAACTTTCAATTTGGAATGAACTCCAAAATAGAGAATGGGTAATAAAGAAAGGTAGTTGACTTTTTACAGTTTGGGTAAAAAAGGAGAAATATATCAACTAAACTTTAGCCAACATTTGTCCCATAATTTAAAATCTCTTCCTGTTAAATAAAATTATTTCATGTAATTAATGATGGGCTTTCCTTAGGTCACATACAAGTTTCTCTCCATCTCCAACCAATATATAAATCTTTCGAAATTCATCATATAATAATTCTCATACATCAGAGGAGAACCATTCAGTTTAAAAAGATATGGTGGAAGTGGTCTAGGACAAATAATGATTCCTTCATCCCAGTAGGGGTAATTTGTATGCCAGGCATTTAGCTCTGAGTGCTTATTTCATTTAGAGTGCAACCTTAAAAGGGCTTATAGGTGTTTCTTTGAGTTGGATCCATCCAGCATACAGTGTGTTGCCTTAATGGTGTGTGAGCCTCTTTTCCATGGTGTGTCGAAAGAGAGACAAAGGAGTAGTAAAAAAGGAGTTAGAGATTCAGTAAAACTGAATTCACATCTTGCCTTTTGATGTGAATTTTGGCTGTGTGGTTTTGGACATATTACTTAACCCACCTGAGCTTCAGTTTCTTCATTGTAAGACATGATTTTAACCACTCTCATGCCATCTCTACCCTTATTTTAATTTAAAGCCTTTTTTTAAGTTAGTAATGATTAATATAATAAATTTCCAATTGGTCTGCATTTTCCATTCCTTGTCCTGTTGCCTATTTTGTTCAGTGTCCCTATGTTTTCTTACCAAAGCACGGTCTTCACCACGCCTGTACCAGAAGTTCCTAAAATTCCTTGGTTTAAAATCTCACTGATGAAAGCTAAAGACTCCCTTCCCAGAAAGGCACACATGTACGCATTTCTTTCATGATTTCAGAATTGGTAAGCACTTGCCCCATTTAAGGAGGACAGCTATTACTCAGCTCTAGTGAACAGATGGTAGGCAGAAACATGGACACGGTTTTGCCTTTTTTAAAAAGAAACCAGGAATGTATTTTTTCTAAATGAGAAATCTCCTAATTTTAAAAAAACCTTTTCAAATAATTTTTAAAAGTAAACACTCTGTGTGGATCAAATAAAACATATCTTTGAGACAAACAGGCCCATGGATAAGTAAGCAGTTTGAAATCTCAGCTCTGGCTTACAATGCATTTCAATCAATGCCCAAGGACTGACAACTTTGACTCTGCATTCTGAGGGCCATCAGCAAAGACACACAGAATGTTGCAGTTACCCAGGTACAAGCAAATTGTCAGGTCTGTCAATCCATTCATTTTTCATGTGAGGAAATTGAAATCTAAGGACTTAAAATGCCTTTCCCAAAGTCTGATGGCAAATTGGTGGCAAGGCTGGAACAAAAACCCAAGTCTCCCAGTTTCCAGTAAGAATTCTCTTTCCTCTCTTTATATCTCATGATTTTCCTCCCTCTTTTGCCAACATGTCTTTGATGGGAAAATTCCAAACTTCCCCACCCCCCGCCCCGAGATGGCTCCCTTGTCTGTTTGCTCGCTGTTTGTGCTCGTTGTCGGTTCATTGTTTGCCCTCACTGTCTGCTTGTTTTTGCTTGTTGTCTGCTTGTTGTTTTGGTTTGGTTGTTTGCTCATTCTCTATTTAGTTTTTTTCTTTAGGAGGCACCGGGAATGAAACCTGAGACCTCCCATGTGGGAGGCAGGCACTCAACTGCTTGAGCCACATCTGCTCCCTAAATTCCAAGCTTTTAAATAGCAAACATAATTTTATCATTTTTGTGGCTGCTTTTTTCCTATGATCACCCTGTGCATTGTTCTTTCTGTTTATTTATATTTAATATATTATTATATATTATATATATTATATATTATTATATATATTATATTTAATTTATTTAATATATTATTATAGTATTTAATATATAATATTAAATTATTTAATTTATAATAAATTATACTAAATCTATTACATGTCTATACAAACAATATAAGACTTTTAACAATGTGAAAAGAAATTAGAAAATATTGGATTCTGCATACGCATAGGACAATACCCCCATTGTGTTCCCATTGTTATAAGCAATATCCTTCCCCTTCTTAAATTCTTTGTCTGAAATGTATGGTTGCTCCCTCCTGGGCAGTGTTCAAATCGCAGTGGAAGAATGTTAATCCTGACAGCTCAGTAAAACAACATTCTGATGAGCCGAAATTGATCCATTACTTTGGATACATTGTCAATTTCAACCAGCAGCTTGAATTTGGCTTCTCGAATATGACCAGTTAGAAAAACATAAGTAGCTGGTCGTTGTCCAAAATATGGAGGAAAAAAATTAGCATTGGCCACAAGAGAAGATCTTTGATTTTTCTTTTAAAGTGGGTGGCCATGGCCGCAGTTGGTATTTTTTAAACCACAGTTATTCAAACACTATAGGGAAAAAAATGTACACATGGGTCCTTTTTTTAATAATATTGCTCAATAAGAGTGAAAACTGGTAAATAGTAAAAATGAAATTAACTATGTTTGGAAAACAACCTGCTTGAATTACTTATAATCCCATTAAATGATTGGAATATTTTCAGACCTAAGAGACCCAGGAACTGCATTCCTGCTCCTTTTTCTCCCTTTAGAAAGGCAGAGATTGAAACTGGGAGTCCATGGGCCATATCTAGCCTGTGTACATTTTTGCATGTGGTATGTAGAAAATGTTTGCTATTATTTTGGTGAGATCGTTATTGGAATTATTAAATTTCCCACTTTAAAACTCATGAAATTTTCCATGCACATTTGATTCTGACTTCTCTTAAATAACTGGAAAATCTGGGAAGTAAATGTCTCTCAAGTGACTGGGCTCCCATCTATCATATGGGAGGTCCGGGGTTCAAGTCCCAGGACCTCCTGGTGAAGGCCTACACAGTGAGCTGGCCCAAGCAGAGAGCTGTTGCAGCAAGATGACACACAAAAAAGAGACACAGAGGAGAGACAATAAGAGACACAGCAGACCAGGGAGCTGAGGTTGTGCAAGAGTATGATTGCCTCTCTCCCACTCTGGAAGGTCCCAGGACCAGTTCCTGGTGCCACCTAAAGAGAAGACAAGCAGACACAGAAGAATACAGAGTGAATGGACACAGAGAGCAGACAAGGGGAGAGTGGGGGAAGAAATAAATAAATCTTTTGAAAAAATTGGAAAATCTAAAAATAACTAACCAAACCTAAGCCAGCCCTCTCTCTTTAAATGGAACACACACTTGCACTGTACATAGACCTCGGCATTCTTGATTGTGTTGCCAACACTGAATCCAATTAATAAAAGCCTTTTATCATTTTATACCCAATCCTTTTTACTCATTTATGTTACTTGTAGAACATTTGTACACATTTGAAACTGTTTTGTTGTTGTTGTTCTAAAGCACGTAATCATAGGGATAAGTTTTACTGAAAAGATAATGATTAGTCAATGTTTACACAACTCCAAAGCAACTTGTTATTTTAATGTAGAAATGTAACAGTTCATAAGTTGACCATTTATTTACATTTACATTTAAATTTCCTTGTCAGGGAAAACGGACTTGGCCCAGTGGTTAGGGCGTCCGTCTACCACATGGGAGGTCCGCGGTTCAAACCTTGGGCCTCCTTGACCCATGTGGAGCTGGCCCATGCGCAGTGCTGATGTGCGCAGGGAGTGCCCTGCCACGCAGGGGTGTCCCCCACATAGGGGAGCCCCACGCGCAAGGAGTGCGCCCCGTAAGGAGAGCCGCCCAGTGAGAAAGAAAGTGCAGCCTGCCCAGGAATGGCACTGCCCACGCTTCCCGTGCCGCTGATGACAACAGAAGCGGACAAAGAAACAAGACGCAGCAAATAGACACAGAGAACAGACAACTGGGGGAGGGGGAGAATTAAATAAATAAATAAATCTTTAAAAAAATAAAATAAAATAAATTAATTCCAGTAGTGGTATTGGGAGATAATTCTCCATGGGTCTCTTGTATTTCCTCATATCTTCTGAGCAAGGTACTGTTGCCTTTTATGCACAATCATCTCAGAAACATTTGTATAAGGAATAGAGTTGGGGAATAGAGCTAGTGATGCCCTCCTGAAGGACGGAAGTCATTCTTCCTACCTTTGGAAAAGAATCTGGTTCCCTAAATTCAGGATTTCTACCTTATAATGCAACCCAGTGTGTGTACAGACATCAATCTGGACCTGTCTATGTCACCCCCTTGTGTCTTCTGCTGGCATCCATGAAATTGCTACTGCCTAACTTGTTAGCTTGCCAATAGGGTAAAATCTCAGACCTTTCACAGATTGAATCTTGGCAATTAGTCTGGTCACTAATTTTCATAAATTAATTGAATCATTGGAGCTAACTCTAGTCTAAATCATGCCATATGATTTCAAAGGGCTCATCACCTCACTCATATTCACACAAGGAAAAATATTTAGGGCCATACAAACCTACAGAACTATTCAGAACATTCTGAGTGAATTGTTCATGATCAGGATAACATACTCTAGAGGTGATGTGCTTTAATGACTATGAACTCTAGTTTTTGATCAGACAGACCAGAAAATAAAGGTTCTCCCATTTATCAGCTGTGTGAACTTTGGAAAGTGCTTTACTTCCTTAAGCCTCAGTTTCCCCATCTATGAAATGGAGTGATTCTTTTTCTCTTATAATGCTGTTGTAAGCATTAAATCTAATATTTTAAAAGTATATTAGCAGGGAGAACCAGCAAGATGGCAGCGACTAAGGCACTTGTAGAGTCAGCTCCTGCTACAAGGCAGACAGTAAACACCCAGAGCTCTCTGGAGCTAGCTGAAGCACCTGTTTTGGGGTTCCAGGAGACCAGAAGAGCATCCTGCAATGTCCTTGGGGGAATGGAAGGAGGCAACTGCCCATCTGCAAAGAAGAATTGTAAGTAGAGGTTCCACGCCCTGGAGGCCAGTGCCCATCCTCCACTGGAGGCACAAGCTGCCTCAGGAGCTGTTCTGTGGCTGGAATTGAAAGATCCACTTCCCCAAAATGTGGGAGAAAGAGATGGTTGAGCACCAATTTCAGCTACTCATGAGTAAATTCAGCGGGCTATCATATAATCCTAAAGTTTGAGCCTGTCCAAGTCAGAAAGAGGCCAGGAGCTGCCATCTTAACTCCGTGCCTGGCATGAGGGGAAGCGGGGTGGACTGAACATCCCAGTGCTGGTGGGGACCGGCTTCTTCCCACCCAGGTCAGATTGCAGGTCTAGCCTAGGACCCATTGCCACCTCTGGCAGGGAGGAAGCTGCAGGGACCTGTGCCAGCCTCTTTGGGAAATTACCGCCCTAGCCACAGAAGCTGGTGACTGTCCTACTTTGGTGGCATGAGCCACCCCAGGGGGTATTCTGTGGCTGGAATTGGAAGCTCTATTTCCCAGTAAAAGGGTAGGAGGAGATGGTTGACTGCCAACTGTGGCTACTTATTAGTAGACTCAGCTGACTGAGACATAACCCTGGGAACAGCTGGGGTGTGAACCAGCCCAAGTCAGAGAGAGGCCAATAGAACCCATTCTGACTCTGCCACCATCATGAGGGGAAACTGGGCTGACTGAAACTCTCAGTGTCAGCAGGTACCAGTTTCTTTTACACAGATCAGCCTACAGCCCTAGCCTAGGCTTCAGCCCTACCTCTGGCAGGGAGGGGGCTGAGGAGCCCTGCACCAGCCTATACATGTAGCTGCAGGTAACTTTGGCTGGCATGGATTGAAAACTAGCAGTCTACCAGCAACTGTGATCATCTTGAACCCACACTGCAGATTGCTGCCCACACCTGCAGCTCCTTTCCTGCCCTAGGCATAGGAGAAAGGATGTGAAGCTTCATCAGTCTCTCTGGGCCACTACAGTCTAGGCCTGCACTTGGATTATTCCACATAACTTTGACTCTATACCTACCCCTGGCAAAGGAGAAAGTTGGAAGAAGCTTCACTGGTCCCTGGTGCAATGAGGGCAGCTTGAGCCCCCACAGCTTACAGCATCCACTACATGCTTGGCTCCTACTGCACAACCAGCAAGGGAGAAAGGATAGGAAGCCCTAAACTAAAGAGAAAAACTGCACCCAGAGAAAAATACTCTAGTAAGCCAGATGTGAAGACACCAACAAAAAATTATAATGCACACCAAGAAACAGGAAGATATGGCCCAGTTAAAGGAATAAGATAAGCCTCCAGATGACATAAAGGAGTTGGACAACTAATCATAGATGTTCTATTAAATGTCCTTAATAAATTCAATGAGATGGCTAAAGAGATTAACGATGTTAAGAAGACACTGGATGAGCACAAAGAATTTGAAAGCATACATAGGAAAATAGCAGATCTTATGGGAATGAAGGATGCAATAAATGAAATTAAGAAAACATTGGAATCATATGATAGCAGATTTGAGGAAGCAGAAGAAAAGATTGATGAGCTTGAAGAAACGGCCTCTGAAAGTGAACATACAAAAGAACAGATTGCGGTCACCCCTCGGGCTGAAGTGTGGTTTGCCGGCCTGGCAGGGGAGCGGCCGCGGTAGGCCTAATTCCGCTGCCCCCATAATAGGGTGGTTGGTCGGGCCCACCGCCACCCCTGAAGGAAGCTCGGCATGGGCGCAGAGTGCCCTCGGGTCTCCCCTTCTCGGCAGCCATGCTTCCGCGGCCGCCCCTCCTCCCAGATGGCGCCACCCGATGCCTTGTGGGGCGGCACCCTTCTTCTTCCTTCTCCCTGCACAGGCGCAGGGCAGAAAATTCCAGTCTGCCCTTTTCCCCTCCCCCGACAGCAGCAACAGCCAGGTGTGGGCGGGAAAAATCCAGCCCACCCTTTTCCCTTCCCCCGACAGCAGCAACAGCCAGGCGTGGGTGGGAAACTCAAGTCTGCCCTCCACCCCAGCAACAGCAGCCACCAATCCCTAAACCCTGCCCCTTCCCCCAGCAACAGCGACAGCCAATCCCTAACCACCACCCCTCCCCCGTCCAGTACTGCCCACTGACCTTTCGCCGGCAACCAATCAGAACAGGGCGTGTCTTCGACCAATCAGCCTTCCCCAGCCCCTATAAAACTGTTGCCTCTCCCTCAGTAAAGTGGACTTGCGTGTTTACCTTGTCTCCGCGGTAGTTCTTCTGCCGTGCGCCCTCCAGTCCTGAGAGCCCCCGACAAGGGCCTGGCCTCCCTTGTCCCCAGTTCGTCGCCTGCTTCTCCGGGCGACCCCTTCGTCGCCTGCTTCTCCGGGTGACCCCTTCGTCGCCGGCTTCGCCGGGCGACCCCATCAGCCGAACCGCGCAACCCCTGTGAGACCGATCCCTCGTCTGCTGCCGGACCGACCCCTCGTCCCAAGTGGGACCGACCCCTCGTCCCGAGCGGGACCAACCCCTCGTCCAGAGCTGGACCAACCCCTCGTCCGCAGCCAGACCCCACCTCTACCGACCGAGCAAGCTGCCGCAGCTGGCGCCCAACGTGGGGCAGAGCACCCCCACCGCCACCGACTGAGCAAGCCGCCGCAACAGATGAAGAAAGGAATGGAAAAAATTGAACAGGGTCTCAGGGAACTAAATGACAGCAAACAGCATGCAAACATACCTGCCATGGTGCCCCAGAAGGAGATGGGAAAAGGGGCAGAAGGAATATTTGAAGAAATAATGGTAGAAAATTTCCTAACCTATTGAACGACATAGATATCCTTTTCCAAGAAGCACAATGTATTCCAGTCTGAAAAAAATCTGAATAGACCAACTCCAAGACACATACTCATCAGAATGTCAAATGCCAAAAACAGAGAGAATTCTGAGAACAGCAAGAGAAAAGCAATGCATAACATGTAAGGGATATGCAATAAGATTAAGTGCTGATTTCTCACCAGAAACCATGGAGGCAAGAAGACAGTAGTTTGATATACCAACATCTAGAAATGATGATTATATCAATAAAGGTAACTAAACATGTCAAAAGAGTGGTGAAAATAAAATATGACAGATAAAACTCAAATAGTCAGGAATAAACTTAACCAATGATGTAAAGCACTTGTATTCAGAAAACTGCAACTCAGTGTTAAAACAAATCAAAAAAACCCTAAGTCAATGGAAGAACACTCCATGCTCATGCATTGGAAGACTAAATATCATCAGGTTGTCAATTCTACTCAAATTGATATGAAGATTTAATGCAATCCCAATAAAAATTCCACAAGCATTAAAGAAAAAATGGAAAACAGGATCATTACATTTATTTGGAAGGGTAAAGAATCCTGAATAGCCAAAAACATCATAAAAAGGAAAAGTGAACCCTCATCTCCAGACTTTAAATCATAATACCTACCTGTAGTGGTAAAAACAGGAGGGTAGTGGCCTAAAGACAGACACAATAGACCAATGGATCCTAATTTATGGTTGAGAGACAGACCAGGTATGGTCAAGTGATTATTGACTAGCCTGTCAAACTCACACAGCTCAGGCAGAACAATTCATTCAATAAATGGTGCTGAAAGAATTGGAAATCCATAGCTGAAAGAAGGAAAGAGGACCCCTATCCCACCCCTTATCCAAAAATTAACTCAAAATGGATTTAAAAAGCTAAAAATAAAAGCAATACCCATAAAACTTCTAGAAGAAATGATTGGAAAATATCTTCAAGACCTCATGATAGGTGGTGGATTTTTAAAGGAGATGAGGAGGTCTGAGTGGACTAATGTTTAATGTATGTAGAAGTTTTAATTAATTAGCTTTGCTGTAAAAGTGTGGAAATGTATAGAGTGGATAGTAACACACAGTGAGTAACAGCTAGTTTATAAATGGGGATGTGACTGAAAATGGTAGCCTAGTTATGTAAATACCAATTGACAGAAAGCTAGAGAATAATATAGGAACTGGATAGCACAGTAAACCAAGAGGTGGATGAGAATTGTGGTTGATGGTACAGATGCAAGAGTGTCCTTTGTTAGCCAGAGCAAATGTATATCCCTACTGAAGGATGTTGGGAATGTCAAGAAGCATGGGAAAAATAGAACTGGAGTGACCTATGGACTGTGGTTAGTAGTAATAATATAATATTCTTGCATCTATGCAAAGATGTACTGTGTTGATACTGAGGCAGTATGGAAAATGTGAGCCAAATGTACACTATGGACATGGTAACAATCTGATGATATTATTGTATCTGTAGCAAATGACATGCCACATTGCGGTGTGTTGATGGAGGGGTGTTGTTTGGGAATTCTGCACATGTACACGATTGTTTTATAAGTTTACAACTTCTGTCATAAAAAATGTATTTAAAAAATAAAATAGGACAGGGTGGGGGAAAAACACACCAAGTGTAAGATAAGGACTATGATAGTAGTAACACTTTAACAATATTCTTTTATTTATTTATTTTTAAAGATTTATTTATTTATTTATCCCCCCGGCCCCCCCCCCCCGGTTGTCTGTTCTCTATTTGCTGCGTTTTGTTTTTTTGTCTGCTTCTGTTGTCGTCAGTGGCACGGGAAGTGTGGGTGGCACCATTCCTGGGCAGGCTGCATCCTCTTTCCCGCTGGGTGGCTCTCCTTATAGGGTGCATTCCCTGCACGTGGGGCTCCCGTATGCGGGGGCACCCCTGCATGGCAGGGCACTCCTTGTGCGCATCAGCACTGCACATGGGCCAGCTCCACACGGGTCAAGGAGGCCCGGGGCTCAAACCGCGGACCTCCCATGTGGTAGATGGACGTCCTAACCACTGGGCCAAGTCCGTTTCCCAATATTCTTTTATAATTTGTAACAAATATCTCATACAAAGCAAGGTGTTGGTGGAAGGTTAATATACGGGATCCCTGTATGATGGTATGCATGTCTGCCTTGTAAATCCACAACTTTTACAATACGTTAATTGTTTATGTATGTTCATATATAAATGATATAAAAATAATAATAGGATTGTTGGGGAAAATACTTTGTTTAGTAGTAATATTTTGACAATGCTTTTTAATCATTAGTTAAAAAGGTTTAACAAGAAGGCAAGTTATTGGTGGTAGGGTGAGTTATGAGAGTCCTGTATGATGTTATGCATGTTTATTTTGTAAGTTCACAACTATTATAATCACTTATTGTTTATATATGAATGATATACTTTAATAAACTTTTAAAAGTATATTGGCAGGAAGTTTCATTGAAAAATTCACGTAGTAGGATAACTTATTGACAAAATATTTTTTGTTACTGTAGACCCAAAAGAAATGAGAGTGTTAAACATTTTCCTTTTCCTTTACTTCTTCCTCCCAAGTTTCAGGAGGATGTTCACGCCTTTATTATTCCAAGATTCTAAATTTTCTGTATCTCTAGAAGGTATTTTTAAAATTATTTTAAATGGCACAGAGTAAAAACCCTAACAGATCTATAAGCCCATGATGAGAGAATATATAATTCAGAATCAAAGCAGAAAGTATTGAGGGATCCATTCCAGATGTGCTGGATTTCCTGGTATTGATATTGTGAATGGAGAGACATGAGCTAGATCAAGGTCATGGCCTTGAGGCAGTTGAACATTGGAAGGGTACAAGCTTGGAGGTGACAATGAGGATTAGACTCTGTAGTTTTGGCATCTCAGTGGAAGCCCATCTGGCAGGTTTGTCCTTTGGTAAATGCAGCACCAGTGGGGTAGCCTAGCCTTAAATGACCAATTGGGCATGGGCAAAAAGCAGTTGCCAAAGTGTCCAATGGGGAGTAAAAGTCAATGTCCTTCCAATTATTATGCACAGCACAAAGGAAAAGAAGGATTTTCCAGGTATTGAAATCCTAGCCAACTTTGGAAGTGGGGCTATTGAGTTTGATTTACTGTGATTTGGAAACATGTTAAACATTGTGTTTTCTTTATGAAGGTCACCATAGAATAATCTAAATCTCTTTAGTAACATGCCTGGCAAATAGAATGAGCTCAATAAATTGGAGTCATTATTTTATTATTATTATTATTGTAGCCAACACAGGCCATTCTTGTTTAAAATTTTCAACTCTGTGACACTATTTTCTTTCTAAAATCCTGGACTTACAATGTTCTAAGAGGTCATCAAGACCAACTTCTTATTCAAGGTAGCAAGTATATTTACACCTTCTCTGACAGATGGCTTTGTACTCTCTGCTGGAATATGTTGAGTGACAGGGACTTCACAGTTTTTAGTTAAGTTTTCTTTATGAAATTCCTATTCTATTCACCTGCTTTTACTTTCAATTTTGAATGATTTTCATAAGAGAAAAACACTAAATTCCCAGATAAAGATAATTTTCATGGCTATACCTTGCTCTATATTTACAAAATATCTACATAACAAGAAATAAAGTATATAGGGATGATAACATTTTCTAACACATTAAATGATTTATATATTGAATCCAATATGTAGGCTTATCTGTTCTCGCTATTAATGTTATATACCAGGAAGTTGGGATTCTCTCTAAATGTAATTTTGTAGGCAGTAAGAAAGCCCTAAAAAATTATGCAACAGAACAGAAGATCATTGTATCTTAGAGGTCATGTATATATATATATATATATATGTATATATATATACATACATATATATATATATATATATTTTTTTTTTTTTTTAGGTACCGAGGCTGGGGATTGAACCCAGGACCTCATAAGTGGGAAGCCAGCATTCAAACACTAAACTACATCAGCTCCCCCGAGTTGGTTTTTCATTTGTTTGTTTGTTTGTTTTGTTGTTAGGAGGTCCTGGGGACCATGAACCCAGGACCTCTTATGTGGATGCAGGTGCTCAACAGATAGAACCACATCTGTTCCCCTTAGAGGCCATCTCTGATGCAAGTTTATACAAATCTCAACAATAATTGAGGATAAACAGTAATACAAGAGAAGGAAGTCAAAAGAGGAAGAAAAGCATCTAATTCAAAGCTTCTAAATTAGTTCCCCAAAAGTGTTCTGACTTGAATCTAAATCAAACTGAACTGGGTTCAAGACTCTCATGAAAACACACAGGCATGCTAACAAAGTAACATGGAGTACAAAGGCCAATCCCCTAGAGATCTTGGTGACAGATCCTCTCTACCCTATGAATAAGTGGTGAAATAAACCAAGTTTAAACCTGATGGAAGCAGAAATAATTTGAATTACATTAACCTAATTCACACAGGCTCTGCTGAAACATGGGAAGTCATTCTATTGGAGAACATCTTAAATTTTAGGCAGCACATTTTCTGTACAATGGACCCGGGTTATTAAAAGTGCTAACTAATCTTATCATCCACCTAGTGTTAACCAAACTGTAAAATCCTTTATAGTATTTTCCCACAGAAAATTTTCAAGAAAGTCAACTAAATTTATTTTAATTCACAAACATTTAATGTCACTGAGGCATTATGGGGAATGTAAAGATGAGTAAAATTTGGACCCCCATGCTTTCAAGGAGCTTTATTAAGGTAGAATGGCTTCAGACACAGAAACAAAAACCCTACACTAGAAGGCAGAATGTGGTAATAAGGACCATTAGGAAAGAAACTATAGGCTCCTCCTGGGTAAAGCCTTGGTCTCATCCACCACTGTATTTATTCCCTGTTGCAAGAATAAGGTCCAGCAGATCTGTTGAATGAATAATTAAAAGACTAGAGAAAAGAAAGATGGAGCAATGCTAAGCACAAAATGAGAAACCGAGGACATGTCTCTTGGTATAACTGAGGGGGAAATCATAAAGAAAGGATTTGAGGTGGGTTTTCAAAGAATGGGGAAGATTTTGGCAGGCAGTTATTGAGGGAAAGGATATTAAAGAAACAATTCAGAAAAAGCAAATTCATAAATATGGTAAGGAAAAAAGTTAAATTCCGTAAAGAGCAGGGAGAATCTTTGCAAAATTTTAAGTTTAGCTAGAATGGTACATCTGGGAGCCAGGGTGGAAGGATTTTACCTGGCAGAGGATCCAAGTAGTAAACATTCATTTTGTTCTTGGCTTTATTTTTATCCGACCAGCATCCACTGAACTTATCTGATAACTGCTCTCTGACATATTTGAGAATACTATTCCTTTCCTACATTTGCTTCACTTTTTGAAGCTTAGCTTATGTTCAGTATAAAGTCATAAGAAAATGAACTTTTAAACACGTATAATATGTAATTACTAACCAAATCAAGATTTCTAGAATCTTAGAAGACTTCCTTGTGCCTTCTTCCAATACTTCATAAAAGGAGATTATTCTCACATTATTCACCATCTATTAGTTTTGCCTATTTTAAAAGACCATAAAAAAATCATATAATCACAGCTTAACTTCTGTAGCTCAACATTATGTCTATGAATTTCATCCATATCATTACATGTAACCATAGTACATTCTTTTTAAATTGTTGTGTAGTATTCCATTGTATAAATACAATTTATTTATCCATTCCACAGTTGGTGAATATTTTGGTTGTTTTCATCTTGATAAAATCAGAGAACTCTGGATTATTGTTGGGCATAAAATCTCCACACGTAGAGTAACCATATGTTCCATATTTCCTGTTTCCACTCTACACCTATATTTCTGCCATAATTATAATAGTGCCTTTCTGCTCTTAAAAATGTCCTAGTTTGCATAATAAATCATATGGTAACCCTACTTATAGAGAGCTGAAGAACAGATGATACAGATAACAAGTATTTTTTTTTTCTGAAATGAAACACCAGTATAGCCATCACTTATTCTCGTAGTAGTTGACTGGATCTATATAGGAGAAATTAATTAGAAGAGCCTACAAGAATTCCATGCACTGGGTAGAAATATTAAGTAATCCATTATTACAATGGCAGTGATTTATTAGAGAATAATTTTAGAACTCCATTATATAGATTTCTTAAATTACCTTCATTTTAGGATAGTGTGAGAAAAAATCAAAATTACAGGTAAAGCTACAGAACAATTTCTTTTCTAAAACAGTGTTTTGAGGAGTTTTGTGGGAGGACTCAATGTTAAATTTCATCTCTCTGAGGCCTATTCATATCACATACACCTACCACAATGCCAAAAGAACAGAATCCACATCAGGACATTTTACTGAAACCCATTACCAACATCACCTGTTTATCTTTTTTCCTGCCATTATAAAACTCAATTTATTTTGAGATATCTTATGACTGGACTTCATTTGGTCATTTTTCTTTTATTCAATGCATAAATAATACTGTTTTAAATTATTGATTACATTATTTATTTGATATGACCAAGACTTTTAAATAAAAGGATTTTCCCCAAACTTAATTCCATCTCCATCTCTCCTCTAGGCACTAATTTAATCAATGATTTCCATATGCATTATGCATTTCATTCATCACCAATGAACTGCACATTGAAATACCTGTTTTTAATTTCTTCTTGAATATATTATATATTCTAGACCCCAAACGTAAGTGTTGATTTTTACTGTTATATAGAAGGATCACAGATGTAATTTGTTTCCATTAAAACCGTGTTACTAAGGATTACCTTTCAATCAGTTTGTTAAATTTAGCCCATATACACGAGAAGGCATGAAAAATTGGCAAATGGTAAGATCTTGATGGTCTTATTTAACAAGGTGTTAGTGTGGATTCATAGCAAAGGTATCAAATGGATTTGGGACCTCAAAGGGGTGTCTGAAGAGACCATAGATAAAAGCAGGAAGATTAGCTGGACAGAAAATTATGAATGATGTCTACTTAACTGTCTTCCTGTGAAAGGAAAGTGAATTTGGAAATGCCTTTTAAACGAGTAATGGAGAGGAAAAGATGCTTTACTAATTCAAATAACATATTATTGAAAACGTAGCTCACTAAATATGCAGAAGTTAGGTAGGGAAGGCATTGGCAACATTTGCAAAAATAATAACAACGAAAGTTGTGCTTTCTTCTTGTTAGGGAGGTTGTCTCTTGAAATGATATATACTCTAAATGACGAATTTACCTTTAGTATCATTATTGTATACTACAATATTTACTGGGAAGCAAATCTGGCTCAATGGATAGAGCATTCACCAACCACATGGGAGGTCCAAGGTTCAAACCCAGGGCCTCCTGACCCGTGGGGTGAGCTGGCCCACATGCAGTGCTGATGTGCACAAGGAGTGCGGCACCATATAGGGGTGTCCCCCACATAGGGGAGCCTCGCATGCAAGGAGGCACCCCGTAAGGAGAACAGCCCGGCAAGACAAAAGCTCAACCTGCCCAAGAGTGGGGCTGTGGGGCTGCACACATGGAGAGTTGATGCAGCAAGATGATGCAAAAACAAAACAAAACAACACATAGATTCTCGGTGCCACTGACAAGAATACAAGCACACACAGAAGAACACACAGCGAATGGACACAGAGAGCAGACAATTGGGGGGGAAAGAGAGAAATAAAAATAAATAAATCTTATATATATATATATATATATAATACTGATAAAAACAGATAATATCTCATATTTGTTTATACATTTACCAGAAAAAGTTCTTTTGTGGTCATTTGTAATTCTTTATTATTTTTTGTTGCTGCTGCTGTTGCTCTTTGCCGTCTTGCAATAAAAAGCTAACAGGATTTCAGGCTTTATAGAAGCCAAATATACAATTTGGTTTTTGTCACATTTCAATGCATCTAGACATAAAGTCAGCTTATACAGGATAAACAATGTGCTTCTGTTCTGCATTGAATTTCATTAAATTCATTTTGCCCATCAGTCCTTTAAAATAAATCCAATTGGTCAAGCTTCCAACAAAGGATCATGGAAATAAATTGTAGCCTGAACCTCTTCAGGAAAGTTTTGTAATTTCATTACTAAATGCTGATATTTTATAGGGTACATTGGTGTCTTTCACTGAATATAAATTTGTAGACCCAGTATCTGCTTATCTTTAACCAATAACATTTCTAAACTTGTTAGTGGCACTAAAAAGGCTGAGATGGCTTTCATGAGGAATTACTTGATACAAGATAACTAAACCAAACTCTCTCTGTCTTGAAAACATGAAAACACCGTGGACAGTCTTCATCCACGAATTCTTGACCTCAGCCACTCACATATGTTTTGGGCACCCATCGTCCCCTACTCTCATGCACTCCTTGGACACAATTCCAGGCATTCCTGAGGTTAATGCACCTCATTAGTTAGAATCTTCTCTACTTGTGACCAACCTGGATTTTCTCAAAGAAGAATAGCTTTTCTTCTACCAAAAGTATCAGGAAAACATGCTGAGAAAATTATACACTTCCAGGAAAACATATTTAATGATAAACAACATCAACAACTACAGGAAATGGATACTTCATACACTGTTGGTGGAAATGTAAAATGGTGTAGACACTTAGGAAAATAATCTGGTTGTTACTCAAAATATTAAACACAGAGTTATCATATGACCAATCCTGCTCCTAGGTGTGGACCCAAGGGAAATGAAAACACATTTCCACACAAAAACTTGTGAATGAATGTTCTTAGCTGCCTTAATTATAACAACCAAAAGGTATAAACAACCCAAATGTCCATCAACTGATGATATATAAAATGTGGTATATGCATACAATGGAATATTATTTTACCATTAAAAGGAATGTACTTTTGATATTTGCTACAACATGGATAAACCTTGGAAACACTATGCTAAGTGAAAGAAGCCAGTCACCAAAGACCACATAGTGTATGATTCCATGACTCCATTTCTGTGAAATGTCCAGGCTAGGCAAATCCATGCAGACAAGAACTAGATTTTGGTTGCCTAGGGCTGAGCTGGGGGTTGGGTGGCAGAAAGGGTGATGACTGCCAATGGGGTATGAGGTTTCTTTTGGGGATGATAAAAATGTTCTAAAATTAGTTGTGGTGATGGATACACAAGTCTGTGAGTATGCTAGAAACCATTGAAGCACACACTTAAAATAAATTAATTGTACGGTATATGAATTACATCTCGATAAAACTGAGAGAAAGGGGAGAGAAAGCCACAGAGCAAGAACCTGAAGCAATAAAACCTGGAAAAGAAAGGAGAGACCAGCAGATGTCACCACATGCCTTGCCATGTGAGAGAGGAGTCCAGGATCACCAACAGCTGGACTTCAGGAAGAAGGCATCATCTTGATGATGCTTGGCTTGGACGTTTTCAGGACCTCAGAACTGTAAGCTTGTAATCTAATAAATTCCCTTTGTAAACATCAACACATTTCATGGTATCTGCTAGAGTAGCTTAGCAGACTAGAACAAGTTACAAGTTTGAGTATGTGCTATGGAGCCAGAGAGACCTCAGGTCAAATCTCAGCTCTGTCAGTTAATAGCTGGGTAACCTTGAACTGAACATTTAACTTTATTTAGCCAAAGACTGATCTGGCTCAGCTAATTCCTATCTATACAGCAAATACATTTGGACTGTTCAAAGTGTTTATTCTAGAATATTTGGGTCATTTATGATGCTTTTGACAAAGATTTTAGACTTAAACAATGAAAATGGACTTTTAGAAAGCCAAGTTTAACCCATTTCATTAAAATGTATGTCTTTTAAAATTATAGTAACAGAAAGAATATATAACCATACCTATGGACACCATGGTAGGAAAAAATGAGCAGTTATAGCAGAACAAGATGCAGTGTCAAATTCATAAGCTGTATTTCTAATAATGGGTTTGTTATCAGTGACATAATCAAAATATTCTATTTC
Source organism: Dasypus novemcinctus (assembly GCF_030445035.2). NCBI lineage: Eukaryota > Metazoa > Chordata > Mammalia > Cingulata > Dasypodidae > Dasypus > Dasypus novemcinctus. Next base: position 10,192,385 of record NC_080702.1, on the reverse strand, counting down.
TAACCTGATCAGTATAAATAAGGTAAATTGTGAATTTGTATTTCACAATTTCACAAGTGTCTTTGAATTTAATAAACTTTGTATTTTTTGTCAAGCAACTTAATTTTAGAATCACAAAGAAACACACCAACAATCATTCCTCCTCAAGTTGTTAATTGTTGAGCAGAGGTCAAGTATGTCCTCCCATGGCCCACTGGGTGGACTGTGGGAGAGTGGGGTTATGGTGTGGACCACTGACCATGAGGAGCAACAGTGCTCAGAGATGTATTCACCAAATGCAAGGAATGTATCATGATCATGGAAGAAGTTGTTGTTATGGGGGGAGGAGTGGGGTGAGGGGGGTGGGGGGTATATGTGGACCTCATATTTTTTGAATGGAACAATAAAAAAATTAAATACAAAAAAAAGAGAGACATGTAACATGTGCTTTGGAGTTGGACAGACCTGATTCAAAACCCAGGTTGGCCTTTTATATGCCATGTGACTTTGACGAGTTACTTTATCTTGGTTAATCTCAGTGGCAGCAAATTGACTACCCAATATCCATTCTCCTTTTCATCCTTATACACAAACCCCAATTAGTTTTTGGCATCCATGTGCCAAGTTAATATTCTATTTTCCTTGGCTTGATGCTAGCCATTGAGATATATAAGGAAATTCATGAGAAGGGCTTCCAAGAAAGATTCTCATCCAGGAGCAGAATCACCAGGCAATCAATTTTAGCCATTTCCAAAAAAATAAAATAAAATACAATAAAAACACACACAAAAAACACACACAAAAATACAAACAAAAAAACAAAAAAAAGGGGGGGTGGGGGTATATGGGGACCTCATACTTTTTAATGTAATATTTAAAAAATCAATAAAAACAAAATAAAATAAAATAAAATAAAAAGACAAAAAAAAACAAACAAAAAATTTTTTATCCATTTCTCTTCTGCTTTCCCCTTTGTCTCTGGTGTAGACACAGTCCCTGAACTAGACCAGCTATATTGTACATGAGGAAGCACACGATACAATAAGATGGCAGAGGATTTCTTACACGTCATGGAGCAAATGCACCATCCCTGGACACTAAACCTCTGAACCTTTGATATATGGAAAAACTTAAAATCTCATTTGCTTAAGCCCCTTTTTTCTAGGTTTTCTGTTGCTTGCAGCAGAGCACATTCTAATCGTCTCCCGTTCTGATATTATGGCATCATACTTAATGTCATTTGCTTATCAAAATATTTAGCACATGGTAAATGCTAGGAAATGTTAATTACTAATATTGTTAGCAGGGATTCTATCAAAAGCCTTAAGAGGCATACTTGAGATCCCTAATGTCTGAGGCAAGACATGAGTTGGGGAGGGACATGAACCCAAATATAGAGCTATCAAGTTTTGGAACTACTTAGTTTATAAAATCTGTTTGGCTTCTAGTTGCACCTTCACTCAGCAGGGAAGGCTTCTACATTACACACTTAACCTTGGAGCTACTGCTGTTTCCCCATGGTTTTGAACACATCAATAATTAATCGATAACTTTTCTGTTACTGTGGGCAATTAATAGGAGCTACACAGCTTTTGTTATATCAATTTTCCTGTATCTGAGGAGCAAAAAATTGATTTCACAAACTTACTGGTGTGTATTGATCCAATACCTATCCCTAGGTCATTTCTATTTAATGCTTTTGTGCAGTCACTGAAAAAAGTCTCAGGACTGTCAAATGAAATGCAGTTCTGTGAAGTTTTATCTATTAAACCACTTTGCAAGTATTTTTGGTATCAGTAATATACTTTCAAGCTTGGAGATCTAGATATTTTCTTTCTGTATGTTTTCATTTCTGGAAAATAAAAATAGGAACCAGCTAAAAATTATCTTTCATTAAAATCTGAAATCTCAGAAGACACTTTGCAAAGGAATTTGAAGCCTGTGTGTGTGTTTTAAACAAAAGAATAGGATTTGTGTTTTAACCCTTTCTTTTAGATTTCATTAACTGGCTTGACAATATATAATACAACTATGTCTCCAACACATTATTTGTTAGGGCTGATCTCTTTCTTCCTCTTCCCCTGGAGCCCTTAGTTAGACAAGGGTAACATTAAAAGAACAAAGAGAAGAAAGGCATGAGACTTCTATAATAATAAGCCTTACAAGCAAACCTAAATATTTCTTTACTGAAATAATTCCCTGTCAACCAATATGTATAAATTATCAGTTCTGTGTTGGGCACATTCTAGGTCCTGGAGATAATGCAGTGAGCAAAATGGTCAAGACCCCTGTCCTCATAGAGTTTATATTCAAAAGAAAGAGAGGTGGTTGGAGAAGGGAAAGGTAAAATTAAAAACAAGTGAATAAACAGTGTCATTTCAGACAGTGTTGATGCTGTGGGGAATATTCTAGTAATGGAATAGAGATTAGGTGGCTTGGATGGGAATTTGCTATCAAGATAGGATGGTCAGAAAGTTTTTTAAGAGATGACATTTAAGCTAAAATTTGAATGACAAGGAGGAAAAAGAGCTGTACACAAGGTGAAGAACATTCCAGAAAGGAAGAAAAGCTTGTGCAAAAGCCCTAAGGCAAGAAATAGCTTGGTTTGTTCAAGAAGCAAACTTTCAGAAAGCTAGTGGCTGAGTGGCTGGATAGAGCAAGGGGCAAATGGTTGAGGGTGAAGTGAGAACAGAGGCCAGATTGTGAAAAATTTTGCTCTTATAGACCATGGTAAAAATATTGGATCTTACATTCTGTGACTTGAGTAGCCACTGCAGGGCTTTAAGCATGGGAATGATTGGATCCAGTTCCTATATCGTTTCTTCAATCCCACTGTCCCTAACTAATTCTACATTTCATAGGAAGTAAAAGATTTTTTTTTAATTACAAAGAATGTAAGTGTTTTCCCTCATACTTCAAAATTCAAAAGCTACTGACTTGCTTTGTAAAGAATGGTTTTCAGCCAAGGATGAGTTTTGTCCTCCAGGGACACTTGACAATATCTGGAGCCATTTTTTATTTTAATGAAGAGGGTGTGATACTGGATCTATTAGGCAGAAGCCAGAGATGCTACTAGATATCCTGCAATGTGAAGCCTCATTCCCCCCACAATGCCCTGTCTGGCCCAAAATAACAATATTGCCAGGGTTTAGAAACTGTTCTGTAAAAGGAACTCAAACAATAGAATTGGAAGGACACTTATGACACGTGATCTAAAATATAAGAAGTGACTTTTGCTTGACTTAATGCTGGCCTCTTTACTCAAAAGATCCAACAACTCTCTTATAAATATATACATAAATGCATTTTTATGAATAGACCAAAAACAAAACTGTCAGACCTCGGCTATGAGCTTTCCAACCAGTGATCAGTGTAGCTGGAGGGAAGAGTTCAAGAAAGAAACACTAACCTGTGTGACTGCGTTTCAAAGTCACTGCAACTTTCAACCCATTGCTTATCAAAACGATTACATTCACTTTGATAGACAGCGAGGAAACTGTTTTCCTTATTCTTCCCTGGGACAGAAAATCTACAGCTTCTCCAACACCCCCATAGATCTTATTCACAGCAATGTCCTCCTGAAAACTGCTATCTCCTTGATGAGTAGGCAAATGCTCAAACATATGGCTTCAGTAAAGTAGTGGTCATGCTATATATTTTCACTTTAGGACAACCAACTTTCTTAGTGTGGCATTTACTCTCCAGTTGAATTTTACTATCATTTCATCCGGAGGAAAATTGCCTGAAGATGTGATAGTATTATATTTCAGCCATTGTAGTTTTATTCTTTGTAATTAATAATACAATTGCTGTGTATGTCTCATTTTTGATGCAGTGCAAGAGAGACTTGGCAGTTGGAAGAGTTTACAAATGCATTATGTTGTGTTGCTTAATACCACATTAAGGAATCTTCCTTGTCTCTAAAGCAGTTCTGTTTGCTACATTCCAATGAGACTGTAAGTTACTTTGACAGGGAAAACAGGAAAAAGAAGTCTATACTTATAAATATAAATAAGAACCCAGAAAAAATGAAACAATTTCAAATTATTCCAAAACCTATATGATGATTGAGGATACTGATGTGCAGAAGCATATAACTCAAACAGAAGACTTTTTTCTTTTCCTCTGATATCTTTATGAACATAATCAATACTTTGATACAGCCTTTGCTAGCCAATATTATAATCTTGCTAATGTTTATGAATATATATAACTCATTTCTAATTTAGGCATTTACATCTCCCTAAAAATAAATTCCCTGTAATTCTGTTCAAATTAAATTTTGTTTAAAAGTCTACCAGAGCCTGTCTCCTCTGTAAGAATAACAGAAGAAGGTTATTTCATAGATATGTAAGACTGTTCTAGTGTAAAATAGTCATAAAATTGATGGTAAGATATTACAATGTTCTTCAACATATTAAGTATATAGGAGAGATAAGAAAGGAAAAGGTTGCTCAAGATGGAGTTTTGTTATTGAATTGAATAATAGAAGATTAAGAAAAGAATTTTTATTCAACAGGAAACATAACGTTCCACTTTCCTGATGAGTTGTTGCAGTGTTAAAGTTAATCAATTCTGCTTGGTGAGTGCTCCAATGCTAAACTCCTAGAATGAGGTTGGGCCTTAATCCTATTCTTAGAGTCTTTATGGAGGAGAAGAAGCTGGAAGTCAACTGAGCCCAAAAAAGAGAGGACATTGCCATGTGATGGGAAAGCCAAGGAACCCGAAGATTGATGTCCAGGCAGAACCTACAGATCCTGGGAGAAAGCATTCAAGTCTCTGAAACCATGAGTTAATACATTCCTGTTGGTAAGCCACACCATGTGTGGTATTGTCCTAGAGGTGGCAAAGTAAGACACATCCAACATATATTTCTTAAATAATCTGTTCTATTTTAAAAGTAAAAAAAACTAGGGTGCATTACCAAACCGCTAATCATTACAGAAAGAACCCCCAAAATCCATTCATAAAGTGGAGAATATTTACAGTTAGGACATAGATAAATTATCTATCTATCTATAATCATCTTAATTCCAAATTATTCAAAGAATTAAGGCAAAAGTATGAATTGGAATATATCACTGGCACCTCACACTCAGCATTACATTTGTAATCAGTGCCTTTGCACAGTGTGGAAAATGTAGTGGTGTTTATTATTTCTTTAATGCATCCTAAGAAAACAGCTGATAAAATATTGCATAACACAAATGAGTGCCCATCTAATGTTTGGTTTCCTGGTGTTCCCAAGGTGATAGTAGAGAGGAAATAGTTCTTTTATCAGTAAGAACTCCATACCCTCTCAACTAAAATGACATCACTTTAATAACCATTTACTCCATCAGTGAACATGAGGTTGAATCAAGTTATCGACTTGTACTCACATCATATAGATTCTTATTTGGTATATTGTTAGTGAGACAGATAAATAAATTACCACTATGTAGCTATTGATACATGAACACTCTTGTGTTGCTAATATGAATAAAATAAAATTGAGTCCCTTGTTTCTATAATCTTTATTTGCCCCTAAGATATAAAACATGCTATACCATCTTAGAAAGATAAGATGCAATAAAGAGTCAAATGTTACACTCTTTCTCCAGATATCTGCCACCAAGTTACCCTTATATGATGATAGAAACAAAAAATGAAAGCACAGGTGAAAGCATTCCTGAAAAACTGCAAAAGAGTTAAGAACTAAAATCTTTCTCATTATTCCCATTCCCAGGGAACAGAAACACTGCCACTGTGGCATGTTTCAGCAAGACTCAAGGTGAGGGGCAAAAACAATCCTAAACCTGCAACTCCATCTCAGAATCTCTTGATCATTTAGCATCCCTCTGAACAAATATCACTTATCTGATTTCTTTCTACTTTACCTGCTAGTCCACTTGAACAGCTGCATTTGACATTCAGTAACAAATCACATCCTTTAAGGCTCTTAAGTCACTTACCACCTTCTGATGTCTTGATGTTTAAGTCTTGTGCAATACTATCACTCTCTTCCAAGCCAAAAATGTGCTTTCTAGAAATCGGCACAACATTCCCCAAACGTCAAGTCCCTGTGCAATTGGCCTTCTTGAGGGAGGTCTTTAAAAATGATGCCCCTCCCCCCAAATAGCTGTTTTCCTGCATCACACAAAAGAACTCAGAATAAGGTGTTACTAAACTAACTTCACTGGAGTTGTCCTCATAGTGAGAAAATGCACATTAACATATACTCTCTGCTAACTGTCTTTCCCTATAGAAAATGAATTTAAATTAATTAAAATGACAGATTCCTAACACTATTTCTACACTTGATCTTAACCAAAAGGCCAAGAAGCAATTAACTAATCCTATTTCTAGATATCAGTGTGAAATAAAAATCAAGGCAAATGCCCAGTTCTAGAAAACAGAAATAAACTAGGTGTCTCTTTTTGTATGTGTGGTGATGGACATCAAGGAAATTGCATAAATGTGTTTACACTTCTTCTAATTGCAATTTGGAATATATGATCAAAAGTCAGTGGTGTATAAATAAACCTCTGGTTTTTGTGTGTTTTGTTTTAACTAATGTTCCTCTTAGTCTTCCTACCACGTGGGCCAACTGATCTGGTGTCTAAACAATTTCACATCAAAATAACCAATCAGTCCAGCTATTCCAGAGAGCTTGTAGGATTTTGTGGGATTGAAAAATGAACACATTGAACATTACAGGTTCAAAGAGGCATCCACAGTGAAACAATCACGTCCTTAGATACATAACAGGAGTTTCTGCCAGGAGCTCTGGTGGTCCCACTCTCTGAGTAGGCAAGCTTAAGAAAACACTTGTATGATGGAGACATCTCGGTTCTGCATCTGCCTCACATTTACCACCGGGCTTGGTCATCTGTTACAACTTCCCCAAGCCAATCTCTTTCTTATTTGTATGTGGAATAGAGGCATTCCCTAAGGAAATACACAAGAATGAGGTGTTTTATGGGTGCAGTCAGGATGTAACAAATGACTTACAGCAACCATCTGAAATGTAGAGGTTTTGCATTTTCTAAGTCCATTTACTAGACTTCTGCTATACTCTGGAGACCTAACCAAGACTCTAAATGTTTCATCATGTCTGGAAAACTCTAAAAGATGAACTTTTTATAAAGTAATAAGTTTCTCTGGGCATATCTGTTGCTTCCAGGAAACCATAACTATGATGGTTATTAAATGTAGTGGGCTAGTAGAAATGCCCTGAATGTTTCAGCTGCCATCAAAATAAATAAAAGGATGCCAAGTGTTACAGATGACCCACCTTAGTCTCAAGAGTAAACCACTGTCACATGTTGCCTGGTATGTTTTTTGTCATACCTCAATATTTAGCAAGAATTATATAGAATAGAGGCCATTTTTAAAAAGAACTGCTGTAGCCCAAACAAAATTTTCTAATATATTTAATAGTAGGCACACTTGACTACAGTTAAATAATGAAAGGTTAATGTAATAATGTCCTAGCTCATTCCCTATCTCTGTGAAAACTTCACTCTTTTATTATTAAATTAATTCTCTTAATGCTCAGGACATATCACCCCTACTCAAAATCCTTTAATCCCTCCTTAGTAGGCACTGGGTGAAGTCCAGTCTTCTTATCATGGAACCCAAGACATGGTAAGCTGCCCTACCCCTACATTTTGCCCATGGACTTCTGGTTATGCTAGCAGAACATTCTGGGTTCTGGACTTCTAGGTTCTTGACTTATGTCACATGAAAGAATTTAAAGATAGCCATTGGGTAAGAAAGGTAGTAAAGAGCTTATTAAGAAACAAGAAAAGAATGGATGTTCCTAGATATGGACTGCACATGCTGCAGGGTGAGTCACACAGGCAGAAGCCTCAGGTTATGTCTTTTAAAACTTTGACTCCTCCCCCTTCTGAATGTTGGAAAAATCTCCAGCCTTTTGCTCTTCTGATTGGTTGCCTTATGATCCCCACCTCTTAGCTCTCAGAGGCCCAATGAAGAGGTCTATTTGGAGTTATCTGGGGCATCTCCTTGACCCCGGAAAGAGTTTCCAAGTACAATCTTGTAGCTGGGTCTTGGGAAATCTTTCCAGCAGGCTTCCACTCAGGAGGTTTCTGGGTAGAGTCTCACGGCCATGTTGTTTGTCCGCCATGTTGTCTGTCCGCCATGTTGTCTGCCAGGTCTTCAGCTGTGACCCAAGTCTTCCCTTTCCCAACACTAGCCTGCCTCAGTTATCAACTCCTAGTCCAGGCAATACAGCACAAGAATGGAAAGTAGACAATCCATCTTAACAAAGGATGTCACATTAGAAATATTTAGCAACTGTCTTTTAAAAATGCAGGTTTTTTCCTATTTTGTACAGTTTGAAATTTTTTTTTCTTTATTAGAGAAGTTGTGGGTTTACAAAACAATATAGTACAGGATTCCCATATACCACCCCACCACCACACCACTTGCATTGGTGTGGAACATTTGTTACAATTGATGTGACATTTGTAACAATTCTGCTCCATACTAAGTGTAAGTAGATTATACCGAATATAATTAACCTCCCTGTGCCTCAGGTTACTCATTCATAAAATGTATATATTAATACCTGTCTTCCAGGTTTGCTCTGAGGATTAAAACTGTGCCTGTCCCATAGTAAACACTACATGTCATCATCATTAACTAGTCCCATGTTTTAAAATATCCTCATAAAATACCTCTCTGGTTCCAACTTTTCCTATATTCCAAAAATATTTCCAGCAGCTAGACACATAATGGTGACTAGTATCTAATAAAAATCTCAAAATTAACATTAATGCCTATCTGAACACTTTACATAGGTCATGTCTACATTTCCCCCCACTCATCCCATCTTCCTCATCTCAGATAACAGCCAAAAAGGCTCTTGTTCTATTTCCAGGGTGCTTAAAGGAAATATCATGAAATGGGTCAGGTTAAACAATGGGAATTTATTTGCTTATGTTTACTTTATGTGCTTAGTTTCTTTTTTTTTTTCAATTAGAAAAATTGTGGGTTAACAGAAAAATCAGGTGCAAGTACAGGATTCCCATATATCACCCTACCACCAATACTTTGCTTTGGTTTGGAATATTTGTTACAATTGATGGTGGCATATTTTTATAATTATACTATTAATTGAAGTCTGTGGTTTAACTTAGGGTTGCTTGTTTGTGTAGTGTATTTCCCCAGATTTTTAAAAATTTCTATTCTGTTACCATATATACAATCTAATATTTCTCCTATTAAACATATTCAGGCATATATTACAGTGCTGTTGTGTTCCCAATGTTGTTCTATCATTATCACCATCCCTTTCCATAATATTTCTATCATTTCAAATAGGAACCCAGTACATTTGAAGTAGTTCCCATTCCATATCCCCACCCCAACCCCTGGTAACCTAAATTTTAGGTTCTGACTCTATGAGTTTGCTTATTCCAATTGTTTCAAATCACACAATATTTGTTATGTTTTTGTCTGGCTTATTTCACTCAACAAGATGTCTTCAGTGGCCATCCATGTTGCTGTATGTATCAGAATTTCTTTCCTTTTTAAGACTGAATAACATTCCATTATATGTATATACTATATTTTATTTATCCATTCATCGGTTGATGGACACCTGGGTTGCTTCCATCTTTTGGAAATTGTGAATAATGCCACTGTGAAGATCAGTGTGTAAATAGTTGTTTGAGTTCTTGTTTTCAAATTCTTTTGTAGTATATACTTAATTGTGGAATTGTCGGATCATATTTTAGTTTTATATTTACCTTTCTGAGGAACTGCCAAAATGTCTTCCACAGCAACTGCTCCATTTCACATTGGCAGAAGCAACCAATGAGTGTTCCTATTTCTCTGCAACTTCTCTAACATTTGCTATTTTCCAGTTTTTCAATAACTGCTGTTCTAATGGGTATGAAATGGTATCTCATTGTGGGTTTTTTTCATTTTGTTTTTATTTCTTTCTCTCCCCTTCCCCCCCTCCCACCCACCCAGTTGTCTGCTCTCTGTGTCCAATCACTGTGTGCTCTTCTGTGATGGCTTCTATCCTTATCAGCGGCACCAGGAATCTATGTTTCTTTTTATTGTTTCATCTTGCTGTGTCAGGTCTTCGTGTATGTGGTGCCATTCTTGAGCAGGTTGCACTTTCTTCCCACTGGGTGGTTCTCCTTATGGGGCACACTCCTTGTGCGTGGGGCTTCCCTATGCGGGGGACACACTTGTGTGGCATGGCACTCTTTGCACACATCAGCACTGTGCATGGGTCAGCTCCACATGGGTCAAGGAGGCCCAGGGTTTGAACCACATGGGGCTTCCCATGTGGTAGGCAGATGCCCTATCCATTGGGCCAAGTCTGCTTCCCTCATTGTGGTTTTGATTTGCATTTTCCTGATGGCTAATGATGTTGAGAATGTTTTCATATGCTTTCTGTGCATTTATATATCTTCTTTGGACAGATGTCTGTTCAGGTCTTTTGCCCATTTTGTAATTGGGTTGTTTGCCCTTTTGTTGTTAAGTAGAAGCATTTCTTTATATATGCTGCATATAATTAAGACACTATCAGGAAACAGATGTGGCTCAACCAATTGGGTTCCTGTCTATCATATAGGAGGTCCAGAGTTCAATGCCCAGGGCCTCCTGGTGAGGGCAAGCTGGCCCACATGGTGAGTTGGCCCACATGGATTCTGGCCCATGCGGGAATGCTGCCCCATGCATAAGTGCCACCCTGTATGGAATCCCACCCAGTGCAGGAAAGCCTCCCTGCACAGGAGACCCAGCTGATGCAGAGAGCTGGTGCAGCAAGATGATGCAACAAGTGACAGAGAGGAGAGAAAATAAGAAGACATAGCAGAACAGGGAGTTGAGGTGGCGCAAGAGAGTAATCACCTCTCTCCCACTCTGGAAGGTCCCAGGATCAGTTCCTGGAGCCACCTAATGAGAATACAAGCAGGCACAGAAGAAAACACAGCGAATGGACACAGAGAGTAGAGAATGGGGGGAATGGGGAGTAGAGGGAGAAATAAATAATAAAATAAATAAACAATAACAACAAAAAGACACTATCAAGGCAAAGCTTTCTTCCTGAAGATCAGTTGCTGGCAATCCTTTGTTCTTCTGTCATACTGCAAGGCATATGGCAGCACTGCTGGTCTTTCCCTTCTTTTCCAGGATTCATTGATTTTAGATTCTTGCTGCCATGGCTTTCTACATCTCTAAATTTCATTCTCTCATAAAGGACTCCAGTGGTAGACTTAAGAGTATCCTGATTTAGGCGGGTAGCACATGAACTGAAGTATTCTCATCATAAGGTCCCATTTATAATGGGTTCACATCCCCAGGAATGGATTAAATTTAAGGACATGTTTTTCTGGGGTACATACAGCTTTAAACACCACACCTCTCTACTTGGAATACTTCAAAGCCAACCTTATCATTCCAAAAAAACCTTTAGGCTCTAGGTAGTATTGTCCCAGCTATCTCCACAATCTTGCATCTCTTCTTTCACTCATCATTCATCAGACCCTTACTGTTTCTCCTCCCAGAAGCTCTCGTCCAGCAGATATCCAAATGGCTCATTCCCTCACCATCTTTCAGAGTTTTGCTACAATCATATCAGATAGAACTTCTCCATCCTTCTATATTTTTCTTGTTAGACCTGATCACCAATTGGTATATTATATATTTATTTTTGTTTGCTCTCTTCTCCCTCCCACTCTCCACCCAATATCTCTGACTATAAATACAAGGAAAGCATAGGATTTGTCTTAATCACTGCTCTATCTTTAGTGCCTGAAACACTGTCTAACACAAAAGAGAAAATCAATTAATATTTTCTGAGTTTAAAAAATGGGTACCTTCTTTACCTGGAATATTCTTTAAAGGTAAAGTAGCTTTATCACAAGGATACTAATACATCATAGAGGTTAGTTATCCCTACTTAATAACCTAGAGATATCTTCTATAAGACAGCCATTGGGGGCATAAGAAAATTTCATTTTGATTTAGAATATATGTGTCATGCAAACCACACCATTCTGAAAGAAAGATATTTATTTCTCAATGTTCACAAGGCAATAACAAACACTTTTGCTGAGCCTTTAAGAGATGACCAAGTTCAGAACTATAGAAGGAATTACTGATTTGGATCTTAGAGCTTTCTACCTACTTAGAAAAAAAAATGGGTACATCTCTCATCTACTCAAGTAACTACTAGCAATTATTTCTGAGTTAAAATACACTAACACAGCTATCAGCTAATGAATAGTATATATTTTGTGATTTATGCTCTGATTTCTTGCTGTTTATTCTGACCAATCTTCTCAATTTTGCTACCTAATCTCCCTTTATAGATAAAGGAAAACATTTTTCTTTTCCATTTTCCTCCTCCCAGTTGCCCCTTTGTCTCATTTGATCTCATTTTTAGTTTTTTATTTCTGATAGGAAGTGAAATTTTCTGTATTCAATTTACAATGGCCTGTATCTTCATCAATTTTGTTTCAGTGATACTGAAATCTTAAAACTGATAACTGCAGCTGGTCAGAAAGTATTTCTATAATAATAAGGTAGCAATTTCTATGTTCATTTTTTATGGGAAGTTTCTTTTTAAAGCATGTATTTTTTTCCTTTGCCAGCTCACTGATGCCAGAAGAAATTTCTTGGTTTGATAATTGCCCAAATGTTACAAGACGTTAGGAAATAGAGACTGTGATTTTCTTATTTTCTCTAAGAAAGCTCAATCACAGTTTTTTATAAGGCAAAATAATCACAAGCTGCCAGAGCAGGGTCCAGCAAACTATAGCTCTGGATCAAATCCAGCTTTGGGCTTGCTGTGGAGGAGTCATTTCATTTTAAAGGGTTGTAAAGAAAGAATATGCAACAGAGACTATATGAGGCCTAAAATATTTATTACCATGCCCTTTATTTTAAAAAGTTTGATGATATCTGTTCTGAAGTGTAGTCTGAAATTCAAACTTAGGATATCTTTTGCCAAGAAAAAATGAAAATATCACTTCTATCACAAATACATATCTGGGAAGATATACTAAGTGCAGTGATGTACTGGAACTGGTTTATAATAGTAAGACCAGGCTGGCCGTATCCAGGAAGCAGCTACCAGTGGCAGTGTTTACACCATGAAAATTAGCAAATGCTACAAATAATGCTTTGGGGGAATTATTTATTTTTGTTTTGCTCAGTTTATTGTTTCAGATCCAGTTTATTAGTACACAATTGACAATTTCATCCCTACATGAATTATAAAGTTATTTCTATGATAGAATATTGGAGTTGAAATGATCTTGCACAAACCTCTGTCTAATCCCAGTGAAGTGGTCCTTGGCCTTTCTCATCCACTTCATCTGACTGAAAGTCTGCTTCTTGAAAAGTAGCCCTTTCTATTAGGGATTTGTATAACAACCACCTTGGACTTCCATTTCTGTAATATTGACTAAAAATCTTGCTACAAAATTCAGAAAAATTCTAGAAGAAGTATAGTAAGTATTCTTTTAAAAGCATAACTTCCATGCCTTCCCCCTGATAAGGGACATGAGATGAGCCTTCCTGGCACCAAGGGAGTATTAACAAGCACCAATTAGTGATGCTTCTTGACCAAAAGGGGGACATACTGAATACAAATTATTTCTTATGGCTAAGAGATTTCAAAGTGAATCAAGAGATATTTCCAGAAGTTGTGCTTATTCACCTCTCTGAAGGATCTCATTTCTGCCACAGAAAACAATGCTTCAAGCAGGAGTGCTCCAAAGGGCTCTAGAGACATCTGAACCCAATAAGTAAAACAGACAACCCCAGGAAATTGGCACCCCATCAGTAGACCTTGAAATATATGATAACCTATCTCCCCAAAGAATCAGCGTTAGATTCGTCTGTAATTAACCTACACTTGGTTCTTTTGCCCCTTTTATTTGAACCTATAATTAGCACTACACCTATTAAATTTATGTCCCAGAGGCTTAAATCTTTGGTCTGTTCATATGCCCAAATCTCAGCAGAGTTGCAGCTAAATACCTGTTCTCCAGTACATCGAACTCACCCAGGACGACTAACAAGGAAATGAGGATGGACAGCTCCCATTCCAAAACCCAGAGTATCTATATCTACAAGCAAGACAGTTCCATCCATCTTTCCCATGGGATCTAAGCCCCCTCTCAATCAGAAGCAGAGTGGGCATCATTATCCCCAAATCCTCAAGATTGAGGAATGAGCAAACATAAGGGGGAATGCAACTATGGACCAAAGTAGACTTTTTATTATTCTAGTAATGGAAGAGCTTGTAACACTGATATAAAGGCAGTGGTCACCAGAGGTTCTGAGGGGAGGAAGAAGGAATAGGTATAAAATGTGGCATTTGAGAGGCATTGGACTTGTTCTGCATTATACTGCAGTGACAGATACAGGCCATTATACATTTTGTCAAAATCTAAAAGTTGTATGTGTAATGTGTAAACCATAATGTAAATTATAGAACATGTTCAGCAGAAACACTTCAATATTTGTTCATCAATTGGAATACTAATGAAAGATGTTGCTAATGAGGGAGGGGTGGGGTATATGGGAATCGCCTGTATTTTTGATGTAACTTTTATATAATATAAAACTTCTTTAAAAATAAAGAAAAAAAAGCAAAAAAAAAAAAAAGCATAGCTATATGAATGCATTTGTCTCCCTCAAGTAATAAAAGCCACAAGAAAACTGGAAACCAGATGATCTAGTGAATGAGCTGAATCCGTAGAAGCTGTATGGAGAGTTACTAGTCTCAAAATCAAAGGGCTTAGAATTTAAAATCATTCAAATACGGGAGAGGAGAGGGTGTTAACATTCAGGTTCACAGATGAAGGCAGTACATTTTGGTGATTAATAAATGAGTGAAAAGCCTCTAAATGACCAATCATCCAACAAATGGTACGAGTTAATGAGAGGGAATGATAACTTTCTAAGGTTGAAATCTGATTGGGAAAACAGTCTTCCCTGAGAAGTTACAGGCCTGTGTTTCAAATTTGCTCGCTCTGGGTACTGCCAATCTGTAAAATGAACATAAAAGGGCCAGTGATAATCATTAAAGACGTTTGGGAGACACAGATGCAAACCTCCTTTAAAGGATAAAGGTCTTTTTATGACAATCGCGCAAAACACAAAGTTACTGAACACTAAAGGATATAACATACCTGAGAGCTTGCTTCTTGCAGGGTAGCCCATATGGTCAGCAGACCTGACAAAAACAAAACATTTTAAATAAAACTGCAGGGGCATTTGAATCTTACTGGCCGTTGGATGGGGCTGCTCCCGGTTGGTGTGTCCCGCGGCGCGAGAATGGAAAAGTGCTACCACCGGTCCCGGAACTTCTGCCAAGACAGCCTTGTAAAATGAATGAAAATTAATCTGGTGACACACAGAACCTCATTGATGTCAAGTGGAATTTGGCAGAGAGGTAAAGAAGAAGGAGTTTATGGTTTTCTATAGAAGACATCAGGAAGTAAGTGAAGAGAGGTTCTAAACTGAAAACCTGTCTTTGCAAGGAATCTGTTGCTTTAATTGAATATGTTGCACTCCGATGTAAAAAGTTATTACCATTTTCCATGTGGCCTTCAGAGAGAATGTATTTTCCAGATTACTGGCAATTTTGGGTCATTTCGTTGGAACCATCAACCTGTTCAAATAATTACATCTAACTGTTATAGACAGTCCTTACCATGTGCCATTTGGAATTTATTGAGCCTAGTCCAACATATAGTATATTATGAAATCCTTGTAGTAAGAATGCTTGGTTTCACAGAAACGGTTTACAGTTTCAAGCAATAAACGCAGGAGTGTTTTTCTTCAAATGCATGTATGCAATGATAGTGATACATTTCAGAAAGAGATGTTGAGAATGGAATTCATATTCCTGAGAAAGATGTGTCTTGAGAACTAGAGGAAAATGCTTATTGAGAGCTTTTGCAGCACCATGAGCCTTGTGATGTCCAAGGATGTCACTATAAAGGGCAAGAATAGAATGCACCTGATAGCACATGAGAAATAAAACACTGTCAATGTTGTGGTTCCAGTGCAACCCATTTAGACTGTTGCTCACCACAATCATGGGAACAAAATTGGGAGTGTTTGGAATGTGGAAGGTATTCAGGGGATTTCAAAAGAAGCCAAAAAGCACACTTAGCCTAATTCAAATAACATTGATATTACTGATTGTTTGTTAGAAGAGTCATCACCTAACTACTCAGTCACCTGGAGCCCAGATCTAATGAGAACACCCCTGGAAGTCCCACTGGTCTGGAAAGGAGCAAGGAATCAACCTGTTAGAAGAAGGCAAGGCAGCAAATTTAGAAGAGTTTTTAAACTGTATTAATAGAGTTAGGATTCCCAATTAAAAGAAAAACTAAAAGATTATATATCAACAAAGCCAATATCTGGAAGAGTGCCTTAGATAGATTCAGAAATCAAAGCTTTAATCCTGTATACTCAATTGAAATAGCCTATGTAAATGAAAATGATAAATTTGGCCAAGAGAAGCCTGGATCAAAACAAGAGTTTTTGAGTCTTTCAATGCAGCATCTTGAAAGCTCATCATTATTTGAAGGGTCCTTGTCAAAGAACTTGTCCCTTAATGCCCAAGATAAATACTACAACAAATATGGCTGACTTTACCTCAGCAATAAATGAATGCTCTAACTACCTACAGCTTATTGGATGTCTTAGACATTAAGTGACAAATATATGTTGGTAAAAGACATACTTTTCGACCATGTAATTAAGAGAGCCCAAACACCTTTCAAAAGTTTTAAGCAGGGTCTGAAAACTCTACATTTTAGAGAAAATTCTGACTTCTCCAGAAGTATTTTGCAGCATCCTATCATAAACCTTATAATCTTTCTGTGAAAATTCTTAGTGATCTTTTTAGAGTTTACCCATTGTCTAACATACAACTTTGGGATTTTGGAACAGTTACTTACAAGCTATTGAAAATTGTAAATCTGCAACAACAATGAAAGATAATCTTATTTTTGCAACTGGTTGCAGTTCCATTCCACCTACTGAATTTAAACTCACTCCTTCAACTGAGTGCCTGCATATGGATTTTCCTATTAGAAACAAGTGTAGTATCTCTTCCAATAACTAATACATTTAAAGAATTTCAAGAAAATATGGACTTTGCCATAAAAAAACACCTTAAAACTGGAAAAGGAAGAAAGTTCTCACTATGTGGGACATTAAAATGTTTCTTTGAACAAAGATTTTTCTTTTAAAGTTGCTATTGAGGCTTTCTTTTGTTTCAGAAATCTGTCCATCATCACTTTTGAACAAACTTGTCAGCTTCTGGGTCCAATAAATTTTATATGTACGTGAAGTAATGCTCTGGCCATTTAAGCTAAAAAAATTTTTTGTTGAAGTGTACTAATCAAAATTGGTGAATTTTTCATTGTCTTAATATACATGCTTCATAAATTTCAATAGAAATACTTACAGAATGACTGTAAAGAATTCTTGAAGCATAGTAGTATAATATATAAGGAAAAAAAGTTTTGCTATATTTGAAAATTGTTAGCTGGAAGATGCCACAATGATTTTTCTCTCTTTATGCAATTTTCAAATTATTTGTTATTTTCTTTAGCCTAAAGTATTTTGTAGAAAAGCTAAATGGATAATTCTTCTTATATAAATCAGAGGTGTATACCCTGGGCTGTATGTTTATGTGTGCTTTTCTAAAATGGCATGAAGTAGGTTGTTTAAAATGCTTGAGAATTATTGATTTGTATTAAAACAGAATCATACTGCAGTTAGATTATGCATAATGGGAAATATTATTATATGAAAAGGAAAATTGCACAATATTCTGAAAGCCACAGACATTCCATTGGCTTGAAAACACTTTAGAGGTGGATATAAAATGTATTTGAAAATATCTTAGAAAGTGTGTCTTTTTTTAAAGCCTTGACTTTTTTTTTTTTTTTTTTGATATCCAATGTGTGGTATTAAACCACAGTTATGCCTGATCCCTAATCAGTTTAGGTATCCGAATGATCTCTGTAGATTGTCATATGGTAGGTTTGGTTATTCGACATTTATTTATTATCAGGATGTTTGTATGATAGGTAACCTGGCACCATAAAACTAGTTATTTTCTCTGGCTTTGAAGGGTATCTGTTATTACATAAGCAATGTAGAAATAAAGTAAAAACAACAACAACAAATAAGCAAAATGAAAAATCCACTCTAATTTCACCATACAGAGAACTACTGTGTTTGTGTATGTTCTTCTATAAATTCTTTAATAAAATATTTCTATTTCCTTTCTAAACTCTTTAAAAGACATGTCAGATAGATTTAAATATCAATGATTATATTAATAGGAAAAAGAAATTGAAGGCATAAGTTATAATCAAAAAGGCATAATCACGAAAGACCTGGGAAATTTTAAAAAGAATGAAGTTAGACTTCTGGAAATAAAAAATACATCCTCAGAACAGGTTTAGTACCTTTGAATATGTATGTGATGAAATTACCCAGGAATGAACACAGTTAAATAGAAGACAAGGAAGAAAAGTTAACAGACCTTGAAAATAGAAGGAGAAGGTCTAACATATTAATTAAATTATCTGAAGAAAAGAATCCAGAAAACAGAAAAACCTGATATTAAAGATTACTACTGAGAATTTCCCATAACTGATTAAAGATAAGGGTCCTTGACTAGGGAAACATATTTAATAAAATAGAGAAAAAAATAAAAGTAAAATGTACACCTGACCACATTGAAATTAAGCTGCTGAATAAAAAGGCAAAGAAGAGTTTGTAAAAATAGTCAAAGAGAAAGAAACAGACTAATTTTCTTAAAAAAAAGAAATTTTACCTTTACTAATATTTTAGTAGCAATAATGGAGTCCAGAATATGTGGGAATAAAATTAATGTGCTAAAAGAAAATTGTTTATAATCACTATCCAGCTTAACTTTGATTCTGAAATAAGGAAAAAATTAAAAAAAAAAAACAATTTTAAATCAAGAACAAAAGAGAGAAGATTTCCTCTAATTAAGGATATACTTCATGGTAAAAGAAGTTAATTTCAGAAGGAAGAAATGTATTGGAAGAAGGAGTGGTGAGAAAGGAATGTACTGGATACAGTGCTACATCTAAAGAAGGGTTGACTATATAAGATAATAATAAAAATGATTTCTGGTTGGATGGGACAGGGAGTAAAATTAAAATGCCAGAAGTCAAATAAGATATAAAAGCATTTTAATCTTTGTATTCTTAGGAGAAAAGGATATAAATTGCTTTAGAATTCAGGTCAAATGTGTATGTTATCATTTTTTAAATTTTAGAATATTTTGAAATTTTAGAATGTATAACTTCCAAGGCAGGGATGCAAAACTAAAATAAAAATGATAAGGAAAACTTATCCAATCAAATAAGATAATGATAAATAGAATCATTGAATAAAAATTAATTTGCCCTAAAATTTCCAGATGAAATATAAAAATATCTTCTTCAATACATTACATAGGGCATATTTGGGACAAAATTCAGAGAAAGGCAGGAACCTACAGAAATAAGTAAAAGCTCACATTTGCATTTAAGGCATTTATTGAACCCAGGGAACTTAAGCTTAGATTTTATGGACTCAGAAGAATATCAGAGAACAGAGACAAAGACCAGGACCCACCTCCAATATGGGGAATATGACAGGACACTCATTTATAAGCCTGTGACCCCTACAGGGCTAGACATATCAATGCAAGGTAGATCAGAAAAAAAGCTCTGCTCCCTTGCCTTCTCCTACCAACAGGGGCCTGCAAGAAGACTGGCTATCTCAAGTTCTGTCACTATAAGGGAGAAAAGTCCAACAATGTGAATGTACTTAATACTACTGAACTATACACTTGAAAGTGGTTAAAATGGGAAATTTTGAGCTGTGTATATGTCTCTACAAAAAAAGGTTAAAAATTTAAAAATGTTCTTTTTGAGAACTAATAACCACAAACAGCCTTCCCTTGAATAGTTCCTCAGATTTAATCCTCTCAATTTGGTGGTGCTACCAGTCATATAGCAAGAACTACTGGAAATATTCTCTGAAAGAACCCATGTTCATCCCAGGCTGAAAAGTATTCACAGTGTTAAAATTCCAAGAAATATGGGCTCACAGCAAACAATACAAGATTCAGGTGAAAACAATGTACTATGAATAACAACCAACAGAAACAAGAGAGTAAAATGTGACCTATAAATTCCAATATTGGAACTGTCAAACACAATATAAAATAAGTATTTTTTAATATATAAATATTTTTAAAAACATTGAGGTAAAGTATAGTGACTAAGAGTATTTGAAAAACAAAGTAGAATGTTCTAGGAATGAATATTTTTATAACTGAAATATATGATTATGATTTATAAATATATATGAAATATATAATTGAAGCAATAATAAGCTAAATAGGGCTAAAAGCAGTTTAGGTGCAGACGTAATACAGTTGAATAAATTAACAGCCTGAAAGATAGAACTGGAAATTATCCAAAAATGAAGTACCAAAAGAACAGAAAGATGGAAAATATTTTTAAAAGGAGTGTATTGAACATGGAGAAGAGAATGAGGATGTTCAAATACAGCTACTAGGGGTTTCAAATGAATAACTGAAAATTATTGGATCAGAGAAAATGTTTTGATGAAATAATGGAGAAATGTTCAGAAATGATTAAAGGTAGCAAACCACAGAATCCAAATTCCCAATTAATCCCAAACAGAATAAATGAAAATGTACTATCAAGTTAAAAAATGGTAGATCAAAAGTATGCAAGTGATATCTCAAACAAGGAGGTAAAATGTTTAAAATAGTCTAAGGTCTAATGTCCTCATATTCTTCAAGAGCAGCATAAGTTATTAAGTAACTTTAGAGTTGAAAAACTTAAAAACACTTGACTTTCTATGATAAACACTGAAATGTCGTTACATGAATTAAAAAAATATGAAAAATTTAATAGTTAACGGAGAAAGAAGAAACATAGAATATGCAAGAAAAATAGAAATCATGAAATAAAAATAGCAGAAAGAATTATAAGAAATGTAGATGGACTAGGTGCACTTGTTAAATGTGAAAGATTAAAAACTGGAATTAAGCAAATCCAGTTATGTACTTTATGATGACATTTAAGGCAACATAGGCTAAAAAACAAAAAGTTTGAGGTGAGGTAGAGAGAATTACTTCTTAATCAAAAGAGATTAAATACTCTGGGAAGAAAACAAAAGCAATTCTGAAATATAATGTACATAATGTTAGTCTCAAGAGTATATACTGCAGCACTGTGCCTGGGGGTTTCCTCCTGACACCCTTCATGTTACTCAAATGTGGTCACTCTCACAGCCAAACTCAGCGTGTAGATGCGATGCATTCCCCCCAGCGTGGGACACGACACCCGGGGATGAGCCTCCCTGGCACCAAGGGATCACTACCACATACCAGCTAAAGAAGCAACTAGAAAATGACCTTGAATTAAAGATTCAATGCGGAACAGCAGAGTATACCTGTCTACATATAATAATATGACTTCAGGAAGCGGTTTGACCTAATGTAAGGGGGAAATGGAAAGGAGAAATGAGATTATAAGGCTGTGAGTCTCTAAAAAAGAGTCTGGAGGTTGTCAGAAGAATACCCCTATGTACAACTGAACAGAGTCTAAGAGACAGATAAGGTAGATACAACCCCAGGTATTGGTTCTTTTGAGGGATAAAGAGACTCACGGGTTCTATGGTCATGGCAGATGGGGTTCACTGCCATGACAGATGGCCCTTCTTTGGAGCTGGTGTTTCTGCGTGATGGAATTGGACTCAGAGGGGATCTCTTTTCACAAGACTTGCATGCTACTTTATTGGAATTGTAGTTGGTGCTGGGTTTAAGATATATGTAGGGGATTTGAATCTCTGGACTGATAATATGACACCCAGGCCCAGAGCCTCAACAGACTTCAGCTCCTACACTTTGACTTATTGGACTTACTCCACTCAGCTAACATGGAGTTGAAGAAGGTCAACCACCACAACATGGAGCCTAGAGTGTCTACAACTAGAAGCGGGAAGAGTGCATCCAGTACCCATGTGCAATCTAAGCCCTCACTTGACATAGGTGTGCAATGGACACAACCAATCCAATGTCCACAGAGAAAATGTGGAATGGGTGTGGGAACGGTAGCCATGGGGAATGCTGGGTGTGGGGAACGGGAGGAAGAGATGAGATGTGGAGGCGTTTTCAGGACGTGGAGTTGTCCTGGATAGTGCTTCACGGACAATTACGGGACACTGTAGATCCCCCCAGGGCCCACTGGATGGAACGGGAGAGAGTCTGGGCTATGATGTGGACCATTGACTATGGGGAGCAGTGATGCTCAGAGATGAACTTACCAGGTGCAATGGATGTGTCATGATGATGGGAGAGAGTGTTGCTGTGGGGGGAGTGGGGGGCGGGGGCAGTGGGGTTGAATGGGACCTCATATTTTTTTTAATGTAATAATGTAATAAATAATTTTAAAAAAAACAGAAAAAAATAAAAGCTTAAATATTAAAAAAAATAGTATATACTGCAAAAATTGAAAGAATTATCAAACAGAATAGATAAATTCACCTCCACAGTCAATTATTTTTACACCATCTTTCAGTAATTGTTAGATCAAGCAATCCAAAAAAAAATCAGAAAGGATATAGAAAATTTGAATAATAGAATTGATGAACTTAAACTGACAGGCATATATGGAATACTGCATCCAATAACTGTAGATAAGTTTTTGATATAATCCAACCTCGGACTTAAGGATTCTTTTTTTAAAATTTTATTAGGAGTGTTTGAAAGAGCAATGTTCATAATTTGCCATAAAAATGCTAAAACAAACGAACATTTTTTTCAGGCTCCCATGTCTAATGTTCTATAAGGAGTATTATTGGTTGCAAATTATTAGTTTCCTATAACTGATGTACCAATTAGATTTTTTTAAATGGGCCTCATTAGGTTAATAACAAGGTGTCAACAGGGCTGTTATTTTATGGAGGCTCTAGGGGAATATCCATTTCCTTGCTCTTTCCAGTTTCTATAGACTGCCCACATTCCTTGGCTAGAGTCCCTGTAGCAGTTTGATATAGCTATGAATTCCAAAATTAGATATTGGATTTTGTTTGTAAACTGGTCTATACCTGGGCATGATTAAATTATGATTACTGCTTCTCTTGGGCCACATCAGTAGGGGGTTGATGGGTGGGGACTCACAAATAAAAGACATGGCAAAGGACAGAGATGGGGATTTTGATGTTGGATTTTGTGGTGTTGGAATTTTGATGTTGGAATTTGGAGCTGGAGCCCAGGAAGTGTACACACAGGAGATGAACACAGAGGAAAAGAGACAGCTCCTTACACATGGCAGAATCCCTGGGCAGAGAGATGGAGCCATTTGCCTGATAGTCTACAGCTGGCCTTGTGGAATGAGCACAGCAACTAAATCCGGAGAGATATGCAGCCCCATGAAGAGAGGAACCCTCACCCAGAGAGAAGCAAGTCCCATGAAGAGAGGAACCTAAGCCCAAACCCTGGCAGACATGGGCAGCCATCTTACTCCAACACATGGCAAAGGACTTTGGTAAGGGAAGTAACTTAAACTTTATGGCCTGGTAACTGTAAGCTTCTACCCCCAAATAAATACCCTTTATGAAAGCCAACCAATTTCTGGTATTTTGCATCAACACCCCTTTGGCTTACTAAAACAGTCCCCTTCCAACTTCAAAAACCAGCTCTAACTGATTAAGTCTTTCTCATATCCTAATACTCTCACACTGACCTTCTTGCTTCCCTCTTCCATCTCCAAGGGCACTTGTTACATCCACTGTATTCACCCAAATAATCTAGAATAATCTCCCTATCTTAAGGTTAATTAGCAGCTATATTTCTATTGGCTACCTTAATTCCTCTTTATCATGTAATCTAATATATCCACAAGTTCTAGGAATTAGAATATGGACATCTTTGGGAAGTCATTATTCTACTTACCACATGAGGTATAAATGTTTTTCAGCTTGAATAGATAAAGTTAATGTGCTTTACAAAGCTTTATATATTTTTACAACTTTATTTATAATGCTGTGTAATGTAAACTTATGAACGTGCCATAATTTCTTGTGCATTCTGGTTATTTCATGTTTTTTGATTGTATGAAATAGTGAAATGTAACTCCTATGGTTAATCATAACACACTTTTTTTATTCCCCTCCCTTGTGGCTTTTTTTTTTTGCATACTGTCTGCTCTCTGTGTACATTTGTTGTGCTTTCTTCTGTGTCTGTATTTATTTTTATTTATCCCCCCTTGTGACTTGTTTGCTGTCTGCTCTCTGTATTCATTCACTGCACTCTCTTCTGCATTTTTGCTTGTCTCCCTTTTTGTTGCATCACCTTGCTGAGTTGGCTCTCTGCAGTGCTTGTGAGCTGGGTGGCACTCCACGGTGCCCAGGCCAGTGGCTCTCTGCAGCATGTGGGTGAGCCTGCCTTCCAAGGCGGCCCTGGGATGTGAACCCAGGGCCTCCCATATGGTAGATGGGAGCCCAACTGATTGAGGTGCAGCTGATTCCCATATCATACATTTTAGTATGAACATTTATAAAGTTTAAATATATGTGTGTATTTTCCATACTATTCCATAATTTTTAAATGGAGATAAGGGAAATTGATGTCGTATCAGCTATAAGACAAAGATGCTGCCATCTGGTCACCTAGGTGATTTTGACCACATCTAAGCTATTGGTAAATATGAAACAACAACCAGCCTATCAATTCCAGCTCATAGTACCTGGCTCAACTCTGATGTTGACCTGCAGCTCTAGGACCTATATTCAAGTCTATGGAACTTATGTTGAACCTATATGCTAGAGTGGAAAACTTTTTAAAAACTCTGAGGACTTAGGGTTCAATGCCATATTAACCATGGATTAGTTATGCATTGTCTGACTCTGAGTTTACTCATTCTTAATATTTTTTCACCAGTAGTCAATCCAGT
Organism: Dasypus novemcinctus; assembly: GCF_030445035.2. Taxonomy (NCBI): domain Eukaryota; kingdom Metazoa; phylum Chordata; class Mammalia; order Cingulata; family Dasypodidae; genus Dasypus; species Dasypus novemcinctus. The sequence goes on along the minus strand of NC_080702.1, from coordinate 10,167,387 downwards.
AGTTAATCAATTAACCAGTAGTTAATCATTAAAGAATTAAATCAGATAACAGTCATGAAACTCTTGGAAATTATACCAAATATAAAATGAAATTTTCCAGATTTATAAATTGGTGAAAATCACTGGCAGTTTTTTTTAAACAACTTTTTATTGTAGTAATGTATATACAACTCAAAGTTTCCCATTTTAACTAATTTCAAGTACACAACTCACTGGTATTAATTACATTCACAAACTCAAAAAGACAAATATTATATGACTCACTTATATGAAATACCTGGAAGACTTATTTTAAGGTTTCATCAGTAAAACTAAATAATCTGATATAGGCAATCATAACTTATCAGTTATGTATAAAACAGAGATTAATGGGTATATGGCAGCTGTTCAGCACATTGAATGAAAATTAAGCCATTTTAAACATTAAATTCTGAAACTTGAGAGAGAATATATTTACATCAGAAATGAAACAAAAATAATCACATTTCACCATTTACTCCTGCTCATGTGTAAACATCACAAATTAATCATGGACACTCCTTTAAAGAGTAATGCAAGAAATAGGAAAGGAATAATAGAAATATGATATGCTAGAAATATGTACTTTGCAGCTCCAGAGTAATAATTGAATCATGCAAGGATTATTGTGATCACCCAAACATTACTGGGGAATGCACTATTTATATCTTGCCACAGTATCATCCTACAGATTATTTTTCAGTTAGGAAAAAATCATAAACCAAAAATGGGCTTCAATGAAGTGGTCACCACTTTAACCAAATGATCATAGGTAGCATCATTTATACTGAGATAATACAGTGGTGACAGCATGAAATTCAACATTTTCTATGAAGTATTCTTTTCAATAATTGCAACCCCAATCTAGGCAAGCCTTTAGATTAATCTTTCGGTTTACTAAAAACACATGGCATAGAAATACAAGTTAATGACATGGCAGAACGATAAGACCAATACAAGAAGGGGAATTTCTGAAAGACAGCTGGCCAGGTCTTCTCATAAGTCAATATCATTTTCAAAAAAATAAAGGAAAAAGTGGGGGACTAGTCTAGATTAAATGAAACTAAAGAAGAAATTTTAATTTGGTCAGCATTTAGATAAGATTAGAGAATTAGAAGGTTATTGTCAGTTTTCTTAGGTGTGGGAAAATATTCTTATTTTAGAATATGCAAACTAAAGTATTTAAGGGTGAGGTGGTTTGATGTCTGCAACTTACTTGCAAATGGCTCACAGAGAGATGAACAGATCAGTAGATAAAATAGATACAACCAAATGATAACAAGGATAAAGTTAGGAGGATAGACTTTAGAGTCAAACCAGGGTAGTGTCAAGTCCTAGATCCATCTCACTCTAGTTCTGTGGTCTTGATAATTTTTAAAAAGCTCTCCATGTATTCAACTTCCTCTCTGTGCAATGAGATTTATACTGGTATCTGTTTCATAGGATTGCTGTAAGAATGAAATGAGCAAGTGCATACTAAAGCACTCAACTTCAGGCCTAGAACAATAATGTTAGCTAAAATAATAATTATCATTACCAGCTAAAAAAACTCAATCTTTTATTACCCTATGCCCTACCCTATATTCTACAGTATTAATGATTTGATTAATCAGTGTGAGCAACAGAATCCAAACGCAGTCTGTGGTAAAAGATAAATAAACTTGCATACCTCAAACTCTATTATCCAATATGACAATGGAGTCAGGACTCCCAATTTTAGTTGCAAGTTATCACAGTACTTTATTGAAATATTAATTCTCAAAGTTTTGTTAGAATATCATGCACTGATGATTCCAAGGCACTCAGGATCTTACCATATGAAGGTTATCACAAAAAATGTGTATTACTTTATTGCTTCACATAAATGGCATAGATGGTATGGATTTCTAGCTGATAATAAAAGGTGAAGAGAGATAGAACTGGAGAGAAAAAGGAAGGGAGAGATACAGACCATGAAGATAAAATTATTTATTCTGTATGAAAAATGAGCAAAACTGGAGACTGCATCAAATTACACCTGGGAGGGAAGAGAACTTGGCCCAGTGGTTAGGGCATCGGTCTACCACATGGGAGGTCTGCAGTTCAAATCCCGGGCCTCCTTGACCCATGTGCAGCTGGCCCATGCACAGTGCTGATGCACGCAAGGAGTGCCATGCCACGCAGGGGTATCCCTGCATAGGGGAGCCCCATGTGCAAGGAGTGCGCCCCGTAAGGAGAGCAGCCCAGGGCGAAAGAAAGTTCAACTTGCCCAGGAATGGCACTGTACACACGGAGAGCTGATGCTCTGACAACAGAAGCAGACAAAGAAGAACACCCAGCAAACAGACACAGAGAGCAGACAATGGGGGGTTGGGAGAAAGGGGAGAGGAATAAATAAAAAATAAATCTTTAAAAAACAAAAACAAATTACACCTGGGAACACTGCAGAGAAGCACATTAAGATTTTATAAGCAAAACAAAGGTCAAGAGAGTGGAAAACTGGATGTTGGGGATTTGGACCTGAAGGGTATCAGGAATGAAAGAAAGAGAAAAGGAGAGAGTGAAACAAAGAAAGAAAGAGAAAGCTGGGATCAGGGGGTCTGCGAGTAGTCACTCATCAGACAACTTTATTTTCTACCTGTGGCATTATATATACTCAAACTATTGAGAAAACAAACAGTGTAACTACCCATTAACAAGACTGGTAAATTAAAGAACTTATCTCTAAATACAAAGATTTAGTATTCCTTTCAAACTACAAAGTGCGTTTACTCGTATTTCTCCCTGCCCGGGAGGGAGAGCTCTGTCCTGCTGACTGGAAAGGCTTAATTGCTGCATTCCTATGTTAAAAGCTTAGCCCTGGAAACAGCACATCTCCCTTTCTGAGACCACCATGCCTCAGTTTCCAACAACCGGATAGCCAAGTACACAGCTAATACCAACTCAAAAAAGGAAAGAAAAATATGTGATTTCAGGAAGTATTGTTTCACATGATAGCAAAATCTTAACTTATCTTGCACAAAAAGTGAGGAGAGTGTCAAAAAGCAAAATCTTTCAGTCTCTAGTGTATGTTCGTTTTTAATATTTATTGTTCAGGACATTAATTGGAGGAAAATTTCTTCATTATTAGCATAGGAGCATTTTACATGCTTCAATTCATTAAAACATATTTTGAGAGAAGCTGATGTGGCTCAAGTGATAGGGCTTCTGCCTACCGTATGGGAGGAGCTGGCTTCAATCACTGGGGCCTCCTGGTGAAAATGAAGAAGAGAAAGCATGCCTGCATGGAGAGCCAGTGTCTGCACAGCAAGCCGAGTGCCCACACAAGTTCCCATGCATGTGCCTGCCCAGCAAGCTGAGTGCATGTATGGCAAGCCAAGTGCCTGCACGAGTATCTGTATGGTGAGCCAGTGCCTGTGGGGCGAGTCAGTGCCCATGCAGTGAGCTGAGTGTCCCCACAGTGAGCCAGTGCCCGCACAAGTGAGTCACATAGCAAGATGATGATGCAACAAAAGAGAGATGAAGGGGAGAGTCAAGGTGAAGCGTAACAGAGACCAGGAACTGAGATGTGCACCTGACAGGGAGACTCAGGGAAACTCCCTCCACATCAGAGGTCCCCAGGATTAAATCCAAGAGAAGAAGAAATAAGAAAAGAAGACAAAAAGAGAAATAGATACAGAAGATCACACAGTGAATGGATACAGACAGCAAAAATAGCAGAGTGGGGTGGGAAGGGAGAGGGGGAGGGGGTAGGGGGAGGGGAGGGGGATAAATAAATCATAACAAAACATATTTTAAATGTTCAAGTCACCAATTTTAATTTTAATTTTGGCCCTTAAAGTTAATATTTTAGTGAGTTAGTATTTAGAGTTTATATTTTATCTTTCAGTTGGTGCCCTGATTTATGAAGCAAAAAAATGCAGAGAAGAAGGCCATCGAATGACAACAGATGCCCTATGCAGGAAAGGGTGGTCTGGCAAGGCCACTCAGTTTAGGTGGCTTTTGAGTTGTCATGTAGAACTGAATATAAACACATAAATGGATAAAAATGAAAAATTGATAAATTTAGTAACATAGGAATACCAAGGCAAGAAAACCTAGTAAATTTTCTAAATATTTTATTCTTGGTCTAGTGTTGGAAGAAATAGGAATTATCCATATCCATGGAATATAGCACTTAGAAATGAAAGAGCATCTGGTTTTGTTCCATCAATTACATCTGTCCATTCTTTTCATGCTTACTGTCCTCACACAACCATATTCAAGATGTCTTTGTTTTTCTTGCCTCTCCTCTGTTTACCAAACCCTTCTGAAAAGTGTTATTTTTAGTCTTCTGCCTATAATCGACTCTGTATATAAACAATAACTGGGGTTATGTTTGGATTGAATTTCAGAACAGCATCTTGAAGTTCATACAACTAATATAGCCTTCTCATCCATGGAGAAATGATGCAGAAGTACATTCAGCCTCTGGTTCAATTTCTCAGAGACAGTACAGAGCAGGAGCCCCTACTACTGCTTGTCAGTTCCTAAAACAGTTATCTTCCCACTCATATTAAACATTTTCTACCTTAGTAATCTTCCTACTTCTATTAAATAAACTAATTCAGTATGTCTTACTTCCTGGTTGTTCCAAAAAATACTGACTTAATTCTCACCTCAGAGTTTTCCCCATAGAGGTGTCCCTTGCCTGGAGGACCTCTCCACCACCATTGAAGTAATCAGTGGTCTAGTTGCAGCCCATCTTGCAGCCTTTCATGACCCCTCTGCCATCACAGGTCTCTTTCTATGGCCAATCTGCCTTGATGCTTCCTGATGGGACAGGGCTTTGAAAATCCCCCAATATCCTGCTTTGTTTTGAATATTACGTTCCCTGTGTGGCAGTGAAGCTGAATACCCACAACTCCAAAATTCTCCGTCGGCCTTGTTTTCACAATGATGTACTTACCTCTGGATTCTGAAATTTTGCCTAGGACTTACATTGCAAGTTATAACCCCGTAAAGCTTATTCCAATTCCCTATGCCTATTCACTCCCATTTTTAAGCCACAGTAATAGTCTATATGATCAATGAGTACAGAGATAGATATAGAAATGTATATATTGTCATTTGGGTTACATAAAATTTCCCCATTCATTTCCAATGAAAAAATCCAATGTTTTATACCTATGACTCTACTTTTATTTTAAAAATTACTTTTATAGATTACATCAAACTTCAAAATGCTTACTTCTCAATATAAGAATTGATTCTGTAAGAATCTCTTACACAGAAGGAGATTTCTGCTTTTATGTGTACAGATAGTGGAATATTAATTGCTAATAATTAAGTACAATCTGTTTATGGCAATTTAAAAGCACAGGCAGCAGTGTGACAGCCTTGAAGTGGGATCTAGAACATTGATTGCACAGGATTCTTGAGTGTGACACTTGTATGGCCAAGTTATTTTAGATGGCGAAATGATTCTCCATAATGTTAATCTGGAAAAGTGACTAAAGTAACAGTTTATCACTGCTTTTAGACAAAACCATCATATCTGTATGAAAGCAACATTTTAGCTAGATTAATATTAATCTCTGTTTTGGATTATTTTTGAATTATTGAAAATTATACAGTTCCTCACATTTTTAAATAACCAATAATTTAGATTCATGTGATCCAGTGGTTAAGAAAAGTTTCATCAAACGTCATGTAGATACAATAGAGCAGATGCTTATTATGTGCTATTGTCCTTTCCTTTTTTATCTAGAAAATAGAAAGCATGGATGTTGAAACATCATAGCCAGAGGCAGCATTTGAGAACCCAGACTCCGGAATCTACTTCCACTACTTGCTAACCCAATATATTAGGAACTCAGAAAACAGTAATGAGTCTATCATAATTTCTGTTATTAGTAACAGAGCTCCAGAGTTTGTAAAGGAATTAGGAATGGAAATAACACAGGGCCCCAGTAGAGGAGGGTCTGGAGTAAAAGGCAGGAAAGCCAAGGCAAGGTCACAAACTCAGGAGGCAAGCCTCTAGATTTCTTAGATTAGATCCCATGGGGGCTTTAGAAATAAAAAATAAGATAAAACTCAATTATTAGAATAAACAACTTTTTAGGCATATGGTTCAGGAGCTGGGACATGTGGAGGCATTGGGGTGAAGCCAGGATGTACCCCATTAGCCTCTAATTTGCCAACCTATCAGCATAAAATTTAGCACTGATAAGTTAGGGAGCTCTGGTGGCTTCTCTGATAAACCATTCATGGGGACCTCCCACAAAACATTTGCCTCTTTAGTGGTCCCCACCCCTTTCATAACTTCTTTGCCAGCAGCAACTCCAATTGGCCTTTTAATGTCTTTAGCACAGGTGACATGGAGATGAAACAGATGGAGACCTGGCTACTTTGGTGCCAAGGTAAGTCCCAGAACCACTGTATCCAGAGGAAAAGCTACAGGACCCACATGTGGACATGAGCTGAGGGTGGCCCTGGGGAAAATATGTCATGACTCCCCAGTACTCATCAAGATCACAAGGGGAGAGCCTTGATTAGGAGATTAGGGACCTGCCTACTCCTTCTAACATCTCAATGCTCTTTTGGATTCTTCATTCTCTTTCCTCGATTTCCACCATACCCACATTTTTCCTCACTCTGCCACATTTTTCCTTGGGCAATGTGAACATTTCCAGTATGAATGACTGAGTAATTCCTTTATCCACAATAAAAGTCATCAAGCCATATCCTGGCAAAGACTTGATAGGGATGGAATTCCCTAACAGATAAAGAACACCCAATGGGTGATATCATTGCCTGGTTCAAACATCCCCTAAGCCAGGGGTTCCATGGATCACTTTGCCAGTCAGGGGAAAACCGCAGACCCCTTACTACGTCCACACTATACAGTGTTTTAATATGTCACATCTGCACCTATACATCCCCAAAATAATACTTTTTAAAATTTAAATTAAAACTCACTGCCCTAAGCTAATAGTCTGTTCTTCAACTTTACACCATCCATCCCAGAGCACATCATACACCCCCCCCCCACCAAATACAGTATATATTTTGTGAAATGATAAAAGCCACAATGTTTCAGAAAGTGTTCCCATCCCTGAACTCCTCTACAACTGGGTTGACTTGTGCTGAGGGGACAGTGGGGACACCTGACCCAGGCCTGAGGTCAGTTTTCATATTTCCACTTTTGAATCCAGCTCTCATCGTATGGCTATACACAAACCTGTGAACCATTTGAATATGTGAAGAGATGTCTTGGCCAAGTTTATAAATAGCCTCTCCTCTTCTCAACCCAATTTGAAAGGCTCATTCCTCTGAACCACTCCCTTCTATCACATACCCTTTCATTTAGAGGAAAAAAGAACAGAGAAAGGAGATTTCTCTGTGTGTCCCCACAAACCCACCACCTAGGGCTACCGTGTCCAGCAGTCAATAGCCAAGGTCACCACACCTGTGTGTGCAGCCATCACCATTCATGGACCTGCCTGCCCAGACTCTGGGCTTGAGAGAGGTTACATGATCATTGAACTTTTCATTGGGGCTGAGAGGAAAACAAGTCCCACAGTAGACTCCCTGACTGTTCCCTGTGTACACACATAGATACAATAGCTCTAGAGTGTGTTCAGGGGTAGAAGAATTACAAGTGGTGGAATGTTTTCCATTTCATTAAGGCTAAACAAAAAAAGTGGAAAGCAGGGCCATCTCCCCCATCTTCATCAGTAAAGAAAGGAGACTTGGGTGAAGGTGTCTTCTTTTCTCACAATAAATTGATAGACATAGATTACTTCCACCCTTCTGATCTCAGCACTGAGGCAGCCCCAGACTTCCCCTTCTCACATTGGAGATATGTGATGCTGCAGGTCTCCCATCTTCCTGGATGGCAATTTCTGTTTCTAGTAAACCTGTGTGTCCCCATCCATCCCATCCTTCTCAAGAAAGGGAGGATAGGGAGGAACTTCCTGAGGCAGGATTGGGATTGGATCTCTATGAACTTTATAGATTCATAGAAATTTTAATGGATGCTTTTTGAAATTTTTAAAATGAAAAGGTAAGGAAAACATATTTTAAATGTAAGATATCTGAGCACATGAAAATGAACTGCCTGGTGGCACTGGATGTGCACTGTCAGTATTAAATCCCTCTATGACCAGGGCTTCTTTTAGAGGCCAAAACAGGCACCTAAGAGGTGTTAAAACTACCACTTTGAGGCGTTTTCGGGACGTGGAGTTGTCCTGGATAGTGCGTCACGGACAATTACGGGACACTGTAGATCCCCCCAGGGCCCACTGGATGGAACGTGAGAGAGTCTGGGCTATGATGTGGACCATTGACTATGGGGTGCAGTGATGCTCAGAGATGAACTTACCAGGTGCAATGGATGTATCACGATGATGGGAGAGAGTGTTGCTGTGGGGGGAGTGGGGGCGGGGGCGGTGGGGTTGAATGGGACCTCATATATTTTTTTAATGTAATTAAAAATAATAATAATAATAATAAATAAATATTTTAAAAAAAGAATGCTTTTAACATTGATGAACCTTGAAGACATTATGTTGAGTGAAATAAGCCAGACTCAAAAAGACAAATATATGATCTCAGCCATATGAAATTAGTACAATAAGCAAACATTGAGTCAGAAACGAATACAGGTTACCAGGGACCAGGATGGGGGTAGGGAATGGGGAGTTAATGGTCAATTGGTACAGAGTTTCTGTTTGGGGTGATGGTAAAAGTTTTGGTAATGGATGATGATAATGGTGGCAACACATTGTGAATATAATTAACACCACTGAACTGCAAATTTTAATGTGATAAAAAGGGGAGAATTTATGTTGCATACAGAGCTTCTGCCTACCATATGGGAGGACTCGGGTTCCATCCCTGGGGCCTCCTGGTAAAAAAGAAGAGAAAGCATGCTGCACAATGAGCTAATGCCCAAGGCTGTGCCTGTGCCAGTGCCCATGTGGCGAGTCAGTGTCTGCACCAGTGCCCACACAAGTGCCCACATGGTGATCCAGGGCCCACACAAGTGAGTCACGCAGCAAGATGATGATGCATCAAAAGAGAGACAAGGGGAGAGTCAAGGTGAAGCGCAGCAGAAACCAGGAGGTGGTGCAATTCACAGGGAACCTCTCGTCACATCTGAGGTCTCCAGGACGGAATCCCAGTGAATCCTAGGGGAGAGAGCAAAAGCAGTGGTTGGGGGGAGGGGAGGGGGAATAAATAAATACATAAAAAAAAAAAACTACCACTTTATTTAAGCTCAAGCTATTGGAATACCCTAAACCTCAACCCAAATGTGGCAGAGACAGACACGAAACTCTTATTTGAACAAAGAAATATATTTTTAAAGAATTTTTTTTAAAGTTAGAACAGAAAACGTGGTATGTCGCTGGGGGCGGGGAAGAAAATTTATGATTCGGTGGGGGAGACACAGGACATAAAGCATAGCAGGGGGAAGTGGTGACTGCGGTCTCGGGGACCTTGCACTCTTGGTACATGCTGGTGGGCCCTGACGGGAGTCATCAACTCCATGGGAGGAATGGCAGAAGTACGGCTTGGACGCAGTTGCTGGGAGACTAACACTGACCTAGTTGATTTCAATGCAGCTTGGTGGCTATTTCTTTTTCTCCCTAGACAAATCCACTGTAGCATATGGCTAACCCTCTTCTGATGTTTGCTTTCTTGAGGTCCCGGTCCCTTTCGCGGCAAGAACTGGGGCATCACACTCTCTGTTGATCCCCCATCCTGAGAAGGGTCATCCATCATCTCTATTCCAAGGGAGGACCCTGACCCTGACTCTCTTTCTGGGTATTCTCCCAATGGGAAATCCCCGGGGTCCTCTTTTCCTGTATTTAGATTTAAACTGGCATCTTTGACCATCCAAGAGGTCTTAACTTTAGAATCTCTTTGCTCCTGCAGGCCCAGGTTGCTTCCTCTGTCCTCTAGGTGGATATAGGGGCCCTGGGAATTGGCCATGTTTCCTCTACACACATTTGGGAACCAGGACTCATAGTCCTCAGAAGACAAACTAGGTGAATTGGGGAACCCTTCAGCAGCACAGCCAGGAGGAGTCTGGCTCTGTGGCTCTCCCTCCAGTTGGAGCTTTGGCTCACTATCAGGATAAACTTTCAGAGGTGATTTCCCTACATCCTGCTCCCCCATTAGGTTCAGTATTGTGGGGCATTCACCAGGTGATATATTCCTTATATTGAAAAATTCATCGATAAATTGGGAATCTGCAAAATCACGGCCCATGGGGAATCTCCTGATTTGGGTCTGGAGACAATGGTCTCCCCAGCCTTGATGGTTTCCTCATACAACTGCTCTGGTTGATCACCAGTGCTCAGGAAGGGAGGGGGCCCTGGGAAGTCCCCATCAATATCAGGTAAATCTACAGTTTTTTCAGAATTGAGTCCACATTTCCATCTGCATTTTCTTGGAAATACTTCTTCCTCCTTTTCTTTCTCCAACACCACCTGGACAACCACTATCCTTGTTCTATCAAGGGGCTCCTGAAGAAAATGGTGAAGGCCAAAGAAGCCACTTGATGCCCTATGACAGCATTTGCAGTATGCCCAGGGTAAGGCCTGTGAAAGATGAAGAGAAAGACACACTTTATGGAGCACAGTGTGGGAACGTGGACAAGACAAGCTCTTATCAGGTAACTGCCTCCAGGAGAAGGCTGAAATGAGCAAGCCTGAGTCCTCCAGGCCTGATATTGTTAGAACAGAAGGCTCTAATCCAAAGGGACACTGTGGAGTTGAGCTCTCTGGGCCAGTGTTTAATAGAAAAGGAGGCAAGTCAGACTGAGTCAGTATAAGATGCATATGTTATACTGGACATTGGAGCGGAAGAGTGGGTGGTGGAGCATGGCAGGTGAGTGACTCGTGGGATTCATGGGATGGCAGACTTGGGGGAGAGAGTGATATCCTGAGATTGTGGGCCCAGCTAAGGACATCCTTCTCTTGACTCTGAATTGACCCAGAAAGAATGAGGGCCTGGGACCCAGTTCTTACTGTCATTTCTTAGGCAATCTGCAGACCTTCATTTTTCATAAACTATATGACTTTCTACCTAGAATGCAAAGAACTGTGTTCCTTTCTTTTTATTCTTTTAAAGGGAATAAAATGTTTTCTACTTTTCCTTCTTTGAAAATCTCAAAGTACTTTATGCACATGATCCTCTATTGATACTGCAGTCAGTGCTCTGCTGAGGAGAGTGTAATCTCCAATCTTTAGGTGCCTGGGGGGCCTTGTAAGATTCTGCTCCAAGGCCAGAGCTTGTGCTTAGCATCTGACCAGAGGCCTTCCAAGGCTCAGTCTCACTCTTCAGGTCAGCTTCACCCAGAGACACCAGACTTGGGAAGGAGAATGATGAATAATTATCATAGCAGTTGTTTGATGCTGACATTAAGAGACATTTCTCCCCCAAATATTTCCTATATTCTCTTAATAACCCAGCCCAGGGACCCTGAGTCACAGCACTTGAAATTTACCCTGGTGTCCTCTGCCACCCCCAAGGAGACAAGAGTGTGGATAGAAGCCTCTCTGCTGCCTCACCCTGTTTCCCTAAAGAAAGGTTTTCATCTTTCCTTAGAGGGTCCATCTCTGTGGAAACAAATGATTTAGTGAAGTGGAAGGAGCAGAGAAAGAAAAAGTCCATCTATGATGGGGGTTGGATCTGGGATTCCCTTACCTCATCTCTGTCTCCATCTTCCTCAAATAGATTCATCTGGATTACGAACAGAAATAGGAACAGCAATAACCCACACAGTAAGAACACATTGCATACAACCATCCATGCAGAAGTACTTGTGCTCATCCATGGGGCACTGTGGCTTCTCGAGAAGTAGAAATCTGTCTCTATCTTCCTCAGTGCACACCTGCCTCAGGCAGCACTGAGTACTGAGAGCTGAGCCTGAGCTGCCTGGAGATACAGGCCCACATCACAGAGGCCCAGAACAATCAGAGAGGGTGGGGGAGGGGCACAGGGAGGGGGCCAGGCCCCCTCCCCCACCTTAAAGACCCCACAGCACAGCCAACTGCACAGTTACAGAATAGCATATGTATACCTCAGTACAATATCATCAGATAGGAACTATTCCTGCTTTATTCCTTGGTGCTTTCAGCTTTGATGCCATCAAACCCATAGCCCACACTGTTTGATGCTTTCTCAATAATTTTTTTGCAAATTCTTAGTACTTTACACTTTCGGTATTTCTCTGCCCTCAACTCCAGCTTTGCCACCTTTCTGCTTGTTTTGTATGAACCCAGGTATAAAATTCAGCTATCTTTCAAGTTTACCCAAACTATTCCATTTTGATTAAACACACACAAACAAACCCACATACACTCATGAGTTGGCAATGTAGATGCTATTACAGATACTAAAAGGGCACCCAACAAGTTTGAGAGAGATGGTAGGACCCCCCCATGCCAAATAATTTAATGAGAAGAATAATTTAATAATTTATAGGTTCAGACTTAGTAATTTTTGTGCAGCAAAATCATTTTATGGGCATTCTGCCTGAAAGCCCCTCCAATAGCTCCTCTCAGCCCATAGCACCCACCGTGCTGGTCCCTTGTCTTCCAGGCCCCCATATCCTCCCCAGAATTTCTCCCAGAAGCTCTTGAAAGTCTTGACCCCAACCTGTCCTAAACCCACTGGATTTTGAGACCAGCTGAGGAGAATCTGAAGTATTATAAAGGAAATATTAACTTTTTAAAAAAGTATTTAACCTATGTTACTTATTTTGTGAAAAGATTTCTGATTTTTGACTTCTACTTTTTAAGTTTTAACCAAAATACTATTGGCCTCTCAATAATTCTTAAAACAATGAATATTAAATAGCTATATTCACTCACACATGCATACATAGATATTTATCTCCCATTTCAGCAGGCATATTGCATAGCTGTAATAATGACAGCTTCATTATTAAGATTACAAACCATGGAAATAACTCTGATTTTCTCCTGTCAGACTTGATCCAGAGCACCCAGACCAGTTTAAGTAGGAAGATAATATATGAATAAGATACATGAAAAATAAGGATTAGGAGAGAAAAGTAGCCCATCTGAGAGAGAAACGTAGTAGAAAGCAACCACAGTTAAATCAGTTTGGTATAATACCAGGATAGAGACAAAATTAAAGGAAACAGAGTAGAATCTAGAAATTGATCTAAATGCCAATGGGAATTTGGGGCATGCAAATCAATACAGGAGGTTTTTCAGATAAATGGGAAGAAAGCTGCAGTCAACATAATCTGATAAGACAAGTGGGTAGCCAAAGAGATGGATTTCCAGAATGAAGGGAAATGGGAATCTGAGACGTTTGTCCAGGAGTAACTGGGCACTTGCCTCTGTTTCTCCCACAAGTGATAATATAGACCTGATGACCTGGAATTTATACAAGGAAACTCAGTATTTCTATGTATTTCCATTAATGGAAATGCCTAGTTGCATGTGTGTGCATGTGCATTTTTCTGAAGGGATTATAAAAATATCAAATCAAAAAGACTGTGGCATGGTATTAACTGAACTTTCCAGGTCTAGCAGATTCTGTTGTGAGAATAAATCACCTGGAGTTGCTGTGCATAATTCAAGGCTGTAAACACCAATGGAAGCTCCTATGAGAAGTGCTGTGTCTCCTCCTTTCCTGGGTGACCACCTCTCTTCTAAAAATACTGTGTGGGCTTTTTTGTGTATGAACTGTTACTGCCCACTAATTTGTGGCCCACTTGAAAAGCTGCTGAACCTATTTATAGAAAACATTAGTTCTTTACTTCATTCCTTCCATAAAAGTAGTATCACTAAAATCAAAGAGAAAGGTAAAAAAAGGAAATTTTAAAAATCAAAGGAACAATGTATAGCTTTTAAAAGCATGGCTCAATAAGCTTTGAAAATATTGGCTGGTAAACTCATATACATGAGTTTTAATAGACTCATTTGTAAAATGTTGGCTACCCTGGAGATAAAAATATTCTCTTCAAAGATATGGCAAGACTTTCAGTGCCGATCACCATTCTCAATTAGCAAAGATTTTATTGTATTTTTCCTGTTGAGTTAACTGAGCATAATTAGTAACCAGTATCACACTGTCATTTAAATATACCTGTAAAATTACAGGTTATCTTATTGGAAGATATTAAAAAATCAAACTATCTTTTTGGTACAAGTTTTAAGAAACATATTTGGTTCCATTTAGTAGCTGGCTTTCCTCAAAAACTAATGATACTTCCCTCTTTTTTTTTCCTTTTTGTTGTTTGTTTTTTCTCTCTCTCCATTTATTCTTTCTGTAAGAAGAATCATAAGATAATTAATAGCCTTATCTGTGAAGAGATGAGTGTGTGGGTTTTCAGTTTTAATATTTTTCCCTTCATACTATTTATATCTTCCAATTATATAAGTGCATATTGTTTTTAATTTTAATTGAAATCATGCTAAAAGGGGACTTCTGGGCCAAGAGATTATGCAAACTCTCCCAGTCTTATGTTTAATGCTTTGGTACAAGATAGGTATTTTGCAGGAAATATTTACAACCCTGACTTCTAGGTTGTAGACCCTGAGAGAAGAGTTCAGAAGTAAGTGATCCCAGGAAGGAAAAGATGATCAGGAAAGTGAGACAGAGAAGGGGAGGTAGCTATGAAGTACATGTTAACAAGTCATTCTTCTGGATCTGGGGATTGACTGGGGATCTGGGGGTCAGTGTGACCCATGTGTATCAGAGTCATGCTACTGGAGGGAGAGTCTGCAGAAGGTAATTCCCAGTAGTGCTAATTCTCTGCCTATTCCAGTTTGCCAGGGGCCTGTGGAGATGAGGCTCTGGATGCCAGAGATAATCAATAGGACATTGGCAATTAGAGAAGTGGTGCAAGACAGTCCTTACACCTGAGGAGGTACCAGTGGTGAGGCTTCAGGAATACTTCAAAGACCTGGGTGTGTACTTAGACTGGTGGTATACTTTACCTTATCTTCCTCTGATTTAAAGTTTCAAATGCCTATTCGCTCTCTACTGCTTGGGGTTGGCCACTTATGAGTGTCGAGGGCTGATCAGTGATTCTAGATAAGGGCTCCTCTGGAAGGGAAATAATTACTCTGAGGCTGGTTTGAAGGTAGATGAACTTCAGGTATACAGTGGGTGAGTGTTCATTTTTGTTTGCCTACCAGAAGATTTTCTGCTTCCAGAAACATCCTCAATTTGTACTTTGGGAGTTCCCCTCACTCCTGCACATACTTTCCATCCACACGAATCAAGACAGACATAGGCAGTTCAAGTCAGGTGTTGGAAAAAACCAACTAGAGCAAGTGTCAATAGATTTTCTGTAAAGAGCCAGATAATAACTATTTTGCTCAATATTTGTGAACTAAGAGGCAAAATGTAGGAAAGTTGTATAACAAAAAGAAAAACAAATCCCAAAAATTTTTACTGAAAAAAAATGAAATTATAATAATATTTATTTTTAATACAAGTCTACTAAGGAGAAAGGGATTATTTTCTCTTTGGAAGATTAGATTTCACTTAATTGTATTAAAAGTTAGAAATAGAAATCCTTATTATCCAAATCAATTGCAACTGTTAATCTGTTAATGCTGATTTGTAATGTGATTTTCTGTATTGTATCTTTGAAAATGTCTTTTCAGAAAGACAGGCACTGCTAAGTACTGATACCAGGTCATAAGCATTTGGTTTTAACTCAGTATCTATGTCATTTGGAAGTCTATTAGATTCTTTTATTGATATTTGCTTTTTAGCATGTGTTTGCCATGCAGATTAGTCACCTCCAGTTGAAGATTAGGTGGAAGCACTTGTATTGAGATCTGAAATATGCTTCAGGACTGTAGTATGAGCTTGGAAAATATAGACAAATTTTTGTGAGAGATTGGATTTCTCACTTCTTATTTTAACTTTTAAGAGTCTAGGAAGTATAGAAAGCAGTTTAACATTACTTGTGATTCAAGCAGTGTTAGTTGTTTTCAAAACGACTTTACCAGAGGATAATTTCACACAAAAGCACTGTTTTGCCTTGTAAATTTAGGTTTAATTCACAAGGAAATATTATCAAACCTATAGCAAAAGCTAATTTAAAAAACATGCAGTGTTTCATAATAATGGCTGAAGATGGTTCTTATTCAGAAAAAATTCAATCTCAGTACTGAACTCAATCTAAATAAATCTTATCATTGGGAAGCCATAAGACTTCTGTGTGGTAGGGCAAATCAGGACATTCAGTTTCTACTGCTTATAAAAATTCAGGAAAAAATCATGATTATTTCACAAGAGTAAATGAAGTTCACCTCTGACACTACCAGTTCAAGAACACATTACAGATTCAAATGTTTTATGTAAGCTACCTGCCAATAAATAATATAATGAATAACCATAGGCTTTATACATTTTACATTTCCACAAGCATTGTAAATTTGTCTGACCAAATCGATTTCTGCTCTACCTGTATTTTTACTACTTTTACTTATTACAGGTCTTAGCAGATTCCACTTCAGGTAGTCCTGAATTAGTGTTTTCTTAAATTCTTTGAAAATATTCTTGCCTGTAAATGTTCCACAGAGAGTATTTGAAGGGGCTAATTCCTGACATACTTCAAACACTTTATTGACCCTTAAACAGACAACTGAGCAGTATAGGTTGCATCTGTCAACTCACCCAAGGAAATGCTCTCAAAGTTGTTGGTCTTCATTTTAATTGGCAATTGTTGTTACAAATGTCCTCAACTCTTCACATAAGTATTCAATCAAACATGATCCAATTAGCTTATCGTAAATCACTGGCTTTTCTTGCTTATTTAACAAACGAGCCATCTGAAAGTTTACTTTGGTTGTGTGTCCATTTTTTATTTTTCTGAAGAATTTCTGTTGAAATGAGATTAAAGAAAAAAAGCTTTCAAATTTTCCTGATCAATATTTTCCTGTGTGTTGGTATATTTTGATGAGTGTTCATTCTGGCAATGTCCATATATGACATATTCTTTTATCACATCCATACTGTCACTGCATCATACACACAATGATGTGGATTTAATAATAAAATAATTCACATCCCATTGTTCATTAAATGTGTGACATTCCATATTAGCTTTCTATTGCTAATATAACAAATTACCATGAGTTTAGTGGCTTAAAACAACACAAATTTATTCTCTTATACTGCTGGAGGTTCAAAGTCTGAAAGGAGTCTTATGGGGCTAAAATCAAGGTGTCAACAGGGCAGTTCCTTCTGGAGTCTCCAGGGATTAATCTATTCCTTGCCTCTTCCAGCTTCTAGAGGCTGCTGGCATTCCTTGGCAGTTCCCTGCATCTTTCCAATCTCTGCTTCTCTCATTAGATCACCTTCTCTCTACATCTGACTTTCCAGCATCCTTCTTAGAAGGAGCTTTGTGATTACACTGAAGCCACTAGGATAACCCAGGATTTTCTCCACATCTCAAGATCCTTAATTTAGGCATAACTGCAAAGTCCCTTTTGCCAAAAAATTTGGTAATAATTTCCCAGGTTTCAGGGATTAGGATATGGACACCTTTGGGGTATTCAGTCTACCACAGATACAAAGCCTACTTTTCTCTTCTTTAATTGTTTTGACATGGTGGATATGCATTGATAATTTAAAAAATAAAATAAAACATTGTAGTATGATAATATGTTTTGAAATGATGTCAAATTATAACTGTCACTGCAAGTTGTAATGTGCTGAGCCTGATGAGAAAGTCGCATACAGTCTAAGTTGCAACTACTTAATTTGCTTTTGTATGATCAAAACAGCCATAGACAATATGCAAATGAATAAGCATGGACATGTTCTACACTGAAATTTAAATTTCACATAATTTGCATGTGCCATGGAATATTAGTATTCTTTTGCTTTTGTCAACCAGTAATAAAATATAAAAATTATCTTTAGCTATCAGGCCATACAAAAAGAGGTGGCAGGCTTGATTTGACATGTAAGCCAAAGTTTTCTGATTACTAGCATAAACCAATAGACACACAATATCCATACAAGATTTGCAGATATACCTGGGACCACCAAGTGATTTTTTTAAAAAGAGAGAACATTGACAATTAATAATAAGGAGAAGGGAAACAGATGTGGCTCAGGTGACTGGGCTCCCACCTGCCACATGGGAGGTCACTGGTTTGGATCCCAGTGCCTCCTAAAGAAGATAGCAAACTGTCACAACAGGCATGTGCAGCAAGCTGACACAAAAAGAGACACAAGAATGGGCCATGATGTGAACCAATGTATATGAGGTGCAGAGGTGTCCAAAGATGTACTTACCAAATCCAATGGATGTGTCATGATGATGGGAACGAGTGTTGTTGGGGGGGGGGGAGAAGGGGGGTGGGGGGTGGGGTTGAATGGGACCTCACATATATATTTTTAATGTAATATTATTACAAAGTCAATAAAAAAAAAAAAAAAATAAAAAAAAAAAAAAAAAAAAAAAAGAGACACAAGAAGGAATAAAAGCATCCTGAGAGGCACAATAAAAGCAAAGAGCAGAAGTTCCTTATGTCTCCTAAAGAAGACAACTAGCTCATGTGACAGGCAGGTGTGGCAAGCTGGCACAATGAGATGATGTAACAAGAGATGTGGGGAGGAAAAACAGCATGAGAGAGACAACAAAGCAGGGAGTGGAGGTGGTTCAAGTGATTAGTCACCTCCCTCCTACATCAGAGGTCCTGGGTTCAGTTCCCAGTGCTTCCTAAAGAAACAAGGAAGACAAACAGACACAGCAAGGGAGAAACAACAAGGGAGTGGGGAGAAATAAAATAAATCTTTAAAAAAATAGATGACAGAGGTTTATTTTTTAAAAATTAAGAAGTTCACATGAAAACCTTGCTTTCTGCCTCCTCTTATAAAATCTGAAGATCCAGAAATACTGGGTCCACATGGCAACAATTTACCTCTTTTTTTAAGGACTGCCCATCTGGACTACTTCAGTCTTTATGCCTTTGAGTTTGCAATCCAAGATTCTTACCCTTCTAGGTTTTCTCTTAAGGTTAAATGTCTTAAATTCTTTCAACAATTCCTTCTGGGCCATCATTTCTCAACTCTCTACTATCTAGAATGCTTTCCTTTGTACCAGTTCTTTTCTCACCTAAAATATGACATCCAGAACATTTCCCATTTAACACTTTCAATTCAGTGTTGTTAATTACCACTCTTGTGCTGCCATTGCCAATATCTATTACTCTTTTTCATCATGTCAAACAAATACTGCCCTCATTAGGCAATAAGGTACCCCTCACCTCCCCACGCCTGGACTCTGGTAACTTATAATCTCCTATCTTTCTCTCAGAAATTTGTTTATTCCAGATATTTCATATAAGTGAGATCATTATAATATTTGTCATTTGGTTTCTGGCTTATTTCACTCAGCCCGATGTCTTCAAGATTCATCCGTGTTGTAGCACATATCAAAACTTCATTTCTTTTATGGTTGACTAATATTTCATTTTGTTTACCCATTCATTTATTGATGGATACTTGGATTGCTTCCACCTTGCAGCTATTGTGAATAATACTGCTATGAACATTGGTTTACAAAGATGTGTTCCAGGCTCTGCTTTCAATTCTTTTCAGTATATACCAAGATGTGGGATTGCTGGGTCATATGGTAATTGATGCCTTTTTAAAATCACAAGTAGTCAAGGGGAGAGGTGAAATTGTGTTTCTGTATTTGCTCAGGTTTCAGGTGTTTGTTCTCCTTAAGGGGTATGCTTTTTCAGAGTGCTAAGAGTATCATCAATGTAAATTTTGCCTTGTCTCACACCACACTTGCTTCTCCAAAATTTGCCACAGTCATATTTGATTTGTATTTTCTACTCTGTGACTACAGTTACATTATATACAAAGAGGTTATAAAAAAACTTCCCACTTGAAGAAAAATACAGAGAGATATGTTTCTCTAGTCACTTTTGATTAGCTCTAATCTGGCTCTCCAGAGAGAAAGGACTTGACATTGGACATTGAACATCTCTATTCAAAAAGCTGGTTCTTAACAGCACTGAGGGAAAAGGAAAAATTCTTTTGATCTTGTATTTTAAACTTAAATTTTAATTTGCACCATAAAATTTAAATAACTGTCCACTAGGTGTCATAGTGAATGGAATTAAGTATTTTGCTCATGCTATACATTACACATGTAACTTCAGATTCCTTTGTATCTGCAAGAACTTTGAAGACTGCTTATTAATTTAGTAATGACCACCAAAGACTGTCAACTTTTGTATACTCACGAGCCTTGCCCACACATCAAAAATAGATGCTGCAATCTTTTCTGTTCATGAGCATAATGTAATCATATGACTATGATTAATAAATTCTGTGTTTCTCATGGGACTGTCAATAATATCTCTAGCTTCATCCAGAGTCTGCTCTTTAAATGCTAATGAATGAAGAGGCCAATTGATTGCTTACATGTTCCAAAAGGCTGATGATAATGGGAACATTTCTGATCAAAATGCTTTACCCCTATTATCCTAAAGTAAAGCAAATTTTGAGTTCCACAAATAGAAATGGATCAGTAGCCTAAACCCATTTAAAAGTGATCATTTTACTTTTCTGTTTAGTTTTTTGTTTTATGCAATGAGTAGTTTTTAAAATTAAAGAATACATTTTGAAGAAAGTATAACCTTTACCCTTTTACATGTGAAGAAATAGGAGTACCTATATTTACAAGTCAATTAAGAAGAAACCAAAAAAAAAAGAAAAAAAAATTAATGTGTAATGCAATTGGCAGCCATATTGCTATTTTTCAAGAAAGTGTATTTTTTCCATTAGTTCACTCAGTGAAAATATGCTGAGAACGCACTATATGTTATGCACTATACAGGGAGATAAGGGGATAGAACATTTCTAAAACAAGGAGTTTTGTTTAGTAATTTGATATTTATTTATTATGTAAAATAAACATAACTGTAATCAATCACATGAAGGCATCAGAAGTGACAGAATGGAGGAAACATAGTAATTCAGAACAAAGTTGATTGGTGACTGCCTTGAGGAAGCAGGAAGGTTCAGTGAGAATAGAAAGCTTAATTTAGTTCTTAAAATGTAAAGAAATAAGGAGGAGTTCACCAGTCAGATAAGTGGAGCAAGAACAATCCAGGAAGATCTCAGGTGAATAAAAAGAAAGGGTGGCATGGAATGCATAGCCCTTTAGGGAATTTTTCAGTTACTCATTATTGATAGAAGATTGGGGGGAGGATAGGAGGTGATATTGAAGAGGAAGGCAAGACTTCACTGTGTGTGTGTATTTCTGTGTGTCCATGGCTACATGAGTATGGAAGTTAAATAGTTGTTTCTAAGAATTAAAATGGCTACCCAAGCTATTTATGTATATATGCAATGTAGCAATACAGGGGAAAATATAAGTCTGTCAGATTTGCTATTTTATTCTCCTAACCCCATTGCCTCAACACCTTGTCCCCAACACTCCAACCCAAACAGCATATAAAAGCAAAAATATTTTTGGCACTGAATAAGGTATTCGATAAGTATGATCCATATATACTAATGACCTGGTAAGATACAAATTATAATAGACACAAGTCTTTATTTATTATCATAATGAATGACTCTAATGATAGATTCAACAAATTCCCTAAGTTGGTTTAATGTACTGTTTATTGAGCTATACTTTAAATGTAGTAAAATGATCCTTTTTAGTGTTAGATTCTATGGGTTTGACAAACACATACACTTATGAACATAATTAAAATACAGTACAGGAAAACAGATGTGGCTCAAGCGATTGAGCTCCCTCCTACCACACGGGAGGTCCCTGGTTTGGTTCCCAGTGCCTCCTAAAGAAGAAAGAGAGCTGGTGCAACATACAGGCACAGCAGGCTGACTCAACAAGATGATGCAACAGAGACACAAGAAGAAAGAACATAATGAGAGATACAACAAAGCAGGGAATGGAGGTGGCTCAAGTGATTAGGTACCTCCTTCCTCCATTGGAGGTCCAGGTTCAGTTTCCATTGACTTCCTAAAGAAACAGCCAACAGACTCAGAAGTACAAACAATGAGGGGGTGGGGAGAAATAAATAAAATAAAATTTAAAAAAAATACAGTATGTTACTATCACTCAAATGTGTAATTACCAGAACGATCAAAATATAGTATGGGTCCATCAGCCCCCAAAATTTCTTCATGCCATTTTGTGATTAACTCAAGCCAATGGCAGCAACTGATCGACTTTTTGTCTCTGTAGTTATGCAATTCCCAGAGTGTAATGTATTTGGAATCACAGTTTGTAGTCTTTTGAATCTGGTTACTTTGATTTGGTTTAATGCATGTGAGATTCATCCATATTATTAGACGCTTCAACAGTTCCTTCTGTTTTATTGCTGTTTTATTCCATTGTATGTATGCACAACAGTTTATTTATTCACTGGTTTAAAAGCATTGGGTTGTTTCCAGGTTTTGCCAATTATTTATGAAGCCACTATATACATTATATAAAAGTTTGCTTGTGAACATTAGTTTTCTTTTAGGTAAATATTTTGGAATGAAATTGATGGGTGATACAGTAAGTATATTTTTAACTATATTTGTAACTGATAAACTGTTTTTCAGTTTGGCTGTAGCATTTAACAGTCCCTCCAGTAAAGTATGAGAATTCAAATTGCTCTTCATTCCAACCAGCAATGGACTTTTCCAGATTTCATTGTTAGTGATAGGTATGGAGTATCACATTGTAATTTTAATTTTAATTTCCTAATGACACATGATGTTGAACATATTCTCATGTCCTTTTTGCCATCCATATATCTTCTTTGGCGAAGTATCCACTCACAACCTTTTCCCATATTTTTAGATGGAGTATTTTTTAAATTTGTGCTTTGAAAGTATTTTTTATATTTTAATACAGTCATGTTCTGCAAAAATCTTCCCTCAACCAAAAATTTTCATTGTCCTAATGCTATCTTTCAAAGAGCAGAAATTTTAAATTTTGATAAAGGCGAAAGTTTTGGGTTTTTTTCTTTTATGGATTGTACTTTTGGTGTCATAAATAAGAAATATTTGCTTAATCTAAGGTGACAAAAAATGTTTTCTACTCCTAGAACTCTTGGCCTCTAAGGTCATTGCAGTAGAGAAAGAGACAGTTGGAGGACTGGATTTTGCACCATAGTTTAAGTGCCATGGTTGAAAGTGACTTACATCAGTGCTTCTTCTACTTTAACGTGCATCACCCAGAATCTTGTTAATGAGGATTTGATTGAGGAGGTTGGAGATTGAGCTTGGGATATGCATTTCTAGCAAGCCCTAAGGTAATAGTGGTGCTGCTGTCTCATAGCCCACAGCTTGAGAAGCACAGACTCACCTTCCTTCTGAATACATCCCTTTGGCCTGAATCCTTCATTTGCTCTACCTAATTGCAAAGAGGTCAAGGAACATGCTTTTCCTATGTGCCCAGGAAGAGACATTATTTCTGTCCCATGAGGCTACAACAAGCAACCTTACAGAATCAAGATGGAAGTTACCTCTGCAGCTGCAAGGTCACTGTGGTTTGGTTGAATTATATCTCCAATGATGTCCACATCCTAGTGCCTGGAACCTGTCATGTTACCATATGTGGCAAAAGGGGCTTTGCAGATGTGATTAAATATAGGATTTTAAGATCTGATGATTAGTCTGAATCATGCTAGTGGGTCCAATGTAATCACAAGGGCCTTGATAAGAAGAAGGAGGGTGAGTGTCAGAGAGGGTTACATGATGATGTAAGCAGAGAAAGAGAAGCAGTTGCAATGATGGAAGCAGAGGTCAAAGTGACATCAGTTGTGAAAGGGTCCCACAAACCAAGGAATGAAAGTAGCATCCAAGAGCTGGAAACGGTAAGGGATGGATTCTCCTCTGGAGTATCCAAAGCAATACAAACCTGTCATACCTTGATTTTAGTCCAATGAGACTTATGTTGGACTTCTGAACTCCAGAACACTCTCAGGGAACCCAGGAATTGGTTAAACACTCAGAGAAGCAACTGTTGTTTTAAAGACCTGGGACTGACCTTCTGAAGGTGGCTGAGAAACTCCTGGCCTTGGACAAGGTTATGAGAAGGACACATGAGCCAAAACTGAAGGTGGGACTTTGAACAGTTAGCTATGATTCCATGAGTCTGGAGCTTCCTGATATTTGAATACTTTTCTCCCTCTCAGGAGATAGCATAGGCAGTTTTATGTTGAAGGGAGCAGCAAGGTCTTAGGCTCAGGACATCCTGTCAGCTTGGGTCTGAGAGAACTGCTGAAGAAGGAAGCAAAGAACTAAATTTGTCAGAGCTGGAGATTTTTGAGACAATCTATTTTAGTGGTATAATTTCCTGGTAAGCTGGCCTCTCCTCCTTGCTCAACATCCTTGAACAAAGACTAAATCAATTATGACATCTCTGTTTGCCTTTGCCCACTGAATACCAACACTTCCTCAGAATCATTTTTGGCCAGCACCGCACACAGTAACCATTGAGGCAGGCATGGATGTGCCTGCTCAGAACTCCCTTCAGGAAAGCACTTGCTACCCAGCTGCCAAGAGTATGGCATTCTTCAGCTGTTAGCTCCTTCAGGGTCTGTCTCAGCTCTTGGGAGGAAATTGTATTCTTTTCTGGGCAACCCCTGGTCAATGCCTGAGTAGGGCCATAGTGTAAGGGCCCAGTTGTTAATAACTCCAGTTATTATGACATAATAAAAATTCTCCATTCCAAAAAAATATGTATCAATTGGCCAGATATTTCAAACTCTTTGATAAACTTTTAAAAATGAAGCAAATAAAATAATGGACCTAACTGAGACTGCAGTACTATGAAGCAAGATACCTAAAATTCAAATGGGACCTTGGTGCCTTAACTCACTGCAGAAAGAAATGACCGCCAACCATCTTCCAAACCACCTCCTCCTCTCAGGGGACCCTAACTAGACTATTGGAAGCTTATTAAGCACTTCCTACTGCCTGCCTCCCTTAGGGGAGTAGAAATTTTTAGTTTTCAGCACAGGACTAGTCAATTGCCTGACTACCTTTTCGCAGGCCAAGTTTCCCTATCCCAGGGCAGTTAGGTGCCTCAGCAGCTTTGCCTCTCTCCTCCTCCTGGTGCCACCTCAAGCCAGCTGGTATGCTCCTCAAAGCCCAAGGGGGTCCAGGCAACCAAATCCACAGAAAAAAATTTCCTCTCCGACCTCCACCAGAACCTTCCCACTTTCAGAGAACTCTTCCTCCAGCTGGGTAGGGGCTCTCCCTGGCTTTTTGCCTTGAGGTAGGGCTTAGCTGTCCTGCAGTTTCCAACCTCAAGGGCAAGAAACTCACGCTTTTTCCTTGAACAGTTTATCTCTTTGTCCAGCTCTCTCCAGACCAATGCCTTGAAGTCTCCTGCTCTGCGGGTTCCCAAAACAGTTCACTCGGGCAGGATCTTGTCCCGACTCCAACATATTCTTATTAGACATATCAGGGTGGGTTTTTTTCCCATGGATTCACTGATTTCAGCTGAAGCTGACACATCACCCAGGAAAACTGGCTAGGAAGATTTAACCTTTAGTGGACAGTCAATTAGGAGCCAGCACACACCTGAGTACCACAGAATGCAAGAAGACCAGCTTTTCATAGCTCCGTGTACAGATATTACAACATTTTTTCTTTCTCTCTTCTGATTGACCTTATATATCCCTATGGCAGGGTCGCTCAAAAAGCCCTTGGCTGAAAGGAAGTTTCTGAGATTCAAAGCCTCTGTTCTTAATTAATGGTTTTTCATACTATAACTGCCCAAATTCAAATCCTCAGCTCACTTCTACTGCAAGCTGTTTTCCTTTGTGTGATTCAGGACATAATTTATATGAAAGTCATCTCTCTATCACGGGCTGTAATTCTCCTTTAATTAGAATGTAATTAAAACCAAATAGAGAAACATGCAGATGAATAACTTCATAAATTTTTACTCCCAGAAAACAGTTACGTTTTTCTTTGTTAATCAGGCTAAAATATATTCAGAGAACAGTTTTCTGCATCTTGATAGTAAACAGCTGAGCATGTCTGTGTGTCTTTTCCCCTGAAAGGCTCTCACACAGAGCATTTTAATTTTCCATAGTATTGGTATGTTGACCTCTGAGACCTTGTAAAGTAAAGTATTTATGATCCTGGGCTTTTGTATTATATTGTTTTATTATATATATTATAATAATTATTATATTATATTTTTATTATATTATATTATACTGTTTCAATATTTTGTAACATTCGTATTTCTTGCTGATGTTTTTGGCATTAAAAATCATCAAGCTGTGCTAAAATATTATGGTATTCATTGAACCATACCATGGAAGGTTAATTCAGTTCAGTGAGGTTATTCCAGCTCATCATGTACAAAAAGGATTGAAAGAAATAGTAGAAGATTCTTGGCTTCCTACATGGGCAGTATTGAGACTTGCTCCCACACCCAATAACTTGACATAGAAAAACCTTCACTTGAACATAGAAATTTCTAGTTTTAAGTGTTTAGAAAGGACTGGAAATGAAAGGAATAATACAATGGCCCAAGATATAAGAAAGCAAAGTACTGGTACTGGCAAACAGTTTCTCTGGATCACCAATATCCTTTACCTGTGGCACAGACAAAAATTGAGCTTCAACAAAGAGTCAGCGCTCATTCCCAATTTCAACATATCTCCAGAGAAGTCCAACAAATGATGTCATCTCAAACTTAATTAGCTTAGTAGAATGTGCTATTACAGATAGAAACCAGGGATGACTTAATGTCCACATATTTAAGTTGTCTGTAACTATGGATATACCCACACAATGCCTAAGGTTGAATGCTATACTTATGCCATTTTCTACTTATTTTGCTATTTCTACCCCAAGAGTAGACAAATACAGACCCTCTTTCTTATCACACTCAGACTGACATATAGATTATAAGAGTATCTGGTATGTTTTGCTCTTTCGTATATTTTCTGTTTTGATTGGTTAACCATTTATGTTTGACATTAATATCATAAAAAGTCCTAAAAGCTGACTGGTCAAAACACCAATATTTACATGCTTAAAGGATATGTGTGCAGGGTCTATGGGAGCCTCTTATATTTTTTAATGTACCATTTTGTGTGATCTATATATCTTTAAAAAAAGGAAAAAAATGATTAAAAATATAAAGGGTGTATGTGTGTATATATGTTGAAATTATACATGTCAAACATGTTTTGAATTACAAATGATTGAGACCTTAAATTTGGTATATCCATTCAATAGAAGTCATAAATTCCTTCTAAAGTTGAAAAATAGACCTTTCAAATTTTATTTCTTGTAGATAAGAGAAGTATACAAATATACAAATGCAATATACAAATGCAGTACAGTGCTAAGCACATGGGCTCTGGAATCAGCTAGGTCCTGGGTTCAAATGGAGACACTGCTACTTACCTGCTGGATGGCTTTGGGCAAGTTACTTTATCTTTTCTATGGCTCAAATTTATCATTTGTAAAATCAGTATATGGTTCAACTGCTATAGCAAAAACAATAAAATGATACTGAATTAAATAAGATAGAAGTTTATTTTTCTCTCAGATAATAACTCTGCTCATAAGCAGTCTAGGATTGAAATAGTTCCTCTAGGGTACCAGGGACAGGGCTCGTTCTATCATGTTGCTTTGCCATTTTCAATATATAACTTCCATATTTTGTTCCAAAGAATGCTGCCTAAGCTCTAGTTTCATGTTTACATATTTGCCAGTGGGAAAATGAATAAATGAAAAGGAAGTGAGGTAGACCAAAAAAAGGGTCACTGTTCTCCACCCTTCCCTGTATCTATGTCCCTTTACAACATGACTTGCTGCAATTCCTAGATAGTCAATTTTCCCACCCTTTGAATATGTGCGGTCTTGTGATTTGCTTTAACTAATAAAATGCAGCAAAAATGACATTGTGAGAGTTCTGAATCACAGTCTCATGAGGTCTTGAACTCTTCTGCTTGTTCTCCTGGAACCTGCTAGCCACTGCATAAACAAGCAGAGACTAGTCCACCGGATGAAAAAAGATGTGGAGCCCCACTGCTCCTATGGCTCCAGCTCACAGTCAGTCCCCCAAGTAGCTGCCAGATTACCACAACTGCCAGAAGAATCAAACAACTGATCCTGGCCCAAATTGTCAGCTGCAGAACTGAGTAAAAATAAATGGTTGTTATTTTACCCCACTAAGTTTTTAGTGGGTTTGATAGTCAGCAAGAGAAAAAAGGAAAGACATAACTTTCTTCTGATAAATAAAACCTAGGAAGCCCATCGTGGAGGCACCCATGCTATGCCCCACATCAGCAAGACCAAAAACCTAAGCAAATCACTATTTCCTATAAATGCCTGACTCACCCAGAAAATCAAATTTACATACAGCCAATTAGTTATCGCCAACTAACTTCATCCATCCCAAGCAACACCTGCACAAACCATTTTAGGAAACATAGTCCAAGCTAACCAATAAAATTTATCTCCCAATGTACTTGTGTATTCTACCTGTAAAAATTAATTTCTCTCTTTGTTTCCCTATTTCATGAATCGATTCACTAAAACTCTGAGATCCAACCAAAATTTGCTCAAGCTTTTATTTGAACATCTTCTAAGCTATGGCCTGGAATCTTCACGTATCACTTCCATCCATTTGCCAAAGATAATTTAACCTTCTGGCCACCCTAGCTGCAAGGGAATCTAGGAAATGTAGTTTTTAGGTAGATGGACATCCTGTGTCCAACTACACCTAAGTTCCTACTATTGTTAAAGGATAAAGGGGAGAATCTATAGCGAGGGTTAAGTAGTAGTTTATGCCATCTCTCATTCTTCAGTTTGTTATGAAGATTACATGAGAACACAATTGCAAACTCCTCGGCCCCAGTGACTTGGAACTTCAAAAGGGCCCAATAAATATTTGCTGTTATTTATAGTCAGAATCAGAAATAGACAATATTTGTTTAAATAGTCACAAAGAATAATCTGCCATCACAAATTCTCCAGACACATTTCTGGTTTGGGAGGAGGTAACCTCTGTCTCCTCTCAAACTGAAGTCAGGGACCACATTGGAAGAAGATCATGGAGAGAACATAAAGAATGACATTGAAACACTGTGTCTTCTGATGTGATGTGGACAAAGCCTGGGTGTCTCCTAGAAAAGATTAGATAGAGTCGATGGCATAAAGGCAGAGGACAGGACTAAAGGAAGTCCGTTCAATTCTATTATCTGTCACCGTGTAATAAATAGAGAATGTCACCGGGCAACTGTTAGAAATCAGAGAAGAAAGGATTTTTTCCTCCTATTTCTCTTTTTCTTTTTTTTTCCCATAAAAAAAGAAGAAAAAGGTGGTGTATTAGTAAACAATTTTGGTCTTGAGCAGAGAAAAAATCGGTGCCTTTCCTGTGGTCAATTTATGTCTCTTCCCTATTTTAAAGTAAAATAAATGAAAATAAGCAGAATGGGAGATGGACTGTGTAGGAAACTGACAGAAATGAAACCTAAATGTAAATCTTTTGAAAACAGCACAAGGGACGCATATAATCCTCCATAAAATATAATTGTCATTTATTGGTAAGTTCAATTATCACCTAATGATAGCTGTAAAACAAATAAGCAACTAATAAATAGGCTTTAATCATGAACACAAGTTTATCTCTATTTTCCATACACCACAATAATTTGACTGAGCCTGTGGTTTCTTTAGATATCTGACGTTCTGAATTTTCCTCCAGACTACTGGATGGCATTACACTTGGTAAATAGTTATCATTGTTGAAATCTGTGTGAATAGTTCCTCTCTAAGTCCAGAGCTGCTGACAATTCAGAATTTGCTATTACAGGTCAAATCCTGAAACAACCTGAAAAATATAAGTAAGAGACCCTGGATGGAAGAAAGATTAAATAATCAATAAGTAAAGTGGCACTTGCACAAAAGAAGGAGACAGCAGTGAGATGGAGGGCAGGCATGGGCCATCTTGTGTGTAGCAGTATTTATACAATATGTCCAATTGAAATGCAAGGAAGGGCTCAAGGTCAACAACTAGAAAATCAGAAATCCTTAAGAAAGGCTTTGTGAGGAGCCATATATGGGTAAGGACTAGGATCTGAGAGCAGGGTGAGCCAGAGAATACAAAGGATATTCCAAATGGGTGGAGAAAAGGAGCATAAACCAGTATAATGGCATTGAAGAGAAAAAGAAAATGGAAGGCCCTAAAGCAGGGCTTTTAGGAATATTTATTTTATTCAGAATGATTAAGAAGCAAATACCCCTGTCACCCATACAAGCTGATATTCTAAAATATGAAAAATTGTGAGGCTAATTCTATCAAATGACTAGAAAATAGTAATACAGGAAAAATCAAAACAAAGATTAAAGTGTGATGCCCAAGAGATATAAATCAGCAATTCCTAAGGATATTCAAAGGAGTACTAGTTTCCCCTGAGGTTAACAGACATCACATAAACCGCAAAAACTATGAGAGTGTCAGGCAACATGGGGTTGAATAGATTACTTTACTGGAGAGAATATTCAGAGCTATTGTGCACTGTGGCACTGTAAAGAGAGAGAGTAGGGTGTTATAGATTCCTGTTGTTTATTCTTCCCAGGGTCCTTTCTCCCCTTTTGGTAAAGCTGCCCACTTTTCCTCTGGGGAACAAGAAGGAAGCTTGATTTGGGACTTTCCATCAGAGTGCTCAAATTTTTTCCCTCTCCCAAACTGTTGGACATATGACCCAGCCTAAGCCAATCAGGCTCCTCCTGAGAAATTGCCACTTTAGGAGTAGGACACAAAGACAAATTCAGTGCCATGAAGTGTCACTCCATTTTCCCGCCTCTTCCCAAGCTCTGGTGGTTCAGTTTACCCTGAATGTTCTGAGGTACTCCACATGCTTCCCTTGAATTCTATTCAGCTTAGTAACCAAATTATTTGTAACACTTCACAACACATTTGCCTATAGATGTTCTCTCTCTCTCTCTTTCTCCTTATTTCTTTCAGAAAAATAACCTGATAACACAAGCTATCTTCAGAAGACACACAGCTCTAGATATTAATGGAGGAGTCTGAGAACATATTAAGGTGACATAAACTGGACTCGGTGCTGATATTTACAAATTGGGAGTAATTAAGTAAAGAACAATAATGGATCCCTCTCTGTGTTCATGTCACACAGGGATAAATGTTCTTGCTAGTGATGGTGAAGCCACCACACAAAGATATGGTATTGGTACCATGGCTATCAACAGCCACATGACTCCTTCTCTGGAAGAAATGTGAGATCCACAGCAAGGAATAGTATTTACCAGGGCATCATCTTCAGAAATGACTATAAAAGGGAACCTTGCACTTATTACAATCTTCCGGGAGAACAATAATATTTAGTTAAGTGAAGAGTCTCCCTCAGTCAGGAGGGATGTGGTGGGAGGAGAAGGGGGAGAGCATTCCTTGGAAGACCCCTCCCAAAGCCTAGTCATGGTTGGTATGTATATTTTTGAGGAGCCCAATAGCTCTTTAAGTATATTCAATTAAGAATGAAGAATTAAGTAAAACTGTCCTAAGATGGAGGCACAGCACTACTAGCTATGCCTTTGGAAAAAGCCCTAGACCAAAAGGGGGAAATGATAAATACAAATGAGTTTTTATGGCTAAGAGATTTCAAACTGAGTCAGGAGGTCATTCCAGAAGGGACGCTTGTGCGTGTCTCAGCAGGATCTCATTGACTGCCACAGTAAACTGTGCCTCAAAAAGCCAGGCTCCTGAGGGATCCAGAGATACCTAGACACTATAGGCAGAGCAGACAAGCTCAGGACAGACACAGGTCATTACACATTTTGTCAAAACCTATAAAATTGTGCAGTGCAAAATGTAAATTATAATGTAAACTATAGAACATGGTGAGCAGCAATGCTTCAATACATGTTCATCAATTGTAACAAATGTACCACACTAACATCAGATGTTATTAAGAGGGGAAAATGTGAGGGGGAGTGGGGTATATGAGAAACCCCCATCTTTTTGATGTAACATTTATGTAAGCTAATGCTTATTTAAAAATGAAAAAGATTAAATTTTAAAAAATAGAGGTACAGCATATAAATATTCCTTAATATGAAAATGGCAGAAAGGGGAGAGTACAAGTGGAAAGAAAGAATAGAAGGGTGCTAAGAGTACACGTGCAAATAATTTTAATTCTATATATGTGTTTCTACAATGATAAGACCAAAAACAACAACGATAATATTCATATTAATAATAGCAAACACGAAAATAGCACTTGGGTTCTATTCAATGCACATTACAAATCATTATCCCCATTTTACAGATGAGAAAACTGAAGCAGGAAGATCAGCTAAGTTTAACATCCCCTCAGCTAATGTTTTTATCCTAACCTTTCTTCCTCTTCACCCCACAAAAAATGCAAATATGATAAAATTTGTGATGATAGTTTTGTTGCAAGAACTTTGTAGATAAGTATGTAAGTATATATGTATACACGTATATACATACACAGTATTCAAAAATTCAAAAAGGCTGTAATGAAAAGGAATGAATAATATTAATAGATGAATTGAGGCCCTGAAGGAGATAGGAAGGAGAGATGAAGAACAGCCTTTAAGAACATTCGGGACTCATCTTCCTATAAGCCTGGTAGACAAGCATGGGCTAAAAGGAAAGTGTTTTATCAGGAACTCTGGGGGATTTCATGCCTGAAAGTACTTCTTGGAGAGGTATGACACAGAGCATTCTGGAAAAGAACATTTGTTTTATCTGTTTATTGAGTCTTTTGGTGAGGATTAGCTTCCCCTTTTCTAAAACTCTATACTTTATCCATGGAAGATATGGATATTTGTCTATGATGGAAGTTAAATGAACCTTTATGGAGCAACTTAGTTACGTGTGGTTGCACTTTGTTTACACAAATTCTAACTAATAGCTCTTTTCAGCTCTCACAGAACTACTTTGGCCAATTTTACAATTTTATTAATTTTATTAAACTTTCAATTTGTTCAAGGCTGTGTCAAGAGCGCCAATGTCTTTAATTTTTATGCTGGGTTCATGAAGAGTGTTTCAAAAATGGAAGTCACCTGGTCCCAAACTTAGATGACCACTGAAGCTAGGCAAGTACCATAAGTAAATGAATCAATTTTGGAATGGGAAACATTGTACAGCTCTTTCAGTGTGCCTCTCATTTTCCCAGTTTTCACAATGGCATGAATACAGAAAATAATCTACTTTCAGAAAAGTTACAGCAAAAGTGCTATGATAATGGTAAATCAACATGGGGCTTAGTCTCAGAAAGATAATAAGAGTAAGTAGGCTCTGTCAGCAAACTAGCAAAAGCATGATCATCTAAAGCTGTCAGCTGCTACTCAGCCTTATCTATTCGTGCCATGCCTGCAATACAGTTCCCTGTGTTGTCAGAAGTTCTTAATTTTTAAGCAAAATGTGGTAGATAAGAAAAATGACCCAATTCTCCCCCACCCCTCCCTGTATCCATGCTGTTTACCAAGTAACTATACGGTGCCTTCAAACTCTGACTATAGGCTTGCCCATGTCATTTGTGCCAACAGAACGAAGCACAAATGACATATATCTGTTCTAAGCCTAGAGCTCAAGAGGTCTTCCATGTTTCTGTTGGTTCTCTTTTACTTCTATCATCAACACAAGAATGCCTGGTTGAGGATGTGGATCAATTGTGATAGCCTGATGAGTAGGATGGACCAGATATGGAGAAAAGACTATCACCCCTGGGGATGACCAGCCAAGATCAGTGAAGCCAGGTGACTAGCCACTAAATGATCCCAAATGTGAGAGCAATAAAATTTCTGCTGTATGCCCCTGAGGTTTTGTGGTTGCTTGCTATGCAGCATTATCATGGTAATGGGTCTCTGATACATAAACCCAAAAAACCAGATTCTTAGTGAAATATTCTGATTTTTTAAAGTTAGCTATTATTCAAGTTTTTAAAATAACATCAGTTTAAACACAAACTTTCTATGAGTCAGTGCTAGACCACTGAGCAGTATTTCATGTTCTGTTCTATCTGAGCCCTTTATTTTAAAATTAGGAAATGACTGAGAGAGAAAATCTCTTTCCCAGAGCCAAATAACTGGACCTCGGAAGCAGGAATTCACCTACTCGGGTCACTTGTTGTAAAGCATCATACTGCCCTCATTGGAATGCTCGTATATTTTCAGATTCTCCATCATTCCTGCCACTTCAATTTTGTCCAAACGCTACACCCACATGAAGAAATCCCTTCATTCATCTCCACCAGGCTCAACTGAGCCCTGTTAGCTACCATCTTTTGAGAAGGGGATGTAAATTTTACATTTCCCAGAAAAGGAAGTACTTCTAGATATGTTCTTGTGGACACAAACTTAGCATATTATTTCAGCATTAAACTCACACTGCTGGCCTCCACAAAACAAATGAATGAATTCTACTTCTACTTTAAAAGGAAATAATTATTATACGATGCTAAGGCAAAACTCCCATGAAACCTAAATGACGTTGAACTTGGCCAAGCGAAAACAATATATGAGATGAGTTGAAAGGCAAATTCTAATAGGGCATTTGTCCTTTCATTTAGAAAAGCAGAGTTTCTCTCTTATGGAGTTACTAAAGGAGAACCCATATTGAAAGTTGTCGTTATTGTTTTAGCTGGGATTCGTAAAGTGACTGAACAGCTGCGCACTTTAGTAGATCTAACCTAAATACCTGCTCCTTGTATTTTTGAGTTAGGAGATATTTATGTTATCAATTCAACTTTATACAAACCATCAGGAAGAATATTCCCTGTAGCTCTGTTGACTCAAAATAATGACTTGTAAGGGAGCTCTAATGACAGAACATGGGGCAATTATAGACACAGCATGAGGCTTGGAATAACTGTGTGATGTATTTGTGCAGTTGATTGACCTCATGTACAAGGTCATTTGTGCCGCACTATTGTAGTTGTGGCCTATGCCTCAGGGTACATGTTTTATTAATTTCACTATAAACAACAGATTAGATCAGATTGCTCAAAGAAAACACAAAGCTGCACCAGGGCTTGATGGATAAGTAATGGTACCTTGGAGTCTATGAGAAGGAACCAACAAAAATCTTTCGAGGATGAATGAGAAGTTAGAGTAATCAATATGCAGTGTTACTGCATTTCTATTCCTGGGATAGCTAATACAATGTACATCCTCTTGCATTTTTACATAATTGTAATGGCTGTTGGGAAGACATAGCATTCACTGTAAAAGGAGAAAGGGATAGGATAACAAAGACAGAACAAGAATTCAATATAGAATAAGGTTTCTCTGAGATGTCCATAGATTGTATTACTTTAAAGCAAAACCATTTGGCATCCTCTCTTTTGTACATGTCACTTTGAAAAACACTCCTATTGGGAAAGGGGGAAAAAAAGTCTTTTCTGATGAGTTGTCTATAATTCCAATTCCAAAAATCCTTACATAAATTGTGAGAGAGGGATAAAAGATGTGGAATATAGGAAAAAAATTGTTTTTGTTATCAATGTTAATGTCTATAAAAAAGGAACAAATTCTCTTGTTTATATTGTGTACAAAACTATAAAAAGAGTTCAAGTACATAACAAAATTGCAGACTGACTTAAGAAACAACATGTTGAAACAGCAACAATCCTCCAAGTGCAATAACTAAGACCAATAAGGAAGGATGGTCCAACAATGAGCCCTTGATGCTAATCACTATGCTTGTGGGCCTGTGGGCCTGACATAAGAACTATGTCTAGATCTGCAGGGTGCCTAAGAGTTACCTCCTAAGAACCTCCATGTTGCTCAAATGTAGCCAGTCTGGAAGCCAAACTCAGCATGTAAATGCATTGCCTTCCCCCCAGTGTGGGACATGACTCCCGGGGATTAGCCTCCCTGGCAACAAGGGATTACTACCAAGTACCACCTGATGATGTGGCTGGAGAATGACCTTGAATAAAAGGGTCAACTCAGACCAGGAGAATATCTCAGCCTACATGTAATATCAGGAGTTAAAAATGCTTTTTGACCCTGAATAAAAGGGGGAAATAGAAAGGACAAATGAGTTTATATGGCTGAGTCTCCAAAAAAGAGCCAGGAGGTCATCAGAAGGTCTCCCTTATGCACACCTCAGCAGATTCCCAGAGACAGATAAAACAGATACAACCCCAGGTATTGATTCTTGTCAGAGTTACAGAGACCCACAGGTTCTATGGTAATGGCAGATGGACTTCAGGGCCATGTCAGTTGCCCCTAATTTGGAGTTTGTGGTCCCGAGTGTGATGGAGTTGGACCGAGGTGTGATCTTTGTTCACAAGCCTCTCCTTTCACTTTTACCAGACCTGTTGTTGGCCCTGGGGTTTAGTGTATACTCAGGGGACCTGAATCTCTGGACTTTCCATGTCATAGCCAGGCCCTGAACCTCAACAGACTTGCAACTCACACCCTCTGGTTTATTGGACTTACCCAGCCAGCTAACAGGGAGGTGAAGAAGGTCAACCACCACACCAGGCAGCCAAGACTGCCTACAACTGCAAACAGGAGAATTGCATCCATCATCCAAGTGGAATTGAAGCATCCTCTTGATACAGAGGTGGAGTGGACATAACCATCCCAGAGTCCACAGAATAGAGGAATAGAATATAGATTAGAGTGGACTTA
Organism: Dasypus novemcinctus; assembly: GCF_030445035.2. NCBI lineage: Eukaryota > Metazoa > Chordata > Mammalia > Cingulata > Dasypodidae > Dasypus > Dasypus novemcinctus. The sequence goes on along the minus strand of NC_080702.1, from coordinate 10,130,730 downwards.
CTGATACTCTATTCTGGAAGTAATGTGATTAGTAATGGAAGTAAATGCAGCACTTTAGATGGAGAAAGTGGCCATGGTAGCTGCTGAGGGTGGGAATGGGAAGAAGAGATGTGATGTGGGGGCATTTTCAGGACTTGGAGGTGTCCTGGGTGGTACTGCAGGGACAGTTACTGGACATTGTATTTCCTCCCATGACCCACTGGGTGGACTGGGGGAGAGTGTAAACTGTAATGTGGACCATTGACCATGTGGTGCAGCAGTGCTCAGAGATGTATTCACCAAGTGCAATGAATGTCCCATGATGATGGAGGAGGTTGTAGTTATGGGAGGAGTGGGGTGAGGGGGGCAAGAGGGTATATGGGGACCTCATATTTTTTAATGTAACATTAAAAATAAATTAATTAAAAAAGAAACAACATGAATAACTAGCATGTATGCAATTTCTCAGATTACAATTTCTCAGATACAGCTTTGAGTCTAAACTGCTGAAAAGAGGCGTTCCAAAATATTGATTTCATCAGCCTTGGTTGTTTGCTAATAGTACCATCTAGTCAACTTGCCTCACATTTCAAAAATGGTTGTTATTAAACCCTATGGAAGCCTTGATAAAAAACTTGAAATCAGTGCTCTCTAAATGATATTAGGAACCACACATCTCTGGTCTTCTATTATTGCAGCATATAATGTTTGAGAAAGTACAACTAGTATCTAACATCAAACAAGGAAGCTTCTTCCTCAGGGTACTCAAATAAAGGGTCTCCCTAACATAATATATGCAAACACTGATTAAAAATAGGAATAGGGGAATCTATTCCAAATTTCATCTTGATTGAGAATTTTTGACTGAAAATAGTTCATAAGTGAAACTACAGTTAATATAAAAGTTCTTATAGGCAGGGACAAGCTGCTGATGGTTTCCACAGCTATTTTGTTCCAGATATTAGAGAAAGAGTAGGAAATGTATGATCAAACATACAGCACTTTTTAAAAATTGATTTTCAATAGGCCATGTTTTAAAAAACAAATAATTTCTCTTCAAGACACCAGTCAAATAAAATATACTGGTTTTAAACAGTATGTAGAAGAATAATCATACATGGATTTTCACAGAGAAAACTGATTTCTGACTGAAAGCTCTTGCTTGAGGTATGATGATTTCTCTCCACTGAAACAATATATTTTACTAACTTAGGAGTAATAAATAAGATGCAGGCAATCCCAATAAAACAAGGATAGCACATCTGATTATCAATCTTAAATCACTTATATTCAATTTAATGTTTTAACAGCTCTACTAGCTCTTTTTCCTCAACCTAAGCAAAAGAGAGAACTTTCAAAAATAAAATAGATAATGGTATTATTTTATTGGTATATGTTTTAAAGAAGTATATATTCACTTATTTTAATGCCCATGAGTTAGAAAAATAAAGTCATTTTCATGATATCAAGCATTAGAACTTGGATGATGCAGATACAAGTTTTGTCTTATAATATTTTAAGAATCAATCTGTTTCAGCTTTATGTTTGTTTTAGTTGAAAAATATTGGGTAAAAAGTTTGCAATTTGGACATTTTTTTTTGCTGGAAAGTATCTAGTCATCCTTCATCCAGTAACTGTAAGATGTGCCTCCTCTGGCCACTACTTACCGAATTTTCAGGTCATGCATTTGGGGATGTTAGTGACTCCACCTCTGACATGTTATTCAGATTTGGACAATCACAGCTCCTTACTTTTCCTGGCTATAGTAATCCTTTCAAAACAGAGTATCTGACTCAGTTAAGATCCTTTAGAGTCAAACCCTGCACATTTTCTGCTCTAGAGGGTAACCAATCATGGGAGGAGATAAATCAAGTGGAGAAGAATTGAGGTACCCCATCTGAGAGCCAGCACTAAGGCCCTAGACATGTAACTGGAGCTCTATTGGTCCTCTGAGCCTAGCCCATTCACCTAGCCAAGCTCACATAGAGCAGAGCCAAACTACCTGAATTTCTGACAAACAGAATCATGAGTAATAAAATGGTTGTCAGATGCCACCAACCTTTTAGGTGGTTTGTTATCCAGAAATAGATAAAAGATACATTGTCTATTTGATAGAGAAGCCAAAGTAGTCTCACTGATGAAGTGACATCGGGGCAGAAACCTTAATAATATGGAGAAGCAAACCATGCTAAGACTAAGCATTCCAGGCAGACAGCTATAAAGCTTAAATGACAATGTATTCCAGAAATGCCCAAAAATTTACTAAAGCTGGAGGGATATAGATGAGGACTAGAAGGAGTCAAAGTCAGTGAATAAGAACCAGAATTTAGTCCAGAGAAAGGAACTTGGATTTTGTTTTAAGTATGAGTCTGGGTCAAGCACACTACTCCATAACTTTCATGTTTCATGAACCCGTATATTCTTTTTCACTCTCTCTAGGTTTGTTGAATTTAGAGCTGAAAGAGTCCTAATTAATACCATCAATTTACCCTGATGATGAGTTGCAGGGTTTTCATTTGCCAAAAGGCTGCCAACACAAAGTACCAGAAACGTGTTGGCTTTTATAAAGGGTATTTTTTTGGGGGGTAAACCATACAGTTTCAAGGCTGTGAAAAATCAAACTCAGGGCACCATATGAAGTGTTTTCTTGCTCACGTCAGCTGCTGTGTGTTGAAGCAAGATGGTAGGTGATCTCTGCCTAGTCTCTGCCTTTCCCTTTGGGCTTCCAGAGCTCAGTTAAGGGCAACCAGGCATAGGGCTTATCTCTTACTGGGACTCCTCAGGCTTGGCTCCCCAGCTTTCTTCCCAATTTGAGGTGCAAGTTATCAGCAAATGACTTATCTCTCTGGGGGCCTCAGATGCTTGAGCCTCCCCTTTCTGCCACTTAGCAGGATTGAAAATGGCAGCTCTCTCTTTTCCTGAATGTCTCCATTTTTCAACAGACCCGTAAGAGGGTGGAGACTCAATATGAGTCTCACCTCACTGAGGTAGTCCAATTTTAAAAAGGTCTCATACCTTTTTACAGGTGTGGACCAGTTCACAAACATAATCTTTTCTCTTTTGGGGATTCATAAATTAATTTCAAACTGCAACAAAAAAACAAAAAAGAAAAAAATCTCTTTTTGAAATTTGTAAATAAAATTTCAAACTGCAACAACAAATGAAAGTATTTTTATACCTTCCCTTGAATTCTTAGGATAGTACTCCATTAAATATAAAAGACCAGACAAACTTTATCCTAATATATAAGTTCTGCACAAAAATGGGTTCCCCCACCAGGAATAGCATACTGAAGGGTCTCTAGCATGTTCAAATTTGGTTGATTAACATATATAAGTATTTTAGAACTTATTTAAATTACAGTTCTAAAACATATTTTTAAAACATTTATTCAAGGAGAAAAGTAAAATATTATGGCATGCCTGAAGCACCATTCCATGAAACCATGATTGAAAATCACGATTTTAATTTCAAAGGCAGATGTTACTCCATTTTGTTTTTAATGTTTCAATTTCACAGAATGATGAAAAACTGAGTTGAAGAGAGACCAACAGATGGAAGAAATCAACTTATATTTTATATATTGCACACCCACAGTGCCAGTCTACTTAAAACATTTGAAACTATTGGAAAAATCATTTTGAGAGTCCCAAATACTTCAGATGCCAACCTCCATCTCCACACATAAGAAATTCTTATTTTCATCTTGCTTTCACTGGAACCAGTCTAATTCCATTTTCAATGTGAATTGTAATTTAAATTGCTGCCCTACATGCCTGAAGGTGACTTAGAAGGGAATAAAAGAGGGAATAATTGTGATATCGATAAGCTTGGTAACATCTGTCAAACAAACAAAAAGAAAATCCTGTAAATGTGATTGACTCCTTATTGTGATACATCCAGTTGAAAAGCTGAATCAAAAATAATTGTGATGACACAGAGATTTAACATAACACTGAAAAGCATTGTGATACGATTTTGCCTATTTAAAAGTATATGTAATTGCAATTTCCATTTTTGACTACACATGCAAATAACAGGTCTATATTCTTGATATATGGAATGTTTACTCATTATTTACTTTTGTACATTTCTAATTCTCATATATCTAAGAATTTTGTGTTGCTAAGAATGCTTTCTGTTTCAAGTAACAAGAAAAGCAAATCAAATTGGATTTAGCAAAATAAAAAAATACTTATTAAAGTATTTAACTAAAGATTCTAAGATTTCATTCATGAATGGAGCTGGGTCCTTAAATATGTCTCTCTCCATCTCAGATCTACTTTCCTATGCACTGGCTTCATTCTTAAAAAGATTCTCTTCATGAGGTATCCCTTCCAGTTCAGGAGTTATATTCTTTCCAGTTTGAATCCAGTAAAAAAGTAAATGTCTTTCTAACCCTCCAGCAAAATTCCTAGGATTACTTTGGATGGGTCCTGTGCTTGATCCTTAAGTAATCACTGCAACTAGGAGGATACAATGCACTGATTTGTCAGGTCTAATACATTACTGAGCCCTTTAGCCTTGAGTAAACTCAACTCCTGCAATGGTGGAAATTTAGCTTATTTGTTTTATATTCATTACAGACATAGATGCAAGGAATATTCTCACTTATGTCTTTGCATTATTTACTGATTAGTTTAATAGAATAAATTCTGATATTGCTATGTCAAAGCTTATACATATTTTAAAGCTTTTTAAAAATGTGCAAAATTGCCTTCCAGAAAAGTGGTACTAATTCATACTTCAATGAGTAGTGAATGAATTTTCCTTTACATATTTTCATCAGATCTAGCTATTATTATTATATTTTGCTGATCTTTGCCGTTTTGAAAAGCAAACTATTTCATGTTTATATATCCTTGATTACCAATGAAGCTAAACATAATTTTATGTTCCTTCACCATTTGCATCTGGCTTCTTAATTGGTTATTTTTATATTTCCCATTATATACTGGATTATTGGTTATTTTTATAACTTATTTATAAGAACCCAATGTATGTATTCACTCAGTTGTTTAAAATATATAATTGAGCTTTATGATAGGAATAATGGCATAGGAATTCAGAATACAAAAGCTAACAAGCACATGAAAATCCCTAGTCTAATATATATTTTTGCAACAATATAAATATTTTGAAATTTCCATCCCAAAGCAAGTTGAAAGAATTGTGTAACACCACCAGCATAATGTTCACATAGTTTCATAAATTGCTATACTTTGCCATTCTCTCTCTTTACATACACACACATACACACGAGGCATATAAGAATGCACAGACATTTTTGTTGAACCATTTGAAAGTAAGTTGCAGATATTGATACTTTCCCCCTAAATACTTCAACAAATACCACTAACAAAACTGCAGCACAATGGTCATATCAAGAAATTTAACTTGGATGATATTATCTATAAAGAGTCTATATTCAAACTTTTCCAGTTGTCCTCAAATTATTCTTTATTGTTTTTTAAAAAATCAAAGATCCAATTAGAGTCATGAATTACATTTAGTTGTACAAATGTAATTTATTTGTCATGACTCTTTATTCTCCTTTAGATTAGAATTTTTTTTCTTCTTTCATGAAATAGATATGTTTGAAGCAGTGAGGCCATTTTTCTTGTAGAATGTTTCACAATAGGGACTGGTGTGATTCCAGATTAATGTGTTCTTCATGCATAGATTAAGATTAAACATTTTAGGTAAAAATACCATATACGTGATGTTGTGTAGTTGCCATTATATCATTTCAAGTGGCATACGATGTTCATTTGTTCCATTATTGGTGATGCCCAGTTTGATCTTTTAGTTCAGGTGGTGCGCAACAGATCTCTCTATGATGAAAGTGCCTTTTTAAGATTAAAAGTCTTTAAAAGTAATCTGGGAGAATTCAACCAATACTGATTATTTTGTTCCCCGGCAACTTTGTACTCTATGGTTTGAGAATCTATCTATACTACTTACCTACTATCAATAATTATATGGACAGTTTAAAAAGGTTGATTTTCTAATTTTATCATTACTTTTACACTTAGTAGCTAGAATTCTTCCATAAAGAAAAATTTCCCATACCTCTCATTTGAGTATTAGTATGCTTCCATAGATTCATTTTTATCCATTGTATCATAATCCATATTAATTATTATTATGGTGATGCTCAATGCCAATGGTAGTGCCAGAAAAGCCAGCTACTATGTCTTTCAAAATGTCCTGTTTGTCTTTGAAAACTTTCTTGATTTCTTCAACAAGATATCCCAGGTTCAACTTATACTTTCCATATCTTTGTCCTAGAACCGTCAATTTCTCCAAGAAGCCTTGGTTACTTTTAGTGAAGAATAATGTTCAGAAACCAAGATCTTGGTGCTCAGTAATGTCATTCATTCTACTTCCTTTTAGCAGCCAGAGAAGAAAATATATTTCAATAATCAATTTATCCTACAAAAAACCCTAATACCACAGGCTTCAAGATTATACCCAATTCCATATTTTCCTCATTTCTCCCCCAGTGAGAACTATAGTTCCTAACATAAATGTATATACTTAAATGTTCTATAACATTCCAAAAAAATCAGACTTAATGTACAAATATTATACCACACACAAAAAACCATACTCTGTAAATTTTTTAAGTTTTTCAATTCTTATTACTCTTACAATATATTCACTGTGGGTGAAGAGTCTGAAAGCTGCTTAACTAAATTACTTTTTTTCTGGGTAGTTATTTTAAATGCATTTAGGTTCATTTATCTATTTGAATTCAATTGAGTGACTTTTCACCCTTTCTGATTTACTCATATTTTGAATATTAAAACATTGACACAGTACAAAATCAAAGCTTTGGAAGAAGTATTTTCAGAGAAGTCTTACCTATATCCATATCCTTTCCACTTATTCCTACACACCTCCTATAAATAACAGGAGTATTCTCCCAATTCCTCCCTTCCATCCTTTGGACCATTGTTGTCAGACATTTTACTTTTACGTATGCTATAGATACAAAATACTAGTTTGTTTTTGCTACTGTTACTATCTGGTTTTGCTATAGAGAGTTTATCATCTTTCAGAGCAATTAAAAATAAGAAAAATAAATTTTATATTTATCATTTTATATTCTTTTATATTGATAAATTTTTTACAATAGCTTCTAGCATCTAAAGAGGTCTCTATCCATACATCACCAAGACAACAGATTAAATAATAGAAAATCTAGACAGACAATTGGATTATGTAATATACATATAGTCAAGTGAATAATACTTGTAACTGGGATTGTGCAATAGTATTATGGATGTTAAAGGCAGTCATTGGCTTGCTACCTCCTGCAGAGAAGATGTGCCGTTGCACATGGCAAAACTTTCTTTTCCCTTCAATAATGTCTGCGTTGTTCAGGCTCAGGATTTATTGGTATACTGGAAAGTTATTTGCCCTTCTGTGATGAGAATCCAGTCTCTTCCCCATAGTGAAACTAAGAATTTCCATCCCCTTATTTGCCCTCTTCATATTGGTGAATCATATTGGATCTCAGCTACACGTGACAGAAAGTTCAATTCACATGCCTTTATGCCAAGAGGGAATTTATGGGCTTTTGTTAATGGGAAAATCAGAATGGTAGAGCTCACTGGGTATAGCTTAATGTTATAAAGAATTATCTCCACCTAGTTATTCTCTTTTCTGCTTGCTAGCTTTGTTCTTACACAGCTCTTCTCTTGTGTTTCTTTGATGACTGCATTAAATCCAGATTTTATCTTGCCTCAACCAGAAGTTCAGTGGGAATGAATGAATGCTCCTTTCCTGGAATTTCCAAAGGAGTCTTGTTGCATCAGTGATCCTGAATAAGTCATGGGCCCACCTCTGATCCAATCACTGTTGCCTGCACTATGCAAGATGATGGTTGACCCCTCTTGAGGAAGGAATGGAGTCAACTCCACTGGAAACACTTTGAACTACGTTGTATTGGGTAGCCAAGAGGAGAATTTGGATACAATTAATAGAAAATAGAAGAATGGATACAGGCATCCAAATCAATGTACATCATCTACCCTGGAAAACTAGAACAAATTGTGGCCATTTGCCTCAGCAGATTTTGGATGAACAACATAAAATAAATTTTAATAGTTTGTAATAATTTTTTTCTTTTTTTTCCCTCCAGATCATATTAAATGATTATTTTGTAAGAATTTTGGTATTTATTCAGTACTTAATTTAGTTTGGATTCATATTTACCACCTTTAGTCATCATTTCTACTCATGATATCACAATTAATTAAGCTACCAAGAGATTTTCATACTACATACAAACTGAAGAGTATAACTACAGGTAAAATGTGGACAATAGGAACCAAGGGGGAGGGGGGAGAATTCTGATCTTATGTAAATGATCCCTGTATATAAGTGAAATTAAAAAATAAATTTTAAAAGTGATTTGTGATTTATTGTTCCCATTGTTAATTATATATGCATATACATGTACACACGCGCATATACATTCCTGCATTTTACCCTTTAACTATGCACTTGAGCACTATGTAAAGATAATTTATAAATATTGAATTGCTACAACCTTCATTTATACTTAGTATTTTGAATCCAAAGTAATAACTAAATATGTATCTCTCTACATTTACGTAATTGTATTAGAAAAATTATAGGATTGGTAAAATTAAAAATACATTTGACAGGCCATGAAATCCATAAGAAATAAATATGATATCAATGCTGTATGTGCAAAGACTAAGGATATAATATAAAAATCAATTAGAATTCTGCTGGAAGTCGTGAGGAAAAATAAACTAAATAAAAAGTCTTCTTATATTCATCATCACTGGCCTGGTTGTAAATTACAGAAATGATAGAGCACAATACAATGAAGCTGAAGAAATCACATCTGACAAAGAAGTCCTTAGTAGGGATCATTAGTGTTAAATAAATATTCAACATTCGCTTTCCACTTATATTGAAATGCTGACAGGCTGAATCCCAAAGGTCCAGAGACCAAACTCACAGAAGTGTGATATTGAATTAACAAAATATGTAGAGCTCAGTAAAGAGCTTCAGTTCTCAGATCCTGGGGTCAGATGAAAAGAGAGAAATATGCTGAGAGGTCTTTAAATATTGTTTCTTTTCCTACCCCATCTCAAAGAGAATAAGGTGAAAATCACTTTGCACCCTCAGTAAGCCAATGGGCTACTGAACTTGCTGAGCTCCTTACAAAAATGCACTGCCAGTTCCAAATGTGTTTTAATGTTAGAGGTCACACAGTATACTCTTATCTCTACCAAGATTTCAGGATCCCCCCAGTTCTCTGGATAATTCTCATTAAGGAGACATCTAGTTGACCAAAAGGAGAGAAAAGGAAAAGATAGTGTTAACTCTTGCGGGAAGTCTCCTCTAAATAACAAGAACCCAACCCCAGTATGGAAGGGTCAAGTGGTAAGAGGGTGAAATTTGGAGTCAGAACCTTTACACCCACCAATTGCTGACTGTTGACTTTGTCAACTTGCTGGACTTATCTGAGCTTGAGTGTGATCATCCATAAATGGGGTAATTATTACAACTTCACAGGTTTGCTTGGAGCAAACAATCTAAACTTTGGGGAGAATTCTTGTTTGACCTGAAACTGTGTGGACAAAAAATATACACTTGTACTCTTTTGGGTAGGTAGAAATACCATTCACTATTCTTTTAGTACACCACTGTCAAGCAGTGCAAAAAGCTAGCATGTTAAATGTTGTTTATCTTTCATTTTGGATATTTGAAAATGCATTTTATGTATATATACAGTGATTCCCCATCCACTCCTCTATATCCAGTGCAGAAAAAGACCATCCTCTTACTTCCACTATGCTTTTAAAAAACCTTGATGTACCTTCATGTTTCTGAGTATCAGTTAAGGATTTGGAGCAGAGGACTGCCAGGAAGCAACTTATTTTACCTCAGCACCCAAGAGATTATTTTCACTATGTCAAAATTATCTTATCCAGTAAGTAGAAGAGGGAAAGAAACTTTTCCATTTAATCACTTCTTTGATTTGTATCAGCTGCTTTGCTTTGCCAATGCCAAGCACAGTTAGAAGAGTTGGAAGGTGAGAGATAGCAGAACATTAAGTTCTGTGTGGCTTACAGATGCAAAGCAAAGCATCTTTATTGATATGCTTTTTAAAGAGTTTGCTGAGGTGGAATTCACAGTTGTGAATGGAAAGTAGAAAGCCCTTTGAAAATGAGAGATAAAATTCAAAGTCAGTCTCCCACAAACCAGTCTTTCCTCTACTCCCACCTTTTTGGAAATCATAAATCATTTATCTGGATTTGTTCACTGTATGCTGATGGTATCTCACCTTATCACTGTCTAAAAGAACACTTCAAAAGCATATTTTAAAAACAACAATTTATCTTCTCTTGTCCTGGAAGTTAATTTGAGCCCCCAATAGTCTATTTGAAAAAAAAATGTGTAAGTTGCAATTTTTTAAAAAAATAAAAGCTAAACTGTTTTATAGCTGGCATTCGAAGCTGTTATAGTGGACACATTTTCTCTTAGGCTGGCCCACTCTGCCTTCTCAGATTTACAATTTTAGAAAACATTCAGAGCATTAGAACAAGAGTCTTAGCAGTCGTAAGCTATATTTCAGTCACATGTCCCATTTCCAAATGAGGCTTGCTCCTCTAAATGCTCTTCATACAATGGTTGCCTTCAAACTTATCTGTCACAAGAATTGTTGAAGAACTACAGAAAAGTTCCCTTATCTATTGTGAAGTTTGCTTCAGGGAAAAAAAGAAATGCAGATATATGCATACTTTAGGATTAGGACATTCAGCCCAGTTCTTTTAATGCCTGTCAACAAAAATGTCCCTAAAATCAAATAAAGTTCAGGTAGATTTCTCCTGATTCCTAGTCACAGCTGGGAGGCTTTAGATAGTCATTCTGACAATTGAAAAAGTGTCTTTCTGTGAGGGTGATAAATGTAGGATCAAGTAATATGTTCGGACATCAAAGTATTTGGTCCATATTTTGGTACCTCCTGGAAAGAAAGCTCTTCAGAAGATTTTCAGTGAAGATGTTTAGGAAGAAATTCTGAAACTTTATTTAAAGCATGTATCTCAGAAACATCAGCAACACTTAAAAACCCAGAGACCAGTAAATCCATTGTCACCACCTCATAGCAACTGAAGTTATGAGGACCCCCAAATACCCAGGAGTGTGTGTGTATACAATTACTCAGGCAGGTGTCTGTTGGCCTGTGAAGAGAATGTAACATGACTCTGAAGAAGACACAGGTCCCATTCCATGTATAATAAACAACAGGTGACTTGGTAGCTGACAGCTCTCACTGCTATAGCTGATTGGAAGACTCTAGATGTAAATGACTCTTCTCTCCAACTCTTAATCTTCACCCTTGTACCAAACAGACAACTCCTTTACATGTTTCCTCGCTCATGAATGATAATGAGAAGCCACTGGAAAGCATGCCTTGAGCCACAGCCTTTTAGCACTGGCTTTCAATATTCTGTCACTTCGACTACTACTCATACTTTCCCTTCACCTCTGCCCAAAATATCCAGCTGGAGGCCTTTTCTATTCCTCTCACATACCCCTCCATCAGTTTGATGGTTTTCCTTTCAGCATCCTAACTCCTCTTGCTCTGACAAATAGACTAGTAAAAGACAGGAGCTCATGGCTTTTAGGAAGTCCTTTCACTTAGGCGGCACAGAAGAGTGTAGCCCAGTCCATTTTTTTCCCAAAACATTCAATAGGTGCTGAGAACATTTCTGTTATTTCTTCCATTTCACACCCATCTCTCATGCAAAGTTAACTTTAACAGTATGTTCCATTCTGATGTCAACCACCAGCATGTGATAGTTAGGTCAAAGCTTATTAAGAATGATTTGATCTGGATGAGGAGAAAATTGATTGGTAATAAAATTCTGGATGATTTGCTTATTTCTAGCCTAAGGAGATATACCCATTTATTTTATGGCATAGCAATCATTTTAAGGGTGCCTTCTACCGTTAAGAACTTTTTCTTTTATTTGAGGTTTTCTTCGGTTTTGTTATTATTTTTGTTTTTGCCCTAGCACACACCAATAAGGTTTGTGATTACCTTGCAGAAGACTAGCAGAACTCATCAGAATTGCTTCATGACATATTTTTTAAGTTTCCCTAGCACAATTTGCCATTTGACACACCTGGGCATCCCCAGGTTGAAGAGCAGTCTTGGTAAATAAAGAAAAATTACATGTACTTTGCAAAAATCATTGTAATAACACCTCCTAGATATTTAGGTGTAAGGCAATATTCTCTCTTTTTTTTAAAGATTTATTTATTTCTTCCCGCTCCCCCCATTGTCTGCACTCTGTGTCCATTTGCTGTGTGTTCTTCTGTGTCTGCTTGTATTCTCATTAGGTGGTTCTGGGAACCAATTCTGCGACCTTCCAGAGTAGGCGATAGGCAATCGTTCTCTTGTGCCACCTCAGCTCCCTGGCCTTTTGCATCTCTTATCATCTCTCCTCTGTGTGTCTTTTTGTTGCCTCATCTTGCTGTGTCAGATCTCCACAGGGGCCAGCACTCCTGCATGGGGCAGCACTCCTTGCATGGGGCAGTACTCTGCATGGGCCAGCTCACCACATGGGCTACTGATGTGGCTGAACCAAAGTCCTATTCTTAACACAATTTAATCAGACATCTCAGCTGAATCTAATACAATCAAAGGATTATCATGACCAGAGGAACAGACCAGTTTACAAACATAATAACTCTTATTGGAATTCATAAATAATATAAAACTGATAAAATATCTGTCACATTTTACTTGACTACAGAGTAGCATATGAAAGTGTGTATTAATGGTTTTTACTCTCTATTTCACAAATGAATCATGCTAGAAATAAAATTATTTTATTGAACTATATCTTTCATACATGAACACATATAAACAATAAGTGTATAGTAAAGATTGTAAACTTACAAAATAAACATACATAACATAACACAGGGGTCTCACACATAACTCCTCCATGAACTCTTTGCATTAGTGTGAAATATTTGTTACAAACTATGCAAGAGCATCATCAAAATATTATTGCCAACTATAGTCCATATCTTACATTGGGTGTATTTTTCCCCCAACCCATACTATTTTTTTAAAATATATTTTTGTTACAGATATTGTGAACTTGCAAAACAATGATACAGATGTGTAGATTTCCCATACAATGCCACACCCTGGTGGAATACTTGTTACAGATTATGAGATAACATCATCAGACTATTACTACCAATTATGGTTCACAGCACACATTTGACACACTTTTTCTATCCACCTCCATTATCAACACAATACAGCTTGGCATTGATGCAAGAATATTATAGCATTGCTGTTAACAAGTCTATACACACCAATTGTAGTTATCCCATGTTTCTCCATATTTCCATCACCCTGCAATAGTGACGTGCATCTGCTCTAGCTCACAGAAGGACTCTTGCATTTGTACCCTTTACCACAATTCTCAACAGCCTCTGGGTTCACTGTGTTATTCAGTCCCTAGATTATTCTTTAGCTTTCTTTCTATTGACATTTACTTTCCCAGACTACCTTTTCCATTCACAATCCCATTTATAAACTAGTTGCTACTCACTATAATGTGTTACTATCAACTCTATCCATCTCCACACTTTTACAGTCAAGTTAATTAAAACTTCTACGTACATTAAGCATCCATTGTTCTTCTCAACCCTCCTCTTATCTCCTTATAACCTATACTCTAGGTTTTAATTCCATGTGTTTATTATTTGTATTTAGTTCATATTAATGAGACCATGCACTATTTGTACTTTTGGGTCTGGCTTACTTCATTAGTACTCGTCAGGTTTATAGTTTACATTATGGTTTACACTGTGCACTGTACAGTTTTATACACTATATATTATATATTATACATTATAATATCACTGTACATACAGGACAACTAATCTTACAGTGACAAAATATATAATGGCCTGCATCTGCCATTGCAATTTTTTACAGAACAATTCCAATACCCTAAAAATGTCCTATGTTCCATTTAGTTTTAAATAACATTGGGATTTTCAAAGTGGGATGCTATTCCCCTTTGGGAGTCAACTCTTGTGGACAGGTGAATCTAATGCTCAGATCACCAAGGATATAACATTCAAACTTTGACTTTTCCACTGTCTATTGCTTTTTAAGTAAACTTTATTTTGAATTCAAAAAAATAAAATAACAGACAAAAGGAAGCTTCACCAGTTATGCAAGCATTACTCCAAAAAATTTTGTGCAGGTACTTTTTCTTTTTAGGAGGTACCAGGGAACGAACCTAGGACCTGGTATATGGGAAGCAGGCACCCAACCATTTAAGCTCCATCCACTCCCCATGTCCAGGCACTTTTATCTCATCTAATCCTAAAAACAAATTCAATTGTTTCTCCAGTGTTCAGGAAGATACACAGATGAACACAGGTTGGTTAAATGACATGAACAAGGTTTTGTTAATGAAGAACATAAGGAAGAAAACAAATCCTTATTCATATTCATATCTCATAAAACTGAGCCCTACATATTCTTTTTTTACCTTTAGCATTGATAGAGCACTTTCTCTGCTTTTGCTTAAAAAATGTACAGTATTATTAACTACAGTCTAGAAGTTACATTAGTTACATGTCCCTCATATATCACCATAGTCTTAACACCACATAGTCAAAGAACATTCCTGTATTTATATTATCATCGCAATCCTCATCTACCACCAGAATCACTGTTATACATTTCCTAGATTATCCAACTAACATTAACCTCCCTAGACTACCTATTTCAGCCACAATCACATCCACAAATCAGCAGTGTTTGTTATACTCATTATAATGTCACTGTACATACAGGACAAAAGATCTTATAGTGATGAAAGGCAAAATGTCAAAAAAAAATTTATTTTTTTTTATTATCCCAAAAGTATTTATTTTTTTTTTTTTTTGTATTTTATGTCTTATTTTTAAAACTATCATTATTTCACTTTATTAATTTGTCCGAACCAGCGGGGGTGGATTCCAGGGACCTGTGGGAAGAAGTGGGGGCAGGGGTATGAGAAGAATGGAGGGAAGACAGGATTCTGATCAAGCCTCGTTTATTGGGGGTAGAACAAGGGGAATTATACTGAGGGGAGGGAACGAGTCCACAGGTGGTGGGCTGGTTTTGCTGGTGGCAGACGTCCAAGGAGGGGATTGGCTCAAAGTTCGTGCTGGGTCTGCAGAGTTTCATGCCTTGCACATGGGTGCTTGCTGTGGTCACCAGAGTTGTGGCGGGAAGGGGAGAACAAAGAAACAAGGAGGAAGAAGAAGGAAATGGAGGGGCAGGGCTGAGGTAGTTGTGAAATCCGCCCATGTTGGAGGCTGTAAATAGATTTCACAGCGGGTGGCTCCCCACATTAATTGTATTTGGCTACTGCATTGGCTTCATTTCTTAAGAGGTTTTGGATCACAAAAAGTTTACAACTGTGGCAGGGAAGGATCATTTGTGTGGGGTGTCAGTGACTGGGGATACAAGGGAAGAGGTTCACCTGGGCATACATACAAGGCATATAAATCTGTTCAAATGTTCATGGAGTATTGTCATGGTGGGTAGAGATTCATACAATAACCAAAAGAATATTGAATCCCCATCCTGGGGAGTCCTGCCACATTCTCTAATGGAACAGCAAGAATCCCCCAAGTACTAGGCAATAGCTAGTGAAGGAGGATGGTCCATTGACAGGCGCTCGATATTGATGACTGTGCTTATGAACCTTTACTTGTGAAATTGAAACTTAGCCTCATATTATAAGGTGCCTAAGGATTACCTCCTGAGAGCCTCCTTGTTGCTCAAATGTGGCCTCTCTCTGAGCCGAACACAGCATATAAATGTAATAACTTCCCCTCAGCATGGGACATGACTCCCAGCTGTTTTTGAAAGAACTATTTATACTGTACATGTTTTAGAGATCCATTTTCCCTCCATTCACCTCCTACCAAGAAGAAGTTTGATTAAATTTCAGTAGCTGGTCATTACCAAAGCCAATATTCAGAGGTAATATTACTCTTAATTCATTACAGCTGTTCCATCCTGAGATTCAATGAGATCCAATTTTTTCCCAGTTGGGCTGTTCACCATATGTAATATTAATTCCATTGGGTTTCCTGGGTCATTTTAGAGATGAAGGAAGAAACAAAGAAAGAAAGGAAGATAGGTGTTGGTAAATATTTATTATAGGCTCATTGTAGGGTGAAAGAGTAGTTGAACCATTTATGTACATGTGTGTATCTGTGGTCCATTCAAAAAAGCCATACGAAACATGTGGAAATGAACATTTATAAAAATAATCTTTTATACTGTCAAAATATTATGCATTATAATCTTTACACGGTCCTTGTGCTAAATTTATAAAAAATGGCTTTGATCTTATAAGTGCTCCTTTACTCTCTCTTTTATGAGGACACATAAAACAAGACATAATCCCTGATCTGGAGTTGATTACACTAAATATATACATAGAAACCAAATGAAGAACAAGAAAATCAAGTTCAAATTTTTCTGGTATTGAATTCAGAAGTGTATTTAATTTTCTTTCAGAAGGACCCTTCACTTTGTCAAAGTCATCATAGAGAAGGATTTGGTTCGGCAGAGGGCAGTCCACATAAGTGATGTAAAGGCACAGAGCAGGTTGGAGGCATGGTGTGCATATTTAACATATGATTGCACATAGCAACAGAAGGCTTTGTGAAGAAATAGTAAGAGAATGTTCAGAAAGAAGGCAATTTGACAGAAATAGCTATATATTAAACATATTAAAACAAAAAAAAAATCAGTTGAAATATTTTCATAAATTTCTACCCAATTCAGAAGCATAGTATGAGTTGGCCAAATGTAGATCTTTCTGATATTTTTCTTCAGAACTCAGTACTTCCAATTGTGATTTTTCCCTATGTATTCATTTAAATCTAGGATAGGTGTTAACAAAATAAAAAGTGTTCCTTGTTTTGTTTAAATGCCAGGTAAAGAATGCCCTCATTTTTAAGGATATGATAGAGTACAATTGTCCATTCTTGTTTGGGTTCCACAAGCAAAATCAGCTGTAGTTATACAAGGCCCAGACAGTCAGACCCAATTGAAGCGGTTATTTTCCTTTTCCACTTCTGACTGTAAAAGACCTGCTGCCAGATTATCATTTCCAGAAAAAAATCTATGCCAGCAAAACCTGCAGACACAGACTTTTTTTTCTTTTCTGAATTGTTAGTTGGTCTCCCAACACATTTTGAATGTAAACTTTTTAATCCCTGAATTTGCAATTAGAGATTAAAATTCCATTCCCAGAGTCATTTGGCAGATGGCATAGCATGAACAAACTGGAAGCACTTTAAAATTGTATTTATACAGAACACCAGATGAATTTGCCAGGCTATTTCTTCCTCAGCTTATACGTTCACTTGTGAAAATTGATTGTTTAAGATGTAGATTTCATTTGCTAGGATTTAGCATTTTTATAGGATTTTAAAGCATAAATTAACCCATCTCTTTTGTTCAGCACAGTTGCTTTGGATATGAAAGTAATATCTATAATTAAAGAACCTGCTTCATTAAAAGCATTAAATCACCAAGATAGGTTCAGGGGGGCTACATGATAATGGAATGGGGAGTTCACTTGACTAACACATCTATTAAGTGGAAACTTCAACACATCTTAAGCAATTTATGTAGTTTGATTCTTAATTAAGATTTTTCCTTAAGCTTCCTCCATGAGCTTATAAAACATTTCTTAGAGTTTTTAAACTTTTTATTGACATATAACAAATTCAGAAAAGTGCACAAATCATAAATGAACAGCTAGTGGAATTTTTAAGAAGTGAGCATACCCATGTAACTGGTTCCCAAATCAAGAAATTAAAAAAAAAATTCGTATTCCAGAAACCTGCCTCATACTCATTTCCAAATTATTTCATTTCTCAAAATAACCACCATTGTGATCACCAACACTAAAGATTAGTTTATCTTATTGAAATTTATATAAACAGACTCATACCCTATTTCCTATTTTGTGTCTAGTTTCATTCACAAATTATGTTTGAGATTCACCCATGCTGTTGCATTAGGAGTATGTTTTGGTATCATAATCATGTTACTTTAAAAAAACGAGGTGAGAAGGCATTTTAGTTTGCTAAAAGCTGCTGGGAGCAATACACCAGAAAAGGGTTGGCTTTTACAACGGGATTTGTTTAGTTAAAAGCTAACAGTTCTGAGGTCAAGAAAAATGTCCAAATCAAGGCATTGGTGGAAGCTCTCTTCCTGAAGGTCAGCTACTGTTGATCCTGGATTCCTGCCATGTGATAAGGCACAATGGCAGCTCTGCCTTCTCCTCCAGGCTCACTTTCTCCCTAAGCTCAGCTCTGGGCTATCAGGCACATGACAGAGCACAATCGCAGCAGCTGCTCATCTCTCCCCTCTGCTCTGAGCCCCAGTGCTAGTTCTGCTCCAGGCTGCTCCCTCTGTGGCTTATCTCTCTCCAGGTTTGCTGGTTTCAACTTCTGGAGGCTTCTCTCTATCACTGCAGTTTTTATTTATCCATTTATACAGGACACCAGTAGAGTATTAAGATCCATCATGGGGTCACACTCTACTGGGGCAATCTAATCAAATGGTCTTCAGTGATCTAATCTAATCAAAAGTTCACAATAGGTTCAATTTAAGAACATAATTTTCTGGGGTCCACAAAAGACTAAAGCCAATACAGAAGGGTACTCTCTCTTTCTATTCTATGCTAGAATTTGTTTGATATTTCTTCCGTAAATTCTAGGAATAATTTATTGCCGAAACTACCTGTAACTAAAATTTTTTCATAAAATTTTATTATTTATTTCTTCTTATGGATTTAATTTTTTCCTGTGGTATAACACAATTTAGAATTTCTATTAATTTTTCTATCTCTGATACTTTGTGTTTCATGGGTTTTATTAATTTTAACTAAATTATCTAATATATTAGTAAATCATTTTTATAAAGCTTTTAAATATTTCTAATGCCTGCAAGGGGGTGGATGTTCATTTCTTCATTACTGATACTGGTAATTGATGTTTTCTCTCCTTTTATAATCAGGAATACTTCAGTTATATTAGTCTTTTTTCAAGTAACCAACTTTTGGTTTTATTTTTCCGTATTATAAATTTGTTTAATATTTTGTTATTTTCTATCTTATTATTTTTATGTTTATTTATTATTGTTGCCCTAAAGATTACACCACTGTTTAGGCCTATTTAATTCTACCATAATTGATAATTGTCTTTTTTTTAAAATAAAAATATCCCCATAGCATTTATTTTGATCTGGTAATAATGGTAATCAAAAACAATATGAACAATCGTTTTAGAACTATACTTACAAGAAAGGACACCTTAAAAAATTTTACTGACTTCTCAACAACTTGTCACTTCATTTCTAGTAGCAGAGTAATATTATCTCTTTTTAGTAATATCTGACCCAGCTGTTTCCTTGACTTTCTTTTAGAATGACTCTCTTCTGCATCATCTAATACGGGTCCATGTACTCATCAACACCAGTAACACACCCCTCTATCCGTATATTTACTTGCTCATGGACTTACACCTGAATCCGGACCGCTCTTTTCACTTTCCTGAAAGCGAGGCCCGTACCTCTGCGAGGACGAGGACCCAGTCGGCGGTCAGTAGGGGCTCCCCAAGATCCTGGAAGAATCCCTTCGGACTCCCTTATTCTCCAGGGGTTTCCTTTGCCTGACCTCTTCCTCCTCCCCCAACCTATAACTCCGAGTCTTACTCTTTACCTAATAAGCCGTCTGCTCTCCAGCCGCCGCTCGCACTCCTGCCCTGCCCACCTCCCGCCGCGGGGTCTTCACCTCAGGCGCTTCCACCGTCTCAGCAGCCCCGGGGGCTGACGGGAGGTGGAGGCACTCCGCTCCCTCTGAACCCAGCTCTGCTGACTCCTGCGTCCCGGCTTCCGGTCTGAACTTTCTGGTCCCGACACTCTGCTTAGGATACCACGAGCTGCACCATCACCGACTGCGCTTTTTGGCCCTGCCCATGGTAAGCCATGGTGGAAGTGCATAAAGACCGGATAAACCCACGCAACACCTCCGAAAGCAACTTCCGGAATTAAAAACCGGAAGTGGCAGTGTCACATTTTGAAACTACTTATATTTGTTTTATAAATAATATCATTTAGATTTATGCACATAAATACTTTTCAATCCTCTTTATTACTTACTGCATTTTCATGCTTTCATTTGAGATCATTTTCTTTCTACCTGTAGAATTCCCCTAAATTTTTCTTTTCGTTTGGACAATTTATTTTCTTTCTGATGGCATTTTCTTCACTTTAGACGTTGAAGACTGGAAAGTATTTCCTTTGAGCATAAAGTTTTAATGCCTTTTGGCTTCCATCATTTGTGCTGGAAAGTTCTGAGGCACTGTTCTCCATCCATATCACTTACTACTTAGTGAATACCTTGTTTTGGTAACGCATGGTGGTGATGGTAGCACAGCATGGTGAATGTATTTAACACCACTGAATTTGGAAGGGGCTAAAACGGAAACTTTTAGTTTGTATATATGCTACCAGAATATAAATTTTTTAAAAACATAGACCTGTGCAACACAGTAAACCCTAATGAAAAATATGGATTACAGTTAATAGTATCATTATAATAAGATAGTTTTATTAATTGTGGCAATGATGGCACATTAATACAAAGTGCTATTATGGGAAAACTGTGGAGGGAATATATGAGATCATTGTACTTTCTGCATGATTTTTCTGGAAACCTCAACTTTTCTAATTAATAATAATAATAAAGGAGTAGGGAGATGGATGTGGCTCAAGCAGTTGGGCTCCCATCTACCTTATAGGAGGTCCAGGGTTCAATGCCCAGGGCCTCCTGGGGAAGATGAGCTGGCCCACACAGAGTTCCGGCCCATGGAGGAGTGCCACCCCACCTGGGAGTGCCACCCTGTGCAGGGTGCCGGCCAACATGGAGAGCTGATGAAGCAAGATGATGCAACAAAAAGAGACACAGAGGAGAGAGAATAAGAGATGTAGCAGTTAAGGGAGCTGAGGTGGTGCAAGAGAATGAGCGCCCCGCTCCCACTCTGGAAGGTCTCAGGATTGGTTCCCAGAGCTGTCTAATGAGAGTACAAGCTGACACAGAAGAACACACAGTGAATGGACACAGAGAGCAGACTGGGGGGTGGGGGGGGGAGTGAGAGGAAGAAGGGAGAAGTAAATAAATCTTTAAAAAAATTAAAGGAATAAAAGAAAAAAGTGGAGGAGAATGTTGAATTCACTACACCCTTTTGTACACAATATTTAATCCTCAAGTCCTGGCTTCTTTGAATATTTTCACTATGTCTTATATTTATACTCAGTTTTATGGTTATTCTCCATAGATGGATTGATCTGATATAAACTATTCTATCATAGCCAGAAGCAAAAATATATTAACTCTTTGTAAAACTTCAACAGCACTTATCAAAGTTTGAAGCAATATTATGTACTGGGACAAAAATTAGTGTATCTTTCATCACTTCTTATAATAATATAGATTCAAATAAATTGGAAGTGGGAAGATCTCTAAACCCAAATTGATAATCAATTTATTTATTATGAATATGGGAGGAGAAATTATAGGATTTGGAATAAAAGAAGTTACTTTTACATCCCTGTGATAAGAGTCACAAGCTCTGGGAACAAGGCCAGTCCCAGACACAAACTTTTTGAGTGTTAGTTTTTAACTCAAAAGGGTTAATAAGTGGGATTGAGTCCTTTACATTAAAATACTTTGTAAACTGGAATGCAAGAAATAAATATGGGATAGAACTTCTTGTCATGTCAAATAAATACAAAAAGTTTAAAAGTTGGTCTATGCAAGAAGAAATAGAAAATCTGAAACAAGAGATTGAGTTAGTAATAAAAATTTTCCCTCCAAGTAAATTCCAGACCCAGATGGCTTTACTGGTAAATTTTACAAAAATTTAAAGAAGAATTAGAAACAACTCTTCAGAAACTCTTCCAAATAAAATACAAGAGAAGGGAACACTTCTCCACTCATTCTTTAAGGTATTTCTTACTCTGATGACAAAATCAGGCAAAGATACCACAAAAAAGAAAACTTGAGAACTACCACTTATGAAGATAGACATCAATATCCTCAACAAAACAGTGCACTAAGCCAGACACAAAAGGACAAATACTGTTTGATTGTGCTATTGTGATCTAAATATACTCTGTAAACTCATGGAGTTAATAATTTGAATATAGGTCACCAGAAAATAGAAGAGGGTAGAGAATGGAGAGCTGAGGGTTAATCTGTGCAGAACTGGTAAAAAGGTTGTTTGTCAGTCTTTGGAAATGAATAGATATGGTGAAAGCATATCATGATGTTTGTAACTAGCAGTGCATTGTATGGGTATGACAGTGGTTGAAAAGGAAAATCTAAGGTCATGTATATTACTAGATGGAAAGCTAAAAACTGTAACATAGGACACTATACGATAGTAAAACCTCATGGAAAACACCAATATGGGTGATATTGAATATGTAAGACTGTTTTAAAAAATATAAATACATATATATTAGAGAGAAAGAAAAAGAACAGCAGTTACGTAGTAAGGCAGGCAAGGCATAGAGAGATTGAGAGGTGATGAGTTTTGTTTGTTAATTTGTTTATTATTATGGGAACAGTGAAAGTGGTCTGGGAGTGATTGGGGTGATGAATGCACAAACATGTGATTACACCGAGTACCACTGATTGTACTTCTTGGATGGATTTTTGCTTTGTTACATGTATCAATAAAATTGGGGGAAAAATGACAACACTGCACTAAGAAGCTGAGTGCAGCACCATATAAAAATGATTTCACACCATGACCAAGTAGGATTTATACCAGGGATGCAAAGTTGGTTTAAGACTCAAAAATCAAGTCAAGTCATGTAATATACCATTATCAATAGGGTAAAAAAATAACATGATCATCTCAATAGATGTAGAAAAAGCATTTCACAAAACTCAACACCCTTTCATAATAAAAGACACTCAACAAATAGGAATTGAAGGGAAATTCCTCAGCCTGTTAAAGAGCATCTATAAAACCCCACAGCTAATATCATACTTAATGGTGAAAGACTGGATGCTTTCCTTCTAAGATAAGGAAAAAGACAATGACGTTCACTCTCACTACTTTTCTTCAGCATTGTGCTGAAGGTTCTAGCCATGGTCATTATTCAAGAAAAAGAAAGAAAAGGCACAAATTGTAAATGAGACATATAGCTAGCTCAGTTTGCAGATTACATGATATTGCATATAGAAAGTCCTAAGGAACCCACTAAAAACCATTTGACTGAATAAACAAGTTCAGCAAGTTTTCATGATAAAAGCTCAATATATAAAACTTAATTGTAGTTCTATACATTGCAATGATCAATCTGAAAAAGAAATTAAGGAAACAAATTCATTTACAAGAGCATGAAAAAACCACAGGTTAAATTTAACAAAATAGGTGCAAAATGTGTACTCTGAAAACCACAAAAGACTTTGAAAGAGAATTTAAAAGCTCTAAATAAATGAAAGTATATCTTATGTTCATGGATCGAAAAATTTAATATTATTATGATGGTAACACTCCCCAAACTGATCTACAGTTTCAACACAATCCCTATCAGAATGTCATCTTACTTATTTCTAAAAATTGACAAGTTGATTCTAATATGTATATGGTATTGGAAGGGACCCAGAATATCCAAAACAATCTTGAAAGAGCAAGCAGAACAGGAAAACCCACACTTCCTGATTTAAAAACTTCCCAGAAAGCAACAATAATCATGATCATGTGGTACTGGTATAAAGATAGACAATTGAGAGTTGTGGTGGTTTGACGCTGTGTATGCCTCCCAAAAAATATATTCCTAAATTTAATCCATTCCTGTGGGTGTGAATGCATTTTGAGTAGGACCATTTGATGAGGCTACTTCAGGTAAGGTGTGACCCACCTCAATCAGGATGAGTCTTAATCCTATACTGGAGTCCTTTATAAGAGAATGAAATTGAGACTGACAGAGATAAAGCCACAGGAAGCAAGAAGCTGAAACGGAACCTGAAAGAGACCAGGAGACTCCATCATGTGCCTAGCAGTGTGACAGAGGAATCAAGGGTCCCTAGCAGCCAGCCCCAGAATGCCACAGTCTTCAGGGATAAAGCACTGCATTGATGATAGTTTGATTTGTACTTTTTCCAGTCTCAAAACTATGAGTGAATAAATTCCCATTGTTTAACCTGACCCATTTCATGGTATTTGCTTAAACAGCCTAGGAAAAGCAAGAGTCAAGAAATAAACCCTCACACTTATGGTCAACTATTTTTGGCAAGGGTACAAAAAACATTTAGTGGAGAAATAATAGGATTTTCTACATATTATGCTGGGACACCTGGATAACCACATGCAAAAGAATGAAATTGCACCCCTACCTTATACGGATACAAATATTAACCCCAAATTGATCAAAGACCGAAATGTAATAGTTAAAACTATAATATGTGTCCTCTTAGAAGAAAACATAGGTATAAATCTTTGTCATCTTGGAGTAGGCAAGGTTTCTTAGATATCACACCCAATGCAAATGCAACGAAGAAAAAAATAGATAACTGGATATTGTAAAAACAAAATTTTTAACTGTGTATCAAAGGACACCATCAAGAAAGTAAAAAGACAATCCACAAAGTAGGATATAATATAAAAAAATATCTGATAAGGGAATTATATCTAGAATATATAAATAGCTCTTAAAGATCAATAATAAAAAGACAAATGACCAATTAAAAGAATGCTCAAAGGATATGAATTAACATTTCACCAAAGAACACATACAAATGGCCAGGAAGCACATGCAAATTGCTCAACACTGTTAGTTATCAAGGAAATGGAAATCAAAACCATAATAAGATACCACCTCATACTTACTAAGATGGGTATAAACAAATATTGAGATAATTACAAATGTTAACAAGGATGTGGGGAAATGAGAACACTCAAACACTGCTGGTCGGAATGTAAAATGGTGCAGCCACTTTGGAAAAAGTCTAGTAGTTCCTCAAAAGGTTAAACAGAATTACCATTTGACCCAGGAATTCTTCTAGATAAATACCCAAGAGAAATGGAATCATGTCCACAAAAACACTTGTGTCAGTATGTTCATAGCAACATTATTCATAATAGAGAGTAGAAATAGTGCAAATGTTATCAACTGATGAATAAACAGAATGTGTTATATATAGTCATATAATAGAATATTATGCAGCAATGAAAAGTACTGATACACGGTATAACATAGACAAACCTTAAAAATGTTAAGTGAACAAAGCAAGTTACAAAAGGCCACATATTAAATGATTCCATTTATATGAAATGTCTGGTATATGCAAATCTATAAAGACAAAATGTAGATTAGTGATTTCCTAAGGCTGAGGGATAGAGATCAATGATTTGCAGAGTGATACCTGAAAGGCACAGGGTCTCTTTTTGGGGTGATAAAGCTCTAACATTGATTGTATTGATTGTCATGCAACTCTGATGTTATACTGAAAACAACTGAATTGTACATTTTAAATGAATGACATTTATGTCATGTGGATTATATCTCCATAAAGCATTGCAAAAACAAAACACACTCATATGGTACATGTGCTTAGCACCAGGGCTAAGTGCTATAAGCATTTAAAATATATTAGTTCCTTGTTTTTGAGATGTATTGTAAAAGCTATAGAAGGAATACACACACTTATGTATACATATTTTACATACTAGCAAACATATTTCCCACATTACTTAGACCTGAATTTCAGGTTTTATTTTATCTTAACATGTCTAAAATGTCTAAAATTAGGATAGTTCTTATAATCAATGTATTATTTAATGTAGATTATCACTTCTTATAAGAACTTATGAGTCTTCCTTGAAATTTTAGAAACAAAATAAAGCTGAGGACTGTAATAGAAAATAATTTGTATTACGTAGGTCTAATCTTATTGCAAATTCATGCAAGAGGTTCTGAAATGGTCAAAGAAGACTTCGTGGGGTTTATTTTCAAATAAGTGTTTGAAGAATGGACAGTGTACAGATTGGGGGAAAAAACAAGAAAGCAATTTCAGGCACTTTTTATAGAATTTCTACTCATTCCTTATACTTTCATTAACTTTGTTTCTACTTATGTGCTCTTAATTTTAGCCATACTTGAAACATATATCTCCTCCATAAAAGCATACAAATAAAGAATGAGTTCCATGTTTTTTCTTTCAGAAGTCACACATATTTCCAATACAAATATCTGCACATCATTCAAGATAAAGATGATGAAAATATAGCAGATTTTTTAGCTAAAGGGTGAGGATTCACAAGGACTCTGATAGTTTAGTTTTTCCTATGTAAGCAATAATTACATTTATAGGAAATCCAAATGCATAAAATGATTTTACATTTTACACAATTTTATATCCCTAGCTACAAAGATGAACATGCCACAAAACAATATAGGATAAGCCCAGGCATTATTTCCTTTAAAGCTAGACAGAATCGTGTAATTGTTGAGAGCTGAGGCTCATTTCAAAACCCAAACTTTTGTCAATTACAATATGTTTAGACTTTGTGCATGTCTAGTAATCTCTTTGAGTCTCAACTTTCTCATCTTAAAGTAAGGATAATAATAATTATATCCAGCTGTGGAAAAATGGATTTGTTTTCATGGTCACCTTATGAACTCAGTATTAAAACTACCCTCATAAAAGACTATTAGACCAAAGCATAGGAAGACTTCAGGAAAATGGATTTTATGGAGAACAAGAAAACTGGAGGAAACAATAAATCTACTTTCTGGTTTCAGATAATAATATGGACTTGATTCTCCTAAGTTTGATTCAGGAATCAGGAGAGTCCCATGACTGTGAACATTTCTTTAAGAGAATGCACATATTATTTGTGTAACTTTCTGAATGACACAGAAGACCAGAGTGTTAAAGGGCTGTGCTTTGTCAAAGATTCTCAGGTCTGGCAGGATACTTCCTTGTTAATAAAGGCTGGGTGACTCCAGTTAGGGGCTCTGGGACACATGGGAACTATGCTGAGATATGTGGCATCTGGTTCTGCTCTCCCTCAGCATCCATCTCACTTTCCCAAAGATTCTGCATCCTTGACTAATTCAGGATCACAATCTAACCTACAAGGAAGCTTGTGTTAGTACTGGTTTCTTCATAAGACCTCTAACTTCATAGCTGGTTGTCTGCACACAAGGCTATAGTGCATTTAAAGTACCTGATTTAGAGTAAAGCCCTAAATAAATACTAAATAAGACTACGATGAAGGTAAGGATGCTGATTATGTAATGAACAGACTCATAAATGATGACAGCATTCTATTTTGGTGGATAATCAATAAGACATGATTTGGATGATGTCCCCCTTATCCCTTAAAAATATATCACTGGCATGAAAGAAAAGGGATTTTAACTAGTCGTGGAGCTTCTTGATTTCCTAATTTCATGATGATTTTGAACTAAGATAGTTAAAGTTAATTTGGTAGTCCAGAAATTACCCAAGAAACAGTTTTCCCCTTCTCTTTAACATAAAAATTGAGTTCTGGATATTAAAATAAGTTGGTGTTCTTTAACACTTGACAAGAAATCTGGTCATTTTTGTAATTAAGAGAGATTCTGTGTCAGCAACAATTTTTAAATACAGAAGCAGTTCACTTATTAGTAGATAACCTCACAAGATCATGTAGGGCATAGCATTAGAGGATAGCTAAAAGCCCAAAGAGTGAAAGAATCACATAGGGATGAATTAACTCACCTGCCTCTGTCTCCTCTTGCGTTGCCGTTACCAGTATTGTGGTCATGGGCAAATTACCTATCCTGCTTGTAAAATTGGTAATGTAAAAGTTAATTCATAAATTTCACAGGAATTATAATTTTCACTATTATAATTGTTATTTAAATATCTTCATTAAAAAGAAAGAAGAAAAGGAAAACTAGATTTAGGAAGCCATGGCCTGCTACTCTTCCTTTCTAGCTTCTTCTAAAATTGCCCTCAACTCCTTCTACATTACAGATGCATCTAAATATGAATTGCTACCTAATTAATCCTAACTAATTCACTTACAAATATTTTCTTAAGCATCGACTAGCTTCCAGGACACCAAAGTAAAGCAATGATACAACTTGGACCCTGTCCTTATAGAGTTTGCAATCTGGGAAAGAACAATATTATACCATTGTTTACATTGCCCCTTTAATCTGAACATAATTATCTACTACCTTCTCCACTCAGGAAACATTTTCCAACACACCCAAGTAGTCTGAATCTACATGCCCTCCTTTTCTGGTAACAGTCATTTTTACTTTCATCATAGCCCTTAGACCTTGGGATATACAAAAAGTCATATATGTATTAAATTCCATTATGGAAAACATTGTCTTTATCTTTGGATCTTATTCATTTCTTTAATTTAGCTTATTTTTAATGAGAAGTTGTAGATTTACAGAAAAATCATGCATAAAATACAGAGTTCTCATCTACCACCCTATTGTTAACATAGTGGGGTACATTTGTTACAATTCATGAAGGAACAGTTTTATAATCGTACTATTAACTATAATCCATTGTTTACATTAGGATTCTCTATTTGCATTACATAGTTCTATGTAATTTTTATTCTAGTAACATATTATACAACCTAAAATTTCCCCCTTTTGGTCATATTCAAATACATAATTCAGTGCTATTTTTTCCTGCCTCTCCAGTATCACTCTCAGTCATTTCTATCAGCAGACATTATACATACATACATCCACATGCATCCAAATTATGATGTAGTGTTTAGCTTTTTACATTTTCCAAAACACTTTCTCTGCATCTCTCTTTTAACCTCACAATAATTTCCAAAATGTATGAATGTGAAAGAGAAGTATGCTTAAATAATTTACCAAAGCACCAAAATATCGACCTGGGGGGACTAGAACAAAAGACTTCCAACTCCTGCTGCAGTTTTTTATTTTTATTTTTATCTTTATTTACCGTGATCTCATTGCTTTCTAAATGCTCTTATACCTTGTCAATTTTCAGATGGGCTCTAAAGAAACATTTAGACAGAAGTTTGGGAGGTTAGAAATGAGAAAGAACAGAAGAGTGAAAGATATACTGCCTTCTTGAAAAGGATGAAAAAGCTACTATTAATAAATCAGAAGGCTAAATTCTATATGCAATTCTAGTCACTAACCTCTGACACTGTTTACCTACTGAAATAAAAACTAAGTCAACACCTTACACCTCTGTGAGTGGTGACTTTTGCTTTTGGTTTGGTAGCACTCTGTTTAAGTGGTCCCATCATCACCCATTAGTAAACCTTAAGAAGTCACTTAATATGTTTAAAATTGACATTACTGATTTCCCTACTTCAATACATATGACTATCATTGTACAAAAGAAGTACTAGCCAAGCTCTAGTTCAAAGAGCTCTCACTAAATATTCTCCTCTCTCAGCAGTGTGTTTCTTCCTGGAGAAGGAGGTCCCCTGGGCAGATTCAAGTGAGTAATCTGAGCCTGAGTTCATGAATTGGTATCTGTGATCCAACAGTCATTTTCTATCATTTAATTTTTTTTTTTGAAAATTATGTCTGATTTAAACAATTATTTCTTAACATGTATGACTTACTAGTCGATGTTGGTTTTAGACATGAGGTACCCTTTGAAAAATGATTTGGGTCAGGTGAGAGGCATACAACTGCCTAAGAGACCATGTTTCCAAAGATTAGACATGAGATTTCCCTGAATTCCATTGACCTTTGTTTCTTTACCTGGCCAGGACCCCCACAGTCATTTGGATAATCCTACCCAGTGAAGCAAGAACTTTGCACTGATTCTGAGCTCATCACTTCCCCTAAAGTTCAGGGTGCCAAAAGGAATGATATATTGTCCCCCCAAAATGCCTTTGTAGCATGGAAGGAAAGAAGGAGCAAGAGGACGGTTTTTAAAATAAGAGGGTATCCCTATCCATTTAAAAATTTACTAGGTTCAACATGAAATCTCTGTACCTGCTAAATGTTGTTCTTTATTTCTTCTTCATTACTTTGTACATATACCTTCTAAAAGGATCTTAGTCACCAGGTGGCTATTCCAAGCTCTCCTAAGATTTAATTATCAATTCACATGATAGATCTAAAACCAAGTGCCAAACTAGATTTATTGCTGTAGGGACAAGGCTGTGTGCATAAACTAGCGACCTTGTTGGCCAACTGGCAGCTCTCTTTGCACACTCTTCCAATTACTCCCAGGTCATTAGGCCCATCTTGAGTAGATATTTTACTGTCATTGTGAAAAGGAGTATAATGACATTCAGTGATTTCAAGATTAGAGCAATAAAAGGGACAGTGGGAGGGGGTCAGTGAGAAAGACATCTAGGCATTGAATTTAAGCTAAATTTTATAAGAAAAAATTTAAGAAGAAAATCAGCATTTGTATACATTATTGGTAGATTTGTTTCAATAGACAAAACTATGTTGAGTGCCTGCAATTAGACAGACACTGCTCTAGGTGCTGAATGATAGAGCAGTGGATAAAGCAGACAAGGCTTTTGCATTTACAGAACTTATTTTCAAGTGGTAGTTTAGTTTTCCTGGGCAGTTTTGACAAATACCACAAAATAGATTGGTTTAAAACAATGGGAATTTATTGGTTTGTGGTTTTGAGCCTAGTAGAAGCCACAAACTGAGGCAACAGCATGGTAATGCTTTCACCCTAAAGTCTGTAGCATTCTGCTGCTGGCTGCTGGCAATTCTGGGCTTCTTTGGCTTGTATGTCTGCTTCCTGCCATCACATGGCAATATCCATGCCTTTCTCATACGGCTTCCCTTGACTTCAGGCTTCTGGCTCCTCCCTAGGGCTTTGTCTACTATGTCTTAATTTGTTCTGTTAGTAAGGGACTCTGTTAATCCAGAGCAAGGCCCAGCCACCTTCATTTGGTCCACACTGTAACTAAAATACCATCTCCAAGAGAACCTATTTATAATGGGTTCACACTGACAGGAATTTGGAGCAATACAAAGAACATCTCTAAATTGGGGTTCAGAATTCATTCAACCACAAGTAGGATGAAATAGGCAAATGCAGATAAACCAGAAAATATTCATTAGTTGCATGTGCTATGAAGAAAATCAAACTAGGTGAGGTGTTTGAAAATGAGCAAGGAATAATATAGAAGTTCTTCTTGAAGTGTTACACTTAAACTTAGACACAAATGAAAGAAAAGTATGGAGCCATTTAGAGATCTAGTCAGATATGGGGAAGTTGTATATGACTGTGAGATAGGGAAAAAGTTACCATTTTTTGGGGGGGGTGGAAGACCAATGGGACTAGAGAATATTGACCTAGAAAGAGTCAGAGAAGTAGGCAGGGACTAGATCCTATAAGACCTGGTAGGCCCAAGTATTTGTAATAATTATTTATTTTAAAGCTACTATTTGCCAGGTATTTTACTAAACCCTATGGATATCAGTGACCAAAAAGGGCAAAATTACATGATCTCAGGGAGTAAACCTTCTAGTTGTAATAGATAATAAATAATAATAATACAATTTTCTATGGAGAAAAAGTAGCATAAGATAATTATTATACAGTATGTAGGGGGTGGGGACATACTATCTTACATAGTGTGGTAGATGGATCTTGACTGTAGATTCTTTGCCACTCCTTGTACTGACAGGTTGAGTGCTTTCCTTCCCCTTGAATCTGGGCTGGACTTGGTGACTTGCTTGACCAATATGAGACTTCTGAAGCTAGGTCACAGGAAGCCTTGCAGCTTCTGCTGAGGTCTCTTGGAGCTCACTTTCTGGGAGCCCTGAGAGAACCATGCTGAAGACACCAGGTGCAGGCACACTGGCTGGGGTAGGCAGCCTCTAACACTGTTCCCTGCTTCCTGGTGTTCACATCCTTTTGTAATCTTATCCCCTTGAATGCAGGGCATTCCTAGTGACTGGCTTTTAACATATAGAATATGGCAAAGTGCTGGGATGGCACTTCTAAATTAGGTTACAAGAAACCTATGTCTTCTGTCTTTCTTGATCTGTCTTGCTTTCTCTCCCCCAAAACCCTCAGACTGGGGGAAGCAAATTGCCAATAGTGGGTAAGGCCATAAAGAGACCCAGGTATCAAAAAACTAATGTCTCAGGCAAATAACAGGCAAGGAGCTAAGGTCTGTCAACAACCATGTGAGTCACCTTGGAAGTATTACTACTTCCTGAGATGATTGCAACCCTAGCAAACACCTTCTATGCAGCCTCAAGAGAGACCCTAAGCCAGAAGACCTAACCAATTTGTGCTGGATTCTTGACCTACAGAAACGGAGCTAATATTCTTTTAAGCAGCTATGTTTTGGGATCATTTGTTACATAGTAACAGGCAACTAATATACTGGGAGACAATCCTAGTAGAGCACAGCCTTCCATACATTCCTGCCAGAAAATTAGGCATGTGAGTGAAGATATTTTGGAACTTTCCTACAATTCCATCCACTGACTGAAAGACCTGACCTCTGTCAGGGCAACTTGCAATAGAAGATTCATCCAACCAAGCCCTGCCCAAATTCCTGACACAAAATTTTGTGCTATGATAAAATTGGTTACTGTTTTAAGCCACTAAGTTTTGGGGTAGTTTGATATGCAGCAAAAGATACCTGAATGGGTGGTCAGGAATGTTTTTATGGTAAGAGGACATGCAGCAAACATCTGAAAGAAATGAGGTAGTTAGCCAGGCCAATATCAGGTAGAGGCAGAGCAAGTAAAGGCTATGTGAAAGCATGGTGGACATGTTCAAGGATCATCAGCCCTGTGATTCATGTGCCTTAAGTGAAGTGGTCTAAAATGAGCCGAAAGAAGAAGCAGGAGAGCAGATCATGAAAGCCATTGTAAGGACTTTGGCATTTACTCTGAATTAACTGCAGTTTCAAGCAATCACCATTAAAATACTCTGTCATGAAATTGTCTCTCAGTCCTACTCCCTTCATTTATAATATCTGTTCCCAAATAATGAGAACCACAAGCCTACAGAAGACTCCCTTTATAGCATCAAGCACTGACCAACATCCATTTTCAAACTTTCCCTAAGAGAATGTTTCATGGACTCTGGAGTCTGTGTGTGGCCTGTACCTCGACCCCTCCCCATTTTTCTGCTTTGCCTGGCCATATTTGCAGTTCAGCACCAGTGCTTTCATTTTCAGAGTGTTTACATTAACTTGAAGTTGTTAACCTAGTTGTGTTGCAGAATGTTTCAGACAGGGCCAGAGGCTATAAATAAATAACAGTCATTTCAGGTCTGCCTGGCAAAAAAGTGCCTGGATTCTGCTAAGCCCCCAGAGACTGGCTGCTGCAGTGCTGAACACCTGAAATAGGGCTAAAAACAGGTAATCCCAAGGAATACTAAGCAGATGCACGCCATGTGACACAGTTATGTCCCCCATCAACAGACATTTCCTGATTGCTACGGAGACCAGTAAATATACTCCTCTGTCATACCCTCTTAGAATAAACCACAGCTAACTTGAGCCCAGTTATTCCATATTACCAAGCAGATTACTTGTCCTTCTTTGAACTTTAAAGCTGAATGGCCAAAACAAAGTCTTCCAAGGACATTTTTTTAAAATGTATGCTGCCATCTAGAATAATGGGTCCCCAAATTTTGAAGTAGGAAGACCTATTATTTTCCTTTAAAAAAATTATTTTTATTTATTTTTAAAAGAAACATAGATCACACAAAATGTTACCTTAAAAAGTTACAGGAGATTCTCATATGCCCCACTCCCCACACCCCAATGCTTTCCCACTTCAACAACTTCTTTCATTAGTGTAGTATATTTATTGCATTTGATGAATACATTTTGGAGCACTGTTACACAGCATGTATTATAGATTATAGTTTACACTCTCTCCCAGTCCATTTAGTGGGTTATGGCAGGATATATATAATGTCCTGCATCTCTCCCTGCAATATCATCCAGGACAATTCCAAGTCCCAAAAATGCCCACCTAACATACCTCCTTTCCTCTCTCCCTGCCTTCAGCAACTCCAGTGGCCACTGTCTCCACATCAATGATAAAATTTCTTCCATTGCTAAAGTCACAATAATTCTATAATAGAATAGCAGTAAGTCCACCCTAGTTCATATTTTATTCCCCAGTCCTGAACTCAGGGATGGTGATGCCCACTCTATCTCTTAATTGAGAAGGGGCTTCAATCCCACATGGCTGATGGATGGGACTCTCCTGCTTCCAGTTGTAGGCTCTCTTGGTTCCTTTGTATGGCAGTTGTCCTTAACTCACCTCCTTCTTAGCTGACCTGGGTAAGTTCAACAAACTGGAGAGTAGGTGTTGCAACTCCACTGAGGCTCAGGGTCCTGCTGGCCCATGAATGCCCACAGATTCAAGTCTGCTGGACATATACCAACCCCAGCACCAATGACAGGTTCAATAAAAGGGGCAGAAGAGGCTTGTGTAGAGAAGTCACATCTGAGTCCAACTCCTTCATACTCAGGAGCACAAATTCCAAAGTAGGGCTCACTGGCAAGGTACCAAACTCCAGAGCCATCTGCCATGACTGTAGGACCTGGGTGTCTCCAAAGCCCTCAGGAGCACCACTCCCTTGGGTTGCATCTACATTAGCTGTCTATGAGATCCTTCTGAGATGTGCATAAGCATGACCCCTCTGATGACCCCTGACTCATTTTGAAGTCTCTTAGCCATATAAACTTATTTGTCTTTACCATTTCCCCCTTGTATTCAAGTTCTTTTTCCAGTTGCATCACCAGCTGATGTTTGGTAATATCCCTCAGTGCCAGGGAGGCTCATCCCTGGGAATCATGTCCCATGCTGTGGGGAAGGTAATGCATTTATATGCTGAGTTCGGCTTAGAGAGTGACCAAATTTGAGCAACGTGGAGGCTCTCAGGAGGTAATCCTAGGCACCCTGCAACAGTAGGCCAAATGGAAATTTTAAGTGCAATAGACTCATAAGCATAATCATCAGTATCAAGGGCCCATCATTGGACCATCTCTCTTCACTGGTCATTGCCCTTGCACTTGGGGGATTATTGTTGTTCCATTGGTAAATGCAGAGAGCCCCCGCAGGATGGGAACCCAGCACTCCCTCAGTTGTGTGAATCTCTCTACCCACTGTGTCAATACCCTATGAACATCTGAACGTATCAGTATACTCTATATATGTGCCCAGGTGAACTCCCTCCCATGCATCCCCCCATCAATGAAACCCGACACCAATGCTCCTCCCTGCCCTAGTTGAACTCCACCCTGATCCAAAATTTCTTCAAAAATGAAGCCGAATATATTGCCAAATTCAATTCATAGGAAAATGAAGTAATAATGATAGGTTTAAACATTAGAAATAAAACACTTAACAATTTAGGAAAACTAAAATAAGGTAAGAAATTGGGGGGTATTAAATGAAAAATATTATTAAATTTTTTTTTTTACTTTTTGCATTTCATCACTAATAGGTGTCCTTTATGTACAGTGGCAAGGCAGTCTCCTCCATTTCTTCCTCAGTGTCTTATCTCTCTTTTTTTTTTTAATGTCTTCAGAGAAGTTTTAGGTTAAGTCACATACAGAACATAGGGGCCTCCCATATACCCAACATCTTCCTCCTTCTCCTCCTTCCTCACCAATGATCTTTTTACATGTGGATGTTACATTTGCTACAACTGACATAAATATTGAAACATAGCTACTAACTATGGTCAGTAGTTTACATTATGGTTTCCATTTTAGACGATACACTTTTATCAATTTCTGGGAAATTTAACATGGTTTGTATCCATCATTGCATGATCATGCAGAACACTTCCCTTGCCCCCTAATTACCCACTTTTCCATCTATTCTATTCCTCCTTTCCCCTCCCCTCAGGGCCCAAAGTAACAACCAGGCTTCACTGCTTGAAGGACAAGATTCATAGAATTGGCAACAATGCTGAGGACTTGACACACTAGTATATCCTCTCCTATTAGCCATCCATGCTCTTGAGAGACACCGTGAACATTGGGCATCCCCAGAATGGGAGTACAACACCTTCCCATGCATATGGGTCTCACCCACTGATATAAGATACTATGACAAGATGAGTTTTCATACACTCCCCAGAAGCCTGCCCCAGGTGTGCCCTGTGCCAAATGGCCCCCATCCAGCACTCTAAACCAGTAACCTTTCCTTATTATATTGCCAAAAGGGTTTCTCAATATTATAGTTTAAACCTCATACCCACCAAAACCCCGTGTTCATCTGCTCCTTCTCCCAACACTCCATCCAGTTCTAAGGACCATCCAAACCATCCTCTTAACCCTAGCCCCATCAGGCTTGCACTGCCCAACCCAATTGCATCCCTATACCCTTGTCATATCTCTTCACTGCACAACTACTCCCTTCCACCTTATCGTAGATTTTGTCCTTGTGGCCGTTGGCACACAACGTTCTTTTCACTTTCTCTTTCCTGTAAGCCTATATTCCAGATTCTAGGTCTCTGAGATAGCTTGATTTGCTTAACTTGTATCAGAGAGGTCAGGTAGAATTTGTCCTCCAATGCCTACCTTGCTTTAGTCAACAATAAGATTCATTTATATCATCCCCTGTGTTAGTACCACATTTTGTTTATCCATTCATCTATTGATGGGCATTAGGTTGATACCAACTTTTGGCAATAGTGAATCATGCTGCTATGAACACTGGTGTGCCTATATCTGTTCATGTACTTGTTTTCAGTTCTTCTGGCAGTGGAATTGCTGGGTCATATAGCAAATCTATTTTAGTTTTTAAGGAAGCACCAAAATGTCCTCCACAATGGCTGAACCATTCTACATTCACACCAGCAGTGGATGAGGGTTCCCATTCCTCCACATCCTCTCCAGCACTTGTAGCCCTCTGTTTTTATAATAACCATCAGTCTAACGGGTATAAGATGGTATCCCATTGTAGTTTTGAGTGGCATTTCCCTAATAGCTAGTGATGATGAGCATCTTTTCATGTGCTTTTTAGCCATTTGTATTTCTTCTTTGGAGAAGTATATGTTCAAATCACTTGTCCATTTTTCAAATGGGTTGTCTTTTTATTTTCAAGATATAGGATTTTTTAATGTATGCTGGTTATAAGGCTCTTATCAGATAAATGGTTACCAAATATTTTCTCCCATTGGGTAGGCTATCTTTTCACTTCCTTGCCAAACTCCTTTGAGGTGCAAAAGGTGTTAATTTTGAGGAGGTCTCATTTTTCTATTTTTTCTTTCACTGCTTGTGCTTTGGGTGTGAAGTTCATAAAGCCATTTCCTATTACAAATTCCTGTAGATGCTTCCCTACATTATCTTCCAAGGTCTTTATGATCTTGGATCTTCTTTTTAGATTTTTATCCATCTTGAGTTGATTTTTGTATAATGTGTGCTTTGGTATTCCTCTCTTATTCTTTTGCATTTGGATATCCAGTTCTCCAAACACCATTTGTTGAAGAGGCCATTCTCTCCCAGTTGAGTGGGCTTGGTGACCTTGTCGAATATCAGATGACTGTATATGCAAGGATCTGTATCAGAACTCTCAATTTGGTTCCATTGGTTGATATATCTATCCTTGTGCCAATATCATGCAGTTTTGACCACTGTAGCTTTGTAGTGTGTTTAAAAATCAGGTAGTGTGATTCCTCTGATTTCATTTTTCTTTCACAATATGTCTTTGGCTATTCAGGGCCTCTTGTACTTCCAAATAAATTTCATAGTTACTTTTTCCAGTTCAGTAAAAAGTGCTGTGTTGATTTTTATTGGGATCACATTAAATCTGTAGATTAGTTTGGGTAGGATAGACATCTAATGATATTTAGTCTTCCTATCCATGAACAGGGAATATTCTTCCATTCCATTAAGTCTTCTTCAATTTCCTTTAATAGTGTTGTACAGCTTTCTGTGTATTAGTCATTTACATCTTTAGTTAAATTTATTCCTAGGTATTTGATTTTTTAAGTTACAATTAGAAATGGTATTTTTTTTTCTTGATTTCCCCTCAGATTGCTCACTATTGGTGTAGAGAAATGATAGTGATTTTTGTACATTGATCTTATAGCCTGTGACATTACTGAACTCATGTTTAAGTTCTAGAAGCTTTGTTGTAGATTTCTCAGGGCTTTCTACATACAGGATCATGTCATCTGCAAATAGTGAAATGTTGATTTCTTTCTTTCCAATTTGGCTGCCTTTTATATCTTTTTCTTCCTTCAGTGTTCAAACAAGTATTTCTAAAACAATGTTCAACAGGAGAAGTGATAATGGGCATCCTTGTCTTCTTGCCAATCTTAGAGGAAAAGCTTTTAGGATTTCACCATTTTATATAATGTTAGCTGTGGGTTTTTCATATGTATCCTTTTATCATGTTCAGAAAGTTTCCTTCTATTCTATCTTTAGTAGTGTTTTTATCAGGAATGGGTGCTGTATTTTGTCAAATGCTTTCTCTGCATCTATAGAGGTGATCATGTGATTTTTTTTCTTTCAATCTGTTAATGGGTGTATTACATTGATTTTCTTATGTTGAACCATCCTTGCATACCAGGGATGGAACCCACTTGGTCTCGGTGTATCTTTTATTTGATGTGTTGTTTAATATGATAGCAAGTATTTTGTTGAGTATTTTAGCATCTAGGTTCATTGGAGAGATGGGTCTGTACTTTTCCTATCTTGTGGCATCTTTATTTAACTTTGGTATTAGAGTAATGTTGGCATTATAGAATGATTTAGGCAATGTTCCTTCTATTTCAACTTTTGGAAGATTTTAAGCAAGATTGGTGTTAGTTCTTTCTGCAAGGTTAGGTAGAATTCACCTGTGAAGCCATTGGTCCTGGGCACTTTTTAGTTGGGAGGTTTTTAATGACTGATTCTATCTCTTTACTTGTGATTGGCCTGTTGAGAGAACCAGTTTCTTCTTTCATCAATGTAGGCTGCTTGAGTGTTCTAGGAATTTGTCCATTTCCTCTAAATTGTCCTTGTTGGCATATAATTTTTCAAAGTACCCTCTTATGATACTCTTTATGTCTGTGGGGTCAGTAGAGACATCCCCTTCCTTATTTCTGATTTTTTGTATTTGCCTCTTTTCTCTTTTTCCCTTTGTTAGTCAAGAGTTTGTCAATTTCATTGATCTTCTCAAAGAACCAGCTCTTGTTTTTTTTAAAAAAATTTACACTGCTTTGATATCTTATTTTCTATTTCATTTAGTTCTGCTCTGATTTTTAATTTCTTTCTTTCTTCTTCCTTTGGGGTTAGTTTGTTGTTATTTTCCTAATTCCTCCAAGTATGTGGTTAGGTCTTCAAATTTAGCTCTTTCTTTTTTTAGATACATGAATTGATGGCTATGAATTTCCATCTCAGTAGAGCTTTTGCTGCATCCCAGAAGTTTTGATATGTTGTGTTGTCATTTTCATTTCAAGATAATTAGTGATTTCTTTTGAGATTTCCTCCTTGGCCCACTGTTTGCTTAACAGTGTGATGCTTAACTTCCATATCTTTGTGACTAATCTGGTTCTCTGGCCCTTGCAGATTTCCAGCTTCATTCCATTGTGGTCAGAGAATTTACCTTGTATGATTTCAATCTTTCTGAGTTCATTGAGAATTTCTCTGTGGCCTATCATGTGGTCTATCTTGGAGAATGATCTCATGTACACTTGAGAAGAAATTTATATCCTGTACTGTATTTGGGTGTAGTGTTCTGTATATGTCTTTTAGGTCCAGATCATTCAGAGTCTTTGTTTCTTTATTGATTCTCTGTCAAGATGTTCTGTCTAGTGGTGATAATCATGTATTAAAGTCCCACACTATAATTGTAGAGGCATCTCTTTCTCCACTTAATTTTTCCAGTGTTTGCCTCATATATTTTGAGGCTCCCTGCTTAGGTGCATAAATGTTTATGATTGTTCTTTCATTTGAAAGATTACCACTTTTACTAATATGTACTGTCCATCTTTGTATCTTACAATACTTTTGCATTTAAAGTCTATTTTGTCCAATATTAGTATAGCTACTCCCACTCTTTTTTGGTAATTGTTGCAAGATAGTTTTCCAGTCATTTCCTTCAACTGCTGTGAATTCCTGGATCTTGGGTGGGTTTCTCTTAGACAGAATCTAGATGGGTCATATTTCCTTATCCATTCTGCCAATCTGTGTCTCTTGACTGGTGAGTTTAATCCATTAACATTCAATGTTATTATTCTCAAGGAATTATTAATTAGCCATATTTTCTTTGGGTTTATGTATGTCAGATGTTGATTTTATTTCTTTTTGTCTTTTCAGTTTCTCTTACAATCTCCTCCAACTCTCTCTCTCTCCTGTTTTTTCCTTTCAGCCTGCAGAATTCCCTTTAGTATTTCTTGAAGGGCAGGTTTCTTAATGGCATACTCTCTTAGTTTCTATTTATCTGTGAATATTGATATCTTCATCATTTTTGAATGCCAGCTTTGTTGAATAGAGAATTCTTGCACTTAATCTTATTGCCCTTCCCTTGTATGTGATGGTTCTGTTTTCCCTTCCTTCCTTCAGCATTTTCTCTGTTTTTAGCATTGGAGAGTTTGACAAGTATATGTCTTTGAGGAGGCCTGTTAGGATTTATACTGCTTGGGGTGCACTGCACTTTCTGAACATGTATATCCATCTCCCTCAATAGGGTTAGGAAGTTTTCAGCCATCATTTCCTCCAAACCCATTCTGCCAAACCTTTTCTTCTCCTTCTCAGTTGCCTATAATGTGAATATTTGTGCATTTTGTGTTGTCATTCAAATCCTTAAGTCCTTGCTGGATTTTTTCTCTCTTTGTATCTATCTGTTCTATTATCTGTCTTATTTTAGATGCAGTGTCTTTCACGTCACTAATTATTTTCTCTGCTTGTTCAAATCTGCTGTAATTTGCTGAGTGTTTTTTTTTTATTTCTTGGATTGTGCCATTTGTCGCCATATTTGTTATCTTTTTATGTGTATTTACAATTTCTTCAGTATGCTCTCCCAAGGTTTTCTTAATATTTAATCCCTTCCTTCACTTCATTAAGTTGGTCCATGATATTTGTTTGGACATCTTTGATTTGTTCAATTTTCTGCTTCTCTTCTTGGTTTTTAGTTTGTTCTCCGGACTGGACCACGTCTTCCTGTTTCTTGGTATTGTTTGTAATTTTTTTTGTTCTTGTCTGGTCATCTTTCATCTTTATGGGTTTATTCAATTGTCTATCTTCTCCCTCTAGTCTCGGGTTTTATTTAGTTGTTGTTTTTGTGTAAAGTGTTAATTTTCTCTTTGACACTTTGTTCTTCTTATTCTGTTTCCTTGTTGTCTATGTTCCCTTCAAGGAAAAAGATTATGGCCAGAGAAAGCAGAAGAGGTAAGAAAAAGGATAATAGTAATAATAATAGTAAAAGATTGCAGAGGAACTGCATAAGACCTAGGAAAATGAATATTTAACTCATGTAAGCAGTGTAGAGTAATAGGAATAAAAAAGTGAAGTACCTACAATGAAATGGGAACCTGAATATGGAAAAGTATATAGAATGAATTAGAAGGCCAGAGTGATGAGAGAGAGAAAAGAAAGGACAAAAAGAAAAAGAATTAATAAAAGATAGAAAACAGAATCGAAGGGTTAGAAATTTAAGAAATAGAAAAATTGGGGACTAAACAAAGAGAGGTAGAATGTAAGTTGAACAACAGAAAGCAGAAGATAGACAGATGTAGGAGGAAAAAGGGTATTGGTAGCCAAAATCAGTATACGCAGAAAAGAGAAAATTGAGGAAGAGGAAACACAGCAAACAAGAAACAAGCCAGTGGCACATAATTAAAAAAAGAGAAAAAAAGGGGAGGAGGGAGAAAGAGGAAAGAAAGACAAGAAAACAAAATGACAAATCGACAAGCAAGCAGTCAAACAAACACTAAGGCAAAACAGCCTTCCCCCTTAAACCCCTGTGGAGCTTCTCAGGCTGTTGGTGTTTATCAATTACCCTGCAGCCTTCCCACTGCAGATTTTGAAGTGGGTTTAAGCAAGTAAACTAAGTTAAATTATAAAACAAAAGTAACCCTTTTTTATTTTTAGGAAAAATAAGAGACCCAAAAGAAGCTAATATAGGAATAATGTCTATGTTTTCCTATCCTAAAGTATAAGCTGGATGTTTAATATTCTTGTGGGTTACCACCAAGAGGAGTCAGGAATCCAACGAGGGATTGTGCATATTTAAGGCAGAACCTTCTCCACTGAGCTAAATTTCCTTGTTGGGTAGATTAGCTCTTCAGAAAGCTATCTAGTCCCTTTCCCTCAGGCAGGTTTAACTCTTTGCAATTGGATGAATTCCTGCTGATTAGGAATC
This sequence comes from Dasypus novemcinctus, assembly GCF_030445035.2. NCBI lineage: Eukaryota > Metazoa > Chordata > Mammalia > Cingulata > Dasypodidae > Dasypus > Dasypus novemcinctus. The sequence goes on along the minus strand of NC_080702.1, from coordinate 10,088,294 downwards.
TGTCCTTGCCCCCTTTCTTTCTTATGGCTTTCTCTCCCAGGACAGAGGATGCAATAGCCTGTATGAGAGTTCCCTTTTGAAATTTAAATGAGACTGATGATTTAACTCACCGCAGAAAAAATGACTCTCAACCATCTTCAATAGCACCCACTCCTCACAGGGAACCCTAAATATGCTCTTAGAAGTTTATTAAGCCCTTCCTACTGTCCCCCTCCCTTATGGGAGTTGAAATTTTGGTATTTTTAACCTCCTGACTAGTTAATTGCCCTACTCAGCTTTTTGGTTTTTTCCCAAACCAATTTTCCTTATTCCAGGGCAGTTAGGTAAATCAGGCTGCCTCAGCAGATCTGCCTCTCCCCTCTCCCTGGTGTCACCTTGAGCCAAGCTGGTGTGTTTCTCAAAGCTCAAAAAAGGGGGTCCAGGCAATTGAACCTGCAAAGGGGAAACCTCTCTCCACCCTTCACCATACCCCTCCCACTCTCAGAGTATGCCTCCTCAGGCTGGGTGACCAGTGAGAGTTGCGGCTCGATGCAGAGTCCTGGCCTGAGCATGGGGCTTAGCTGTCCCACAGTTCCAGCCTCAAGGGCCAGAAACTTAGGGTTTTACCCTGAGCAATCAATCTTTCTGTTGCACACTCTCCAGATTGATGTCCTGAAGCCTACTGCTCTGTGGGTTCCCAAAACAGCTCACTTGGGCAGGATTTTGCCCCCACTCACCCATTTTTTTGTGAGAGATGATGAGTATGTGCTTACCCCAATGCCATCTTGCCCCTCCCTGTGGAAGGCCTATATATTTTTTTAATGTATAACTATCTCCTTTCTCCTAGCAATACGAAGTTGGACTAGATAATTAATCTGTGTCTTGTTTTCTCCACTTGTAAAATGGTGTTGAAATTAGCTGTCTCATAGAGTTAATGAGAATTTAAATAACATAGTACATATAAATGCATAGAAAAGTATCTGACTTATTGAAAACAGTCAATATACATTAGTCATGAAAACTTATCAATTGTTATCACTTGACTGTTTTCCTCACATTTATTAGGTGTTATACTTTTAAGCAGCTATCTAAGGGGAAATGTCATAACCAAGTTAAAATGAATTCAGTAACACTTAAAGCACATTCATTAACAATTAGGGAATTGTTTATACTCGCAACATAGGAAATATATGTCCTGCAGACAAGGCTATGGAATCAGGCATGCCTCAGGAAGAGGTGGCCACCAGTTTGGTATGCTGAAGTTCAGGGGTCAGACTACATCCATCATCGAACTCTTGGTCATTTACTTCTCTAGTGTACAATAAAAATTACTGTTCAGAATTATGATACCCTACCCATAGAAGAATGTCATTTACCAAAGAATGTAATTAAAAATTACATTAGTGCATTTTAAGAAAAAGTTGGAGGAAATTTGAAATTGAAACTCTTTAATAACAAAAATGTAAACAAACAAAATGGCCTTCTGATTCATTTTCAGAAAATTCACTTTAATGAAGCACCTACGAAACCTAACTGTCTTTTGTTTGGTCTAAATACTTATTTCTTGCAACTTCATCTTTTGACAAAATATCACCTAACAGAGCCTAAATGCAATGGGAAATATATAAAGATATAGAATTCTCTTCTCTGGTAGATTTTTTTATTCCCTTATAACAAAATCTCGAAAAATAACATCTATAACATGTGGTCCAATTATTAGTTTATAAATCAACTTCACATAAAAATAAAAGTAAACATTTATTTTGAATTTCCTAAATATTTATTAGGTATTAATATAGGAGGGAAATTAGAGGAGATAAAGAGCTAAATATGTTACTCAATCCAAGAAATTACATTACTTACTGTCAAATTTGGCAAAGTATGAATTAATTACTAGGTAACCGTTGCCTTGACCTAGTTTAACTTTATGATTTGGACTTAACTTTACATGGTAGTAGAGAATTTCTATATTAAAGGTTGTAAAGAAACAAAATATAATATCTTGGGGAAAAAGAAAAGGGGGTAAAGAATACTATTTAAAGTAGTAGTAATGAACCTATCCATCCTTATAAATATTCCCTTTGTGCCATTTTCACATTTGCCTTAATCTTAGGAACATACAAAATTCCTTAAAGGTGCAAAATCAAATGCTATCGTGACATGTGATTACTAAGAATAATTTTGTCTTCTGAATAAAAAACATATTACAGTTAATCTTATCCAGAATATGGATCAAAATGTTGATTTTTTTTCTTCCCTAAATTGGCTGGTGACACCTATTTAAAGTCCCTGCCTTTGTTCTTTTGCGTGACTTGGAGTTAACATTCCCCCAGCTGCTATTTGCGGACTAAAGTTAGACTAGGGATGTTCAACCCAGGTCTCAGCTCTGAGAAAGTCTTGATTGTATGGGTTAATTATCTCTCATCTCACCTCTCACTAACACTCACACAATTAAATACAAATATGAATGAGGAAAAAGTAGTTTTGTTCCCACACAAGTGTTTGCTTTTAGCTTAAGGCACTTTCCAGATAACTGGCTGCCATGGTGGCAGGCACTTTGGACAAAGAATGTCAGAGTCAGTAAATATCATTAAAAATGACTAATTAACCATCAGATAGGAAGCTGCTATTTTCATGCTCAGGTGAGAATCACAATTCTCCTTCCAGATTTCATATACCTGCACATAAAATGGAGGAGAGGAATAAACATAGGGTAAAAGTTTCTACCAAAAACTCTCAATAGAATTTTCTTTTGTTGTTTTTTCTAGCACTGATTAAGACTCTATTTCAAAATCATAGTAGTCTACAAAATTTGCTTGCTCCTCGTGGTTACCTGAATACCAGTTATTGCTGCCTTTCTAGAATATCCATGCAAAGCCATCCTTTCATGGGTCAGTTATTTGTGATGTATATGAAAGCATGTTGTATTAGTACTTTAGTCATAATTTGATTCTGCAAATTTCCTCACCATTTCAAAGCTTATGATTGTATTTCCAGAGAAACATTTCTAAGCACAAGGTCACAGAGCCACTACCAATTTCAGTTTAACCTGCCTCTTCAATGGACTACTTAAACTGACAGCTCTAATTGTCCACTAGTGGACACATTTATGCATTGAAATGTCTAGTTACATTGTTCCAAACCAAAGGATAAACTGACTTCAATAATTAGGTCTGAATTTAGAGGCTAACTGCATCTCATCCTTTAACCTTTAAAATGAGCCACCCTTATAATTTAGCAGAATCCTCTGCACATTTGTCTAAAATCAAGAGTTCTAAACGGATGAAAAGAAAAAGAAGAGGTTATTTTACGTGACTGGAAGTGCCAAAGCAATGACCTCCCCTGGTCTTCAATTTCAACAGGGTTATGAAATCTATGTGCATATTGTGTACTTGTTGGATTTATAATTTGTTCATTGCCCACTGCTCTCATTTGCATAAAAAAGAATAGAAAGATCAATACGTTTTTGTTAAAGTGTCTGAATTTCAGTTCCAGAAAGCACTGTTTAATGGGTATGTTTTCTATCAGAAAACAATTCCATAGTATTGTCTGGCTTCAGAAAAATCTGAGTTTTCATCTTAATCCTAAGAAGTCAAATGACCTGAGGCAAACTTCCATCTTTCTTTCAATAATATTAACTTCTTTAGTGTAAAGCATATTTTGCAACCCACTAAGTTACTATCAGTGTCTAGGTTATGCTTAATAGACAATTACTAAATGCTTGTATGTTGTCATATCATTTGGTTACTTTGTAGAAGGCTGAGCAGAAATGAAATTATGTATATTTATTTTTGCAGACACTGCCCCCAAGAGGTAATAACCATATACCTACTGGGCATAAGAAAACAATGAAAATGTATCCTCAAAGAAAGATGAAACCATATGTAAATGCCAGATATTATTACTTGTTTAGATTTACCTGGCACTTGTCTAGCCTGCTATACAAAAGAAATAGTAACTCATAACTCATGAGTTTTACTCTGATTCCTGGACTGACTCTCAATTATATATTTTCTCACTCATTCTGATTTTGTTTCCAAATACAACACCACTTTCAATTGGTTAATATTGGTAAAAGATAACAGAATCAAGGAAAGTAAAATAAATATGGCTATTTATGCCTACTTGATGGGCTGTTAATTAAACAGACCATTTCATTTATACCATTTTGCCTATTTGACTGGACCATAGAAGGTTATCCCCCTTTACCAATCAGAACTACTCCATTAAAAGTCGAGGACAGTCTTTACTCCACAGGTAATTAGGAAGCCATTGGGATTTGAAGGAAGCATTTGAATGGTTGACTATTTATCACTAATAGATTTAATAATAATCTGCTGACCTCTGTAAGAAAAGATGTCTTATTTTTCTTCTCCCACAATAAGCAGACTATATTTGACATGCTTGTTTGATACGCAATTTCTGGGACTACCAGAGATTCTTATTAGGCAGGTTGTCTTTGTGACTCCTACATCTGCATTTTTAACAGCACTTCCAGGATTTATAGAAAGAGTTCGGCAGACCACACTTTGGAGTAAAATCCCAAGGATAGAGTGGGTGGATCCATTTATAATGCCTCCCATAGTTTCTGTTGAAACATACACCTGGGATACATTGGCTGCGGTGTACTTGGAATCATGAAATAGTGTAATATTAAGGAGTCAATTCTGGGAATAAAAGCCATAAATCTGGCACTGTTAATGGCAACAACAGGTTGCCATGGTGACAGCAACTATGGTTAAAGTGCCTCACATAGTGAATAGATTTTATTAAAAATGATTAATTTACCATGAAAAGGAAATTTACCAAAATAGCTATAATTCATGGGCAAGGTTGTGTAATAGAAGAAATAAAGAAGAAAAAACTACCCTTAAATATGTCAGATCTCAGTCTGTATTTTTTTAGAAATCCTTATAAATACAAAGAGACATCTGAATTTTGATGTTGGAACTTAAACCATTCATTTGGCTACTTTCAATTATGGTGTTACTAACAATGATTAGATTATTAAAATTCCAGGAGTTATTGTAATTTTTAAAAATCATATTAAGAAATGCTGATGATAAGGAATGCATGGATAAAATATATCCCCAAGCCACAGAATATTTCAAGATTACAATTCTCCTCCTTTGTCTTTCATTAGAATGAAGACATTTATTCCACTCAAAAATCTTTAAATCACCTTCATGACACGTTGTTATTCTTGGACTACTCTTCTTTTTTTCTATGTAAGGTCTAATGACTGTAAATAAAAAACCATCAAATAGAATCATACTCTCAGACAATAATTTCCTGGATACTTGTATATTTTAAGATGTCTTAGAATATGTGAAAACCCCCCTTTCCTAGTCTGACCTGTTTCAACAGAAGTCTAGGAAAGTCTTTCATAATGTTTCAGTTTCTTTGGCTGCTTAAGCAAATACCATGCAACAGATTGGATTAAACAATGGGAATTTATTAGCTCACAGTTTTGAGGCTAGGAAAAGTCCAAATCAAGGGGTCATCAGACAATGGTTTCCTTCTGAAGATGGGAATTCTGGGGATGGCTGCCAGTGATCCTTGGCCCTGGACTTCTCTCATAGCACAGGGCTATCTCTCTGGACCTCTCTTTCTCTTCCCGGTTCCATTAACCATCAGCTCTTGATATCTCTCTGTCTGAATTTCAATTTACTTATAAAAGACTCCAGGAATAGGATTAAGACCCATCCTGAGTGAGTTGAGCCACTCAAGATGTTATTTTAACTGAAGTAACATCTTGAAAAGATCATATTTCCAATGGGTCCACACATAGATGAATGGATTAAGAACATTTTTCTGGGGTACATAGTGCCAAGCCATACTCACATAACATAGGTGATTAAGAAACCATTGGAGCTGAAGTCTGTTGAAGCTCAGAGCCTGGCTATCACATGGTCAGTCCAGAGATTCAGGTCCCTGGGTATACACTAAACCCCAGAACCAACTACAGATCCAGTAAAAGTAACAGGAGAGACTTGTGGACAAAGATCACATCAGAGTCCAGCTCCATCACACAGAAACATGAACTCCAAAATAGGGCCAACTGACATGGCACTGAACTCCATCTGCCATCACCATAGAACCTGTGGGTCTCTGTAGCCCTCAGAAGAACCAATGCCTGGGGTTGTATCTACTCTATCTGTCTCTGGGATTCTGCTGAGATGTGCATAAGGGCAACCCCTGTAAGAACCTCCCAGCTCTTTTTGGAGATCATAGCCATATAAACTCATTTGTCCTTTCCATTTCCCCCTTTTATCCAGGTCAAAAAACAATTTTTAACTCCTGGTATTATGTGTAGACTGAGATATTCTGCTGGTCCGAGTTGACCCTTTTATTCAAGGTCATTTTCTATTTACATCATCAGCTGGTACTTGGTAGTAATCCATCAGCACCAGGGAGGCTCATTCCTGGGAGTCATGTCCCATGCTGGGGAGAAGGCAATACATTTACCTGCTGAGTTTGGCTTCAAGAATGACCATGTTTGAGCAACACGCAGGCTCTCAGGAGGTAACTCTTAGGTACCCTGCAGCTCTACGCCTTGTTCTTATTTCAGGTGCACAGGATTACAAACATAGTCATCAGTATCAAGGGCTCATTGTTGGACCTTCCTTCTTTTTTGGTCTTTGCCATTGCACTTGGGGGATTGTTGCCATTCCTTTAGGGACTGTGATAGAGCTCCTCTAGCTAGGAACTCAGCACTCCCTCAGTTGTTGCTTTTAATTGTTTCCACCATGAAAATATCCAAACATTTTTATGTACCCAGGATACATGCCCTGTAGAACTCCCTGCCAACCATGTGTCCCCTGTCAATAACATCCCACACCAGTATTCCTCCCTTGCCATTGTTGAAACTCTCTGTGATCCAAAACTTCTTCAAAAAGGAAGCCCAATATATTGCCAGGTTCCATTAATAGTAAAATGGAATATAGTGATGACTTTAAAGGTTAGATATAGAATACATATTAATTTAGAAAAATTAAGGTAAAAATAAATAGGGGTATCAAAAAACTTAAAAATGCAAAAGCTTTGTTTTTGCTGTTTTGCCTTCCATCACTGCAGTAAATGTTGCCCTGTATGCAAATTGGCAAGACAACTTCTTCCACATTTTCCTCAGTGTTACATCCTTTCTTTTTCTTTCTTTTTTCCCAATTATTAAGCCTGTCTTCCCAAAAGTTTTAGATCACAGTAATTCATATATACAATATACAGTACTTTCACATATCCAACATAAAATCCTTTTCCCTTCCACAGCAATAATCTTTTTACATGTTCATACTATATTTACTGAAACTGATGTAAAGATATTGAGACAATAGCTTTCAAACAAGGTAACATTTGGGTTTACATTGTGGTTTATATTTTAGACTACACAATTTTCTAAATTTTTAGTTATCTTATATTTTACATTATGATTTACATTTTAGCCTATCAGCCCCTATATATTTTTGGTGTAATTTAACATGTCATATCCATCCTTGTAACACTTCTATTGCCCACACAGTTACATTGATTCCATCTATTCAATACCTCTTTCCCCCTCCCCTCAGGGTCCATGGTGACAGTCAGTCTTCATTGCTTGAAGGGCCATGTTCAGAGATACTTGCAACAATGTTGAGGGCTTGACATGCTCAATTGCCCTAATGCATTGGGAGTCATCATTTCTCTCGAGAGATACAATTCCCTCTATTTGAGAACATCAGTCTTCCCCAGGATGTGGGTATACCTTCACTCTCATTATATGGGTCTCTATCCAATGATATAACCCACTATGGCAAACTGAGCACTCACACACTCCCTACAGTAACTTTAAATACTATTTTCCTTCCTCATCTCTTAAAATTCTTTGTCCCCATCATGACAATTGTAATATATTTTCTTCTATTCTAATTTGGTCAGTGAGTTTTCTAAAGTCAGGTTCAATTTCTACTTGATTTAGCAATCCCCACAAGTGCATCTAGAATGTTACATTAGGTAGCATAGGTGTTCAATAACTGAACACAATCATTTCAAACCCCTATCATTGATTAGAGGCATTTAATAAATGCCCATTCTGAATTTTTAAAAACTTTTCCTTAGCTGTCTAAAGCAATTTATTAGTCATCATTATGTTAAGAGAATCTATGAAATATTAGTTTCTATCCACGTTTCAAAAATTTATACTGTGATAATTCTCATTGCTTATGACCTCTGCTTCTGGAATGAATTAAATAATTTGATTAATTATTTCAGTTTTAATTTGAAATAAGACAATATAAGAGTGAAACAAATCTCTGTTTCCAATGTTTCAGAATAAAATATTGTTTTTCTAGGAGCATGGTACCATAGTATAGTAAGATATATTGCATGCCTAGTCTCTTCTTCCTTGAGATGTCCTTATCTTCTGGCTCATTCCCACAATATTACAGCTGATTACACATGTATTTGTTGGATATACTATTAATGATGATTTTACTCATATAGAACTTGTTATATTTTAATCTATATTCTCTCGATTAAGTAACTAATGATTTAATTGTGAAGTTCTGTTTTCAATATTATAGAGGTTTTATGTTATCTGTGGGAAAGGACATAAGTGTGGAAGCAATATGCAGACACCCAAGGGCCAAAGGAATAAGAGTCTGTCTTAAGGGAATCCCATCCCTTGGCTTGAATTTTTATGAATTGAAGGCATAACTCCTTATACTTACTCTCAACCAAAATCTATAGTTTATCAGTTCCCTCACAAGACTCATCACAAAACATTTGCAATAAGATGCAAGATGGCAGAATAGAAAATGACAGGCTGCTACTCCAAAAACTGCAGGAAGGTAGGCACTTTTACCTAGTAGAAGGAAAGTCATGGAATCATGGGAACAATTGGAGATTAAACTAGCAAGTGGGCCCAGATGGCCAGGCTAAAGGGAAGGTGAAGAACATAGGTGACTCAAACCAGCAGACAGATGGCTCATAATGCCAAGGAAGCTAGAGGTTTACTGGCTGGAAGACCAGTGCTCAGCAAATCAAAGAGTGAAGGAAGCCCTCAGGCAGCCAAGGAAGCATCCGGTTACACAGCAGTCTCCTGAAGTGGGGGAGCTGCCAGGCAAAGAGTTTGGGACCAGCAGTCAGCCAACTCGGGGAGGGATGTAGGAGGTAGGATAGGCAGTCCAGAGGGGGGCAAAAGGAGGAAAGACACAACCTGGCCAGAGCCGAATGTCTCCAGGGAGAGGGAAAGGTTGTCATACCTACCCGTCCTGGAAGAGAGAGAAACTGGGTGAGTGAGAGGGTGGACTGACAGGCACCTAACAGTCCTGGAGAGAGTGAAGCCAGGGATGGCAACCAACAAACCAACAGAAGTCAAACTAGCCTGAGGGAAAATCACAGCACACACCAAACTGTATAAATCTTAATAGGCCTGCCTCAAGACATGTATTTGTCAAATTGCCCAATGCTCAAGACAAAGATAGAATATTGAAAGCAGCAAGAGAAAGGAGATCCATCACATACAATGGAAGCTTGATGAGATTAAGTGTTGATTTCTCATCTAAAACCATGGAAGCATGAAATGGTATGGCATAGTTAAAGTCCTAAAAGAAAAAGCTTCTAGCCAACAGTTCTCTATTTTGCAAAGTGGGCATTCAAAAATGAGAGATATTTCCAAATATTCACAGATAAAAAATAAGAGAGCTTGTCTATAAGAAATACGCCCTTCAAACAATACTAAAGGGTGCTCAGCTGGTTGAATGGGAAAAGAAAAAGAGGAGATAGAGAGTTGATGAGAGTGTAAGAACAAACCAAAAGATAAAAAGAGAAATAAAAGCATCACATGGCATACATAAAATTAATGAAATATGGTGAATGTAAGTAATTCCTTGGCAGTAGTGACTTTTAATATAATGATTAAACTCTCCAATAAAGAGCCACAGATTGGCAGAATGGATAAGGAAATAGGCCCCATCTATATGCTGTTTATAAGAAACCCATCTTAGACTCAAGGACTTGAGGTGGCAGAAAGTGAATGGTTAGAAAACAATTTTAAAAGCAAACAATAACCAAAAAAGGGTGAGAGTAGCTATATTAATACCAGACATAATAGACTTTAAATGCAAGACTATTGTAAGAAAAAAGGACACTATATGTTAATAAAAGGGGTGCTCTATCAAGAAGAAAAAAGAATCACAAACATTTATGCACCTAATGAGGGCACCTTAAAAGACATGAGGCAAACATTGATAAAAGCAAGTGGAGAAATACATGCCTCTACAATTACAGTGTGGATCTTTAATACACCATTAATACCATTAGACAGACCATCTCAACAGAGGATCAGTAAGAAACAGAGACCTTGAATATTACATTAGAGGAGCTGGACCTAATAGACATATACAGAACATTACACCCCAATACAGTTGGACAGACATTCTTCTTGAGTGCACATGGATCATTGTTCAGGATAAACCCCATGTTTGGCCATAGAACAACATTCAGTGTATTCAGAAAGATTTAAATTATACAAATAACTTCTCTGACCTCAAGGGAATGAATCAGTAAGGGGCAGAGAAGCAGATTAGTCACAAAGATAGGGAAGTAAAAAACACACTCTTCAACAATCTGTTGGAAAAGGACGAAACTGCAAAAGAAATAAGAAACCATCTTGTGATGATTGAAAATTACAACACAAAGTATCAAAACCTGAGGGATGCAGCACAAGCTGTACAGAGAGGAAAATTCATAGACATAGATGCCTATATTAAAAAAGACCAAAGAGATAAAATGAAAGTCCTAACTGCACACTTGGAGGAATTAGAAAAGAATAAAAACTAACTGCAAAGCAAGTAGAAAGAAGGATATAACATAGATTAGTGCAGAGCTAAATGAAATAGAAAAGAAAGTGCTAGAAAAAATAAGCAAAACCAAAAGCTGGTTCATTGAGAAGATTAATAAAGTGGACAAACCCTTAGCTGGACTAACAAAGAAAGAAAAGGAGAGATGTAGATAAATAAAATAAGAAATGAGGAAGGGGATATGATCACCAACCCCATAGAAATAGAGTATCATAAGAGGATACCTTCAAAAATTGTATGCCAATAACATGGATAATTTTGAGGAAAGGAAAAACTTCCTGGACACACACAAGCAGCCTACATTGACAAAAGGAGAAATTGATGAACTCAACAAACCGATCACAAGTAACAAGATAGAATCAGTCATGAAAAACCACTCAATAAGAAGAAGAGTCTAGGACCCCATGGGTTCACAGGTGAATTATACCAAACATCAGTAAAGAACTAACACCAAAAAAAGACATGGAGGTAACATTGCCTAACTCAATCTAGGATGTCAACATCACCCTAATAACAAGCCAAACAAAGATGCCAAGAGAAAGGAAAACTATAGACCAGTCTCTCCAATGAGTTTAGATGCTAATGTCCTCAACAAAATACTTGCTAAACATATTTAACTGCACATCAAGTGAATTATACTATATGACATAGTGGATTTCATCCCTGGTAATGTAAGGATGTCTCAACATAAGAATCAATCAATGGAATACACCATATAAACAGACTGAAAAAAAATCACATGATCATCTTAAAAGATGCAGAAAAAGCATTTCACAAAATAAAGAATCTTTTTATGATAAAAACAGAATGAAAGGTACGAACAGAAGGAAGCTTTCTTAACACAATAAAGGGTATATATATATATATATATATATATATATATATAAGACATCTAACATCATATTCAAAGGTGAACTCCTAAAATCTTTCCCTCTAACATCTGGAAAAAAAATAAGGATGCACACTGTCACTGCTCTTATTTAACACTGTTAGAAATACTTGCTCAAGCACTTAGGTAAGAAAAATATGTAAAAGTCATCCAAACAGGAAAGGAAGAAGTAAAAATTTCCCTATTTACAAATGTCATGATTGTTTATATTGAAAGCCCAGGGAAATCTACAATAAATGAGTTCAGTAAAGTAGCAGGTTATATGATTAATGTAGTAAGTAGCATTTTCACACACCAATAACGAGCAATCTGAGGAGGAAATTTTTAAAAATCTCATTTATAATAGCAATTAAAAGAATCAAATAAATAGGGATAAATTTATCTAAAGATGTAACAGACTTATATGCAGAAAACTACACAGCACTGTTAAAGGAAATCAAAGAAGGCATTTAAAAAAATGGAAGAATATTCCCTGTTCCTGGAGAGGAAGACTAAACATCATTAAGATGTCTATCTTATGCAAAATGATTTACAGATTAAACACTATTGCAGTAAAATTTACCACAGAGTTTTTTAACTGAATTGGGAAAGCAAACTTTGAAATTTATTTGGAAAGGCAAGGGGATCCAAATAACCAAAGACATATTGAAAAAAAATAAAATAAAATCAGAGGAATCACTTTAAAACATACTAACAGGCAACAGAGGTCAAAACTGCACAGCATTGACACAAGGATAGTCATACTGACCAATGGCATCTAATTGAGAGTTCTGATATAGATCCTCACATACACTGTCAGCTGATATTGGACAAGCCGAGCAAGCATACTAAACTAGGTAAGAATGGCCTCTTTGACAAATGCAGCTGGGAGAACTGGATATCCAGAACCAAAAGATTGAGAAAGGAACACCATCTCACAATTCATACAATAATTAACTCAAGTTGAATAAAAGATTGAAATATAAGAATGAGAACATAAATCTCTTGAAAGATAATGTAGGGAATCATCTACAAGATCAAATTTAGGAAATGGTTTCATGAACTTTATACACAAAGCATTATCAATAAATGAAAAAAAAAATTGGACTTCTTTAAAATTAAATGTTTTGCACCTCTAAGTAGTTTGTCAAGAAAGTGAAAAGGCAGCATACTCCATGGAAGAAAATATTTGGTAACCATATATCTGATGGAGGTCTAATATCAGCATATATAAAAAACCCTACACCTCAAAAATAAAAAGACAGAAAAGCTATTTAAAAATGGGTAAGTGATTTGAATACACACTTCTAAAGAAGAAATTATAATTGCTAAAAGCACATAAAAAGATGCTCAAAATCACTAGCTATTAGGGAAATGAAAATAAAAACTACAAGGAGATATCATCTTACACCCATTAGACTGGTGGTTATTTAAAAAAACGGAGAACTACAAGTGTTGGGGAAGGTGTTGAGGAATGAGAACAGTTATCCACTTCTAGTGGAAATGTAGAATGTTGCAGCCATCATGGAGGACAGTTTGGCAGTTCCACAGGAAAAATACTATAGAACTGCCATATGATCCAGTATCCCACTGCTGGGTATATACCCAAAAGAATTAAAGCAGGAACAAGAAGAGTTAAAGGCACACCAATGTTCAAAGCAGCATTATTCACTTTTGCCAAAAGTTGGAAACTAACACAAATGTCAATCAACAGATGAAGGGATTAACAAATATTGGTATATACATACAGTGGTATATTACTCAGCTGTAAGAAGGAATGCAGTGTTAACACACAGAATTACATGGATGAATCTTGAAGACCTTATAATGAGTGAAACAAGCCAGTCACTGAAAGACAAATATTACATGACATCACTGATATGAATTAAGGCATTTGAGCTGACTCACAGAGATAGAGTCTGGAAAATAGGTATCAGGAGATAGAAAGGGAGAATAAGTTTGTGAGCCAATGCCCAGATGGGCAAAATTTATGGTAATGTGGAAAGCTATTGTGCAGTGGATGGGCATGAAAGTGGTATAGTGGTACAGTGATATTGGGTAGGGAGGTGCTAGAGTTTGAGGGAGTTACTGTGGGAAGGTGGGTTGGGTTGTCCATCAAACTGAGAGGAGAGTTAGGGGAGGGAACAGGTGATCTCTGGGGATTTGTGGGTATATGGTTGAAACTACATTGGGAATATTCTTTTGGGAAATATTGCAGGGAAGGATTACTGGTTTAGGTTGGGGATGTGTGTGGCATGCAGGACTGGGCACCCCTGGGGCAGGCTATTAGGGAGTATGTGAAAGTTTACCGTGTCAGAGTTTGCTGTATCTCTGTGTGGAGGCCCACAGAGTGAGTGGGAATTTGTTGGATTCCCATTCTGAGGAGTCCTTCTATGTTCTCAAATAATGGGGCTGGATTTTAATAGGAGCATAGGCAGTGCCTACTGGGGAAAGATGGGCCAGTAGGTCAAGCCCTCAAAGTTGTTGCAAGTAGTAATGAAGTTGGTGGTTGTCATGGGTTTTGAGGGGAGGGAGAGGAAGAAATAATTGTATGGGAACATGTGGACTTGAGTGTTGACGGAATTGTTCAACATGATCTCACAATGATGGATACAGGCCATGTTAGGTGGAGTGAACCTCATCATCCCAGGGTCCACAGATGGAGGAATAAAATATGACTAGAGTGGACTTACTGATATTCTACTATAGAACTATTGTGACTCTAACAATGAAAGAAATTGTATCATTGATGTGGAGACAGTGGTCACAGTAGTTGCTGAGGGCAGGGAGAGGGAAGAAGAGAAATGATATGCAGACATTATCAGGACTTGGTGTTTCCTAAATGATAGTACAGGGACAGATATTGGACATTATATATCCTGCCATAACCCACTGAATGGACTGGGGGAGAGTGTCAACTGCAATGTAAATTATAATCCATGCAGTACAACAGTGCTCCAAAATGTACTCACCAAATGCAATGTGTTGGAAACTGAGGCACAGTGGCCTCTCAAGGAGAGACGTGCTGTCTCCATGTTGGTGCTGTCTCCATGACTATGCTTGCAACCTAAGGAATGCGGCGATTGGGAGTTCCCCCTGCAAATGGGTTGAAGCTGTTAAAGGCTGAAAGAAAAGATGAGCTCATACCTTTTGTACTGTATAGAACACTTAGACTTTGTACCTTGAGATAAGATTTTTTTAAATTCCTTAGACTATGGGTAATGCTGATAGTTAATACTGTTGCTCCTTAATGTCACGTACGCTTTGTTAATGCTAATGTTTATGCTTAATGTCACATAGGCTAGTGTTTGTGTGTATAAGCATGTACAGTCGGGCATATAAGAGCCCCTTGTAATCAATAAAGTTGTCTGAGGAGTCATTACTCGCAAACCCGCTGATCCCAGCTCTCCTTCTTTCTCCCTGTTTCTTTCTCCCTTTTCTCTTTTTTTCATTCCCGATACCCTTCAGGTCCAAATCTCCAACAGCAATGAATATGCTACAATGATGAAAGAGGTAGTTGATGTGGGAGGAGTGTGGGAGTAGGGTGTGGGATGTAGGGGAACCTCATATTTTTTAATGTAAAAGTTTTTGTGATCTCTGTTTTTTTAAAAAAAGATAGTGAAAAAATTAAATTTAAAAAATTATAAAAGTGCATGTTCCAAAATGTAAACCATAATAGAATCATTGACCACGGTTCAAACAATGTTTCAATATTTGTACATAAGTTGTAACAAATGTACCACCCCCCTGTAAAATGTTATTAATAGGGGAAAGGGGAAAACAGCTGTAAGTGAATCCCCTACAATCTGTATGTGACTTTTCTGTAACCTAAATGTTCTTTGAAGACCATATGAAAAAAATAAGACGGCAGGGGAATAAACAGAAAAAACTGTTACTGCACATACAAAACAACATATCTTAGAGTGATGAAAGACATAATGTCAAGAAGTTATTTTAATTTTATGTTTTTATTTATTTTTATTAGTCAGTAATGTTTTTAAAAATTATTTGCATTTTATTTGTTATTTTTAAAACTATCATAATTCTTTTTTGTGTTAATTTCATTTGGTTATTTTGCTGGCTTCATTTTTTTAAGATTTATTTTATTCCGTTATTTATTCCTCTCCCCTTGTTGTTTCTGTGCTTGGGATTTGCTCTCTCTGTCCATTTGCTGTGTGCTCTCTGTATTTGCTAGTCTGCTCTTTAGGAGGCACTGGAAAGTGATCATGGAACTTCTGATGTGGGAAAGAGGCATTCAATTACTTGAGCCACCTCAGTTACCTGGTTTGTTGTGTATCTCATTATCTTTCCTCTGGGTCTCTTTGTTGCATCTTCTTCCTGCATTAGCTCACCATGCCTGCCTGTCATGCCAGTTTGCCATGGAGGCCATAGGAACCAAACCTGGGACCTCCCATGTCATAGATGGAAGCTCAATCCCTTGAGGCAAATCTTCTTCCCTGCTGCCTTCATATTTGAAGAAGTTTTTGGATCACAGAGGAGTTACAAATGTTGCAGGGGAGGATCATTATTGTAAGTTGTCAATGACAGGGGATGCATGGGAAGATGGTCACCTGGGGCATACTTATAAGGCATATGAATGTGTTCAAGTGTTCATGGAGCATTGTCACGATGGGTGGAGATTCGCATAGTAAAAATATTGATTTCTCACCCTGGGGAACTCTGCCACATTCTTTAATTGGACAGCAGGAATCCCATGAATCCAGGAGCAGTAACTATTGAAGGAGGATGGACCATTGATAGGCTCTTGATATTGATGACTCTACTTATGAACCTTTACTTTTGAAATTGAAATTATGCCTAGTATCATTGGGTGTCTAAGAGTTACCTCCTGAGATTCTCCTTGTTGCTCAAATATGGCCACTCTATAAGCCAAACTCAGCATATAAATGCATTACATTTCCCCTGATGTGGGACATGACTTCTGGGGATGAGCCTCCCTGTCTCCTGCAAGCTCCATGATGTTAACACAAAGGGACTCAGGTATATGCTGCACAAAAAATAGATTTGTGCCACATGTGAGGAAGCTTGGGCATAAGAATCCCCCAAATTTTAACTCTGTTACTATCAAGTTTGCAATACTTTTTCCTCAGCAGAAGGATTTACCTATATTACAGTCATCAGGTAATTATAATGACATGTGCCCCAGAAATATAAATTAATACCCTCTTGAAGGCTGTCTTGCAGTACAAGATCTTTAAGAGGTTGTTGATGTGGGAGGAGTAGGGTATATGGGGACCTCATATTTTTTGAATGAGGAAAGAAAGAAGAGAGAGAAAAGAAAAGAAAAGAAAAGAAAGAAATTTATTTTGGAATAAAGCTGATACAGGATGTTAGAAATTTGAGGTACCCACTGAGAAATATATCCCAATAGGGACACCTTTCACTTTAAAAGATGGGAAAAATCAATCCCATGACCAAAAATTTTTGAGGATTTTTTTCTTTAAGTTTCATCTTTCTGGTGTGGCAAATGGGATTGCTAAAAATTAAGATGATAGGTAGAAATAGTAAGAACAAACAGCTCCAAGGATGGGGAGATGTTAATCTATATGACAAAATAGCAAGTGAGAGCAAATGAAATCAAATTATGATTCACTTTCAGAATACACTGAGTTTTCAGTTGTTTTTGGAAAAACATCAATCCATACTCCTACTGAATAAAAAATCAATTCTTGATGAATGGCTGATTGAAATTTTAAAAACTAATAATGAAATATTTATTAGAAAACAAAGGAGAACATTTTTGTGGTCTTAGAGCAAGAAAATATTTACACAGGAACAAATCAATTAGAGGGGTAAAGGCAGATTAGATTGTGGTTGAATTAAGAGTTAATCAGAGAGAGAGAAAGAGATGTGGGGACAGGGACGTTAAGCACTTGTTTTCAGAATTCATAAAGAATGTTTACAAACCGATAAGAGAATGACAGACAATTCAATCAAGAAAAAATGAACAGAGTAAATGAACAGGTGTTTCCCAAAACGAGTCAGAAAATGGCTGATAAACATGTGAAAACATGTTCAACTCCTTTAGTGAACCATTACCTCTTAGCATGACACAACAACCAGAAGGCTAAAACGAAAATGGAAAAAAAAATCATATATGAGCAATGATGTGGTTAAATAAGAAATATCATACACTGATAGTTGGTGTGAAAATTCTTACAAAATTATAGTAAAACAGTTTGGCAGCATCATCTGTTGGAAAGGATGTAAACATAATGAATAATTTCAGCAATACACATATATGCAACAAAAATTCATACATTTCACCAAAACACAAATTCTGCCATTTGAATACCTACACTAATGATCATAGCTCCATAGTGAAAATTACATGCACATAAACAATGGAATTATATTAAATATTTGATAATGACACAATGGGATCTTATACAACAATGCTAATGAATGATCCACAATAACTTGTAACTGTACAGATCAAGATACAAACAACATATGGAATGGAAACTCAACATACAAAGGTTTTATTGCTAAATGATTCCATTTAAATAAAGCAAAACACAGAAGGAACTGTTCAATGGTATTAGCGGTCAGACTACTGTTACCAATGTGGATAGTGGCATGGAGGAAACATAAGAGGATACTACAGCATATCAATATTCTGACTTTTGAGTGGTGTGACAGTTTGCAATCATTTCTATGAATCCCAGAAAGAGAAATATTATGTTTGTAAACTATTCTATTTTTCTGGATGTATTACCCTTTGATTATATTAGATTCATTTGAGGGACCCTTAATTAATTTACCTCTTAAGAGTAGGTTTTTTATTTTACCATGTGAGAAAAGCTTGACTCAGGTTGAGACCCTGACTCCTGGTGGGCTGATATAAATTGACACTCAAGAAGAAACACTGGGAAGAGAGAGAGCTCTGTCAAAGTTTATCCTGGGGCCACAGGGAGAGATGAGCATTTCATCTGATAATTTGCAGCTGACCTTGGGAAGAGAGCCATACAGCTGAAACTGATATAGAAGGCCCAGAAATAAATGAGCTCTATGTTGAGAGAGAGAGGAAGCCCTGAGAGACAGGCCTTATGCCAGCCTGCAGCTGAGAGAGATGAAGTCCAGAGGGGAAGACTGGACCCTTGGAGAGATCAGTGACCAGCTTGCTTCAACACTTGGCAACTGACTTTGGTGGGAAATCAACCTTGAGTTGAACTCTTTAGGGCCTTGTGACAGTAAGCTTTTACCCCAAGTAAATACCTTTTACAAAAACCAAAAGATTTCTGGTATTTCGCATTGACACTCCATTGGCAGACTAATACAATTGGTTTGCTCAAGTTTTGGAAGTTCATCGAGTTCTCCATGTAACATCAGTACATACATCTTATACATAGTCTTAAATACATATAAGCAATGTAAAAAGTTGGTAGAAGGTAACTACAGGCGCAACTTAGAGATTTTGTGGGTTTGATTCCAGACCACCACAATAAAATTAATATCACAATACAGTGATCAAACAAATTTTTTGGTTACCCAGGGATTATAAACTATGTTTATCCTGTACTATAGTCTATGAAGTGTGCAATAACCTTATGTCTAAAAAAATTTACATACCTTAATTTAAAAACTCTTTATTGCTAAAACAAATGCTCACCATCATCTGATTCTTCAACAAGTCAATCTTTTTCCTGGTTGAAGGCCTTTCCTATATGTAAATGGCTGCTGAATGTTAATAGTGGAGGTTGCTGAAGTTTGGATTGGCTATAACAATTTATTAAAATAAGACAATTGGACACAGAGAGCAGACAACTGGGGGGAGGGGAGAGAAATAAAAAATAAATCTTAAAAAAAAATTACTTTTGCCACATTGATTGACGTTTTCACAACAGATTTTTCTGTAGTATGCATGCTGTATGATAGCATTTTACATCCAGTAGACATTATTTCAAAATTGGAATCAATCCTTTCAAACCCTGTTGCTACTTTATCAGTGAAGTTGGTATAATCCTCTAAATCTCTTGTTGTCATTTCAGTAATGTTCACAGCATCTTCACCAGAAAATAATTCCATCTCAAGAAACCTCTTTCTTTCCTCACACATAAAAAGCAACTCCTTATCCATTCAAGTTTTAATATGAAATTGCATGTTTAATTCTAGTAATCTTACTATTTCCATATCTGCTGTGACATCCTTCCTTAATATCTTCAATGCCTCAAAGTCATCCATGATGGTTGGATGACTTTTGATGTTGATATTCTGATCTCCTCCCATGATCCATGTTTGTTCTTCGTGGCATTCAAAATAAGTAATCCTTTCCAGAAAGTTTTCAATTTACTTTTCCCTGATCCATATGAGGAATCTGTTTATGGCAGTTATGGCTTACAAAATCTATTTCTTCAATAATAACCCTTGAAAATCAAAATGAACTCCTTGATATATACACTGCAAATGGATGTTTTGGCAAAGTCATGAATTTCATTGCACATGCTCATCAGTGCTCTTGGGTGAGCAGGTGTGTTGTCAATGAGCTGTGATATTTAGAATGGATTTTTTTATTCTGAGCAGTAGTCTCAACAATGGGCTTAAAATATTCAGTGAATCATGTTATAAACAGATTTGCTGTCAGCCAGGCTTTGTTATTCCATTTATAGAGCACAGGTAGAATAGTTTTAGAATAATTCTTAAGGGCCCTAAGATTTTCAGTGTGGTAAATGGCACTGGCTTCAACTTAAAGTCAGCAGCTGTATTTTCACCTAATATTAGAGTCAGCCTGTGCTTTCAAGCATTAAGTCAAATCAAGTTGCCTTCTCTTCTTCAGCAATGAAAGTCCTACATGGAAATTTCTTCCAATAGAAGGTTGTTTCCTCTACATAAAAAATCCTTCAATCTGCACTTAGCTACATATTCTGGATAACTGGCTGCAGCATTTATTTCAGCACCTGCTGCTTCACATTGCACTTTTATGTTTTGGAAGTGACTTATTTCCTTAGATCTCATGCAGTGACCTATGCTAACTTAAGTTTTTCTTTTTCAGCTTCTGTGTTCCTTTCAGCCTCCATAGAATTGCAGAGAGCTGGTCCTTGCTCCAGATTAGACTTTGGCTTCAATGGAATGTTGTGATTGGTTTGATCACTATAATTTTCTTTACATCAGCAATATGGGTTTTATGTTTTCTTATCATTTGGGTGCCTATTGGTGTAGTACTTTTAATTTCCTTCAAGAACTTTTCCTTTACTTTCACCACTTGGCTAACTTGGCACAAGAGGCCAAACTTTTGGCCTTACTCAGCTTTCAACATGCCTTCCTCATTAAGCTTAATAATTTCAAGGCTTGATTTAAAGTAAGAGATGTGCAATTCTTCATTTGACCACATAGAGGTCATTACAGGGTTACTAATTGGCCCGATTTCAATATAGTTGTATCGGGGAACAGTTGTCCAGTGGAGCAGTCAGATCATGCATTTATAAAATTTGCCATCTTATGTGATCATGTTGTTCCCCAAAACAATTACAACAGTGGTGCCAAAAAACACAGATAACCTAACATACATAATAATAAAGTAAACATTTGAAATATTAGTATAATTAGCAAAGTATGACACAGAGACAGAAACAAGTACATGCTTTTGGAAAAATGGTGCTGATGGACTTGCTGCTAACCTTCTATTTGTGAAAAAATGCAATATCTGCAAAATGCAATGAGGCAAAGTACAATAAAACAAATTTAACTTGTAGATTAGTGGGCCCTTGTCTTCATATTTTCAGTAATGCAGTTGAACATATTGGATAACTTTACCCTCTGATTAATTTTGAAAAATATGCTTTAATGTCTAGGTTATAAACTAAGAGAAACAGAGTGAGTATACAACTTCCAAAGAAAAGAGGCAATATCCAGAATTTAAAAAATAGAAGATACAAAAAATAAAAACTAAGTGCGATGTAATGAAGATCATGCATCAAGTTGGTACATACAATCCCAAATATATGCATCATTATATTGATCATAATTATATTATTGCTATTAATATCAAACAATGCATATATTAAATTGGATATTTTTAAAGAGCTATTACTAATACATAGTTAAAGTAGAAAAGTTTTTACCTCATTTTCATTACATTTCATGTCATCATATCATTTTAATCAATTAAACAAGTAGCATAACAGAAAATGAGGAAAATTAAAAAGTTTCTCATTAGTTCAGTTAATTAACTATTTCAGTATATATACATGCACATATTTATAATTTTAACAAAGTAACAAGCCTGGTGCTATAAATCATCAGCTTAAATATATTTCACAGTTAAACAAAATTTGTTATTATTTTAATTCCTCAATTTATACTTTTTCAATATTACTGCATATCAAACATAGTCTAGTTTTATATATATGCACATACATATGTACAAGGTAATGTTAATATATGTATATATGTAAATATAAATTATGTGTCTTGGTGGAGCTAAAATGTGTTTCTCTGTATTTTGGCATATTATTCAATGTATATTCATTAGGACAAACTGATGCTGCTGTTTAAAATTTTTATGAATTTACAACTTTACATCTGCTTTATAATGTAAATATATAGAAAGCTATAAGAAAATGTTTCTTAAAGTTGAGGAAACATTATTAGGATACTTCAGAATCCAATAAGTTATTAACTCCACATTATGAACAAAAAATGGACACACGCTTTTCTTCTTTCAAATGGCTATTCCTCTACTGCTCCAAGGTTAACGAAAGTCTCAACTTAAATCTTACGCGCTCAACTTAAAGAAATAAGGGTGCTCTCCCCAAAATTTTTCTTGACAAAATCCCCAGTAGAAATGTTCACATACCAAACAAACAAACAAACAAAACACACACACACACTTCCATCTACAGTACAAAAATCTATTAAATTTTCTACCAGTTAACCAGATTTTTTCAGATTCTCAAACACTCTCTAAAAAAAGCAAAAATATCTTTTTCACATTCTTGTTTGATCTACTTCAGTTCTAAGTGGACATTTCTACACTATAATATTTTAAATATACCAATCTCTTTTTAGCAGCATATTTCAAATGACTACCATCTCTCTAAGTAGAAAAATTATAACTTGTCCCCAATGATTCTACTCTCTGATTCTGAATCTGTATTCAGTTTTCCCAACATGCTACTTCATTATTCCATGGGGATGTTTTCTTTTAAATATTCTGAATCACCACCCACCCCACACACAATCTCTTCCTTTATTATGTAACTTTTGCAACAATTTCATGTGTAGTGAATTTTTGGAAGAATATACTATATCAGGTAAAAACTTACATACTCCAAGATGTACTTTAATAGTAATTGGATAATATTTCAACTGTTATCATTTACTGTTAATTCTTGTGGCAAGTGCAGCTTTCCCTGCACTTGAAGTGTGACTTTTCATAATAGTTCTTATGATAGACTAGAAGATGTGTAAATCAAAAATGAACATTGTGACAGAGGTTGGGGCAAGATGGTGGCTGAGTGAGCTTACCTGGTAATGTCTCTGCGGGGGGCGGCTGGGCAGCGTTGAAGGCTCTTTGGGACTGCGCTGTTTCGGGGATTTTTGCTGGTTGGAAGGTGTCTGGAGGTCGATTTGGTGGGAAGGTAACAGAGAGGATACGTCTATAATATATAAACGGAGGTCCCAGCTGGGCGCGGAATGTTCCCTCCTTGGGTGGGCGGAGCCGCGGTATCGGGCGCTGCTGCAGCTCGGGGAGCCGCCGGGGCCAGGGTTTTTTTTTCCTTTTTTTTTGGAGGCTCTGTGGTGCTGAGGAATTTGCGGGTACTGGGTGGACTGGTGAGGGGTTGATGGGACAGGACTCCTTTGCAGATTGATTTGGGGAGACAGACAGTGTTTTGTTGTGAAGGGGGGGACGTTTTGGTTGTGGACAGGGGTGGTAGCCCTTCCGCCTGGAGCCCCATTCCCACAGGTCCGGCTGCCGATCTGCAATGGAATTGGATTTTTTGCAATAAGGGGACACAATTGGGAGATTGTTGTAGGGTACAGTGAGGGAGGGGGACACGTCTGGAAGCCGATTGGGGAATATTTTGCGAAGTTTGGGGCTTCCGGTCTTGGAGTCTGTTTTCGGCGTTTCCAGCTGAAGCCCAGCCCACCCGGCGGGGCTTGGGATCTGGGTCATTGAACTGGCTGTGGTGTAGAGGCGCCCTCAAGTGGTCGTTGCGTGAAAGCACAGGGAGGGAGCTGTCCTAAGGCTGAAACCCTGAGGAGTAGGTGAATTGCAGGGTTCAGACATTAAATATAGAGTTTGTGGATCTGGCTTCCCCCATGGGGCTGGCACCCAGCTACAGGGATCCCTGAGGGCTATGTTGCACTGCGGGGCTCCTAAGCTTCCTGTTGACCAGATTTGAGGTTGCCAGGTCTGGGTCCCCTGGACTCTGGTGGTCCACACCCCAGACTCACACCTCTTGAGTCTTCAGTGTCTCAGACTTGCCACCCCTGAATCCATCATGCCCTGGGGTCTACCTGGGGTCCTTGAGTGCCCTGGACCTTAACGTTTGCATTTTATCTTTATTGGTTCATATTGTTTTGTTTTTATTTTCATTTTATCTTATTTTTTTACTGTTTTTGATGCCCTGATTGCTAATATTGCATTATCCCCTAGTCTTTTCTCCTAGCGTGTCCCCCAAAGTCCTTTTTTTATACAGTTATTTAGGGTTTTTTTCATTGTTGTTTTAGATAGTGTTGCAATTGTGGCTCGTGTATACCTGTATTTCTCTTCCCCCTACCTGTTCCCCACCGTTTGCCCACCCTCTTTTTCTTTCTTCCTTTCTTCTCGTCTTTCTTTTTTTCTTTATTATTATTAGTTTTTCTTTTTCAGTTTTCTCTCTCCCTCTTGTCCCTCATTTTCCACTTATTTTATTTTAATTCAAGTATACAATAGGTGCTACAGGGAACACCTCACATTTGCTGGAATTTCCCATCCTCCACTGCCTCATTTCTGTGTGAACTGATTTAGGCTAACCACACTATCCCCCTTCCCCTGCATCTTGATATCCACTATCATCTACTATCTCTCCTATATTCCACCCCCCACCTCCCGTTCTTTGATCCACAAAGTGTCTAACTCTTAATTTCTAATACCTTTGTTTTGTTTTCTGTCTGGTATCCACTCTTGAAACTATTACCTTTCTTTTCTTTTTCCCTCTCTCATGAAAACAATAGCTTTGTAGCTCATACCATATTCCTCCCATATTCAGTCATCTACCTCATAATAGGTACTCTACCTACAACTATAAATCTACACAATCTAAATGAATCTAACCTCCATCCTCCCAGATCTCATATTCTTGCTTTGTTAACATATATCACCAATACTACTCTACACTTTTTCCTTGCTTACACAACTGCCTTTCCCCGGCACTAATACTTTCCTTTAAAGTGAACTTAACCAGCAACAAGAAATTAGAATAAGAAGAACAAAGTGACAAAAGGAAGATATAACACTTACACAAAAATAACAGCTAATTAATCTCCAAGACTAGACAAAGAAGCTAAGGAACTCATAAAACCCGTCAAGATAAAAGGATGACCAGAAAGCAACAAAAATCGACAAACCAAATCAGTAATCAGGAAAACATGGCTGAATGCAATCAACAAACTAAAAATCAGGAAGGGGAGCAGAACTTCACACAAGCAATGAAAGATCTCAGAACATTTATCACCAACAAATTTGATGAAGTAATGAAAGAGGTTAACAACATGAAAACAACACTGGGAGGGGAAATTGCAGACATACGCAAAAACATAACAGACATGATGGGAATGAACACCACAGTTCAAGAAATCAAAAATAATACACTTGCAGCAAATATCAACAGACTAGAAGAGGCAGAGCAGAGAATTAGTGATGTGGAAGACAGTACATCAGAAATCAAACAGATAGTAGAAGGGGTTGATAAAAAGATAGAAAAAATCCAGCTAGGACTTAGGGACCTGAATGACAATGCAAAACGCTCAAATATATGTATTATAGGTATTCCAGAAGGAGAAGAGAAGGGAAAGGGGTCAGAAGGAGTGTTGCAGGAAATAATGGCTGAAAACTTCCCAAATCTACTGAAAGAGACAGACGTACATATCCAAGAAGCACAGCGCACTCCACTAGTCATAAACCCCAACAGGCCCACCCCAAGACATATACTCATCAAATTATCCAATGCTCAACACAAAGAGAAAATCCTAAAAGCAGCAAGAGAAAAGAAAACCATCACATACAAGGGAAGCTCCATAAGATTAAGTGCTGATTTCTCATCTGAAACCATGGAGGCAAGGAGGCAGTGGTATGATATAGTCAAGGTACTAAAGGAAAAAAATTTCCAACCAAGAATACTCTATCCAGCTAAACTAACATTCAAACATGATGGAGAGTTCAAAATATTTGCAGATAAACAGAAACTGAAAGAGTATACCAACAAGAAACCTCCCCTTCAAGAAGTTCTAAAGGGAGTTCTGCAGGAAGAAAGGAAAAAACAAAACAGGCAGAGTTGGAGGAGAGTATAAGAGCAAGAAAAAAAGACAAACTAGACGGGGAAAAAAATACAAACAAAATATGACAAGCACAAATCCAATAAAAATATGGCTAACATGAATAATTCCTTGAAAGTAATAACACTGAATGTCAACGGATTAAACTCACCTATCAAAAGATTCAGACTGGGACACTGGATAAGGAAATATGACCCTTCTGTATGCTGTCTACAAGAGACACATCTTAGACCCAGAGACGCCTGGAGATTGATAGTGAATGGCTGGAAAACAATCATACAAGCAAACAATAACCAAAAAAAGGCAGGAGTAGCTATATTAATACCAGACAAAATAGACTTTAAATGTGAAACAATTGTGAGAGACAAAGAAGGATACTACATTTTAGTGAAAGGGAAAATCTGTTAAGAAGATCGAACAATCATAAATATTTATGCTCCTAACAAGGGTGCCTCTAAGTACATGAGACAAACACTGGAAAAACTAAGTGAAACAATAGATGCATCTACAATCATAGTGGGGAATTTTAATACACCACTATCTACCTTGGACAGAACATCTCAAAAGAGAATCACTAAAGAAACAAAACATTTGAACAGTATATTATAGGAGCTGGAACTAATAGACATATATAGATCATTACACCCAAACACAGCAGGATATACATTCTTCTCAAGTGCACATGGATCATTCTCCAAGATAGACCATATGCTAGGCCACAAAGAAAGGCTGAATGAATTCAGAAAGATTGAAATCATACAAAACAATATCTCTGACCACAGTGGAGTCAAGCTGGAAATTTGCAAGGGACAGAGGCCCAGGTTTCACACCATGATTTGGAAATTAAACAGCACACTCTTAGAAAAACAGTGGGTCAAAGAGGAAATCTCAAAAGAAATCAATGACTACCTTGAAACAAATGATAATGATAACACAACATACCAAAATTTATGGGATACAGCAAAAGCAGTACTGAGAGGGAAATTTATAGCCATAAATTCATATATCAAAAAAGAAGAAAGAGCAAAAATTGAAGAATTAACTGCACATTTGAAGGAATTAGAAAAACAACAACAAAGTGACCCAACAGGAAGAAACAGGAAGGAAATAACAAAGATAAGAGCAGAACTAAATGAAATAGAAAATAAGAAAGTACTTGAAAAGATAAACAAGACCAAGAGCTGGTTTTTTGAGAAGATCAACAAAATTGACAAACCTTTAGGAGACAAACAAAGAAAAAAAGAGAGAAGATGCAAATACACAAAATAAGAAATGAGAAAGGCGATATCACCACTGACCCCACAGAAATAAAGACTATCATAAGAGGATACTTTGAAAAACTATATTCCAACAAAAATGACAATTTAGAGGAAATGGACAAATTCCTAGAAACACATAAGCAGCCCATGTTGTCTAAAGAAGAAATTGATGATCTCAACAAACCAATCACAAGCAGAGAGATAGAATCAGTCATTAAAAATCTCCCAACTAAGAAGAACCCAGGGCCAGACGGCTTCACAGGTGAATTCTACAAAACATTCCAGAAAGAACTAACACCAATCCTGCTGAAACTATTCCAAAAAATCGAAACAGATGGAACATTGCCAAACTCCTTCTATGACGCCTACATTACCCTAGTACCAAAGCCAAACAAAGACACCACAAAAAAGGAAAATTGCACATCAATTTCTCTAATGAACCTAGATGCAAAAATACTTAACAAAATACTTGCTAATCGTATTCAACAACACATTAAACGAATTATACACCACGACCAAGTGGGATTTATTCCAGGTATGCAAGGATGGTTCAACATAAGAAAATCAACGTAATACACCATATAAACAGATTGAAGGAAAATAATCACATGATTATATCTATAGATGCAGAAAAAGCATTTGACAAAATACAGCACCCTTTCTTGATAAAAACACTCCAAAAGATTGGAATACAAGGAAATTTTTTGAACATGATAAAGAGTATATATGAAAAACCTACAGCCGACATTGTTTACAATGGAGAAATCCTAAAATCCTTCCCTCTAAACTCAGGAACAAGACAAGGATGCCCATTGTCTCCGCTCCTATTTAACATTGTCTTAGAAGTACTTGCTCGAGCGCTGAGGCAAGAACCAGATATAAAAAGCATTCAAATTGGAAAGGAAGAAGTCAAAATTTCATTATTTGCAGATGACATGATCCTATACATAGAAAACCCTGAGAGATCTACAACAAAGCTTCTAGAACTCATAAATGAGTTTAGTAAAGTTGCAGGTTATAAGATCAATGCGCAAAAATCAGTAGCATTTCTGTACACCAATAATGAGCAAGATCAGGAGGAAATCAAGAAACAAATACCATTCACAATAGAAAATAAAAAAATCAAATACTTAGGAATAAATTTAACTACAGAGGTAAAAAAACTTATACACTGAGAACTATACAAGACTGTTCAAGGAAATTAAAGAAGACCTAAATAAATGGAAGAATATTCCTTCTTCATGGATAGGAAGACTGAATATTATCAAGATGTCTATCCTACCAAAATTGATCTACACATTCAATGCAATCCCAATAAAAATCAACACAGCCTTCTTTAAGGAACTGGAAAAACTATGAAATTTATTTGAAAAGGAAAGAGACCCCGAATAGCCAAAGACATACTGAAAAAGAAAAACGAAATTGGAGGAATCACACTACCTGACTTCAAAACATACTACAAAGCTACAGTAGTGAAAACAGCATGGTATTGGCATAAGGAGAGACACACAGACCAATGGAATCGAATTGAAAGCTCTGATATAGAACCTTGTGGTTGCCTCGGCCAGCGGGGCATGGGACAGGGGCTTGTGGTTGTGTGGAGAATGGTGAGACAGGAGACGCGAGGAATGACAGTGAGACAGGGTGAGGATCAAGCTGTAAAATTTTATTGTGAGAACAAAGCATTCATACTCTTGGGAAGGGGAGGGGTGGTGGGTGAGGGGGTAGGGGCTGGGGATTGGTAGCTGCTGTTGCTAGGGTGGAGGGCAGACTTCAGTTTCACGCCTTGCACCTGTGTACTGCCTTATCAGCCTGGGCAGTGGTGGAACGGAGAACAAAGGAGTGGGGAGGAAGAATAAGGAAGTGGGCTCCGCTCTGGCGGCCATGCTGCTGGCATTGCTGAACTCAGTGTATACTCGTATTGACTGCTCCCAACATCTCCTCCCTTTTTCTTTTATTTGCACTGTTTTTCTCGTATGGCTAGCTGAGGGAAGTAGAGGCCTCATTCCCCTGATGTAGACGGCTCTGGTTTTTAGGGAAGGGGCTTTATTGAGTACGCAGCAAAGGCAAATGAGGGGGGACTGTGCCTGTCTTAGGTCGGAACCACACCCGGTGAGCTGTTTCAGCTCACTCACACACGTGAGCAGTCTTACCCGTCATCAGGAGGCATGGCAGCAAAAGGCCATGTCCCTGTCTTAGGTTGACTGTTAGGTTGGTTCAGTTGCCCGTCATTGGCTAGCCAGCCCAGTTCCCTGAGCAGTCAGAATGCTATTGATGCATCCCGCCTGTCTATGCAGGCCGAATATGGTCAAGGCACCTTGCCTAGTGGCCTTTGCGAACAGAGCGGACCCCTGTATCAATGAGGCGTGCTTCTCAGAGAACAGCTAGGTTGTGCTTACCTCTGTCTCCTGCAGTGCTGTGCCTTGCACTTAGCAGCTTATTGGCGGGGGGAGTTGATTTCATAGGGGAGGCAGTCTGGATGGTCCATAGATATACCCTGATCCCCAAGGTGGAGCCGGTGGTAATGCACCTGAATGGGCCTGCCAAGAGTGGAGTCGATTTTGTCTTTGACTAGCTGAAAAATTCTTTTTATTACCCAAGGTCCGAAAGACAGTATGAGAAGTATGGTTATTAATGGGCCTAGTATGGGGAGGATGTAAGGAAGGATTCCATTAAATCCCCAGGAGAAGTTTCCCTGGGCTTCCCTCTCTCTTTTATGCTTTGCTAGTCCCTCTTTGACCTGGGCCATATTGTCTCTAATAAGGCCAGAGTGGTTAACATAAAAGCAGCATTCTTCTGCTAGGGCTGCGCAAAGTCCCCCTTCTTTAAGGAAGAGGAGGTCTAAGCCTCTGCGATTTTGGAGGACTTCGGATAATGAGTTTAGGGAGTTTTCTAAATGGGAAATGGAGCTTTCGAGGCGGGCTATGTCTTCATCGATGGCTCTCCTGATAGAGGAAAAGGAAGTTTGTTGTGTGGTGAGGGCTGCAATCCCAGTACCAGCTGCAGCGAGACCTAGAAGTGAAGCAATTGTAATGGCGGTGATAACTTCTCTCTTCTGTACGTAGGCTGGTAGAAGGTGATGCTGCCAGGAGTCAAAGAATTGGTTATCATTGTGAAAATAAATGCGGGGGCGTATAATAGCGAGCATGCAGGTTTCACGGGTGGTGTTGAGGGCTTGGACGCTAAGACATGGGGTGAGGCCGGTGGAGGAACACAGCCATTTTGTATTATTATGGGGTATTAAGAATGTCGCACTTGAAGACTTTTAACTTTATTTCGAACAATGCCAGACTTGTTGGCATAAAAGCAGCACTGTTCCTGCAGAGCTAGATATTCTTCTTCCATGTTCTGCTGTAAGCAGCTTTAACCCTCTTCTGTAACACTACCTCAGCTAGAGAGTTTATTTGATCTTGAATATCTTGTATAGTGCTCGACAAAGCCTGGACATCATCAATTAATTGCTTAGATAATTTTGTATATTGGGTAAGAGAAAGAGTCCTAACCCCGCAGTACCAGTGGCTAGGGCTCCAGAAATGCCTAAGGTAACAAAAAGTGGAATAAGTTGCACAGCTCTTCTAGAGTGGCCGGCAATGTAGTCCATGCTGGGGATAGGTACAGGTTCAGTTCCAATAATAACACTGACATCGGGGAGGAGGATGACTGGGAGGGCAGTATCCCTTCCTGCAATTCTCGTATTTTAACATTTTGCTCAACAATACCAGATTTATTTATATAGTAGCAACATTCTTCCTGGAGAAAAGGCAGGTTCCCCCTTTTTCAGCTGTAAGTCAAGGGCCTTGTGGTTTTGTAAAGAAACTTGGGTGAGGGATGTTAGTTGCTGCTGCATAGAGTTAAGAGACTGCGCACTGGATTCTATTCTAATTTGTCGTTGTTGTTCAAAGTATTGCAAGCTGATGAGGCCATGACCAAGAGCACCACGTGCTGTGGCAGCTGCAGCGACTGAACCTGTGAGGCTAATTTTTTACCAATATAGGGTGGAAGGCAGCTCTCTTTGACACAGATGGGGATAGTAAAATTTTTTATTTTGCCTTCTCCATAGTATGTTAGTTGTGGGGTAATGGCTACTAGGATGTAAGGCCTCATTTTTATAGAATAGTACATTTTTGGGTTATAGTAATTTTCCAACCACAAACACATAAGGATTTCTTACAAATGCCTGAAGATGAATTTGATTTAAATGCAGATATTGACTAGTCTTACTATTATTCCCAATCCATTCTATAGTAGGAGCTATTCCTAGAAAAACTTTCCACAGATACTTCTGCTTGCGTATAGATGTGATATTACACCATGGAGAAGGGATTCATTTCCCCTTCTGTTTCCAAACACTATTATTTTTAGTAAAAATTATTTTTTGTTGTCCTTTACTATTTAGACCGTGCCAAATAAATCTGTCATTATATTCAATGGGACTCCCCATAGGGGCACTTTCCCACACTATTCCATAGGAATCATTAAAAAATGACAGATTTTCTTCTTATATGGCATTTTTGCCATCCTTCTTTATCCCTACTGTCTTTTTGCGGACAATCGTAAATAGGATTTTTAGTCATGATTAAATCGTAAGAGGGAAATAAAGTCACAATAAACTGAGTATTATTATTTTTGAAGATAGCTATGGCCCGATTTTTAACATACATACAGGAAGGATGATTACCAATGCATAAGCGTTGATAATCAAATGGTAATATGAGATTATCGATTCTTTTTCTTAATAGGGTTTAATTGGCAATCGATTATCAATTGTATAGGGAATATATGGGTTTTATTCAGATACATATGAAAGAATGGACTTTTCCAGGTTAACACTCTAAGTAATGGGGGGTTAGGTACATAGGCCTAAGAAGTGTAATTGCTGGCAGCTTCCTTATTACTTACGATCACCATCATCAGAAGTTGTAGACAACTCCATCTCTTCATTCTGGAGCTTAATCCTTTTCGCAGATAACTAAATTTGTTCTCCATTTTCTGAAATGATAAGAGCATAGCCTTACCCCCTTACTTTAATCCTGCCTTTTTTTCCATTTATTGCTTAAAATATCTTTCTAGAATATTGGTTGATCTTCATTTCCTGTGCCTACTGTAGATGTTTGACATTTTCTAAGTGACATTCCACAGGTGTTAATGAATTATAAACATTAAGAGAATGTAAAGTAAATAAAGCTTTTGCTAATTAATCTTTTGGTGTCATAATACCATTATCTCCCCGTTTTTGTTTTAAAATCATAGTTTTTAGAGTATGATGGCTGCATTTAACTATGGCTTGACTTGTAGGATTATAAGGAATGCCAGTAACATGTTCAATACCATATTTTAAACAGAAAATTTGAAGGATTTACTAATGTAAGAAGGTTTATTATTAGTTTTAATTTTCAGAGGGCATCCCATTACAGCAAAAGCAGACCAGAGGTGTGAGTGAACATGATGAAACTGTTCCCCACTTTGAGAAGTAGCCCACATAAAATGAGAATAAGTGTCAATATAAACGTGAACAGATTGTAGTTTACTAAGGGATGGTATGTGAGTAACATCCATCTACCTTAATTGATTAGGAGCCAGGCCTCTGGGATTAGTCCCAGCCTGAAAAGACACTGTAGTTAAGGGTCCACAGGTGGGACAGGTACAGATAATTCCTTGTGCCTGTAGTCTTGTTAACTTTTGATATTTATTTCACAGGCCTTTAGCATTAATATGAGTTAAAGCATGGCAATTATGAGCACTTTGTAAACACCCTACCAATAAATCAGCTCGAGCATTATTTGATGTCATAGGACTAGGCAAAGAGGCATGAGAGATATATGAATAATGTAAATAGATTTTAACCTAATGAGATGTTGCAAGTCAGCGCAAAGTTGAGATAACTCATCAGTAGCAAAGATATGAGCTGTTTCAATATGCTTGACAGTAAGGCATACATATTCAGAATCAGAGACAATATTCAAGGGCTCTTAAAACATTTGTAAAACTTTAATGATGGCTCAAAGCTCTGTGCATTGAGCAGATGAATAAGGAGTTGGCTAAACCTGTTCTTTTTGAAAAGTAACGTATGCTGCCCTTCTATTACTATTACTATCAGTAAATACTGTACAGGATGGTTGGGCTATGTACACAGCCCTGAAAAGCACCACACAAGTTCATTGTTGGGTTTTTTACAGATAGAGGAATGCAGCCGGCTTGATTTGTCTAAGACGACACTAAAGAAAGTCCCAGCACGTTTCAAAACAAAGTGATAGCCATACAGCTGGACTTTAACTTTTTGCAACAAACTAGCAGTATTTGGGATTGCTGCACACCAGTGTTGTTACTTTAATCTATGATAAGAGGTTGTTTCCATGACACATACTCTTCCACAATAATCAAAACCACAATCGACCACATTGTACCCCCCTTTTTTTTTTGATATTATGCTGAAATATTGGTAACTTTACACACTCTCAAGCATCCATAGAAAACTTTCACTCAGACAACTTTAATTAAGAGAGGGTTAAAGGAAAGAAAAAACTTGTTAATTTTATAACACTTTAAAACACCCTCTATTTGACTTAAAACATATCAAATGAACTTAATTATTACTTTAATTTTTCTTTCAAGGTAAAAGAACAAATCTCTTATAATTAGTTTGGAATAAAAGGCTACTGCCCAGGATTAGGTTTTGAGAAAGCAGTTTTGAACGTTATGTTCCTTTAAGAGATAAAGCTTTTCTTCTTGGAATACCTAGGAAATGATAAGCACAAGAAACACAAGACAGACTTTCTTTGTATACTGACTGAGGATAAGAACTTTTACTAAAACACATTAATGGTGAGAGGCCTTGAGAAAGAACAAAAATTTTTAACTTTGCATCAGCATACTACCCGACATTAAAGCCTGTAAAATTTTATAGATAGACCCATTAAATTTTATTTAACTTTAACTGTAAAAATTCCTTTTCCACCAACTTTCTGCAGTTTCAGCATTCACTCAGGTTTCATCCTATATTCTACTCTTTCCAATAATTAATCATTTTATTTCAGGACAAAATCATTTTCTGTTTCTTAAATAATAAAAACAAATTCTATATAGCCTACATACAAAGTTATTAAGCAAACTTCTTATAATACTATGAACACTAAACAAGCTTGTTGAAATAATGAACTTTTCTTTAAATATTTAGTAGCATGCAATATTAGAAACAGTTCCCTAGAAGCAAGTTGGCAGGGGAGGCTGGTTGCTGCCAATCTTTCCTGTTATAAAATTACCTTTTATTATTATCATCATCAATTCAGTTTTATATATATTTAAGAATGACCTTTTGGAATTAGGCATCTAATACCTTAATGTAAACAATGCTTTATTAAACATTTTATTTATAACCATATAGACTATTGAAGACAAATTTTCTTTACAGAACACATTCCATTACTTAAAGTTATCACAATACCTTTTACAGCTTGCCACATGCAAATTAAGTTTCAAGAGTTTATGAAAAATTAGCCATTCTACTTTAGGACAAAATACCCCTTTTTTTCAAAACTTATTACATTTCAGTTAGCATTTTCACAAACTTTTAACCAAATGTTCATTTAAGTTTTGCATCCTTCATATTATCCTGTGAAGAAAGATAAGTTATTTATTTCAATCTAGGCAAGAACCTTTTTTATGAAAAGGCATAGTAATTTTGTTAATTAAGACTCACAATTTTTATTATTGTAGATATCTTATTAACATTTAAACTTATGTATTAATATAATAAACTTAAGTATTAATATAAGTGCTTATTTAATTTTTGGCCATTTGAATAGAGCTCTTTTAAAAATTTCTAGCAATTTATATTTACCATCTGGAGGTATCACAATATATATTGACATTGAATGAACAGACAGACAAACACAGAATAATTACAACACATTAACAGAAACATACAATTTATTTACAATCTACTCATAATTCTTTACTTTCTTGGTATAGCTGCTTTTAAATCTTCTGTTATATAGCACATCTTAGATTGTACCTTTCAAGATTTCTTCTGGAATTCATGTTGCCTGTAATATGCAAGCTTGTGCTTGGAAACATTTTTATTAGTTATCAGCAATCAGTTAAAATAACTTGAGCAGCAGTTAGGCAGACTATTAGCACACATTTTTGGATAATTACTGTTAAGACTATATTGAGACTTGAAGTTCTGGAGATAATTATTGATTTAAAACTGAAAATTCCTTTTAGACCTTGATAAAAATTTTGTACTCATTTTATTATCTTGGTTAAATTAAGCCCAATCAGAATTAGCATGGAAATAAAACAAAACACAAATGTTGCTACGTTTTTCTCTCATACCAGTGGATTAAATCACTAGCCCAGAGCTACATTGTTATGGAGATAGTAGGGAGCCCTACGAGTTGTGAAAGGGGTGAGCTTTTGCTGGAACAGAGTTGATTGCCTTATAAGCTTGTTTGGATTTTGGGGCTTGTGGCTGGCCTTGTTGATAGGCGGGGCCAATTTCAGAACAAAGCCTGAAGTAACTAGACAAGTTCTCCTACTTTCTATAAGATCTAACTGCGTCCTGATAAGCCACATTTGCATTTACAAAGGCAATTTGCTTAACAAAGTCTGTTTCTGTGTTGGTATCGCCAAACAGTTTTTCTGCAGCTGTGCACAATTTGACTACAAACTTTGAAAAGGGTTATTCTGGCCCCTGCTTAATATTAGTGAGAGAGGAGGCAATAGGGATTAGGAACTCGTTTTCGAAAGAGATGAGGCTAACGGGTGAATGAGAATGTTCAGGGTTATTCTCTTTTGTACTTTCCCCACCCCGGTTTCTATTTTCCTTGTCTCAGCCACTGCAACATGAGGCAGGGTGGGAAGGTGATTGTGATTTAAGGATAGTTTTTCCTTCCAGGACAGTTTTTCCTTCCATAATAATATTTTTAATATCAGGGGGTTTATCGTCAAAGGAAATTAAGCTAAACGGTGAGTCTGGGCGTGAGTGATGGGGTTGCGAGTGATGTTCAGACCTCTTACTGCAACCCGAAGGGGGTTGAGAACTTAATTTTAAAGCAGTCTCCCCTTCTGTAACTAAATTCTTTATATTTAGTTGGGGGGTGATTCCTAGTACATCTTGTACTAGCCGCCAGTAGCTAAAGGCGGTGACGGGGACCCTTTGAGGTCTAAAAGTTTTGTAATAATCAGTTAAACAATTGCCTACTCTGTTCCAACATTTTTCATCTATTGTGCCCTCCTCGGGAAACCATGGACAGGTTTGATAACAAACTTAAAGAACTCAGTTAAACTTTTCTTTTTAACCTTAACTCCTCATGTCTTGAGTGCCTCCTTTACTTGGCAAAGAAATAATGAGTGTGAGGATTTTGCTTGTCCCATGATTACAAAGAAGTGAAGCGAAATAGAGTATTTCATTTACCCGCTTGGCTACCGCCAATGATTGAAGAATTTATGGGTTGGTGCAGAGCTGTTCCCTTTCCGCCGCTGGGAGCCTTTCATCGGCTGATGTGCTGGGAGTACTCCCTTCCTGGGTGAAGCGATGTTCTATTCTAGATTACAGGGAATCGTTGGGCCCCACACTGGGCGCCAAACTGCCCCGGCCTGCGGGACAGCAACGGAGACCCAAAACCTGCCGAGAAAGAATGGTGGGAAAAGAGACACAAAGAATGACAGCAAGAGAGGGTTCTGATCAAACTGCAACTTTATTAAAGGGGGCAAAGTACATATACCCTCGGGTGGGGGAGGAGCGGGGAGTGAGGTAGCAGAGGCTAAGGATTGGTTGTTGCTGTTGCAGGGGTGGGAGGCAGACCTTAGTTTTGTGCCTTGCGCCTGCGCACTATCTTATCAGCCTGGGCAGTGGCAGGAAGACAGAGAACAAAGAACTGAGGGGGGAGAAGAATGAGGAAGTAACAGGGCAGATTTGAGTTCTGCCATGATTTGGGACCCGCCATGTTGTGGTGAACTAATTACAGCTTACTCAAATAGGAAAGTTGGCTCCACTCCGGTGGCCGTGCTACTGGCTCTGCTAAATTCGGTGTGTGCTCATTTTTACTGCCCCCAACACCGCTATGATAATTATTCATCATTCTCCTTCCCAAGTCTGGTGTCTCTGGGTGAAGCTGACCCGGAGAGTGAGATTGAGCCTTGGAAGACCTCTAGTCAGATGCTAAGCACAAGCTCTGGCCTTGGAGCAGAATCTTACAAGGACCCCAGGCACCTAAAGATTGGAGATTACACTCTCCTCAACACAGAGCACTGACTGCAGTATCAATAGAGGATCATGTGCATAAAGTACGTTGAGATTTTCAAAGAAGGAAAAGTAGAAAACATTTTGTCCCCTTTAAAAGAATAAAAAGAAAGGAACACAGTTCTTTGCATTCTAGGTAGAAAGTCATATAGTTTATGAAAAATGAAGGTCTGCAGTTTGCCTAAGAAATGACAGTAAGAACTGGGTCCCAGGCCCTCATTCTTTCTGGGTCAATTCAGAGTCAAGAGAAGGATGTCCTTACCTGGGCCCACAATCTCAGGATATCACTCTCTCCCCCAAGTCTGCCATCCCATGAATCCCACAAATCACTCGCCTGCCATGCTCCACCACCCGCTCTTCCACTCCAATACAACATATGCATCTTATACTGACTCAGTCTGACTTGCTTCCTTTTCTATTGAACACTGGCCCAGAGAGCTCAACTCCACAGTTTCCCTTTGGATTAGAGCCTTCTGTTCTAACAATATCAGGTCTGGAGGACTCAGGTTTGCTCATTTCAGCCTTCTCCTGGAGGCAGTTACCTGACAAGAGCTTGTCTTTTCCACGTTCCCACACTGTGCTCCATAAAGTGTGTCTTTTCATCTTTCACAGGCCTCATCCTGGGCATACCACGAATGCTGTCATAAGGCATCAAGTGGCTTCTTTGGCCTTCACCATTTTCTTCAGGAGCCCCTTGATAGAACAAGGATAGTGGTTGTCCAGGTGGTGTTAGAGAAAGAAAAGGAGGAAGAAGTATTTCCAAGAAAATGCAGATGGAAATGTGGACTCAATTCTGAAAAAACTGTAGATTTGCCTGATATTGATGGGGACTTCCCAGGGCCCCCTCCCTTCCTGAGCACTGGCGATCAACCAGAGCAGTTATATGAGGAAACCATCAAGGCTGGGGAGACCATTGTCTTCAGACCCAAATCAGGAGATTCCCCATGGGCCAGTGATTTTGCAGATTCCCAATTTATCAATGAATTGTTCAATATAAGGAATATATCACCTGGTGAATGCCCCACAATACTGAACCTAATGGGGGAGCAGGATGTAGGGAAATCACCTCTGAAAGTTTATCCTGATAGTGAGCCAAAGCTCCAACTGGAGGGAGAGCCACAGAGCCAGTCTCCTCCTGGCTGTGCTGCTGAAGGGTTCCCCAATTCATCTAGTTTGTCTTCTGAGGACTATGAGCCCTGGTTCCCAAATGTGTGTAGAGGAAACATGGCCAATTCCCAGGGCCCCTATATCCACCTAGAGGACAGAGGGAGCAACCTGGGCCTGCAGGAGCAAAGGGATTCTAAGGTTAAGACCTCTTGGATGGTTGAAGATGCCAGTTTAAACCTAAATTCAGGAAAAGTGGACCCCGAGGATTTCCCATTGGAAGAATACCCAGAAAGAGAGTCAGGGTCAGGACCCTCCC
Organism: Dasypus novemcinctus; assembly: GCF_030445035.2. Taxonomy (NCBI): domain Eukaryota; kingdom Metazoa; phylum Chordata; class Mammalia; order Cingulata; family Dasypodidae; genus Dasypus; species Dasypus novemcinctus. The sequence goes on along the minus strand of NC_080702.1, from coordinate 10,049,185 downwards.
TTGATATAGAGATGATGGACGACCATTCTCAGGATGGGGGATCAACAGAGTGTCTGATGCCCCAATTCTTGCCCCAAAGGGGACAGGGACCTCAAGAAAGCAAACATCGGAAGAGGGTTAGCCATATGCTACAGTGGATTTGTCTAGGGAGAAAAAGAAATAGCCACCAAGCTGCACTGAAATCAACTAGGTCAGTGTTAGTCTCCCAGCAACTGCATCCAAGCCGTAGTTCTACCATTCCACCCATGGAGTTGATGACTACCATCAGGGCCCACCAGCATGTACCAAGAGTGCAAGGTCCCCGAGACCACCGTCACCACTTCCCCTTGCTATGCTTCATGTCCTGTGTCTCCCCCACCGAATCATAAATCTTCTTCCCCGCCCCCAGTGACATACCACATTTTCTGTTCTAACTTAAAAAAAAAATCTTTAAAAATATATTTCTTTGTTCAAATAAGAGTGTCGTGTCTGTCTGCCACATTTGGGTTGAGGTTTAAGGTATTCCAATAGCTTGAGCTTAAATAAAGTAGTTTTAACACCTATCAGGTGCCTGTTTTGGCCTTTAAAAGAAGCCCATGTTCATGGAAGGAATTTAATACTGACATTGCACATCCACTGCCACCAGGCAGTTCATTTTCATGTGCTCAGATATCTTACATTTAAAATATGTTTTCCTTACCTTTTCATTTTAAAAATTTCAAAAAGCATCCATTAAAATTTCTATGAATCTATAAAGTTCATAGAGATCCAATCCCAGTCCTGCCTCAGGAAGTTCCTCCCTATCCTCCCATTCTTCAGAAGGATGAGATGGATGGGGATACACAGGTTTACTAGAAACAGAAATTGCCATCCAGGAAGATGGGAGACCTGCAGCATCACATATCTCCAATGTGAGAAGGGGAAGTCTGGGGCTGCCTCAGTGCTGAGATCAGAAAGGTGGAAGTAATCTATGTCTATCTATTTATTGTGAGAAAAGAAGACACCTTCACCCAAGTCTCCTTTCTTTACTGATGAAGATGGGGGAGAAGGCCCTGCTTTCCACTTTTTTTGTTTAGCCTTAATGAAATGGAAAACATTCCACCACTTGTAATTCTTCTACCCCTGAACACACTCTAGAGCTATTGTATCTATGTGCGTACACAGGGAACAGCCAGGGAGTCTACTGTGGGACTTGTTTTCCTCTCAGCCCCAATGAAAAGTTCAATGATCGTGTAACCTCTCTCAAGCCCAGAGTCTGGGCAGGCAGGTCCATGAATGGTGATAACTGCACACACAGGTGTGGTGACCTTGGCTATTGACTGCTGCACACGGTAGGCCTAGGTAGTGGGTTGTGGGGACACAGAGAAATTTCCTTTCTCTGTTCTTTTTTCCTCTAAATGAAAGGGTATGTGATAGAAGGGAGTGGTTCAGAGGAATGAGCCTTTCAAATTGGGTTGAGAAGAGGAGAGGCTATTTATAAGCTTGGCCAAGACATCTCTTCACATATTCAAATGGTTCACAGGTTTGTTTATGGCCATACGATGAGAACTGGATTCAAAAGTGGAAATATGAAAACTGACCTCAGGCCTGGGTCAGGTGTCCCCACTGTTCCCTCAGCACAAGTCAACCCAGTTGTAGAGGAGTTCAGGGATGGGAACACTTTCTGAAACATTGTGGCTTTTATCATTTCACAAAATATATACTGTATTTGGTGGGGGGGTTGTGTATGATGTGCTCTGGGATGGATGGTGTAAAGTTGAAGAACAGACTATTAGCTTAGGGCAGTGAGTTTTAATTTAAATTTTAAAAAGTATTATTTTGGGGATGTGTAGGTGCAGATGTGACATATTAAAACACTGTATAGTGTGGACTTAGTAAGGGGTCTGTGGTTTTCCCCTGACTGGCAAAGTGGTCCATGGAACCCCTGGCTTAGGGGATGTTTGAACTGGGCAATGATATCACCCATTGGGTGTACTCTATCTGGAGGGGAATTCCATCCCTATCAAGTCTTTGCCAGGATATGGCTTGATGACTTTTATTGTGGGTAAAGGAATTACTCAGTCATTCATCCTGGAAATGTTCACATTGCCCAAGGGAAAATGTGGCAGAGTGAGGAAAAATGTGGGTATGGTGGAAATCGAGGAAAGAGAATGAAGAATCCAAAAGAGCATTGAGATGTTAGAAGAAGGAGGCAGGTCCCTAATCTCCTAATCAAGGCTCTCCCCTTGTGATCTTGATGAGTACAGGGGAGTCATGACATATTTTTCCCAGGGCCAGCCTCAGCTCATGTCCACATGTGGGTCCTATAGCTTTTCCTCTGGGTACAGTGGTTTTGGGACTTACCTTGGCACCAAAGTAGCCAGGTCTCCATCTGTTTCATCTCCATGTCACCTGTGCTAAAGACATTAAAAGGCCAATTGGAGTTGCTGCTGGCAAAGAAGTTATGAAAGGGGTGGGAACCGCTAAAGAGGCAAATGTTTTGTGGGAAGGTCCCCATGAGTGGTTATGAGAGAAGCCACCAGACCTCCCTAACTTATCAGTGCTAAATTTTATGGTGATAGGTTGGCAAATTAGAGGCTAATGGGGTACATCCTGGCTTCACCCCAATGCCTCCACATGTCCCAGCTCCTGAAACATAAGCCTAGAAAAGTTGTTTATTCTAATAATTGAGTTTTATCTTATTTTTTGTTTCTAAAGCCCCCATGGGATCTAATCTAAGAAATCTAGAGGCTTGCCTCCTGAGTTTGTGACCTTGCCTTGGCTTTCCTGCCTTTTACTACAGACCCTCCTCTACTGGGGCCCTGTGTTATTTCCATTCCTAATTCCTGTACAAACTCTGGAGCTCTGTTACTAATAACAAAAATTATGATCGACTCATTACTGTTTTCTGAGTTCCTAATATATTGGGTTAGCAAGTAGTGGAAGTGGATTCCAGAGTCTGGATTCTCAAATGCAACCTCTGGCTATGATGTTTCAACATCCATGCTTTCTATTTTCTAGATAAAAGAGGAAAGGACAATAGCACATAATAAGCACCTGCTCTATTGTATGTACATGAAGTTTGAGAAAACTTTTCTTAACCACTGGATCACATGAATCCAAATTATTGGTTATTTAAAAATGTGAGGAACTGTATAATTTTCAGTAATTCAAAAATGATCTGAAACATAGATTAATATTAATCTAGCTAAAATGTTGCTTTCATACAGATACAATGATGGTTTTGTCTAAAAGCAGTGATAAACTGTTACTTTAGTCACTTTTCCAGATTAACATTATGGAGAATCATTTCCCCATCTAAAATAACTTCGCCATACAAGTGTCACACTCAAGAATCCTGTGCAATCAACTTTCTAGATCCCACTTCAAGGCTGTCACACTGCTGCCTGTGCTTTTAAATTGCCATAAACAGGGGCGGGGCAAGATGGGGGATGAGTGAGCTCACCTGATAATATCTCCTGCATAGAAACGGTTGGGCAGTGTTGGAGGCTCTTCGGGACTGGGGTGTTTTGGGATTTTTGCAGGACGGGAGGTGTCTGGACGTCGATTTGGTGGGAAGGTAACAGAGAAAATATGTCTATAAAATATACACGGAGGTCCCAGCTGTGCGCAGAAATCTCCCTCCTTGGGTGGGCGGAGCTGCAGCGTTTTTGTTTTTTGTTTTTGGAGGCTCTGCGGTACTGGGGAATTCATAAGCTCTGGGTGGCCTGTTGGGGGTTTGATAGGACAGGAGGAGCTTGCAGACCGATTTGGGGAGACAAACGGGAGTTTTATTGTGAAGCGGGGGAAGTTTTGATTGCGGACACAAACAGTAGCGCTTCCGCCTGGAGCTCTGCCCTCCCCCAGACCTGGCTGCCGATCTGCAGTGGACTTGGGTTGATAGCAATAAAGAGACACCACCGGGTCTGGCAGGGTGGGAGAAGTTTGGAAGCTGATTAGGGGAATATTTTGTGAAGCGTGGAAATTTTGGGTTTGGACTCTGTTGTTAGCATTTCTGGCTGGAGCCCCACCCCCGGGCCTGGCTATTGATCTACATCATTAAATTGGCTGCAGTCTAGAGGCGCCCCCAGGTGGCCATTCCGGGGGATCACACGGTGGGAGGGGTCCTGAAGTCAATTGGTGATACATCCACAGAATAGACCCCAGTGAGTGAGTGAATTGGGGGGTACAGAACACAGGATAGAGCTTGCAGATGTGACCTCACCCATAGGACTGGCACCCAGCTGTGGGGATCCCTGAAGGCTGTGATGCACTGTGGTGCTCCCAGGCTCCCTGTTAACCGGACTTGAGGTTGCCAGGTCTGAGTCCCCTAAACCCCGGTGGCCCACACCCCAGAGACTCACACCTCTTGAGTCTTCAATATCTCAGATTTCCATCCCTGAATGCATCACGCCCTGAGGTCCATCTGAGGTCCTTGAATGTCCTAGCCCTCAGCATTTGCGTTTTTTCTTTTTTGCTTTGTTTTGTTCTGTTTTTATTTTTATTCTATTTTTTTTATTTTTTAATTTTTTTAATGTTCTGATTGCTAACATTGCATTATCCCCTAGTCTTTTCTCCCAGTGTATCCCCCAAAATCTTTATTTTCAGTTATTTAGGTTTTTTTTTTTATTGGTATTCTCACTGTGGTGGTTGGTGTATATCTTTTTTCTCTTTTCCCTATCTGTTCCCTGTCCTTTACCCACCCCCTTTTTCTTTCTTCCTTTCTTCTATTTTTTTCTCTCTCTCTTGTCCCTCATCTTCTTCTTATTTTATTTTATCTTAACTATATAATAGGTGCTACAGGGAACACCTCACATTTGCTGTGTTTCCTCATCCTCCACTGCTTCATTTCTGTGTGAACAGATTTTGGCTATCTACACTATCCCTTTTCCCCTACATCTTGATAGCCTCCATCATCTACTGTCTCTCCTATATTCCACCTCCTTTTCTTTGATCCACAAAGTGTCTAACTCTTAATTTCTAATACCTTTGTTTTGTTTTCTGTCTGTTATCCACTCTTGAAACTATTACCTTTCTTTTCTCTTTCCCTCTCTCACGAAAACAATAGCTTTTCAGTTCATACCACAGTCATCCCATATTGAGTCGTCTACCTCACTATAGGTACTCTACCTACTGGTAAAACTCTACACAATTTACATGAATCTAACCTCCATCCTCCCAGATCTCATATTGTTACTTTGTTAACATATATCACCAATACTACTTTACACTTTTTCCTTGCTTACACAATTGCCTTTCCCCGGCACTAATAATTTCCTTTAAAGTGAACTTAACCAGCAATAAGAAATTAGAATAAGAAGAACAAAGTGACAAAGAGAAGATATAACACTCATGCAAAAACAAAAGCTAATTAATCTACAAGACTAGACAAAGAAGCTAAGGAACTGATTAAACCCATCAAGATAAAATGATAACCAGACAGGAACAAAAAAACTACAAACCAAACCAGTAATCAGGAAAACATGCCTGAATCCAATGAACAAACTAAAAATCAGGAAGGGGAGCAGAACTTTGCACAAGCAATGAAAGATCTCAGAACATTTATCACCGACAAATTTTTTTTTTAATTTTTTTATTTTTTATTGACTTTGTAATAATATTACATTAAAAATATATATGTGAGGTCCCATTCAACCCCACCCCCCCACCCCCCCTCTCCCCCCCCCCAACAACACTCGTTCCCATCATCATGACACATCCATTGGATTTGGTAAGTACATCTTTGGGCACCTCTGCACCTCATATACATTGGTTCACATCATGGCCCATACTCTCCTCTATTCCATCAAGTGGGCCCTGTGAGGATTTACAATGTCCGGTGATTACCTCTGAAGCACCATCCAGGGCAGCTCCATGTCCCGAAGACGCCTCCACCTCTCATCTCTTCCTGCCTTTCCCCATACTCTTTGTCCATTATGTCCACTTTTCCCAATCCAATGCCACCTCTTCTATGTGGACATTGGATTGGTTGTGTCCATTGCACCTCTATGTCAAGAGGAGGGTCAGATTCCACCTGGATGCTGGATGCAATCCTCCCATTTTCAGTTGTAATCACTCTAGGCTCCATGATCACCGACAAATTTAATGAAGTAAAGGAACAGGTTAACAACATGAAGACAACACTTGGAGGGGAAATTGCAGACATACACAAAAAGATAACAGATATGATGGGACTGAACACCACACTTCAAGAAATCAAAACTACACTTGCAGCAAATATCAGCAGACTAGAAGAGGCAGAGCAGAGAATTAGTGATGTGGAAGACAGTACATCAGAAATCAAACAGATAGTAGAATTGGTCAATAAAAAGATAGAAAAAATCCAGCTAGGATTTAGGGACCTGAATGACAATGCAAACCACTCAAACATACGTATTATATTTCCCTTCCAGAAGGAAAAGAGAAGGGAAAGGGGTCAGAAGGAGTGTTGCAGGAAATAATGGCTGAAAACGTCCCAAATCTACTGAAAGAGACAGATGTACATACCCAAGAAGCACAGTGCACCCCACTGGTCATAAACCCCAACAGGCCCACCCCAAGACATATACTTGTCAAATTATCGAATGCACAAGACAAAGAGAAAATTCTAAAAGCAGCAAGAGAAAAGAAAAACATCACATACAAGGGAGGCTTCATAAGATTAAGTGCTGATTTCTCATCTGAAACCATGGAGGCAAGGAGGCAGTGGTATGATATAGTCAAGGTACTAAAGAAAAATAATTTCCAACCAAAAATACTCTACTCAGCTAAACTAGCATTCAAAAATGATGGAGAGTTGAAAATATTCACAGATAAACAGAAACTGAAAGAGTATGCCAACAAGAAAACTCCCCTTCAAGAAATTCTAAAGGGAGTTCTGCAGGAAGAAAGGGAAAAAAAGGACAGGCAGAGTTGGAGGAGAGTGTAAGAGCAACAAAAAAGACAAAGACAGAAGGAAAAAATGCAAACAAAATATGACAAACACAACTCCAATCAAAATATGGCTAACAGAAATAATTCCTTGAAAGTAATAACAATGAATGTTAACGAATTAAACTCACCTATCAAAAGATTCAGACTGGGACAATTGGATAAGGAAATATGATCCATCTATATGCTGTCTACAAGAGACACATCTTAGACCCAGAGACTCATGGAGGTTGGAAGTGAATGGCTGAAAACAATCATAAGAGCAAACAATAACCAAAAAAAGGCAGGAGTAGCTATATTAATATCACACAAAATAGACTTTAAATGCAAAATAATTGTGAGACACCAAGAAGGATACTACATTTTAATGAAAGAGACCATCTGTCAAGAAGATCAAACAATCATAAATATTTATGCTCCTAACAAGGGCACCTCTAAATACGTAAGGCAAACACTGGAAAAACTAAGTGAAAATATAGATGCATCTACAATTATAGTGGGGGATTTTAATACACCACTATCAATTCTTGACAGAATATCTCAAAAGAGAATCACTAAAGAAGCAAAACATTTGAACAGTATATTAGAGGAGCTGGATCTAATAGACATATATAGATAATTACACCCAAACACAGAAGGATATCCATTTTTCTCAAGCGCACATGGATCATTCTCCAAGACAGACCATATGCTAGGCCACAAAGAAAGGCTTAATGAATTCAGAAAGATCGAAATCATACAAAACAATATCTCTGACCACAGTGGAGTAAAGCTGGAAATTTGCAAGGGACAGAGGCCCAGATTTCATACCACAATTTGGAAATTAAACAGCACACACTTAGGAAAATAGTGGGTCAAAGAAGAAATCTCAAAAGAAATCAATGACTACCTTGAAACAAATGATAATTATAACACAACGTACCAAAATTTATGGCATGCAGCAAAAGCAGTACTGAGAGGGAAATTTATAGCCATAAATTCATATATCAAAAAAGAAGAAGGAGCAAAAATTGAAGAACTAACTGTACATTTCAAGGAATTAGAAAAACAACAACAAAGTAACCCAACAGGAAGAAGAAGGAAGGAAATAACAAAGATAAGAGCAGAACTAAATGAAATAGAAAATAAGAAAGCACTTAAAAAAATAAACAACACCAAGAGCTGGTTTTTTGAGAAGATCAACAAAATTGACAAACCTTTAATGAGACTAACAAAGAAAAAAAGAGAGAAGATGCAAATACACAAAATAAGAAATGAGAAAGGCGATATCACCACTGACCCCACAGAAATAAAGACTATCATAAGAGGATACTTTGAAAATCTATATTCCAACAAAAATGACAATTCAGAGGAAATGGACAAATTCCTAGAAACACATAAGCAGCCCATATTGATGAAAGAAGAAATTGATGATCTCAACAAACCAATCACAAGCAAAGAGAAAGAATCAGTCATTAAAAACCTCCCAACTAAGAAGAGCCCAGGGCCAGACAGCTTCACAGGTGAATTCTACAAAACATTCCGGAAAGAACTAACAGCAATCCTGCTGAAACTCTTCCAAAAAATTGAATCAGAAGGAATATTGCCTAACTCCTTCTATGATGCCAACATTACCCTAGTACCAAAGCCAAACAAAGACACCACAAGAAAGGTAAATTACAGACCAATTTCTCTAATGAACCTAGATGCAAAAATACTGAACAAAATACTTGCTAATCGTATTCAACAACACATTAAACGAATTATACACCACGACCAAGTGGGATTTATTCCAGGTATGTGAGGATGGTTCAACATAAGAAAATCAATCAATGTAGTACACCATATCAACAGAATGAAGGAAAAAAATCACATGATTATATCTAGAGATACAGAAAAAAGCATTTGACCAAATACAGCACCCTTTCTTGATAAAAACACTCCAAAAGATTGGAATACAAGGAAATTTTTTGAACATGAGAAAGAGTATATATGAAAAACCTACAGCAAACATTGTTTACAATGGAGAAATCCTAAAATCCTTCCCTCTAAACTCAAGAACAAGACAAGTATGCCCATTGTCTCCCCTTCTATTTAACATTGTCTTAGAAGTACTTGCTCAAGCACTGAGGCAAAACCAGATATAAAATGCATTCAAATTGGAAAGGAAGAAGTCAAAATTTCATTATTTGCAGAAGACATGCTCCTATACATAGAAAACCCTGAGAGATCTACAACAAAGCTTCTAGAACTCATAAATGAGTTTAGTAAAGTCACAGGTTATAAGATCAATGCGCAAAAATCAGTAGCATTTCTGTACACTAATAATGAGCAAGATCAGGAGGAAATCAAGAAACAAATACCATTCACAATAGTAAATAAAAAAATCAAATACTTAGGAATAAATTTAACTAAATAGGTAAAAAACTTATACACCAAGAACTATACAAGACTGTTCAAGGAAATCAAAGAAGACCTAAATAAATGGAAGAATATTCCTTGCTCATGGATAGGAAGACTGAATATTATTAAGATGTCTATCCTACCAAAACTGATCTACACGTTTAATGCAATCCCAATAAAAATCAACATAGCCTTCTTTAAGGAACTAGAAAAACTAGCTGTGAAATTTATTTGGAAAGGAAAGAGGCCCCGAATAGCCAAAGACATATTGAAAAAGAAAAACGAAATAGGAGGAATCACACTTCCTGACTTCAAAACATACTACAAAGCTACAGTAGTGAAAACAGCATGGTATTGGCATAAGGAGAGACACACAGACCAATGGAATCGAATTGAAAGTGCTGATATAGGACCTCATATATATAGCCATATAATATTTGATAAAGCCTCCAAACCCTCTCAACTGGGAGAGAATGGCCTATTCAACAAATGGTGCCTGGAGAACTGGATAGCCATATGTAGAAGAATGAAAGAGGATTACCATCTCACACCTTATACAAAGATCAACTCAAGATGGATCAAAGACCTAAATATAAGAGCCAAGACCATAAATATCTTGGAAAGCAGTGTAGGGAAACATCTACAGGACCTTGTAATAGGAAATGGATTCAGGAATATCACACCAAAAGCACGAGCAGCAAAAGAACAAATAGATAAATGGGACTTCCTCAAAATTAAAGCCTTCTGCACCTCAAAGGAGTTTGTCAAGAAAGTACAAAGGGAACCCACACAATGGGAGAAAATATTTGGCAACCATATATCTGATAAGAGACTTATAACTTGCATATATAAAGAACTCCTATATCTTGAAAATAAAAAGATAAACAACCTATTTAAAAAATGGGAAAAAGCTTTAAACAGACACTTCTCCAAAGAAGACATACAAATGGCTAAAAAGCACATTAAAAATGCTCCAAATCTCTAGCTATCAGGGAAATGCAAATCAAAACTACAATGAGATACCATCTTACTCCCATAAGATTGGCAGCTATGAAAAAACAGAAGAATACAAATGCTGGAGAGGATGTGAAGAAAGGGGAAAACTCATCCACTGCTGGTCGGAATATAGAAGGATTCAACCATTCTGGAGGACAGTTTGGCGGTTCCTCGAAAAACTAACCATAGATTTGCCATATGACCCGGCAATACCACTGCTGGATACATACCCAGCAGAACTGAAAACAAGGACACAAACTGATATATGTACAACAATGTTCATAGCAGCATTGTTCACTATCGCCAAAAGTTGGAGTCAACCCAAATGCCGATCAACATATGAGTGGATCAATAAAATGTGGTATATACATACAATGGAATACTACTCGGCTTTAAGAACAAATACACTAAAAACACACGTGATAATATGGATGAATCTTGAGAACCTTATGTTGAGTGAAGCAACCCAGGCATTGAAGTAAAAACACTACATGACCTCAATGATATGAAATAAGCAACCTGCCTCAGAGAGCTAGATACTGCAACATAGGCTTACAAGAAATTGGGGGGTGGAGGAAGGATGTGAGCCGACATCTGCAGGGGTGGAATCTATGATGAGCTGGTGGTAAGTATGAGCACAAAGAAGAGATAAAATGGGGACAAGGGGTTGCCTTTGGGTGGGGCTTTGCGGGTTTGAGGGGGGCTGGGGATGGGTGGATGGGTAATATTGCCCAAAAATTTGGGGGCAGGGAGGGGCAACATATGAACATAGGAGAATGTCATGTGGTGGTTGAGAGTAAAATGCTGAGAAAATCGTATCAAAATATAATTAGGAGGGTTACCTGTTTAGGATGTTTGGAGGGGATGGTCTGATGCGGGACAGACTCCTGGGGAATGTCTGAATGCTCATTTTGCCAGGGTGGGTTGTACCATTGGGTAGAGACCCTAGTAGTGAGAGTTGGGGTGGACCCACATCCTGGGGAGGCCTAATGCCATCAAATAGAACTGTATCTCTCAAGAGAAAGGGTGGCTCCCAGGGCACAAGGGCAGTTGAGCAAGTCAGGCCCTGAACATTGTTGCAAGTATCTCTGGACGTGGCTCCTCAGGAAATGGAGATTGGCTGTCCCTGTGGGCCCCAAGGGGAGAGGAAAATGGATGTTGAATGGATGGAACCAAGGTAAATGTGGGGGCAAGAGAGGAGTTTTGCAAGAGTATATGAGGATGAATATAAAACATGTCATATTACACCAAAAACATATAGGGGATGACAGACTAATAATGTAAACCATAATGTAAAACCTAGGATAACTAGAAAATTTAGAAAACTGTATATCCTGAAGTATGGACCACATTGTAAGCACAGATGTCACCTTGTTTGAAAGCTATTGTTTTGGAGTCTGTACATCAGTTTCAGTAAATATGATATGAATAAGTTAAAAGATTATCGCTGTGGAAGGGAACAGGTTTTATGGTGGATGTGTGGGAGTACTGTATATTGTATATATGAATTACTGTGATCTGAGACTCTTGTGAAGAGAAGCTCAATAATTAGGAAAAAATAAAAGAAAAAGATAGGATGTAGAATTTTTCCAAATCAATACATACTCTAGATCTAACCTTTAAACTCATCGCTATATTCCATTTTACTAGTAAGGGAACCTGACATTATATTGGGCTTCAATTTACAGGAAGTTTTGGATCACAGAGTGGTTCAACAATGGCAGCAGAGGAATACGGGTATGGGATGTTATTGACAGGTGATATATGGTTGACAGGGAGTTATACAGGGCATATGTCCAGGGTGCATGGTAATATTTGGATATACTCATAGTGGAAACAATTAAAAACAACAGCTGGGGGGGTACTGGGTTCCTGGCTGGGGGTGCTCTGTCATGGTCCCTAGGGGAGCAGCAGCAGTCCCCCAGGTGCAACGGTAAGGACCAGGAAGGAATGAGGGTCCAACAGTGGGCTCCTAATACTAATGACTATGCTTGTGAGCCTATATGCCTGAAATAAGAACAAGGTCTAAAGCAGCAATGTGCCTGGGAGTTTCCTCCTGACAGCCTCCATGTTAGTCAAATGTGGCCAGTCTCGAAGCCAAACTCAGCATGTAGATGCAGTGCATTTCCCCCAGTGTGGGACATGACACCCAGGGATGAGCATCCCTGGCACCGAGGGATCACTACCAAATACCAGCTGAAGATGCAACTAGAAAATGAGCTTGAATTAAAGGTTCATCACGGATCAGCAGAATATCCCTGTCTACAAATAATAACATGACTTTAAAATGCTGTTCGACCTAATGTAAGGGGGAAATGGAAAAGAAAAATGAGTTTATATGGCTATGAGTCTCTAAGAAAGAGTCTGGAGGTTGTCAGAAGGATTGCACACCTGAGCAGAGTCTTAGAGACAGATAAAGTAGATGCAACCCCAGGTATTGGTTCTTTTGAGGGCTAAAGAGACCCACAGGTTCTATGGTCATGGCAGATGGGGTTCACTGCCATGTCAGTTGGCCCTTCTTTGGAGCTGGTGTTTCTGCATAATGGAACTGGACTCAGATGGGATCTCTTTTCACAAGACTTTCACGCTACTTTACTGGAATTGTAGTTGGGGTTGGGGTTTAAGATATATTTAGGGGCTTTGAATCTCTGGACTGACAATATGATAGCCAGGCCCTGAGCCTCAACAGACTTCAGCTCCTACACTCTGATTTATTGGACTTACCCCACTCAGCTAACATGGAGTTGAAGAAGGTCAACCACCATACCATGGAGCCTAGAGTACCTACAACTGAAAGCAGGACTGCATCCAGTATCCATGTGGAATCTAAGCCCCCTCTTGACATAGATGTGCAATGGACACAACCAATCCAATGTCCACAGAGAAAATGTGGCATTGGTGTGGGAAGGGTGACCATGGTGGCTGCTGGGTGTGGGGAATGGGAGGAAGAGATGAGATGTGGAGGTGTTTTCGGGACTTGGAGTTGTCCTGGGTGGTGCTTCACAGACAATTATGGGACACTGTAGATTCCCCCAGGTCCCACTGGATGGAATGTGGGAGAGTGTGGGCTATGATGTGGACCATTAACTATGAGGTGCAGCCATTCCCAGAGATGTACTTACCAAATGCAATGGATGTGTCATGATGATGGGAGAGAGTGTTGCTGTGGGGGGAGTGGGGGGTGGGGGCGGTGGGGTTGAATGGGACTTCATATTTTTTGAGTGTAATATTTTTTAAAAAATGAATTAAAAAATAATAAATTGCCATAAACAGATTGTACTTAATTATTAGCAATTAATATTCCACTATCTGTACACATAAAAGCAGAAATCTCCTTCTGTGTCAGAGATTCTTTCAGAATCAGTTCTTATACTGAGAAGCATTTTGAAGTTTGATGTAATCTATAAAAGAGTAATTTTAAAAATAAAAGTAGAGTCATAGGTATAAAAAATTGGATTTTTTCATTGGAAATGAATGGGTAAATTTTATGTAACACAAATGACAATATATACATTTCTATATCTCTCTCTTTACTCTTTGATCATACAGACTATTATTACTGTGGCTTAAAAATGGGAGTGAATAGGCATAGGGAATTGGAATAAGCTTAATTGGGTTATAACTTGCAATGTAAGTCCTAGGCAAAATTTCAGAATCCAGAGGTAAGTACATCATTGTGAAAACAAGGCAGACTGAGAATTTTGGAATTGGGGGTAGTCAGCATCACTGCCACACAGGGAACGTAATATTCAAAACAAAGCAGGATAGTGGGGAATTTTCAAAGACCTTTCCCATCAGGAAGCATCAAGGCAGATTGGCCATAGAAAGAGACCTGTGATGGCAGAGGGGTCATGAAAGGCTGCAAGATGGGCTGCAACTAGACCACTGATTACTTCACTGGTGGTGGAGAGGTCCTCCAGGCAAGGGACACCTCTATGGGGAAAACTCTGAGGTGAGAATTAAGGCAGTATTTTTGGAACAACCCGGAAGTAAGATATACTGAATTAGTTTATTTAATAGAAGTAGGAAGATTACTAAGGTAGAAAATGTTTAATATGAGTGGGAAGATTACTGTTTTAGGAACTGACAAGCAGTAGTAGGGGCTCCTGCTCTGTTACTGTCTCTGAGAAATTGAACCAGTGACTGAATGTACTTCTGCATCATTTCCCATGGATGAGAAGGTGATATTAGTTGTATGAACTTCAAGATGCTGTTCTGAAATTCAATCCAAACATAATCCCAGTTATTCTTTATATACAGAGTCAAGTATAGGCAGAAGACTCAAAATAACAGTTTTCAGGAGGCATTGGTAAACAGAGGAGACGCCAGAAAAACAAAGACATCTTGAATATGGTGGTGTGAGGATAGGAAGCATGAAAAGAATGGACAGATATAATTGATGGAACAAAACCAGATGCTCTTTCATTTCCAAGTGCTATATTCCATGGGTAATTCCTATTTCTTCCAACATTAGATGAAGAATAAAATATTTAGAAAATTTACTAGGTTTTCTTGCCTTGGTATTCCTATGTTACTAAAGTTAGCAATTTTTCATTACTTTTTATCCATTTATGTGTTTATATTCAGTTCTACATGACAACTCAAAAGCCACCTAATCTGAGTGGCCTTGCCAGACCACCCTTTCCTGCATAGGGCATCCGTTGTCATTCTATGGCCTTCTCCTCTGCATTTTTTTGCTTCATAAATCAGGGCACCAACTGAAAGATAAATATAAACTCTAAATACTAACTCACTAAAATATTAACTTTAAGGGCCAAAATTAAAATTAAAATTGGTGACTTGAACATTTAAAATATATTTTTTAAGATTTATTTATTTATCCTCCCTCCCCTCCCCCATCCCTCCCGCTCTCCCTCCCCACCCCACCCTGCTATTTTTGCTGCCTGTCTATTCACTGTGTGACCTTCTGTATCTATTTCTCTTTTTGTCTTCTTTTCTCATTTCTTCTCTAGGATTCAATCCTGGGGACCTCTGATGTGGAGGGAGTTTCCCTGAGTCTCCCTGTCAGCTGCACCACCTCAGTTCCTGGTCTCTGTTGCTCTTCACCTTGACCCTCCCCTTCATCTCTCTTTTGTTGCATCATCATCTTGCTACATGACCCACTTGCATGGGCACTGGCTCATTTTGTGGACACTCAGCTCACCGCATGGGCACTGACTCGCCCCACAGGCACTGGCTCTCCACACAGATACTCGTGCAGGCACTTGGCTTGTCATGCATGCACTCAGCTTGCTGTGCAGGCACGTGCACGGTAACATGTGCGGGCACTCGGCTTGCTGTGCAGACACTGGCTCACCACGCAGGCACGCTTTCTCTTTGTTTGCACCAGGAGGCCCCAGGGATGGAAGCCAGGTCATCCCATACTGTAAGGCAGAAGCCCTGTCACTTGAGTCACATCGGCTTCTCTCAAAATATGTTTTAATGAATTGAAGCATGTAAAATGTTCCTATGTTAATAAAGAAGAAAATTTCCTCCAATTAATGTCCTGAACAGGAAATATTAAAAAACAAACATGCACTAGAGACTGAAAGATTGTGCTTTTTGACACTCTCCTCACTTTTTGTGGATGATAAGTTAAGATTTTGCTATCATGTGGAACAAAACTGCCTGAAATCACATATTTTTCTTTCCTTTTTTGAGTTGGTATTAGCTGTGTACTTGCCTATCCAGTTTTCCACTCTCTTGACTTTGTTTTCTTATAAAATCTTAATGTGCTTCTCTGCAGTGTTCCCAGGTGTAATTTGATGCAGTCTCATTTTGCTTATTTTTCATACAGAATAAATAATTTTATCTTCATGGTCTGTATGTCTCCCTTCCTTTTTCTCTCCAGTTCTATCTCTCTCCACCTTTTATTATCAGCTAGAAATCCATGCCATCTATACCATTTATGTGAAGCAATAAAGTAATACACATTTTTTGTGATAACCTTCATATGGCAAGATCCCGAGTGCCTTCAGAATCATCAGTGCATGATATTCTAACAAAACTTTGAGAATTTATACTTCAATAAATACTGTGATAACTTGCAACTAAAATTGGGAGTCCTGATCCCATTGCCATATTAGATAATAGAGTTTAAGGTATGCAAGTTTATTTATCTTTTACCACAGACTGCATTTGGATTCTGTTGCTGACACGGATTAATCAAATCACTAATACTCTAGAACGTTGGACAGCACATAGGGTACTAAAAGATTGAGTTTTTTTAAACTATTAATGATAATTATTGTTTTAGCTAACATTATTGTCCTAGGCCTGAAGTTGAGTGCTTTAGTATGCACTTGCTCATTTCATTCTAACAGCAATCCTATGAAACAGATACCAGTATAAATCTCATTGCACAGAGAGGAAATGGAATACATGGAGAGCTTTTTAAAAATTCTCAAGACCATAGAACTAGAGTGAGATGGATCTAGGACTTGACACAACCCCAGTTTGACTCTAAAGTCTATCCTCCTAACTTTATCCTTGTTATCATTTGGTTGTATCTATTTTATCTACTGATCTGTTCATCTCTCTGTGAACCATTTGCAAGTAAATTGCAGACATCAAACCACCTCACCTTTAAATACTTTAGTTTGCATATTCTAAAATAAGAATATTTTCCCACACCTAAGAAAACCAACAATAACTTTCTAATTCTCTAATCTTATCTACATGCTGACAAAATTAAAATTTCTTCTTTAGTTTCATTTAATCCAGACTAGTCCCCCACTTTTTCCTTTATATTTTTGAAAATGATATTGAATTATGAGAACACCTGGCCAGTTGTCTTTCAGAAATTCCCCTTCTTGTATTGGTCTTATTGTTCTGCCATGTCATTAACTTGTTTTCTATGCCATGTGTTTTTAGTAAACCAAAAGATTAATCTGAAGGTTTGCCTAGATTGGGGTTGCAATTATTGAAAAGAATACTTCATAAGAAATATTGAATTTCATGCTGTCACTACCGTATTGTCTCAGTATATATGATGCTACCTATGATCATTTGGTTAAAGTGGTGACCACTTCATTGAAGCCCATTTTTGGTTTATGATTTTTTCCTAACTAAAAAATAATCTGTAGGATGATACTGTGGCGAGATATAAATAGTGTATTCCCCAGTAATGTTTGGGTGATCACAATAATCCTTGCCTGATTCAATTATTACTCTGGAGCTGCAAAGTATATATTTCTAGCATATCATATTTCTATCATTCCTTTCATATTTCTTGCATTACTCTTTAAAGGAGTGTCCATGATTAATTTGTGATGTTTACCACATGAGCAGGAGGAGTAAATGGTGAAATGTGATTTTTTTGTTTCATTTCTGATGTAAATATATTCTCTTTCAAATTTCAGAATTTAATGTTTAAAATGGCTTAATTTTCATTCAATGTGTTGAACAGCTGCCATATACTCACTAATCTCTGTTTTATACATAACTGATAAGTTATGATTGCCTATATCACATTATTAAGTTTTACTGATGAAACCTTAAATAAGTCTTCCAGGTATTTCATATAAGTGAGTTCATATAATATTTATCTTTTTGAGTTTGTGAATGTAAGTAATACCACTGAGTTGTGTACTTGAAATTGTTAAAATGGGAAACTTTGAGTTGTATATATATTACTATGATAAAAAGTTTAAAAAAAACTGCCAGTGGTTTTTACCAATTTATAAATCTGGAAAATTTCATTTTATTATTGGCATAATTTCCAAGAGTTTCATGACTGCTATCTGATTTAATTCTTTAATGATTATATGAGATTGCATTGACTACTGGTGAAAAAAGATTGAGTAAACTCAGTCAGACAATGCATAACTTAATACATGGTTAATCCAGCACTGAACCCTAAGTCTTCAGAGTTTTTAAAAAGTTTTCCACCCTAGCATATAGGTTCTACACAAGTTCCATAGACTTGAATATAGGTCCTAGAGCTGCAGGTCAACATCAGAGTTGTGCCAGGTACTATGAGCTGGAATTGATAGGCTGGTTGTTGGTTCATATTTACCAATAGCTTAGATGTGGTTAGAATCATGTAGGTGACCAGATGGCAGCATCTTTGTCTTATAGCTGATACGGTATCAACTTCCCTTATCTCCATTTAAAAATTATGGAATAGTATAGAAAATACACACATATATTTAAACTTTATAAATGTTCATACTAAAAATTATGATATGGGAATTGGCTGTGCCTCAATCAGCTGGGCTCCCATCTACCATATGGGAGGTCCTGGGTTCCCATCCCAGGGCCTCAGTAGAAGGCAGGCTCACCCGCATGCTGCAGAGTGCCACCAGCCTGGGCACTGTGGAGTGCCACCCAGCTCACAAGCACTGCAGAGAGCCAACTCAGCAAGGTGATGCAACAAAAAGGGAGAAAAGCAAAAATGCACAAAAGAGTGCAGTGAAAGGACACAGAGAGCAGACAGCAAATGAGCCACAAGGGGGGGATAAATAAAAATAAATACAGACACAGAAGAACGCCCAACAAATGAACACAGAGAGGAGACGGTATGCAAAAAAAGAGCCATAAGGGAGGGGAATTTAAAAAAAGTGTGTTATGATTAACCATAGGAGTTACATTTCACTATTTCATACAATCACAAAAATATGAGATAACCAGAATGCACAAGAAATTATGACACATTCATAAGTTTATATTACACAGCATTATAAATAAAGTTGTAAAAATATATAAAGCTTTGTAAAGCAAATTAACTTTATCTACTCAAGCTGAAAAATATTTATACCATATGTGGTAAGTTGATTAATGACTTCCCAAAGATGTCCATATTCCAATTCCTAGAATTTGTGGATATATTAGATTACATGATAAAGAGGAATTAAAGTAGCCAATAGAAATATGGCTGCTAATTAACCTTAAGATAGGGAGATTATTCTAGGTTATTTGGGTGAACACAGTGGATGTAGCAAGGGCTCTTGAAGATGGAAGAAGGAAGCAAAAAGGTCAGTGCGAGAGTATTAGGATATGAGAAAGAGTTAATCAGTTATAACTGGTTTTCGAAGTTGGAAGAGGACTGTTTTAGTCAGCCAAAGGGGTGTTGATGCAAAATACCAGAAATTGGTTGGCTTTCATAAAGGGTATTTATTTGGGGGTAGAAGCTTACAGTTACCAGGCCATAAAGTTTAAATTACTTCCCTTACCAAAGTCTTTTGCCACGTGTTGGAGTAAGATGGCTGCCCACGTCTGCCACGGTTTGGGCTTAGGTTCCTCTCTTCATGGGACTTGCTTCTCTCTGGGTGAGGTTCCTCTCTTCATGGGGCTGCATATCTCTCTGGACTTAGTTGCTGTGCTCACTCCACAAGGCCAGCTGTAGACTATCAGACAAATGGCTCCATCTCTCTGCCCAGTGCTTCTGCCATGTGTCAGGAGCCGTCTCTTTTCCTCTGTGTTCATCTCCTGTGTGTACACTTCCTGGGCTCCAGCTCCAATTTCCAACATCAAAATTCCAACACCTAAAAATCCAACATGAAAATCCCCAACTCTGTCCTTTGCCATGTCTTTTATCTGTGAGTCCCCACCTACCAACACCTTACTGATGTGGCTCAAGAGAAGCAGTAATCATAATTTAATCATGCCCAGGTACAGACCAGTTTACAAACAAAATCCAGTATGTAATTTTGGAATTCATAGCTATATCAAACTGCTACAGGGACTCTAGCCAAGGAATGCGGGCAGTCTATAGAAACTGGAAAGAGCAAGGAAATGGATGTTCCCCTAGAGCCTCCAGAAAATAACAGCCCTATTGACACCTTGATTTAAACCTAATGAGGCCCATTTTAAAAAATCTAATTGGTACATCAGTTATAGGAATCTAATAATTTGCAACCAATAATACTCCTTATAGAACATTAGATCATGAGAGCCTGAAAAAAAATGTTCATTTGTTTTAGCATTTTTATGGCAAATTATGAACATTGCTCTT
The DNA here is from genome assembly GCF_030445035.2 of Dasypus novemcinctus. Classification (NCBI taxonomy): domain Eukaryota; kingdom Metazoa; phylum Chordata; class Mammalia; order Cingulata; family Dasypodidae; genus Dasypus; species Dasypus novemcinctus. The sequence continues at coordinate 10,028,964 of NC_080702.1, read as the reverse complement.
CCAAACACTCTTAATAAATAAAAAAAGGAATCCTTAAATCCGAGGTTGGATTATACCAAAATCTTATCTACAGTTATTGGATGCAGTATTCCATATATGTCTGTCAGTTTAAGTTCATCAATTCTATTATTCAAATTTTCTATATCCTTTCTGATTTTTTTTGGACTGCTTGATCTAACAATTACTGAAAGATTGTGTAAAAATAATTGACTGTGGAGGTGAATTTATCTATTCTGTTTGATAATTCTTTCAAGTTTTGCAGTATATACTCTTGAGACTATCATTATGTGCATTATATTTCAGAATTGCTTTTGTTTTCTTCCCAGAGTATTTTCTCTTTTGATTAAGAAGTGATCCTCTCTACCTCCCCTCAAACTTTTTGTTCTTTAGCCTATTTTGTCTGAAATGTCATCATAAAGTATATAACTGGATTTGCTTAATTCCAGTTTGTAATCTTTCACATTTAACAAGTGCACCTAGTCCATCTACATTTCTTATAATTACTTCTACTATTTTTATTTCATGATTTCTATTTGTCTTGCTCTTTCTATGTTTCTTCTTTCTCCATTAACTATTAGATTTTTCCATTTTTTTATTCGTGTAATCACATTTTAGTGTTTATCATAGAAAGTTAAGTGTTTTTAAGTTTTTCAACTCTAAAGTTATTTAATAACTGTTTATGCTCCTCTTGAAGAATATGAGGACATTAGACCTTAGACTATTTTAAACATTTTAACTCCTTGTTTGAGATACCACTTGTGTATTTTTGATCTACCATTTTTTTAACTTGATAGTATATTTTCATCTATTCTGTTTGGGATTAATTTGGGAATTTGGATTCTGTGGGTTACTACCTTTAATCATTTCTGGACATTTCTTCATTATTTCATCAAAACATTTTTTCCAATCTAATAATTTTCAGCTATTCATTTTAAGCCCCTAGTAGTTGTATTTGAACATCCTCATTCTCTCCTCCATGTTCAATACACTCCTTTTAAAAATATTTTCCATCTTCCTGTTCTTTTGGAACTTCATTTCTGGATAATTTCCAGTTCTATATTTCAGGCTGTTAATTTATTCAGCTGTATTATGTCTGCACCTAAACTGCTTTTAACCCTATTGAGCTTATTATTGCTTCAATTATATATTTTATTTCATATATATTTATAAATCATAATCATATATTATATTTCAGTTATAAAAATATTCATTCCTAGAACATTCTACTTTGTTTTTCAATTACTCCTAGTCAATATACTTTACCTCAATGTTTTAAAAAATATTTATATATTAAAAAATACTTGTTTTATATTGTGTTTGACAGTTCTAATATTGGAATTCTTCATAGGTCAGATTTTACTCTCTTGTTTCTGTTGGTTGTTATTCATAGTACATTGTTTTCACCTGAATCTTGTATTGTCTGCTATGAGCCCATACTTCTTGGAATTTTAACACTGTGAATACTTTTCAGCCTGGAATGAACATGGGTTCTTTCAGAGAATATTTCCAGTAGGTCCTGCTATATGACTGGTAGCACCCCCAAAATGAGACCATTAAATCTGAGGAACTATTCAAGGGAAGGCTGTTTGTGGTTATTAGTTCTCAAAGAGAAACTTTTAATTTTTAACTTTTGTTGTAGAGACATATACACAACTCAAAATTTCCCATTTTAACCACTTTCAAGTGTACAGTTCAGTAGTACTAAGTACATTCACATTGTTGGTCTTTCCCCCTTGATAGTGACAGAACTTGAAATAGCCAGTCTTCTTGCAGGTCCCTGTTGGTAGGAGAAGACAAGGGAGCAGAGCTTTTTTCCTGATCTACCTTGCATTGAAATGTGTAGCCCTGTAGGGGCCACAGGCTTATAAATGAGTGTCCTGTCATATTCCCCATCTTGGAAGTGCGTCCTGGTCTTTGTCTCTGTTCTCTGATATACTTCTGAGTCCATAAAATCTAAGCTTAAGTTTCCTGGGTTCAATCAATGCCTTAAATGCAAATGTGAACTTCTACTTATTTCTGTAGGTTCTTGCCTTTCTCTGGATTTTGGCCCAAATATGCCCTACATAATATATTGAAGAAGATATATGTATATTTCATCTGGAACTGTTAGGGCAAATTAATTTTTATTCTATGATTCTATTTATCTTTATCCTATTGGATTGGATAAGCTTTCCTTATCATTTTTATTTTATTTTTGCATCCCTGACTTAGAAGTTATACATTCTACAATTTTAAAATATTCTAAAATTTAAAAAACGATAACATACATATTTGACATGAATTCTAAAGCAATTTATATCCTTTTCTCCTAAGAATACAAAGATTAAAATGCTTTTATATGTTATTTGATTTCTGGCATTTTAGTTTTACTCCCTGCCCCATCCAACTAGAAATCATTTTTATTATTATCTGATATAGTCAATCCTTCTTTAGATGTAGCACTCTATCCAGTACATTCCTTTCTCACCACTCCTTCTTGCAATACATTTCTTCCTTCTGAATTTAACTTCTTTTACCATGAAGTATATCCTTACTTAGAGGAAATCTTCTCTCTTTTGTTCTTGATTTAGAATTGTTTTTTTTTTTTTTTTTACTTTTTCCTTATTTCAGAATCAAAGTTAAGCTGGATCATGATTATAAACAATTTTCTTTTACCACATTAATTTTATTCCCATATGTTCTGGACTACATTATTGCTACTAAAATATTAGCAAAGGTAAAATTTCTTTTTCAAGAAAATTAGTCTGTTTCTTTCTCTTTGACTATTTTTACAAACTGTTCTTTGCCTTTTTACTCAACAGTTTAATTTCAATGTGGTTAGGTGTACATTTTACTTTATTTTTTTCTATATTTTATTAAATATGTTCCCTAGTCAAGGACCCTTCTCTTTAATCAGTTATGGGAAATTCTCAGTAGTAATCTTTGATATCAGGTTTTTCTGTTCTCTGGATTCTTTTCTTCAGATGCTCTAATTAATTTGTTAGACCTTCCCCTTCTATCTTCAAGGTCTGTTAACTTTTCTTCCTTGTCTTCTATTTAACTGTATTCATTCCTGGGTAATTTCATCACATACATATTCAAATGTACTAAATCTGTCTTCTGAGGATGCATTTATTTATTTATTTTTTCCAGGAGTCTAACTTCATTCTTTTTAAAATATCCCAGGTCTTTTGTGATTATGCCTTTTTATTTATAACTTATGCCTTCAATTTCTATTTTCCTATTAATATAATTATTCATATTTAAATCTATCGACAGGTGTTTTTTAAAGAGCTTAGAAATGAAATACAAATATTTTATTAAAGAATTTATAGAAGGACATACACAAACATAGTAGTTATCTCTGTATGGTGAGATTAGTGTGGATTTTTCATTTTGTCTATTTGTTGTTGTTGTTTTCACTTTATTTCTACATTGCTTATGTAATAACAGATACCCTTCAAAGCCAGAGAAAATAACTAGTGCTATGGTGCCAGGTTACCTATCATACAAACATCCTGATAATAAATAAATGTCAAATAGCCAAACCTACAATATGACAATCTACTAAGATCATTCAGATACCTAAACTTTTTGGGGATCAGTCATAACTATGGTTTAATACCACATGTTGGATATAAAAAAAAAAAATTAAGGCTTTGAAAATGACAGACTTTCTTAGATATTTTCAAATACAATTTATATCCACCTCTAAAGTGTTTTCAAGCCAATGGAATGTCTGTAGCTTTCAGAATATTGTGCACTTTTGCTTTTTATATAATACTATTTCCCATTATGCATAATCTAACTGCAGTATGATTCTGTTTTAATATAAGTCAACAATTTTCATGCAGTTTAACCATCTACTGAGTGCCATTTTAGAAAAGCACACATAAACATACAGCCCAGAATATACACCTCTGATTTATATAAGAGGAATTATCCATTTAGCTTTTCTACAAAATGCTTTAGTTAAATAAGAAATAATTTGAAAACTGTATAAAAAGAGAAAAATCATTGTGGCATCTTCCAGCTAACAATTTACAAAAGTAGCAAAACATTTTTTCCTTACATATTATACTACTATGCTTCAAGAATTCTTTACAGTCATTCTGTAAGTATTTATATTGAAATTTACGAAGCATGTACATTAAGACAATGAAAAATTCACCAATTTTGATTAGTACACTTCAACAAAAATTTTTTTAGCTTAAATTTCCAAAGCATTCCTTCATGTTCATACAAATTTTATTGGACCCAGAAGCTGACATGTTTATTCAAAAGTGATGATGGACAGATTTCTGAAACAAAAGAAAGGCTCAATAGCAACTTTAAAAGAAATATCTTTGTTCAAAGAAACATTTTAATGTCCCACATAGTGAGAACTTTCTCCCTTTTCTAGTCTTAAAGTGTTTTTCTTTATGGCAAACTGCATATTTTCTTGAAATTCTTTAAATGTATTAGTTATTGGAAGAGATACTACACTTGTTTCTAATAGGAAAATCCATATGCAGGCACTCAATTGAAGGAGTGAGTTTAAATTCAGTAGGTGGAATGGAACTGCAACCAGTTGCAAAAATAAGAATATCTTCCATTGTTGTTGCAGATTTACAATTTTCAATAGCTTGTAAGTAACTGTTCCAAAATCCCAAAGTTTTATGTTAGACAATGGGTAGACTGTAAAAAGATCACTAAGAATTTTTACAGAAAGATTATAAGGTTTATGAGAGAGGATGCTGCAAAATGCTTCTGGAGAAGTCAGAATTTTATCTAAAATGTGAAGAATTTTCAGACCCTGCTTAAAACTCCCAAAGGTTGTTTGGGCTCTCTTAATTACACGGTAGAAAAGTATGTCTTTTACCAACATATATTTACCACTTAATGTCTAAGACATCCAATAATCTGTAGGTAATTAGAGCATTCATTTATTGCTGAGATAAAGTCAGCCATATTTGTTGTAGTATTTATCTTGGGCATTAGGGGACAAGTTCTTTGACAAGGACCCTTCAAACAGTGATGAGCTTTCAAGATGCTGCATTGAAAGACTCAGAAACTCTTGTCTTGATCCAGGATGCTCTTGGCCAAATTCATCATTTTCGCTTACATAGGCTATTTCAATTGAGTATACAGGATTAAAGCTTTGATTTCTGAATCTATCTAAGGCAATATTCCAGATATTGGCTTTGTTGATATATAATTTTTTAGTTTTTCTTTTAATTGGGAATCCTAACTCTATTAATACATTTTAAAAACTCTTCTAAATTTGCTGCCTTGCCTTCTTCTAACAGGTTGATTCCTTGCTCCTGTCCAGACCAGTGGGACTTCCAGGGGTGTTCTCATTAGATCTGGGCTCCAGGTGACTGAGTAATTTCGGTGATGACTCTTCTAACAAACAATCAGTAATGTCCATGTTATTTGAATTGGGCTGAGTGTGTTTTTTGGCTTCTTTTGAAATCCCCTGAATTGTAGATGATACCTTCCACATTCTGAACACTCCCAATTTTGTTCCCATGATTGTGGTGAGCAACAGTCTAAATGGGTTTCACTAGAACCACAACATTGACAGTGTTTCATTTCTGATTTGCTGTCAGGTGCATTCTATTCTTGCCCTTTACAGCAACATCCCTGGACATCACAAGGCTCATGGTGCTGCAAAATCTCTCAATAATCATTTTCCTCTAGTTCCCAAGACACATCTTTTTCAGGAATATGAATTCCCATTTTCAACATCTCTTTCTGAAATGTATCACTATTATTGCATACGTGCATCTGAAGAAGAACACTCCTGCGTTTATTGCTTAAAATTGTAAACCGTTTCTGTGAAACCAAGCATTCTTACTACAAGGACTTGGTTATATACTATATGTTGGAATAGGCTCAATAAATTCCAAATGGTACATGCTAAGGACTCTCTATAACTATTAGATGTAATTATTTGAACAGGTTGATGGTTCCAACGAAATGACACAAAATTGCCAGTAATCTGGAAAATGCATTCTCTCTGAAGGCCACATGTAAAATGATAATAACTTTTTACATCGGGGTGCATCATATCCAACTAAAGTGCCAGATTTCTTGCAAAGACAGGGTTATTGGATTATATTTGTAAAATGCTCTGTCACAAGTATCATGTTTAATTGATTAAGTTATGATTAGGACTTTGGGACATGTGAGTAGGGTGTTGAGTCCCTTCACCTTGGTGGGGAGGGACTCTCAGAGAAAAGACATGGCAAAGGACAGAGCTGGGAGATTTTACCTGGAGCCTAGTAAGTAAACACACAGTAGAATGCAAAGCAATTGAACCCAGAAAGAATCAAGTCCTAGGGAGAGAGAGAGAGAGAGCCATTTGCCTGATGGTCTACAGCTGACCTTGTGAAGCAGGCAGAGCAGTTGAACCCAGAGAGGCAAGCCTCAGGAAGAGAGGAACATAGGAAGCCAGAACCCTCAGACAACAGGAGCCATCATGCCCCTAGATGTAGCAATAGACTTTGGTGAAGGAAATGACTCATGTTTTATGGCCTGGAACTGTAAGCTATTACACAAAATAAATAACATTCATAAAAACCAACCATTTCTGATAATTTGCATCAGTGTCCCTTTGACTGACTAATACAGATTAAGTGGTAATTTCTCTTCTGAAACCATAGGGGCAAGAAGGCAGTGGTATATCATAGTTAAGGTGCTAAATGAAAAACTTCCAGCTAAGAAATCTCTATTCTGAAGAGCTCACAATTAAAAATGAGGGAGAGCTCAAAATACTCACAGATAAACAGAAATTAAGAGCATCTGTCAATAAGAAACCTGCACTTTCTTTGAAAGAGAGTTCTGCAGTTTGAAAGGAAAACCAGGAAAGAGTTGGACGAGAGTGTAAGAAAAAAAACATAAAGAGAAATATAAACAATATATGACATCAGAAACCTAAAAATATGGCTAATAAATGAATTCTTCTACAGTAGTAACATTGAATGTTAATGGATTAAACTCTCTGACCAAGAGTCAGAGACTGGCAGAATGGATGCAAAAATAGGACCCATCTATATGCTATCTACAAGAAACTCACCTTAGACACAGAAATGAAAGGATGCAGAAAGTAAATAGTTGGAAAATAATTTTACATACAAACAATAACCAAAAATAGGTGGGAGTAGCTATACTAATATCGGACAAAACACACTTGAAAAGAAAACTATTGTAGGAAGCAGCTCTGGCTCAATCAGATGAGCTCCCGTTTACCATATGGGAGGCCATTGGTTTACATCCTGGGGCCTCCTTGTGAAGGCAGGCTTACCCGTGTGCTGCATGGTACTGTGCAGTCCATAGACACCACAGAGTGCCAACTGGCCTGCAGATGCCACAGAACACTGCAAGGCCCACAGATGCCACAGAGTGCTGCCTGGCCTGTAGATGCCATGGAGTGCCACTTGCAAATGCCATGTAGTGCCATCTGGCCCACAGATGACATGGAGAGCTGACGCAGCAAGATGACACAACAAAAAGGGAGACAAAGGAGAACACAGAAGAGACTGCAGTGAATGGACACAGAGGGCAGACAGCATGTAAAAAGCCATGGGGGGGGGGGAGAAAAAATAAAACTTGTATAAAAAAGGATAACCTATGAAGAAGAAAGGACAAACATAAACATTTATGGACCTAACCAAGACTCCTAAAAATACTTGAGGTAAATATTGGAAAAACTAAGTAAAGAAATAGATGCCTCTACAGTTATAGTGGGGGACATTAAAACAGCATTATCAGAATTAGACAGAACATCTCAACTAAGAATCAATAATAAAACAAAGACTTTGGATAATACATTAAAGGATCTGGACCGAAAAGACATATACAGAACATTATGCCCAAATATATCCAGATAAACATTATTCTCAAGTGCACATGGATCATTCTCCAGGATGGATAATATTCTAGGCCCTAGAAAAACTGTCAATGAATTCAGAAAGATTGACCTTATACCAAGTAGTTTCTCTGACAACCACAGGATGGAGCTGGAAATTGGTCAAGTACAGAGAAGAATATTACAAACAAAGATATTGAAGTAAAACTGCTCTTAGACAATCAGTGAGTCAAGGAGGAAATTGCAAAAGATATCAGAAACTAAATTGAAACTAAATAAAATGACAACATAATGTATCAAAATCTATAGGTTACAGCAAAACCTATACTTAGAGGGAAGTTCTTAGCCATAAATCACTATATTAAAAAAGAAGAGGTAAAATCAAAGAACTCACTGGACATCTGGAGGAATTAGAAAATGTACAACAAGCTAATCCCAAAGGAAGTATCAAGAAGGAAATAACAAAAATTAGAGTAGAGCTAACTGAAATTGAAAATAAGAAAGCAGTAGGAAAAATAAACACCAAAATCTGGTTCTTTGTGAAGATTAATAAAATTGACAAATACTTAGACTAACAAAGAGAAAAGGAGAGAAGGGGCAAATACATAAAATAAGAAACAAGGAAGGAGGTATCACCACAGATGCTACAGAAATAGAATATCGTAAGAGGACATTTTGAAAAAGTGTATGCCAACAGTGGATAATTTTGAGGGAATGGACAAATTCCTAGAAACCACAAGCACCCTAACATTGATGAAACAAGAATTCATGAACTCACCAGAACAATCACAAGTAATGAGATTGAATAAGTCATCAAAAACCTCCCAGATAAGAGCCCAGGACCAGATGGCTTCACATGTGAATTCTACCTAACATTCCAGGAAGAATGAACAACAATCCTGCTTAAATTCTTCCAAAAAATAGAAGTGGAGGGAACACTGCCTAACTCATTCTATGATGCCAACATCACCCCAATTCCAAAGCCAAACAAAGATGTCACAAAAAAAGGAAAACTACAGACCAATCACTCTAATGAGCCTAGATGCTAAATACCCAAATACTTGGTAATTGTATTAAAAAACACAACAAACAAATTATACACCATGATCAATGAGTTTCATCCTTCCTATGCAAGGAAGTTTCAGCATGAGAAAATCAATGTAATACACCTTATAAACAGATCAAAAGAAAAGAAATCACATGATAATCTCCACAGATGAAGAAAAAGCATTTGGCAAAATATAGCATCCTTTCCTGATAAAAGCACTTCAAAAGATAGGAATAGAAGGAAACCTCACTAGTACCACACTAATGAATGATGCTGTTAATGTGGGATTGTGTGGGAGTGATAGTCAGTGGGGCATATGGTAACCCCCTATATTTTTCATGTAACATTTTAATGATCTAAATATGTTTAAAAAGTATAATAGGTAGACCATTCTATCACACCATATACAAAAATAAGTGCAAAATTGTATGATTACATTTAATTTGCAAATATATATCAATCTATAAAGATGAAATTAGTAATGTAGGATTGTGACAGGATAGAGGGATAGTGAGGAGACTGCTAAGGGGTGTGGGGTATTTTTTTAATGGAGTAATGAAATTGTTCTAAAACTATTTGGTGATGAAGGCACATTTTGATTATATTAAGACCTATCAATTACACAATTAGGATATATTGCATTTGTGTCTATCTCAGTTAAACTTTAAAATAAATAAATCTTCAAGAATAGTCAAAAAGAGCAGCTATGTACATCAGAGGAATCAGAAAGTGAGAGATGATGCATTTTTGCTTGGTTTTTGTTTTTTGCTTATTGTTTTCCATATTTGCATGATCTGGAACTTAATATTTTAATAATTAATGTCAAGGAAATGATTTCTAAATGTCATCCATCATAAGGGCATTGCCTATGGGCATGGAAGGTTTTGGAATCTATTAGTTATTTTATTAACAAAATCATTATGGCAGTGCATTTTTCCTAGATATATCATTCTGGGAAATTAGTGATGGGAAGTGCAAATGATCTGTACCTCTGCCTGGCACAGTGAACTACTGTGTTCATGATTATCACACTCACTGGTAACAATTCTAGTCACAGAGGTGAAGTATTGTTTCATCTACCATTAGGAATACGTGACCATACCTGTTGCTCACCTTCAGCTATTTAATCGCTGAGACAGGAAAGGCAACAAGAGAACCACAGTTATTTATGAGGGAGACTCCTAAATCACAGATTTCACACATTTTCTTATCCCCAAACCTATAAAACTTCTAGTTGATATCCACAAAGTCAGCTATCAGATACCCATTTGCAAAACCCCTCTAATAATATCCATCACAGAAACAAAATTACTGAATCATGCAACATCCCAATCAGTGAATAAATGATTTCCCATGACTTTTCATTACATTCTTCACAATGAATTTTCTGGAAATTCCTCAAGGGGTTTCATCCTCCTAACAGTCTTCCTCTTTTTTAAAAATTTGCATTAAAAGGATTTCTGGTATGGGTGATAATTTTCCCCCCTATTTTATTACCTTTTTTAAAAGATACATAGATCACAAAAAAGTTACATTAAAAAATATGATGTTCCCATATATCCACTCACTATTATCCCCCACTCTTCCCACTTCACCAAATTATGTCATCAGTATGGCACATTCACTGCATTTGATGAATACATTTTGGAGCACTGCTACACAGCATGAATTATAGATTACATTGTAGTTTACACTCTCCCAGTCCATTCAGTGGGTTATGGCAGTATATATAATGTCCTACATCTGTCCCTGCACTATTATTCATATGAACTCCAAGTCCTGAAAATGTTCCCATATCACACTTCTTCTTCTCTATTCCTATCCTCAGCAAATCCCGTAGCCACAGTTTCCACATCAATGATACAGTTTCTTCCATTGTAAAATCACAATGATTCTATAGTAGAATACTAGTAAGTCCACCCTAATCCATATTGTATTCCTCCATCTGGATGACCCTGGGATGATGTCCACTCCACTTCTAAACTGAGAGGCTTTGATCCTACATGACTGAGGGATGGGATTCTCCTGCTTGCTGTTGTAGACTCTCTTGGTTCCCTGGTGTGGTGGTTGACCATCCTTACCTCCCTGTTGGCTGATGTGGATAAGTTCAATGACCCAGTGAATAGGTGTTGTAACTCTGCTGAGGCTAAGGGCCCAGCTGTCACATGGACAGTCCAGGAATTCAAGTCTCTTGAGCATACACCAACCCCAGTGCCAATCACAGTTCCAGTAAAAGTGACAGAAGAGGCATGTGTAGCCAGGTCACATGTGAGTCTAACTACATCACATGCAGGAGCAGAAATTCCAAAGTTGGGTTCACTGGCAAGCCCTGAACTCCAGAGCCATCTGCCATAACTATAGGACCTGGGTGTCTCTGTAACCCAAGAGCACCACATTCTGGGGTTGTATCTTTGTGGTTATTCTTAAACTGAGTTTCCTTTAGCACAAGGCTTAGTTTTGGCTGAATGATAGTGCAGTGATTACAGACCTAGTGTTTCACTCTTTTGGAGTTCACTCATTTAATTTAAAGGATAAATTAGCAATTAAGGCAATCCGACATTGAGTACAGTTGTAGGTTTCCTCACATGTGATTTTCTGATTAGCTTATTAGGTAGTAGAAGAGCACCCTCCAATTCCATTATATTTACATTATGTGCTTTCTCACATAGAATATCATTTGCCTATTAAGGGCTTTGCTGCATAAATAACATGCACATGGATTCTCAAGACTATGAATGTTATTAGATTATCTGATGAAGCATGGATGACAACAAGAACTTCTAAACACATTAAAAAGTGTTTCTTCAGGGAAGTGGATTTGGCCCAATGGATAGGGCATCTACCTACCACATGGGAGGTCCAGGGTTCAAACCCAGGGCCTCCTGACCTGTGTGATGAGCTGGTCCATGTGCAATGTTGATGCATGCAAGGTGTGCCCTGCCATGCAGGGGTGTCCCCCACATAGGGGGCCCCATGTGCAAGGAGTGTGCCCCATAAGGAGAGCTGCCCAGCACGAAAAAGTGCAGCCTGCCCAGGAACAAGCCACACACATGGAGAGCTGATGCAGCAAGATGATGCAACAAAATGAGACACAGATTCTGGGTGCTGCTGACAAGAATACAAGTGGACACAGAAGAACACATAGTGAATGAACACAGGGAGCAGACAACTGGGGAGGTGCAGGGAAGGGGAGAGAAATAAATTTTTTAAAAATCTTAAAAAAAAAATGTTTCTTCAGAATATGAGTTCCCTGGTATGTTTAAAGGTTAAATTTATGGCTGAAGTCTCTTAAGTATGCAAAAGATTTATAGTGTGAATATTACATTTAAAATAAGAATATTGACTGATGACTTTCTCAAATTGTTGACAGTCATAGGGATTCTCTCCATTTGAATATTTGAGTAATCTCCTATGGCTTAAGGCTAGAAAAATAAAGGCTTTCCCATAAGTATGTTATTATTTCCATCCCACAGGAATTTTGTAATGTTGCCTGAGGGCAGAAACACAGGTGAAAATTTTCCTACATAGACAACATTCATGTGTCTTTTCTACAGTGTGAGTTCTCTCACGGTGTTTAAGATTAGAAAATTGAAGTTTTCCCAGAGTGAGTTCTCTCATGTTCTTGAAGGTGGGAATGATGACTAAAAGCTTTCCTGCATTGATGAAACTCATGTTTCTCTCCAGTTGGAATTCTTTCACGTCCTCTTAGAATAATTACTATATGCTTTCTGACATTGATAATATTCAGTATTTATTTCCAGAGTAAATTGTTTGTTTTTTTTTTAATGGAAGAGGGATGAAATAACTTTCCCAAATAGATTGCATTCATGGTATTTCTCTCCTGTGTGAGTTCTCTCATGTCACTGAAGATGGGAATGGCAACTGAAAGCATCCCTGCATATATGACATTCCTAAGGTTTCTCTCTTGTGTGAGTTCTCTCACATTTTAGGGAAGAGGCTTGAATGAAGGCTGTAGCAGTTTGATATAATTGAATTCCAAAAAGAAATATTGGATAATGATTATAATCTGATCTGTACCTGGGCAGGATTGAGTTATTGAGATTATGGTGTTACATCCCCACCCCTTGGTGGGTGGGGACTCACAGATAAAAGGCACAGTGAAGAACAGAGTTGGGGATTTCTGATGTTAGAATTTGATGAAGACCTAGGAAGTCAGCACACAGAGGAAAGAGAAGCCAGCCCCAGGAAGGAAGGATCCTTGAAGCCAGAGTAAAGCAAGCCCCAGGAACATAGGAACCCAGGAAGCCTGAACCCTCACAGACATTGGCAGCCATCTAGCTCCAAATAGACTTTGGTGAGGGAAATAACTTCTGTTTTATGGCCTGTTATCTGTAAGCTCCTACCCCAAATAAATACCCTTTATAAAAACAAACCAGTTTCTGGTATTTTACATCAGCACTCCTTTGGCTAATACAAAATTTGGTAACAAGAGAGGAGGAGTGCTTTTGCAATTACTGAAATGCTGGAATGGTTTTATAAATGGGTAAAGGATATGTTTTGGAGGGATTGTGAGATGCTTGGAAGAAAAGACCTACAGTGCTTTGAAGAGACTGTTGATAGCAATATGGATGCCAAAGAGAATTTTATGATGCCTGAGAAGTAAACGGTGAAACTATTTTCAGAAAATGGCAGAAAGGCAATCTGTGTTTTAAAGTTGCAGAGAACTAAGCAAGATTAACTCCTGGTGTTTTATGGAAGGCAAAATTTGAAAATGGTGATCCTGGGCATTTAGCTGAAGCAATTTCCAATGTAAACCTGGAGAATGCAGCTTGGCTTCTGCTTGCAGCTTATAGCAAAATGCTAGATGAGCAAGATAAGCTGAGAACTGAAATATTGGGAACAAAGAAAACAGAAACTGATAATGAAAATTCCAAACCCCTGGAAATCAGGTTCCCAGTTGAAAGTACCCCACTGGAGGACTTAACTAAACTTGGAACTTGTAAATCAGGATTGAAGATGCAGTTATGTTGGAAAGACTTGTGGAAAGTCTTATTGTCTGATGGCTTGGACCCCTGCTTCCTGCATGCTAAACCCAGCAGACTTTCTGAGAGAGCTGTATGAAAAGAACCACTGCCAGCCTTGAATAAAAGGGACATAGAAAGGAGAAATTTAAAGAGAAAGAGAGCTTTAAGAGGAAAACCATGGAAACTGAGACATGAAATTAGGACATCATCTTGGGCCAAGAGAGGAACCCCACCCATGTGTACAGAGAGGGTGAGTTTGCCCCAGCAGTTGAAGAGGGTGGGTTTTCCCACCTATGCTCTGGGGGATTTTTCACCCCTAGAGTGCAGAGAGGATGGAGCACATTCCCCAAGGATTAAAGCAGTTAAGATTAGCACCCCACAGGTCTGAGAAGGGTGGACCTGTCCCACAAAGGTTAGGGGAGGCCAGGTGGTCAACTCCTTGCTCTGAAAGGGTTGACCCTGTATGCCAAAGATTAGAGGGAATATCTTTACCTCACTGTGCTAGGGGGGTTAAGACTCTAACCCAGAGATTGGGTAAGGTGTGGCAATCACCCCAACAGTCTTGGAAGGAGAGGTCTGGAACTTGGTTGACACTCAGATGCTTGATGAAGGTGGAACCAAGAAAATGACTGTTGGGCAAGTCAGTGGAAAAGATGGGTCCTCACATGGCCCAAAGGAGAAGAAACCATCATCTTGAGAATGCTTCTCAGACTTTGAAATCAAAGAGGGAAGCAGACTTGGCCCAATGGATAAGGCATCCGTCTGCCACATGGGAGGTCCGCGGTTCAAACCCTGGGCCTCCTTGACCTGTGTGGAGCTGGCCCATGTGCAATGCTGATGCATGCAAGGAGTGCCGTGCCATGCAGTGGTGTCAGCCACATAGGGGAGCCCCACATGCAAGGAGTGCACCCTGTAAGGAGAGCCACCCAGCACAAAAGAAAGTTCAGCCTGCCCAGGAATGGCACCGTACACACGGAGAGCTGATGCAACAAGATGACACAACAAAAAGAGACACAGATTCCCGTGCCACTGACAGCAAAAGTGGACAAAAGAACACACAGCAAATCAACACAGAGAACAGACAACTCGGGTGGGGGGGGAGAGAAATAAATAAATAATAAATCTTTAAAAAAAAAAGATCAAATAGAGGATGTCCTGCAGGTCTATTGCAGAGAAACAGTAACTCATGTTTCCCTTCCAATTTCTCCTTATTGTAATGAAAATGTTTATCCATTTTCTATCTATTTGTGTATTGGAAGCAGATAAGTTGTTTTCTAATTTCAGAGGTGTATAGCGGATATGACATTGCCCCAGGACAAATTATTTCCTTAAATTGATTGTGATATGGGAAGTGGGCTTGGACCAGTGGTTAGGGTGTCTACCACATGGGAGGCCTGCGTATCAAACCCAGGCCTCCTTGACCCATGTGGAGCTGGCCCATGAGCAGTGCTGATGCACACAAGGAGTGCCATGCCATGCAGGGGCGTCTCCTGCATAGGGAAGCCCCATGTACAAGGAGTGTGCCCCATAAGGAGAGCCACCCAGGGCAAAACAAAGTGCAGCCTGCCTAAGAATGGTGCCACTCACATGGAGAGCTGATACAACAAGAAGATGCAACAAAAACACAGATTCCCGTGCCACTGACAACAACAGAAGCAGATGAAGAAGACACAGCAAATAGACAGAGAGGACAGACAACTGGGGTGGGGGGTGGGGAGGAAGGGGAGAGAAATAAATAAAAATAAATAAATCTTTAAAAAAATAAATTGTGATACGATTTAGTACTTGCATTGTAACTGATATATATATATATATATATATATATATATATATATATATATATTGCATATTGTAATGTCCTTTTGGAATCAGAGGGTACAGGGTAGCAGTATGATATAACTGGTGACTTCCAAAAAGAAATATTGGATTATGCTTGTAATCTGATCTGTACCTGGGCATGATTGAGTTTTTGACTTTAGAACATTGCATCCCCACCCCTGGGTGGGTGAACACTCACAGATAAACGGCACAATGAAGAACAGATTTGGGGATTTCTGATGTTAGAGTTTGATGCTGAAGATGCAGGAAGTCAGCACACAGAGGAAGAGAAGCCAGCCCCAGGAAGGAAGGATCCTTGAAGCCAGAGTAAAGCAAACCCCAGGAACATAGGAACCCAGAAAGCCTGACCCTCACAGACATTGGCAGCCATCTTTCTCCAAATAGACTTTGGTGAGGGAAGTAACTTATGCTTTATTGCCTGCTATCTATAAGTTCCTATCCCAAATAAATACCCTTTATAAAAACCAACCAGTTCCTGGTATTTGCATCAGTACTCCTTTGGCTAATACAAAGGCTTTCCCACAAAAATGATATTGCTATGGTTTCTCTCCAATGTGAGTTATCTCAAATTATTGTAGATGTCAATGTTGACTGAAAGCTTCCATAAATAAATGGCCTTCTTAGGGTTTCCCTACAGTGTGAGTTCTCTCATCTTGTCTTAGGTGAGAGGATTGCCTGAAAGCTATCCTACAAAGATGGCATTCATACAGTCTCTCTCCAGTGTGAGTTCTCTGATTGTTTTTAGGGAAGAGGAACAAGTGAAGACTTTCCCATAAAGATGATATTCATAGGGTTTCTCTCCAGTTTGTGAGTTCTCTCATGGTGTTTAAGGGAAGAATGATTAAAGGGTTTGCCACAAAGATGGCACTGAAGGGGTTTCTCCAGTGTGAGTTCTCTCATGTACTTTAAGATGAGCATATTTACTGAAGGATTTTCATGGGCTTTCACTCCAACTTGAGTTCTCTCATGATATTTCAGAGAAGAATAAGATGAAATGCTTTCCCACACAGATGACATACATGGGGTTTCTCTCCAGTGTGAGTTCTCTCATGTCATTTTAAGGAAGAGAAGTGACTGGAGGGTATCCCACATAGATGACATTCACGAAGCTTCTCCAGTGTGAGTTCTCTCATATTCTTTAAGATGAACATATTGGCTGAAGGCTTTCCCACATAGATTACATTTGTGCGGTTTCTCATAGTGTGTGTTCTCATGTTTTAAGGAAGAGGAGTGCCTAAAGTGTTCCCCAAATAGAAGGCATTCAAGAGGTTTCTCCAGTGTGAGTTCTCTCATGTACTTTAAGATGAGAATATTTAATGAAGACTTTCCCAAATAGATGACATTCACGGGGTTTCTCTTCAGTGTGAGTTCTCTCATGCTATTTAAGGGAAGAATAATGACTAAAGTCTTTCCCACATAGATGACATTCATGGGGTTTCTCTCCAGTGTGAGTTCTCTCATGTCATTTTAAGGAAGAGGAGTGACTGAAGGGTTTCCCACATGACATTCATGAAGCTTCTCTCCAGTGTGAGTTATCTCATGTTCTTTAAGATGAGCAAATTGATTCTTTCCCGCATAGATGACACTTGTGGTGTTTCTCACCAGTGTGACTTCTCTCATGTCATTTTAAGGAAGAGGAGTGACTGAAGGCTTTCCCACAAAGATTGCATTGATATGGTTTCTCTCCAGTATGAGTTCTCTCATGTCATCTTAAGGAAGTACACTGGTGAAGGCTTTCCCACAAAGATGACATTCATATGGTCTCTCTCCAGTGTGAGTTCTCTGATGTTCTTTCAGGGAAAAGGAGTAAATGAAGGCTTTCCCACAAAGATGACATTCATGGGGCTTCTCTCCAACGTGAGTTCTCTCATGATATTTATGGGAAGAAGAATGACTAAATGACTTCCTGCATAAATGACAGTCTTAGGGTTTCTCTACAGGGTGAGTTCTCTCATGTCATTGAAGTTGGGAATGTTGACTGAAAACTTTCCCACATAGATGACATTCATGGGGTTTCTCTTCAATGGGAATTCCATTGTATTGTCTGAGATCAGAGTACTGCAAACAATTTTTTAGCACTTTGGGAACATTCATATGATTTACTTCTAGGTTGAATATGCTTATGTTGATTAAAAGATGAATGATCACTGTGGACCTCTGAAGGTGGTTTTCTGAAACAGGATTTCTTTGTCATATGAATTAATGCATGTTGGTTCACTGTGAATGTATGAGAGGAATCTTCTTGCAAATAGTTATATTCAAAGGAATTCTTTTGGGTGTAAAATCTTTGCTGTGGGGAATGAGATCTGAGACTGTAAAATATTTGTCCATAAAATGAATTTCTGCATTTCCCCACATATGAAACCAAGACCAATCCTCTAGGGATAGTCTTCAATGAAAATATCTGCCATGTTTGTTTCATATACACTTTATTCTATTCCATACACAGATATTCTCTATTATAACAATCTAATTGCAGAGATAACTGATCAAGTTTTAGCTTCATGATGTTTCAAAGATTATGTATATGAAACATGTTTAAGCAATTTGCTTTTTATAAGAACTCAGGCAAGAGTTCATGTTTAGGTTAGTTGTCACCTTAATTCACACTATCACAGATTTTTGCTGGATTAGTACTTAATCCCAACATTAATTAGAATTTCATTTTACTGAATTCCTAATTCATCCCATCCCTAGGTATCTACTTGGAATACTAGGATTCAAAAAATTAAGCTTACCAATGTCATGATTTTGGAAGGGTTTTTCCTAAAAGTAGGCTGGTAGTCTATCATTTCTATCATATCATATGTTTTAAAGGCACTTTTCCTCCCTGTAGTAATTGAGAAAAGATTGTTAGAAAAGCATTAGAGGGACAAAATTTTGGAAATTTCCAAGTATCTCCTTCAGTATGTTTCCACATTCACAATTAGCTAGGAGAGAATATTTAGTTAATGAATATTTTAGGGATAATAAAATTAACATTATAGGACATTATGATCAGAAAAGAATTTCAGGCATGGAATATGAGAAAAAAGAAGTTGGGATATTAGGGAGATAAAGACAGGGAAAAATATTCCAATAATAGAACCAGGAAGAGGAGCATGTGAAGGTTTAATTGCAATAACAACTGAATATCCTTTTTACAATGCCAATGACACTTGATAAAGCTTGAGAAGTATTTGGAATAAGCCCATGTGACTAAAATTTCCCCAATATCCTTAGCTACATGTTAGAAATACAAGTCTTAAAAAGAAACCTAGACAAATCACATACACACTATTTAATGAGACCCCTCTTCTGATGTACAGGTTCTTATAGCTCATCTGAAATGTGGTATTGAGGAAATCCTATTCCTTCTCTCAACACTTCTCCTTGTTGCAGCTGGGAAAGCACATCTGCTTTGCAGACTTGATATCCTCTTTGTATGGAAAAAAATTTACCTGGATTTTGAATTGTGATAGTAACAGAGCATGATCATGATGAACATGGCAGGTTACCAAAGAATAATGTAAGCATTGAAGGTAGCAATACAACAAAACCTAGAACTCAAATCATTGAAAATGTCTCAACAGAAATTGTAACTCTTGAACTTTTTCCCATTTCAGTAAGGACTATTTGTTAGTTACCCAAGCACTAGTACAAAAAGAAACTGCAGTGTCATCAGTATTCTAAATGGGGAGAAATCTATGTTTCCAAAGTGACTGAATATTATGTTAAAAATAATTCAATTAACATAAGTCCCAAAAGGATGATCTAAATTCTATATGGAAAATTATATATGCAATGTTTTTACTATGTTCTGAAGCATCAGCATAGCTGTTGGAGCAGAATACTTATTTCACCATAGTCAATTAACTTATCTAGTCAAAATATATTCATTGAGTTCTCAGAAGAGCACTGAGAGTTGAAATTGAGATTCAAGGAAGGCATTAAGTTGTACTCAAGAAGATTAAATTCTATTGGGGTGAACTGGATATATATATAATCACCATCACAGTGTCCTCAGGATGGAGGAATAAAATATGGATTAGAGTAGACTTACTGGTATTACACTATAGAATTATTGTGACTCTAGTAGAAAAAATTGTATCATTGATGTGGACACCATGGCCATGGGAGTTGCTGAAGGCAAGGAGATGGAAACAGAGGTGTGATAATGTGGCATTTTCAGTACTTGGAGTTGTCCTGAATGATATTGCAGGAACAGATGCAGGACATTATATATCTTGCTATGACCTGCTAAGTGGACTGGGAGAGAGTGTAAACTACAACAGACACTAAGATCCATACTGTAGAACAATGCCCCAAAGTGTACTCATCAAATGCAATGAATATACCACACTAATGAAAGAAGTTGTCAATGTGGGAGGAGTGAGGAGTGTAGGGATCGGGGTACATAGGGACCTCTTATATTTTTTAATGTAACATTTTGTGTGATTTATGTATCTTTAAAAAGATGACAAAAATAAATAAAAATGAACTTAGAAAATAAAAAAATAAGGACACATTCATTTAGGCAGACTTATTTTATTACAAAATATAAATGTATTAAAATTATAAAATATAAGAGAAAATAAAGATTATAAAATATGGAGAAGCTTATATTTGAATAAATAGACATTGAGTTATGATAAATATATAAGTAGATAGATAGATTAGATAGATGGTAGATAGATGAGACAGATATAAATGGTAGACATATTTTGAGAGTCTCACCTACTGAGACCAGATTCTTTATATTCTCAACCATAACATCTCTGAACAGCTTTTGCTGCGATGTATATAACAGGTCCCACTCTTCCTGGGTGAAGTCAATAGCCACATCCTTGAAGGTCACATACTCCTAAAACACCATGGAAATATGTGTTCACACAGCATTATCCTAACCAATATCCTACATTGTGATGTACAAAATAATAGCACTAAAGAAGCAGAAACTGTATATATAAAACTCAAAATGTGTATGGGGTTAGGGTAACAGCATTACCAATGTTCAATTGTCATCTGCTTTTCAGATACACTCTCAGACACAAACACTCTGAATACATAACACCCCATTGTAAAAGAAAATCCCATGACATGGGATGTTATATACACCTGAAAATTTCCCAATAAACTTGCAAATATGCCTTCTTTCTGCTGATTATAAAGCTTTCATTTAAACATTCAAAACTAAACCAATCTTTCCAATTTTAAGAAAATTTACACACTTATTGTAAGACAAGCAAGATCCACATGTCATTTTATTTTTTTTAGTTTTTTTATTTTTATTTTTTTAAGATTTATTTATTTATTTAATTCCCCCTCCTCCCCCGGGTGTCTGTTCTCTGTGTCTATTGGCTGCGTCTTGTTTCTTTATCTGCTTCTGTTGTCGTCAGCGGCACGGGAAGTGTGGGCAGTGCCATTCCTGGGCAGGCTGCACTTTCTTTCATGCTGGGCAGCTCTCCTTATGGGGCACACTCCTTGCACGTGAGGCTCCCCTACGTGGGGGACACCCCTGCATGGCGCAGCACTCCTTGCGTGCACCAGCACTGCGCATGGGCCAGCTCCACATGGGCCAAGGAGGCCTGGGGTTTGAATTGCAGACCTCCCATGTGGTAGACAGACTCCCTAACCACTGGGCCAAGTCCGTTCCCCCACATGTCATTTTAAAAAATGAGTAGAGTTAGCGTATTCCCCTGTACAGATGAATTCATTTTCCTCTCTTTCATAAAATCATTTAAGAGTATGTTTTGCATTTTCACAAATGCAAGTTAATGTGTGAATTGCTTTCTATCCAAATTCAATTCAGAAGTCTATTATTCATTGAAATGACAGAGAAACTTGAAGAAATATCCAGAATTCTGCTTAACTGAATAGGTATCAAAACAGTAAGTCCTGCTTTCCTCAGAGATACATAACTCAGGCATGCATTATAATGTATAAATACAGAGGGTTCAGGATCATGGGCCAGGCACTTCTGAGAGAGTTGTACTGATATATACACTCATTGCCTTATGAGGACCATTCCTGTGGACGAAGACTTCACAATCTCAACTTTTTCTGGGGTCTACAAATACATTTTCATTGTCTCACTTTTATTTCCATCTCATCTGTGTGTGAAAGAGTAATAGAATCCTGTTCATTGCTTCTGGTCTCTCCAAGACTTCAAAAATTTTCACAGAGAAATAAATTTTATTCTTCCTATAATAAAGCTCCTGAACCACAGCCATAATGAAGGGAAAAAATCCTATACATTGCATTCATTAATAAAATCTGAAGAAATTTTATATAAAAAATTGAAGTTTGGAAATTTTAACAACAGTGGTAAGGTGAATTTCTATTTTCTTTTAAGAAAAATTTCAAAATGTGCAAATATATTCCATCAAAATTTTAAGAAAATTAATTTGGGGAAAATAAGTTGTTCCTCATTTCCCTTAATTTACTACTGTTCCCATGCTTCTGGTAGATATGCCTACCCCTACAACAAATTACATCTAATGTTGGATTAACTCCACAGATGAAAACAACTCAGCCAGTCTACTAACTATAAACTTCCCATCTTGCTCATCTCTGTCAACTGAATTCATTACATGCCAGGATCAATCTCAGGTGCTAACATGATTCAAGAATTCATTATTCATCCAATGAGGCCATAGGGTGTGTGAGAAAAAGAAAATACTGAGAATACAGTCTTTGTAGAAGCTGGAACCAACTCTTGCAATTACCTTGGAATATTACTCAATGCTTAGTCCCTAACTTACCATAACTATTAGAGTTCTGTATAAACTTAATTTAAGCTCAGATCCTTGAATGTCTCCTGAATACACTTGGAATACCCACACCAATAGGAGAAATCTTCCCATCTGCTGGCAACAGAGGTGGAATTTCAGTTAAAGAAGAATTCTCTACTCACGTGTGATTGCATGATTGCATTATCAATACCTTAGCTGGCATCTACCTTCCTCTGGATTTTCACTCACAATGAGATGAGCAGAAGGTCGCATAAGCTGAGAATGGAGAAAGAATCTTAAGATTCAAGTGTTGATCACAACTTTCTGCCCCACTTGTCATGAATACCTAAAACTTCATCCAGCCCAATCAATAAAAAGAATATGGATGTGCTCAAGAGAAATAAGGGGAAGACTTTCCTTTCCATGAGACAAGATGCTGGAAGTCTTGTCTTCTCTGGGTAGTGAATATGGTATTATTACCTTCATTCTACAGATAAGTACATGAATATCCAAGAATTATATTTGTTAATTAGCCCATCATGTTCAGAGACTTTTAATTCATCCCTGATTCCAAAACATAAGAAACCCTGACCAAAATCACATCTGGAACTGGGTCCTCACCACAAGAGGAAGCAGACTTGAATTTACTCAGTTATTACTTGTTTTTGCAGTAGTATTTGTTCTCTCACATGCATTTCTGTCTTCGGTTCTCTTGTTCACTTCCTGCTCTACCACAAACCTGACCTGATGTTTGTCATTAAACATCTTAGTTCTTCCATATGTGATGTATAACAATGCCACCTCCTTAAAGCTGAGTTCTATATCTCATATCAATGTATCTGGAAATCAACTAAGAAACTTAGGCATAGATATTATTAAAAGGAAAAGGGGAAAAAAAAATTTATACTATTATGGGGTTGATCAGATCTAGGATTAACTTAGCCATTTGTGCCTCAAGTCTAGGAAGAAAATGACTGTATTCAACATGTTTATAGAATTACATATTTTTAATCATTAAATCTTCTCATTAACCCAGTTGATAAAGGTTAATTTACTCATTTAGGAAATGTCCCAAAAAGAGGTTCAGAAAGCTGAAGTAATATTACAATCTTATATGGCCAGACAAAGACACAACTAGATTTAATTTTTTTCTTCCTATATTCCAATTTCTAATATCTTAATGGTTACATGTCACACCTAGGTATGGCATGAATTGTCATGCCTCATTTAAGTAATCAGATACTCTCTCTGTTGTCAAGACTACAACTTCATATACTTTGTTACAATTAAACCCATGCACAAGTTCTCCTGTCACAAGGAAACCTCCATTGCATTGAACCCACTTTCCAAACATTAGCTTCCACCTCATGTAATATTCACTGCCAGATGTATTTGAACATACATATTTCAGCATATGCTTCCTGAGAACTCTATTTAACTAATGTGTCAATATTTAACTAATGTGTCAATAAATATCTTAATATTTTCCACATCTGCCTACATAGGAGGTGATTTAATTTCCTGTCATATTTATTATTGCATGTGACATAGCACATTAGTAAGATCTTGCTTTATGACTAAATACTGAATCACAACTCTTAATGCTTTCAAATATATCTGGGAAAAGGGCTGTCTTGGTTAATGAATTATTCTTCCATCTTCCTTAATCACTTCAAATCTGATAGTTTGAATATAACATATTCTTACATTTCACATTAATTTTGTCACATGAGACTACCATAATAACCAGAGAATGATGTAATTTTAAAAAATCACCTAAACTTAATACCATAATGTCTAGTTACTCATGCACTCATACCCATTAGTTACTCCTTCTCTCTCATTGAAGAGGCTTGTCATCTGATTAAGTTGAATGTCTCCAACTGAATTCTTGTTTTTCCTGTATCTTTTTAAAATCTACCACAATTACCTCATCATTTAACCTTATGAACTTAAAGGCCCCCTATGCCTGATCTTTTCCTTCAATTGACATAAGCATCTTTACACTTTTCTTACAAAGCCTTAAGTGATGAGTTAATAACCTCATGGACTTCCTCTGAAGTAAATCATGCTACCATCTCCAATAAGTATCCCATGAATAAATGAAGTGTGTGTGCTTCAGTCTCTAACTTGGAAGTATAGACAAATTGGACTTTTTGGGAATGTTCTTTTTCTTAGACTCCTTAGACATCTCAGTCCCTTGAGTGTAATCAAGATATTCTAGGCACTCCTCTTGTGTTCTAAACGGCATTACTCTAACAATATTCTAACATCTCAAGGATGAATTGTAGCCCACCCTCTCTCCCATTTCTGCATACTGTACACTATCATGATAATCTCAGACAACTATTCAATTACTCCAAATTATTCCACTGTTGGTTCCAAAACAACAGGATACAACCATGATCTCAGAAATCTAAAATAAATTCTCTTCTAAGGCTTACTCTCTAATTAATCTAGATGTCAATCAAGATTGATGTAATTGGGTTTTCCACTTTAACAAAGTATTTCACTTCAAATTAAGTAATTTTAAGTTAGGACTCCACCAGGCATCCAAGAATTGAATAAGAATTCATCACTCAGAAAAACACAGATACAGTCACTTAGCTATGATTTCAGCACTGACCACTACAATAATCCTTCATTTTCATGGAAATCCCCTCAAACACTTTACACATTATCCTCATGTTCCTTCAGTCTCTATTTTGCCATCTCCTTGGAGATCTCTTCATTGAGCCCAACTCCTTGCCATTCCAATAGCCTATACTACAATTCTACTATTCCTTCAGTTCACTCATATAATTTTTCACTGTACATTTATTTGTTTGTTTGTTCATATTTTGGTCTCTCTCCCTTGTCTAACTGCATAAACACTTCCTTGAATGGTAATAGATTAAATGTTACCCTTTGAAAATGATCAAATAATTTTAAATCCAGAAATATTGTATATCCTCAATAAGTTAACCTGACCTCACATACCCTGGGCCTGCAGTCAAATTAAATAATATTTTCTGATTAAAATCATTTACAAAATAAATTAGGACTCTTCCACCTCGTGAAAATTCTCTCCCTTATTCATGAGAAAACAAATGGACTGAGAATGCAAGGAACCCAAGTATTAATGAACCTGCTTTCACAACATGTGTAGTTCAGAGTTTCTTTTGCTCTAGAAAAAGCACCACTTTGATAGCAAACTATCTTTTTATGTAGTTAATAACATCATAAGTCTTATAATTCAAAAGACATATCTCGATTAAGTTGGATGTTAGTCAAAATCTACTCAAGGCACACCTTGTGTCATTCACTTCTTTCTAAAACTCTCACGACCAATCTTCCTGCTTTTTCAAATACACCCCACATTTTTTATGGATTTTGGTTGTCCTGGGGAAGTACTCTAAAGCACCTATACCAAGAAGATTCTTACTAATCTGTATATCTGAGAAGAACTTAAAACTACAATTACTTTCTCAGTCATCCATAGGACTCCAAACGAGTTGAAATATTTGTGCTGAAGAAATATACAAGGAAAGTTTTAGTTATTCTAGAGTATGCATATTTTACTATCAAGCAATGGAAAAACTATCCAGTATAGGTCTCATTATGTCATATCTACATTCAAACTTCAAAATCTTAGGGGTTTCCAAAAGAAATGATTAAGTTTCATTGTTGATTTTCCTATGAAGAAGTCAGGTTTTAAAGAATTGTGTAAACTAAAATTAGTGTATGCTGTATATGTTTTAACAATACATTCAGTTTATTTTGAGTTTTAACAAAGCCTACTATTTTAGTAGTGCTAAATAATTACTAGCACTATCAGAGAACCTGCTCCAGAAAATATTTTTCCTTTTTGACCATTTAGATGCATGAGTGTAATCAGAGATACATTCTATATTTTAAGGCCCTAGGCCTATTTAAAATACTAGGCACTATGCATTGATTTCTAACAGAATATCCAGTTGGTAACATATGGTTCTATAATCCACTCCTCCAGATGAGTGGTTTCCATAAGCATGGACCTTTATGAAAAAGAAGTCAATGACACATTTCTCAAAAAAATTGTAATATCTAGCAGGTATTAAAATTCTAATATGCTTATTTTCATTTGTTTTTTAATCCTCAAGGCATATAAAAAAGCAAGCAATGATAGCATCCCAGTAATTTTAATCAATACTCAGTGACAATGGATGTTAGTGCACAAATTGAAACCTACTAGCAGTACCAGTAAACCATGACATTAAGGGAGCAAATACCTAATGCAAAACAAGAACATAAGAACAAAATCTATAGCATTCACAGGTAATATTTGTCAGTCATTTTCAATTAATTCTTTTTAAGATAAGACAATTAATGAAAGAAATTAAGGACAGTAGCCTTCTGCTTCTCTCACAATATTTATTTTTCATTTTAGTCTCCCTAGAGTAAGTTTTACTGAAAGCCTTTTTGAAAAGGTGTGGAGGTTAGAAGTCATCTCCTGGCTATGATCTCACTTTGCCTAGTACTAGTTATCTACCCAAAAAAGAAAACCCACCTAGAGTAGTGATACTAACATTGGACAAAATAGATTTTAAATGCACTATGGTTATAAAAGGTGGAGAAGGTCATTATATATTAATTAAAGGGGCAACTCACCAAAAGGAAGAAACCATACTAAACATTTAGGCACCTAAATGGAGTGCCACATGATACATGAGACAAACAGTGGCAAAACAAGAGGGAAAGAGATGTCTCTACAATAACAGTTGGAGACTTCAATATGCTACTCTTAGTATAGAACAGAACACCTGGGCAGAAGATAAAGAAATAGAGATCATGAATAATATGGTGAATAAACTAGGTCTATCAGGCATCTATAAAGCATTACACCCCAAAACAGCAGTCTTTACAAGGACTCATTGATCATTCTCCCAGATAGACCCTATATTGGGTCACAAAAAAAGTCTCAGTACATTGAAAAAGATAGAAATGATACACAATACTTTTTCTGTTCATAACAGAATGAAGCTGGAAAGAAATAATGGACAGAACATGGGAAAGTTCATAAATATATGGAGATTAAAAAAACATACTTGAATAATCACTGGGTCAAAGAAGAAGTTGCAAGAGAATTCTGCAAATATCTTGATATATATGAAAATGAGGACATAACATATCACACCATCTGGGACACAGCAAAGAATACTGAGAAGAAAATTTAAAACCATAAATGCTTACATTAAAAAAGAAGAATCTTTTTTTGCCTAGAGGAGCCCTCAGAAAATATCAATGCATATTTCTATCCTTCTCTACCATTTCTTAGCAAGCTCTGTTCTTTTCCTCCATTTCCTAATAAATTCTTTTATTGGCCTAACTCAACGGGCATGCTCTAAAATTCTTTCATGCAATATAGCCATGGACCTAGAGGAATCCAACACTTCCCCAGCTTCAGTTGGCAGACAAGTGGTGGGCCCCATCCCACCAGAGATGGGTGAGTTTTAATTGAAGCCTGTCTGTGCACTCTTGGTTCTGCCATTTTAAAGGGGTTCCTGGATAGTTTCCCACATGACAAAAACTAAGTCTGCTTCCTCTACAGAGGTGGTAGGGGCAAGTCCTGATGCCATGTAGATCCAAGGAAGTTCTGGGTGATAGGTGAAAAAGTCCTTGTGACATGACTAGGCAAGTGGACTAAGTCAAACAGGAGTCCACTGGGAGTTTACTTGGCCCTCTCTGTGAGTTAAGAATGGGTATCATCCATCATATCATTTTCTTAGACCACTAGTTAACTCTGTTTAACTAGAAATGCCTTTAATCTTCCAACTACTGCTGTCCTCATTTTGGGCCTGTGAGATGCTTTAGGATGCCTTAGAAACCAAAAATGTATTTGTAAGCAAGGAATAAGTCCCACCATTGGTAGCTCCCTGAAGCTGCTTCCTGGAAAGCCACAGAATAATTAGTCTCTAGTTTTTTTAATCGGCTTTTAATGTTGGATTTAACTGCAGAACTCAGATTCTGAGAGTCACCATGAGATTAGTTTGCTCATGGTTGACTCCCAACACCTCTGAAAAGAAGGCAAAAGAAATATCTCTAGCCAAGTCCTTTCCTAGGGTCAGCCCAGCTTGAGTATTCACCCTGGGAACTGGACCAAGATGGTAATATCATGTTAACAACTGAAAATTCTTAAAAGAGATATATTCAAATTGTAAAATTAAATGCACACTTATATATGTGAATAAGTATTCCTAGAACCTAAATTAGGCTAAGCAGGAAGGAAATGTCATATAGAAATCTGAAAATAGAGACAATTGGGAAAGGGAAAAACATTTTCCAAGATCTTTGACCTATCCAATCCTCAAGGCCTTCTCTTTGCAAGAGCTCTGAGGGAGGGGCTAGGTGTGAAAGATTAAAATTGTATCTTCTAGGCTGTGGAATTAAGAATCAGTTTGCCCTGTAATTCCCCAATTTAAAACTACCAGCCTTAAAATAAGGGTGGTTAATAACCCAATTACCAAATTTCAATAAATGAAGGAAAAGTCCTTGAAAACTATGGAAATATCTTTTAAAACAATTTAAACAAGTATATTCTAAAACCTAGCAGTCAGTATATTTCAAGATTATTCACACATTTGCAATTTTATTAAAGAGGTTTTAGCCTCCTGTAAAGGGAGGGAAAAGAATATTCCTTGCATGAAATATAATGGTTTTAATGTTATTTAGCTTATGTATAATCTCCCTAGTTTTATAGGATACCAATGAGATAAATTACTATTATATGTATTAAATCTTTAGGATGATGGAAGTTGCACATTCATGTTTAATGAAATTATGTTATAGAAGGAAATGGAGATTTACCATCTCTTAAAATGGTTAAAGTAAATTTCTTTGATTACTAATTGTAATTTTTAACAAGCTTGTTTAAAGTTAAAGTAATCCTCACGATTAGCATGGCTACCCATTTGTGGGGTAGCCAATGGCAGCTGGGGTCCCAACCATTGGAATTAGCAAAGGGAGGGGTAATTGACAACTTGACATATTGGTCTGTTTTCTTTTTATTAGGCACTACTTCTGTTCTGGTGGGATTGTTGTCCATCTAATTTAGAATATAGCAGGACTCCTCAGGATTGGAGTTGAATATTTTCTCATTTATTGAGATATCAATAAATGAGATATCACCAACTGATATTACATGCTTTGACAAGATGAACACTAACATATTCCATAGACTGCTGCCCATGTGCACCCTGACCCACATACCCCCTACATCCAACACCGTACACCAGTATTCCTCCTATGATATATTTGCCAAGAGAACATTACTAATATTGTAGTTTTAACCATGGACCTGCAAAACCCCAGATTTCACCTGCTCCTTCCCCCAGATTTCCCTCAGATCTGGAACAAGACAAGGATGCCCACTGTCACCTCCCTTATCTAGTGTTGAGTTATTGTTCTTCAAAAAGTGAAACTTTGTGGTTACCAAAAGTTCTGATGGGAAGGGGAAGGAAGAATAAAATAGATGGAACATAGGGCTTTTTTTAGGGCATTAGAATTGTTCTAATAATTGTTCTAATAATCTTCCAATAACGGGTATGGGCTGTTTTAAATTTCATTGAATGTTATCAAAGTGTACAGACCAAAATGTAAATGTAGAGTATATAGAAGGAATGCCCTTTCCTTGAGCTGTCTGCAGAAGGGCTGGGAGGGGAAGGCCATACTGGCTGATGGATCATTCCCCCTCAGGATAGACTGGCACCAAGAGCACAATTGGTCTCCTACAAAAGAATGTTAATTGCTCAAACCATTGATTTACTGTCCTGGGAACCCACACAGATAAGTACTCACTGTTAATCATTCCATATGCTAGGTATTAGCTAGCACCCCACTTTGTGCTGCTTTGTTTCCCTACTGTATGGGTGCAGTTGTTGTAGAATTTAAGAGAAGTTTAATTATTTAAGTATAGAGAGGCCAGGACTCAGGAATGATTTTGAGAAGGAAAAATGGTTTATTGACGGCCGGCCGGTCTCGGGAACTTCTGTTTGAATCTTGAGCCCTGAACAAGATTTTCAAACGTCTTTTATACAGAGAGGAAAGGCCATATGGTCCCTTTGTTCCAGTTCTCAATAGGCTTCAATTAGCATATATCTTCCATATCTTAGGTAAGCTTTTAGCATGGACTCCAGATATTCTAGATAAGCTTTTAGCATATTTACTTTTCGCATTTTCCCTAAATACTTAAAGTTTATAGCTTTTGCATTGTTAAACATTTCCTGGGACTGG
Source organism: Dasypus novemcinctus (assembly GCF_030445035.2). NCBI lineage: Eukaryota > Metazoa > Chordata > Mammalia > Cingulata > Dasypodidae > Dasypus > Dasypus novemcinctus. The sequence goes on along the minus strand of NC_080702.1, from coordinate 9,998,298 downwards.
AGCCTGTTGCTATTTTCCCTAAGGGCAGGATTGCAGCCTCTTACCATTCTACACTTACAAGTCAAACAGCTTAGTTATCTCTGAAGAGACAAAGAGCCTTCCACCCATAGCCCACATTATTCTCCTCTTTTTGCCAAAGTTAACTTGCTAAGCTTTGGCATAATTATTGTTGGAGCTATGAGGTGGATGGCTGTTTGTTGTTTTGATTGATTATTTATCAGTCTTTAGTACAGCATCCAGGACTGTTTTTAGAAGTTTAGAACTTTTTATTCTGGACAGCAGAATCTTGGGCAGGGGCCTCTTGCAGTTATTCTGCTACCACTGGCACTCACGTGGATTTCTAGTCAGGTTCCAGATCCATCTATTATTTTTACTTTACTCTTAAAGAGTTTACACCTTTAATTTAAAAGGGGTGCTGAAGGGAGACATTCTCTTTTCTGTAACTGCTTCCTGCTGGCCATGGGCTGTAGTCATTGCTTAATAAGGTGTAAAACTCTTAATTTATTCTAACTGGAGGAAGATGGATCTGGCATTTTGTACAAAGTTGGATGAAGTTTTCATATGGTTAATAAGATGTTCACTCTGAAAGAAACAAACTTAATTAAAAATTTGGAATACCCGTTTTTAAAAGAGGACCCATTGGATTACAGAGGTAGACAAGGTTAGATGCCTATAAAGATGGCACTTTTTAAAAGCTGGTGGGAACAGCATATATATTCTTTTTTAATATTTATCTTTAGAGATAAATTGCAACAGACACTTAGCTTTGTCTGAAGACACATTCTAAGCTGTTTAATGATTGACACTCATTCGCTCTGTCAGATGCTCCTGGTGAACTGGCACTCCTTGGGCAACTGGCTTCACTCAGGATTAGAACACTAATTTGGAAATACTCTTAGTTTTCATTTGTGGGAGTGATCAGAACTACAGAATAAAGATTTTTACACCTTGGTTTTTATTGTACAATTTTTAGCAATTTTGACTTGTTCAATAGGTGACTCACTATCAGCAAGCAAGCCTTACTTTTGCTACACAGCAGAGTACAGCAGAATATAGAAGGTGACTGAGACTGGCTGAGACTGCCACCTTATTCTATAGACATGTTATTAACTGTTTAGAAAATGATTTTACTAGGAATTTAACATGTCTAATATACTTTTGCACTTGATTCAAAATAGAAAAGATAACATTACAATTATTAGGCATATATTTAGTACAGGATAAAAGTACAGCACTTAATATTAACTAATGTATTACTTAATGCATAAGGATTCAGAGTTGCAATTATTAGTTTTGAGTTTCAGGTTTGTAATACCTTACATGTTATCTCTCCATGAGAGCAGGCTATAATGCCAATTGTGTTTAAGTTTTACTTACAGTATCCTGGTATCATGGCTCTACTTAGCATGTTCTTCAACGCAGTGAGCAAGTTGCAGCATCTTTCATCTTAGAGAGATTTTCTAGTATTCTACTAGCCTGGTGCATAGTGCTCTCTGGCACTATGGAACAGTGCCAGTCTGGAGGCGATATCCATTGTACACTTGGCTGTACTGAGTCATTATTGGCTGCTGCAGGAGCTTGAAACTGCAATATAGGTTTCATCGACTTTAGGAGCAGAACCAGAGACTGATACAGCACATATTTTAATTGAGGGGTCAGTGACCAGCCTAGCTAATAACTCACATGGAGAGGCCACCTGTAATGTATTCAAGGTCTGGTTTGAATGCACAAGAGTTTGACAATGTTAAAGTTTATTCTTTGTTTTTATATATATTTTAAACAACTTAATGCAACACATATATCAAATGACTGTTTACTTACACAATTTTACTATGAAGATAACAGTAGGTACTTTACTTTACTAAGAGGAAAAATATTATTTGTCATTGTTAGAATGAAAACAGAATATTTCCAATAGAATCAAGACAACTTTTTATTACCATTTACTTAAATGTGTACTTTGCAGTGGCCTTCAGACAGGTTTATTATCATGAAGTTATTTCTGCTACTAATACTAATCTAAGTTTTTTTAGTTAACAATGACTTCTACAACTAGAACTATTTAAACATTTTTAGTTTGGAAGATGTTTTACAAACTCTTTATAATTGACTATAACTACATTGACTAGTCACTTCATGTTTAAATAAACTTACTAAATTACAAATACTAATGAAAGAAATTCACTCTTTATTTAAGAGAGCATATCTACAATCTTTTTCCTTGAGCATAATTTCACTAATGTGAACTTACAATATTTATTACTCTAAAGATTTTGTACATAATGTTAATTTAGTTTATAAATTAACTATGGGAGATTACACTCAAGTTAAATAAAATTGAAACTATAACAGTTTATGCAAGGAATGTTCTCTTTTTCTTTTACAGGAAGCTAAAAACTTCTTTTCTTTAAGTTATGAAAATTATTAATTTAAAAGCATACTGACTACCAGGTTTTAAAACACATGCATACTGACTACCAGGTTTTAAAACACATGCATACTGACTACTAGGTTTTAAAACACATTACACAATTACTTAATTTTTTAAATCATAACTCAGGAAAGATCTCTCCATAGTTTTTATGGACTTTCTTTTACTTACTGAAATTTGTTAATAGAGCCACTAATTACTTTTATTTTGTTGGAAAGAAATCTTCTGGAAGAAAATAAGGCTCACTAGATTGTGGAGAAGAAAATAATTTATTCTCAATCTTGCAAGAAGGGGTGCAGAGCTAGATATGGCTGGTGCCACGAACAAAGAAAAATGACACAATTTATACCCCTAAGCTTAGCATGCAAGCTCTTCCTCTGTTTTTCTATAGATTGGATACTTCAGAAGTTACAGCTTATCTGAGATTTAACTTTCTCACGCAAAAGTTTGATTTAACTGCTTTTTCTATCACATTCCAACTATTTTAGTTTTTACTTGCTCCTCTTTGTCAAATAAGGAATAGAATTTAGTGCTGAAATGGCACTAACTTAGTTAGCTCATTCTTGGGCATTTTTTTACTGCCCATAGGACTGGCTTAAACTGGTCTCTTTTACTGCTGTCCAACCCGGGAGTGGGAGACTGAGGCAGCAGGCCACTAGGTTACATTAACATTTTTTTATGTGAAAATTAACCTGATCTTTGTTTTGTTTTTTTTTTTTGTTTTTTGCATTTTATGGCTGACAAAGGTTTAAACTGGGAAATTACTAGGCAAACTGATTCTTAATTCTCTAGCCTAGTAGATAGGTTTAATCTGCCACACCTAGTCTTGTTTTAAAAGCTCTTGCAAAGAGGAGGCCCTTTCTTAATTGTTTCTATAATCAGATTTCTATGACTTTTTATCTTGCTTAGTTTAATTTGGGCTTTAAGAATATTTATAAATATAACTGCATATTTAATTTTTAACAATTTGAATAGACTTCTTTTAAGAATTTTTATTTGTTAATTTGATATTATCCTGATGTATGAAGACATACATTGAGCACTTTTTTTTTTAAATGGGCAGACACAAAGGGTTAGACACAAACACAACTCATTGATATTACTTATAGTTTGCATTATTTTATATATTGTTTAGCTTAATTAATTAGGGGTCCAGAAATACATATTACTTATATAACTGCATATTTAACTTCAACAATTTGAGCAAATAGGCAGATATAAATAGTTTGAGACAAAAACATAACTTTAATTACTTTAAACTTCTAATCTTTACAAAACAAGTGTGACTGCAAACATTTCAAAGACTCTTGAAACTTTTTAATTTGCATTATGACTATGCAGTTTACTATAAGAATTTTCCTTCTTACTTAATGGACTGTAATAACTAAAATGTTCTCAATGCCTTAGCACTATTTTGTTTTAGAACTTTATATTTTACTTTGAAATTAGAAGAATTTTGGATAAGCAACAAGATTAATTTTATATATATTTACTGAGGCTATTTGAAGCCTCAGGGAGACAGACTGCTTTCTCTCATGAATTGCCACTCTTAGGAACACTGACCGTCAAGGCAGGAGACTTCTCTCCCTCTACCTCCCTTTTTGGTTTTGGAGATAATAAAACTTTAGTGGTCATTTAACCTTATTCTATCAGGCAGCAATTTATTTAGTTTACACTTGAATTCATGAGAGAAAGGGTTACTAATACCAGGAGAGGAGACAGTGATGTCCCAGCTCTTCTTAATTATGAAATAACCATAGGCAAAGGGAAAGGGTGAGGTTAGGCTTGAAGTAACCATAAACAAAGGAAAGGTTAGTTTAGAATTTACACTTAAATAATAGTTTCAGGCTAAATTCACTCAGGTAGCATGTGATAACATGGATGAATCTTGAGAACCTTATGTTGAGTGAAGCAACCCAGACATTAAAGGACAAATACTACATGACCTCAATGATTTGAAATAACCAAGCTGCCCTAGATAGCAAGAGACTGAACGATAGGCTTACAGGAAATCGGAGGGTGGAGGAAGGATGTGAGCCAATGTCTACAGGGGTGGAATTTAAGATGAGATGGTGGTAAGTATGAACACAAAGAAGAGATAAAAGGGGGGCAGGGGTTGCCTTTGGTTGGGGCTTTGCGAGTTTGAGGGAGGCTGGGGATGGGCGGATGGGTAACATTGCCCAAAAGTGGGGGGAGGGAGGGGTAGCATAAGAACACAGGAGAGGGTCAGGTGTTGGTGGAGAGTAAACTGCCGAGAAAATCATATCAAAATATAATAAAGAGGGTTACCTGTTTAGAATGCCCGGAGGGGAGGGTCTGATGCAGGACGGGCTCCTGGGGAATGTCTAACTGCTCATTCTGCCAGAGTGGGTGACACCATGGGGTAGAAACCCAAGTAGTGAGAGTGGGGGTGGACCCACATCCTGGGGAGGACTAATGCCATCAAATAGAGGGAACTGTATCCCTCGAGAGAAAGGGTGGCTCCCAGGGCATTGGGGCAGTTGAGCAAGTTAGACCCTGAACACTATTCCATCTATATCTGGAAGCGGCTCCTTGGGAAATGGAGGCTGGCTGTCACTGTGGGCACCAAGGTGGAAGGGAAAATGGACATTAAATGTGTGTAACCAAGGTAAATGGGGGGTAAGAGAGGAGTTTCGTGAGAGTACACAAGGATGGATATAAAACATGTAATATTACAGCATAACATATAGGAGATGACAGACTGATTATGTAAACCATAATGTAAAACATAGGATAACTAAGAATGTAAAAAACTGTGTATCCTAAAGTATGCACCACAATGTAAGCACAAATGTCACCTTGTTTGAAAGCTATTGTCTCAGACTCTGTACATTATGTTAAGTAAATATGATGTGAATAGGGTGTAAGAGTATCGCTGTGGAAGGGAAAGGTTTTGTGGTGGATGTATGGGAGTGCTGTATACTATATATATGCATTGCTGTGGTCTAGGGCTCCTGTGAAGAGAAGCTCAATAATTAGGGGGGGGGGGGAAAGATAGGATGTAGAATTTTTTCCAAGTCAACACGTATTCTTTATATAACCTTTAAACCCATAGCTATATGCCATTTCCTAGTAAGGGACCCTGACATTATATTGGGCTTCAAATTTCAGGGAGTTCTGGACCACAGAGTGGTTCAACAAAGGCAATGGAGGAATAATGGTATGGGATACCATTGACAGGGGATATATGGCTGACAGGGAGCTGTACAGAACATATGTCCAGGGTGCATGGCAATGTTTGGATATACTCATAGTGGCAACAATTAAAAACCACAGCAGGGGGGGGTACTGAGTTCCTGGCCAGTGGTGCTCTGTCGTGGTCCCTAGGGGAGCAGCAACAGTCTCCCAGGTGCAGCGGCGGGGACCGGGAGGGAGTGAGGGTTCAACAGTGAGCCCCTGACACTAATGACTATGCTTGGGAGCTGATAAGCCTAAAATAAGAACAAGGCCTAGAGCAGCATTGTGCCTGGGAATTTCCTCCTGTCAGCCTTCATGTTACTCAAATGTGGCCAGTCTCGAAGCCAAACTCAGCATGTAAATGCAATGCCTTCCCCCCAGTGTGGGACATGACACCCGGGGATGAGTCTCCCTGGCACCGAGGGACCACTATCAACTACCAACTGATGATGCAACTGGAAAATGACCTCATACGGAAGGTTCAACGCGGATCAGCGGAATATCCCTGTCTACATAAAATAACATGACTTTAAAATGCTGTTTGACCTAATGTAAGGGGGAAATGGAAAGGAGAAATGAGTTTATATGGCTACGAGTCTCTAAAAAAGAGTCTGGAGTCTGTCAGAAGGATTGCCCTTATGCACAACTGAGCAGAGTCAGAGAGACAGATAAAGCAGCTACAACCCCCAGATATCGGTTCCTTCGAGGGCCAAAGAGACCCATGGGAGTTATGGTCATGGCCGATGGGGTTAACTACTAGGTCAGATGGCCCCTCTTTGGAACTGGTGTTTATGTGTGACGAATCTGGACTCAGATGGGATCTCTCTTCATAAGACTTTCATGCTAATGTGCTGGAGGTGCAGTTAGTGTCGGGGTTTAAGATATATTTAGGGGATTTGAATCTCTGGACTGACAATGTGATAGCCAGGTCCTGAGCCTCAACAGACTCCAGCACCTACAATCTGACTTATTGGGCTCACCACACTCAGCTAAGATGGAGTTGAAGAAGGACAACCACCACACCATGGAGCCTAGAGTGATTACAACTGAAAGTGGGAGGATTGCATCCAGCATCCAGGTGGAATCTGAGCCTCCTCTTGACATAGAGGTGCAATGGACACAACCAATCCAATGTCCACATAGAAAAGGTGGCATGGATTGAGAAAAGTGGACATGATGGCTGATGGGTATGGGGAAAGGCAGGAAGAGATGAGAGGTGGAGGCGTCTTTGGGACATGGAGCTGCCCTGGATGTGCTTCAGGGGCAATCACCGGACATTGTAAATCCTCACAGGGCCCACTGGATGGAATGGGGGAGAGTGTGGGCCATGGTGTGAACCGTTGACCATGGGGTGCGGGGGTGCCCAAAGATATACTTGCCAAATGCAATGGCTGTGTCACGATGATGGGAGGGAGTGTTGCTGAGGGGGGGGAGAGGTGGTTTGGGGGAGGTAGGGTTCAATGGGACCTCATATATATATTTTTTTAATGTAATATTATTACAAAGTAAATAAAATAAAATAAAATAAATAAATTCACTCAGGTATAATTTTAGTTATTGTCTTTCCACTGTTTTATAATATAAATGCATTTATAAATGATTTTAACTCTTAGTTACAGTTTTTATTAATTTTTTTAAAAAAACTTATTAATTTTATAACACCTTTAAATACCTTTCATTTGACTTATAACATATTAAATGAACTTAACTATTACTTTAATTTTTTCTTTAAAGTAAAAGAATAAATCTCTTGCAGTTAGTTTGAAATAAAAAGCTACTTTTCAGGATTTGATTTCTAGAACATAAATGTTCTTTTAAAAGAGGTAAGACTCTTCTTTAAACACTGAGGAAATGATGAGGTTAAAGCACAAGAAGCTATTGATAAAAGATTCTTTGTATATTGATCTTACTCAATTTTAATCATAAAAATTTTTCTTCCACAAACCTTCTACACTTTCAGTATTCATTCAGGTTCTGTCTCACACTCTACTCTTTCCAATAATCAATCATTTTATCTTAGGACAAAATCATCTTCTGTTTCCTTAACAATAAAAACACACTCCATATATCCCACATACTAAGTTACCAGGCAAACTTCTTACAACATATAATTGCCATTAATACTAAACAAGCTTGTTAAAATAATGACCTTTTTTTCACTTTAAATACTTAGTAGCATGTAATACTAGAAACAGTTTTTTTTGGAAGCAAGTTGGCAGGGGAGATTGGCTGCCGAATAAGTTTGTTATAAAATTGCCTTTTATTATTATTATTATCAATTCAGTTTTGTTAAATAATGACTTTCTGCAATTAGCCATTTAAATACCTTAATTTAAACAATGCTTTGTAAAACTTTTATAATTATTTATACCCTTAAGACAAATTTTACTTTCACAGAACACATTCTCTTACTTAAAGTTACTACAATACCTTCTAAGAACCTGAGCAGAATGCAAACGTATTTTGGCTTTGACACCCTAAGGAGGGAACTTTACTGCATTTATTCTGATTCTGCTTTCTACTCCCTTCACTTCCCCCCCTTCCAGGCAGTCGGGTGCACAACAAACAGGAATGCAGCTTATGAACAGAAGGGTGGACTCACTGGAAAGGGGCAAGCCACTCCCCCCTTTCCAGCTTTCAGCCAAAATGGGCAGACAAAACCTACTCAAATTTGGCAACTCTCCCAGGAACCCAGCCGCCCTGACTGGGACATTCCCAACAAACTTGGGTGCTTGGCGCGGACACAGATGGCCTCCAAGCCCTGGCAAAGGGCCAGACCAGAGACAAGACAGCAGAGCATGCACAAACATCTAGACTCTGCAAACATCCAGACTCCTCAGCTTTTGCCCCAGAATCATTTCACCCCCTTGCCAATGGCAAGGGAGGGCTCCAGCTCAGCTGTAATTTCACTTTACATAAGGACACAACTCCAACATTAGCATTGAGCTGACACAGACAGAAGCACAAAGGTTACTAATCTGACCCACAAGTTTATATATTTATTTTCACCATGGCTGCCCCCACAGCCATCACAAACCTCAGAACACTTAACATTTGGTATAAAGCGAATTCATTCACAAATTAGCACCATACCAAAAGATTTCACCTAGACTTTTCTTCTGTTTAAACTTTACACCCAGACCAAGCTCCACTAGAAAAGCCGATCCATTTTCCTGTAACCAGGTTTTGTTTTCCTTAATCTAGACTAATTTTCAGGACATTAGGACTTGAACCTATAAATACCCCTTCCTATTAAAATCGAGACTCCACTCCTTTAGTGGATATAAGACCAGTACCAGATTCTAACATGCAGTTAGACAAACCCAAAACACCAGGGCTTTTCCCCGGTTTTTCTCCTTTTCCCAAGCCTAGAGAGAATGGCTTCTTCCCAGCCTTCTGGGGCTACTAGGGTTCTCTCGGAAGGTGATCAGCCTCCCCTTCCTAGCAATTAAAGCTAGGGCCTTCCAGACTGTGCTCACCCGGGGAGTCTTACTTTCTTCCAAGTTCGGAGTTCTTTTTCGTTCCCAGAATCTTTCTCTTCAGACCTTTCATTGCCCTCGATTTTTGTTGGGAAGATTCTGGTGGAGCCCACATCTTTTCTGGATTAAATTTAATCCAGGGGCGCCCAGATTTGGGGTTCACCTGAGCCCTCCCGGCTTCCTTGGGGATTTGGAAGGGGCAGCAAAATGCTACCATCTCTGACCTTCATTTGTTGTCCCTTCGTGGTCGCCAAAAATGTTGTGGAATTTAAGAGAAGTTTAATTATTTAAGTATAGAGAGGCCAGGACTCAGGAATGATTTTGAGAAGGAAAAATGGTTTATTGACGGCCGGCCGGTCTCGGGAACTTCTGTTTGAATCTTGAGCCCTGAACAAGATTTTCAAATGTCTTTTATACAGAGAGGAAAGGCCAAATGGTCCCTTTGTTCCAGTTCTCAATAGGCTTCAATTAGCATATATCTTCCATATCTTAGGTAAGCTTTTAGTATGGACTCCAGATATTCTAGATAAGCTTTTAGCATATTTACTTTTCGCATTTCCCCTAAATACTTAAAGTTTATAGCCTTTGCATTGTTAAACATTTCCTGGGACTGGAGCCTGTTGCTATTTTCCCTAAGGGCAGGATTGCAGCCTCTTACCGTTCCACACTCACAAGTCAAACAGCTTAGTTATCTCTGAAGAGACAAAGAGCCTTCCACCCATAGCCCACATCACAGTCACTGCCTGATGGCCATCATTGGGTTATGTGAGTAAATAAAATGGCATGGCTTCTGCTGGCTTTATAACTTCTATGTGGATTCTTCGGAATATCAAAAATATTTTGTTGGCTTTACCAGGCTTGATCCTCCTGTGTTACAAATGGCATAGTTTGCAGGATTTTCCAGAGAATCCCACCAGGATAAGGCAGTTGAAAGCATGCTAGCCATTCCAGATAGTGTTAGGGAGACCCTACTTTACATCGGGTGTCTGCTGTGGGTAGGATACTGGGGCAATCAGGCACTTCCATGTAATATGAGCTTGACCAGCTGAGAGATGATTGAGGACCATGAGGGAGTTGGGGGATGCCCCATACACTCCTGTTGGATTAGTGCAGTTAGAGCAAAGAGTAACGGGGACTTTTATTAAGAAAGAGCAATGTATAGTGGTTGTAGACATTGCCTGGTCCTTCCTCTTTGCCTTGCACGATAGTACTAACAATCCATTAGCAGCCAAAGCAAAGGCAAGGTAAGTGGAGGAAGAGTTAACAGTTGGAGCAGGATCTCTGACTGATGTACATGGATCAGAGGGAGAATTTAACTAAGAAACCAAAATTAGCATGAGAACAGGTGCAGACAAGGAAAAAAAATGGCTGGTTTTCATAAAAGCAGAATGGAAATATGTGGAACAGAACTTGTAGAATGTATTGTAAGAGGGACCATCAAGAAATGGAATGTGTTCTGTGTGCTGTGAGGGTGGAATTTGTCTTAAGATGAAGTAATATAACCTATGTGGTTATGAATAGTTATAAGGAGTTTATAGAAACATTGTTTAAAGTGAAATATTTAAATGGCTAATTCCAGGAAGTCATTATCAAACAGGAACTGAATTGATGCTAATAACAAAAGGTAGCTTCATACAAGGAAAACTTGTAAGAGGCCAACTGAATCTGCATATTGAAGTGGTGGTAGAGAGATACATCTTGATTCCATTAGAAACCTTAGGTTTTCATAAAATTAAGGAGAAAGTATTTTTTCCTGTTCTGCTAAAATAAAATACCTGTTAATTAATGTAATCATGGTAAAGGTGTAAAAGACAAAAGTAAACTAATGAGATGGTTAAGTTCATTTGATATGTTTTGAGTTGAATGAAAAATGTTTAAGAGAGACTCTTTAACTCTCTGTTAATGAAAGTTGTTTGACTAAAATGCTCACATGAATACTTAAGAGCATATAAAATTCCTGGAAATTTACAATGTTTCAGCATAATATCAGATAAAAGTACAACGTTGTTAATTATGGTTTTAATGATTTTTTACAATGTTATGTGTCACAGAAACAACCTCTCTTTCTGAAAATCAAGCAGCAGATGGTTTGGCTTGTATGTAACTGATTTATTCCACCTCTTACTTAAGCAGCAGTTCTCTGGTTACAGAAAGAGAGTGGTGATTGGGGACAGTCAGGGGTGGTGCATAACAATAGATTATCATGAATTAAAGTAATAACACTGCTGTATGCAGTGGCCCCAAATATTGCTAGTCTGTTGCAAGAAATTAATATCCAGTTATATCATTACTCCTTTGTTTTAGAACATGCTAAGGCTTTATTATCTCTTTAGGAAAGTGAAGCCAGCCTACATTCACCTTCATGTGAAAAGGGCAATGGTGTATTTTGCACTGCTTCCCCAAGGCAATGTGCATAGCTCAACCATTTGTCCTGGCCTTGTGGCAAAGAATCTCGCTGCATGGAAAAAAACTTGTGGTTGTAACCCTATTTCATTATATTGATGATATATTAACCACTAATTCTTTCAAAATTAAAAGAAGCATCAGAAATAATGGTATCTTAAGTGCCTGGAATGGGCAAACAACTGGGACAAACTACAAGGTCCTTGCTGCTCTGTCAAACCATTGCTGTTAAAGTATATTTTCCCACACCATAAACTCTAAAAAAGTTCATGGTCTTTCTGAGGTTGTTGGCATATTGAAGACACTTTTAGCTCAGATATTAAAACCATTGTATGTGTTAATTAGGAAATGTTATGCATGTAAATGAGAACACCCCACAGGCTGCTTTTTAAAAAAAGTTAAAGAGGGCAATAGCAAAGTCTCAAGCAGTAATGGGGGCTGACCTTGACTTACCCTGCTAATTGAATGTGGCCAGCATGAATAATGGCTTTGGGTGGGGTTTGTGACACAGGCAACATTCTAAACAAGTAACCCTTGCATTTTAGTCACAATTGTGGAAAGGGCCAAAGTACAATATAGCCCCTTATAAAAGCAACTATGTGCAGCCTAAGATTTGATGCAAGTGAAGGGCTTAACCCAATAGTGTCCAGTCACTCTGAACATGCCATCCCTATCAAGAGGTGGACTGTAAATACTAAAAATGAGACAGGAACAATGGACTGTCATGAGCTGCCCTCTGTGTGGGAGAAATTTGTGGAAGGACAACTTGATTGCCTACCAGCAGCAGCAAGTAACTCTCTACCATGTCTCTGCCCACTCCTCTAACATCCCATTCAAGACTGTTGAGGTAGATGCCCTCAGAAGATACAGAGCCATATCATTGAAAGCCAAGAAGCAGTGTAGTGACTCCACAGGAAAATGGACATCATGGCTATCGAATCCTATGGCAGAACTTCCAGGTGCCTGTGGCCGCGGCTACCACTGGGCCAGAGAATGCCGCGTAACCTCCCTCCAGCCTGCGCCGCCTTTAAACTCCCAGTGGGGGAGGTCTCAGCCCCAACACCAAGAGACCACTGTGCGGCCTCCAAAACCCTGATGTGGGCGCTCCCATCGGGAACGACCGCCCGACGCTAGCGCTCAAAGTAGATGGGCAATGGTTTCACGGTACCCTGGACTCGGGAGTGGAAGTTTCCTGCTTCCCCTCCCTTTATGAAAATTACTGGTACCTAGTGGATGGCGCCCCCGTCCAAGGGGCCACAGGGGCCGCCGCCTCTAAGCAGGCGCGCGATACCCTCACCTGGGAGGATGAAGAGGGACATTCTGGCACCTTTCGGCCCCTCTTCCTCCCCATGCTCCCCACTGTCCTTTGGGGAAGAGATGTCCTCTCACAGGCTGGAGCATCCATCACCACGGCCCCCCCACCAATAGAGTGGGCCACTGCTCGCGGCACTCGGCCAAAACCTGCCCCTCTGCAGTGGGACACAGAGGAGCCTATATGGGTTGAGCAGTGGCCTTTACTGCCCCACAAGCTTGAAGCTCTGGCACAACTAGTGCAGGAACAACTAAAAAAGGGACACATAGAGCCTTCCACCAGCCCCTACAATTCGCCTGTCTTCATTATCCACAAGAAATCCACAGATAAGTACCAGCTTTTACATGACCTCAGGGAGATTAACAAACACATTATTCCCATGGGTTCTGCGTAGCCCGGTTTACCTCACCCATCAGCCATCCCTGCACACTATCATATACTCATCCTAGACATCAAGGATTGTTTCTTCTCCATCCCATTACACCCTAGGGACAGGCCCAAGTTCGCCTTCACGGTGCCCCTGGGCAACCACAGGGGGGCTAACCCCCGCTATCAATGGAGCATCCTTCCACAAGGCATGCGCAACAGCCCCACCATCTGTCAGAATTTTGTCAACTACATAGTCGCCCCGCTTCGGCCAGAGGCATATATCATCCACTATATGGACGATGTCCTCCTAGCCCATCAGGACACAGAACATCTACAAACCATTATGACTAAGCTCATTGATAACCTGTTGGCACTAGGCCTCACCGTCAGCAGGGAAAAGGTCCAACATGCACCCCCATTTACATTTCTGGGGTTCCGTATATCCTCTCATGTGCAGCCCACCGCCCCACAACTGCGCGTACCCGATCGCTTGTCGCTAGCCGAGCTGCAACAACTGTGCGGCAATATTAATTGGGTTCACACTGCTATCCCAATCACCACTGCCCAACTCGAGCCGCTGTTCTCCCTCCTCAGGCAGCCAGGACCTATGACATCCGCAGTTGCCCGGAGCATCAAGCTCTCGCCGGAGGCTAGGAGCGCTATTAAGTTAGTCAATGAGGCTCTAACCAGCATGTCTCTACAGAGGCATGAACCCAGTAAGCCCATCTTGGCCCTTGTACTCCACACCCCCGGAACGCCTACCAGCGTCCTCTGGCAAGAGGATCCACTCCAATGGGTGCACTTATCCAAGAGCCGACTTCCCAAAATTTGCCGCTGCACCCACGCCTGGCTCAGCCTGGCACATGACCTCCTAACACTCAGCCTCCACACCTACAATACCACACCCTCCACCACAGTCTGGCCCCTCACATCGCAAGGGTTCAGCCTGCTTCTTCAAGAGGAACCTTCAGCTCAAATCCTCTTGTCACGCTTCCAGGGGTCCTTTGATAACCACTACCCCTCCCACAAACTCCTCCAGGGACTTATTCGTACACCCTTGGCAGCCCAGCAGCACTCTTTCCCTTCCTCTACACCACTGCCTCACTGTACCACGGCCTTTACCGACACCTCTAAAACTAAGTTTGCGTTTGTTGCCTATGTCAAGCACCAAAACCAGCCCATTAGGCGAGTCTTTACTAACCCTCACTCGGTACAGGTGGGCGAACTCTCAGCAGTTGTCGCCTGCCTCCAAGCCTTTGCAGACCAGCCCCTTAACATCTTCACAGACATCTTATATACGCTGCAGGTATGCAAGTCCCTCGCCTATGCGGTATTCTTCCCGAGAGATGCACCCATTGACACGGCCCTCGCCATGCTCCAGCGCCTTCTTGAAGGGAGGTCCCACCCCTGGTACATTGCTCACGTTTGGAGTCACACAGCCCTGCCTGGCCCTTTGGCCGCGGGCAACGCGGAGGCCGATCGGGCAGTCTCTGCCTTTGCCCTCGCCACCGCTGGGGATCATATTAACCAGGGTAAGTCCCTACACGCCTGTTCTCATTTCTCGGCCGCCTCGCTAAGGCATCTACTGCCAGACTTACCTATTGAAACGTGCAAGCACCTCGTGCGCTCATGTCAGACCTGCGCGCCGTTCCTTCCGCTTGGGCCCTTGCAGCCTCAAGGAGTAAACCCCGAGGTCTAAAACCCAACTCTCGATGGCAAATGGACGTTACCCACGTCCCCTCATTCGGGAGGCTCAAATATGTCCACATCGCTATTGACACTTACTCACACCTCACCTATGCGGCCGCCCTCCCAGGAGAATCAGCCAAATACTGCATCAAGGCCCTCCGACAGGCCATCCTGTTCATGGGCGTCCCCTGGGATCTAAAAACCGATAATGGGCCCGCATACCACAGCAGCAGCTTTAAATTATTCCTGCAAGCCTATAACATCACGCACCATTTTGGCATTCCTTACAACCCACAGGGGCAAGCGCTCGTTGAAAATAAGCAACGCCGCCTAAAAACCCAAATAGAGAAAGAGAAGGCAATTGCCCCCCAAAATTCTGCAGATGAAATCATTACAACATGTCTCATCCACCTAAACCTTCTAACCTTCGACAGCAAGGGCCTCTCGCCCACCCATAAGCACTGGGGGCCATCTTATCTGCCCACCCCCATGCCCATGGTCTATTGGAAAGACCCAGAGAAGAACACATGGGAAGGGCCATGCCCCCTCCTTACCCAAGGGAGAGATTTTGCTTGTGTCTTTCCAGAAACCGCCTCACAGCCAATCTGGATCCCCGGACGCAACATCCGCCCGCCACCACCGCCCACAATGACACGACGAGACAAGCGCAAGCTGTGGTTCCTCGCCCATCGGGTGTCCAAGATGACGCTGAGCGAAGAGACCTCTCCAATCGCCCCAACCAATGACCCCCAACTCTTGCAGCTAATCTGGCTCTACCACCGAGCCCGTGACATCTCAGGCCGCACCCCCCCCACCGGGTACTCCTCCACTTAAATCTTTGCTCCTCTTAATGCTCGCGCTCCTATCCAACCCTGCACCTGTCCTCTCTAACCCATCACACCAACCCTTTAATTGGACATTGAGCCTCTGGCAAAAGGAGAAATTATTTCAATACAAGGTTACCTCCACCCCCCCCTATCTTCTCTGTTCACCTTTGCCGCCTTACAGGCCAAAGTCCCAATTGTTACCCGGGATGCCAGGGACAGGGCTGCTATGGCGGCGGGGGAGGTGCTGTCCCAGGCCCCGGGGGACCTCCAATTTCAGGCTATTATATCTGTCCTTCTTCAGCAGGCTCCTCCTCCCGTTCCTGCCATGACCCTGCACACTATTATTGCCCCGCCTGGGGGTGCGAATCCATGGCAGTCGGATGGCAGGGAGCCCCGAATAATGACCCCAACCTTAAGTTACTCGGTCGTCAACTCTCCCCGCAGCAAACCAACGTCACCCTACAAGTAAAAAATCCCAGTGACGTCCAATGGCTTGCTGGCCGCACATGGGGAATACGGCTCTACATGAATGGGCATGACGCTGGTGCCTTCTTTCTTATAAGAAAAAACCCGGCCATCTCCTCACCGTCCCCCATCCCAGTCAGCCCTAATTCAGTCCTCAATCCATTGCCTCATTATACTCGCCCTATCATTTCTCGTTCTAGCGTCTCCTCTAATGTCTCCTCTGATGAACCCTCACTGAGTCTGCATAACCCGCTCATTGCCCTCCTTAATGCCTCATTTCTCTCTCTAAACTCTTCCAACCCCAATCTCACAAAAGATTGTTGGTTATGCTACTCCTCCGCGGCACCATACTATGAGGCTATAGCCACCAATGCCTCTTACCAAACCTCCACAAGTAGCAATCCTGCCTCCTGCAGCTGGAATCAAACGAGAATAGGGCTGACAATTCGGTCAGTCTCTCAGAGCGGGCTCTGCATCACTAAGATCGGGGGTACTATCGTTTTTTCCATGAAAACTCTTTGCAATTTCACCGCTACCCCTGAAGCAACTGCCCAGTTCCTAATACCCCATAATGACACAAGATGGCTATGTTCCTCCACCGGCCTCACCCCATGTCTTAGTGTCCAAACCCTCAACTCTACCCCTGAAACCTGCATGCTCGCTATTATACTCCCCCGCATTTATTTTCACAATGATAACCAATTCTTTGACTCCTGGCAGCGCCACCTTCTACCAACCTACGTACAGAAGAGAGAAATTATCACCGCCATTACAATTGCTTCACTTCTAGGTCTCGCTGGAGCTAGTACTGGGATTGCAGCCCTCACTACACAACAAACCTCCTTTTCCTCTATCAGGAGAGCCGTCGACGAAGACATAACTCGTCTGGAAAGCTCCATTTCCCACCTAGAAAAATCCCTAAACTCTTTGTCCGAAGTAGTGCTCCAAAATCGCAGAGGTTTAGATCTCCTCTTCCTTAAAGAGGGAGGGCTCTGCGCAGCCTTAGGGGAAGAATGTTGTTTTTATGTTAATCATTCCGGCCTCATTAGAGATAACATGGCCCAAGTGAGGGAGGGGCTAGCAAAACGTAAAAGAGAAAGAGAAACCCAAGGAGGCCTCTCCTGGGGATTCAACTGGATCCTCCCCTACATCCTCCCTATTTTGGGCCCCCTAATTATTCTCCTCTTCGCTTTGGCAGTCAGACAACTCGCCAAGGATCAGGCTAATGCAATTTTTAGCTCACACGTACAGGTCAACTATCAGCGACTCGCCACCACGGAGAACGCCCCCCATTTTGTCTTCCTGGCCTCCTCCTGCCCGTTCTCCCCGCAGGTGCCCCACGCCTCCTGTAACCTCGGCCCACCTGCTGCCCTCTCTCTCAAGCAGGTACGGCCCCGCTAAACTGTCCACGACACCTCGCGCTCCCACTTCCCCCAGCCCATGGCTTACCTGCCTTTTAGCCCCCACAAACTTTTCAGGAGATGGATCTTCCAAAACTTCATTTGCCCCGGGCCCTGCCAATACCGCCGCTGCCCTCCAGAACCAAGCAGCCATTCGCCTGTCCCATCGCCAGACCACCTTCGAGCTGCGGACCTGCCGACTGGCTACCTGCTAGCCCCAGATTGCCACTATGCCCTCCCGCTCCCCCTCTTTCCTTTGCCAATGCAAACTTCGCCCACCTCCCTGCCACTCAGAGAGGGGGAATTGAGGGAAGGCTATCTAGGCGAGCTGCGGTGGGCCAAGGGAACTGGTAGAACGGACGGGCTTCCTGCTCTCCGCAGGGGCATGGGTGAGTCCCGCCCTCCCTGTCTGGCGAATGGGCCGCCCGCTCTTCGCCGAGGTACGGGCAAGCCACGCCCTCTCGACCGTTCCTGCCTAACCGCCGAGCCCGACCTACTGCCTCCCCCTCTTCCCCCTCGCCGGGGCCATGCCATCCAACGACCACCGGCCAATCCCCGCCGGCCAACTTTCACATCGCCTAACTCCCACCAGCCCCAACCGACCAATGCCCCACACGCCATCTCCTGCCTGCCCCATCCCCTCACCCCACAATATATATTGTCCAGCACTTCCTGAATAAAGCAGACTGCATGTTACCACCACTTGCCGTCTCCGCAGCATTCTTCGTGCCCGCTGTGCGTCCATCTAACACCTCCCCCTCAAGCAGCTTGGGCAGAGCCAGAGGAACCCCCCAAACGTCAAAAGGCACAATAAATTAAATAAAAAATTCACTGGAAGGAATGGATGTAGCTCAAGCAGTTGGGTGTCTGGCTCTCACATGGGTGGTCCTGGGTTCAGTTCTCATTGTCTCTTAAATAAGATGAGCTGATGCAACAAGATGATGCAATGTGCTGACACGAGGAGAAACAAGCAGGCAGCACATGTGGCTCAAGCAACTGGGTGTCCACCTCCTACATGGGAGCTCCTGGGTTCAATTCCAGGGGCCTCCTAAAGAAGATGAGCACACATAGTGAGCAGACACAAGTACAAAACAATGAGCAGACAGATGAGGGAGCGATGTTGGGAAAGGGAAAATAAATGAATAAAACTTGAAGACATGGACTATGAGAGTGAACATACAAAAAGATGAAGAAAAAATGGATAAGTGGAAAAAATTGAACAGGGTCTCAAGTAACCAAATGACAGCAAGAGATGTGCAAACATCTCATCTAGTATGACTGTCCCAGGAGTAGAAGAAAAGGGAAAGGGTGCAGAAGGAATATATGAAGAAATAATGATAGAATATTTACCAACCTATTGAAAGACATAAATATCCATGTCCAAACAAAACATACTCCTATGAGAATAAATCCAAATAGACCAACTCCAAGACACATACAAATCAGAATGTCAAATAAAAAAGACAAAGAGAATTCTGAGAGCAGCAAGAGAAAAATGATGCATATCCTACAAGGCATACCTGATAAGATTAAGTGTTGATTTCTCATGAGTAACCATGCAGGAAAGAAGGCAGTGGCATGATGTATTTAAGATACTGAGAGAGATGCTTGAAAGAGAGTCTAGAAATGAATATATATCAGTACAAGTAACTAAAAGTATTAAAAGATTGGTAAAAATAAAATATGACAGATAAAACCCACAGTCAAAATAGGTGAAATAAGAACTGCCTTATGTAAAGGGTGCATGGTAATGTTTGGATATACTGATAATGGCAACAATTAAAAACTACAGCTGGGGGGGTACTGGGTTCCTGGCCGGGGGTGCTCTGTCGTGGTCCCTAGGGGAGCAGTGGCAGTCCCCCAGGAGGGAATGAGGGTCCAACAGTGAGACCATGATACTAATGACTATGCTTGTGAGCCTATATGCCTGAAATAAGAACAAGGTCTAGAGAAGCACTGTGCCTAGGAATTTCCTCCTGACAGCCTTCATCTGTCATCTGTTACTCAAAGGTGGCCAGTCTCGAAGCCAAACTCAGGATGTAAATGCAATGCCTTCCCCCCAGCGTGGGACATGACACCCGGGGATGAGCCTCCCTGGCACCGAGGGATCACTACCAAGTACCAACTGATGATGCAACTAGAAAATGACCTTGAATTAAAGGTTCAATGTGGATCAGCAGAATATCCCTGTCTACATATAATAACATGACATTAAAATGCTGTTTGACCTAATGTAAGGGGGAAATGGAAAGGAGAAATGAGTTTATATGGCTATGAGTCTCTAAAAAAGAGTCTGGAGGTTGTCAGAAGGATTGCCCTTATGCACAGCTGAGCAGAGTCTAAGATACAGATAAAGTAGATACAACCCCAGGTATTGGTTCCTTTGAGGGCTAAAGAGACCCACGGGTTCTATGGTCATGGCAGATGGGGTTCACTGCCATGTCAGATGGCCCTTCTTTGGAGCTGGTGTTTCTGCGTGATGGAACTGGACTCAGATGGGATCTCTTTTCACAAGACTTTCATGCTACTTTACTGGAATTGTAGTTGGTTTTG
This sequence comes from Dasypus novemcinctus, assembly GCF_030445035.2. Classification (NCBI taxonomy): domain Eukaryota; kingdom Metazoa; phylum Chordata; class Mammalia; order Cingulata; family Dasypodidae; genus Dasypus; species Dasypus novemcinctus. The sequence continues at coordinate 9,978,172 of NC_080702.1, read as the reverse complement.
GGGTTTAAGATATATTTAGGGGATTTGAATCTCTGGACTGACAATATGATAGCCAGGCCCTGAGACTCAACAGACTTCAGCTCCTACACTCTGATTTATTGGACTCACCCCACTCAGCTAAGATGGAGTTGAAGAAGGACAACAACCACACCATGGAGCCTAGAGTGCCTACAACTGAAAGTAGGAGGGTTGCATCCCAGTATCCATGTGGAATCTGAGCCTCCTCTTGACACAGAGGTGCAACGGACGCAACCAATCCAAGGTCCACAGAGAAAAGGTGGCATTGGTGTGGGAAAAGAGGCCATGGTGGCTGATGGGTATGGGGAATGGGAGGAAGAGATGAGATGTGGAGGTGTTTTTGGGACTTGGAGTTGCCCTGGATGGTGCTTCAGGGGCAATCACTGGACATTGTAAACCCTCCCAGGGCCCACTGGATGGAACGTGGGAGAGTATGGGCTATGATGTGGACCACTGACCATGAGGTGCAGAGATTCCCAGAGATGTACTTACCAAATGCAATGGATGTGTCATGATGATGGGAGTGAGTGTTGCTGTGGGGGGAGTGGTTGGGTGGTGGTGGTAGGGTTCAATGGGACCTCATATTTTTTTAATGTAATATTTTTACAAAATGAATAAAATTTAAAAAAATAGCATACAATTACCTTAAAAAAAAAAAAAAAGAACTGCCTTTAGAGTAATAACATTGAATGCTAACAGATTAAACTCCCCAATCAAAAGACATAGACTGGTGGATTGATAGGAAATAGAGCCATCTATATGCTGTCAATAAGAGACTTACCTTAGTCCCAAGGATACCAATAGATTGAAATCGAAAGGCTGGAGTTTCCAGGAAAATGGCATCATTGCAATTAGGCACTGCCCAGCTTTTTAATGAAAAACAGCAAAGAAGAGGCAAAATCCTACATGAGTGAGCTGTTTTGGAAATCCACAGAGCAGGAGGCTTCAGGACATTGATCTGAAGGAAGCTGGACAAAGGGATAGAGTACAAGGGAAAACCATGAGTTGCTTACTCCTGTGGCTGGAAATAGTGGGCAGCTAAGCCCCCTTCAAGGCAAATAGGCTCTGTGGATGACCTGGCTCTCACCAGCCAGCTAAGAGGGAATATTCCCTGGGAGGGATACAGGACTGACAAAGTGTGGAGAGTCATTTCCTTTCTGTGTGTTTGGATACAAGAGTTCCATTTGAGTCTCAGGGAGGATACCAGCTATTATTGAGGTAGCCCCAGGGCAAGGGGAAAGGGGAATCTGCTCGGAAAGGCTGTCACACCCAGCTGCAATGGGAGAAAAGAACTTGACCAGCGAGGGGGCAGAGATAAGACAATAACTAGTCCAGTCACTGAAAACTATGAAAAGTCCATCTTGCCTAAGTGAAAGGGGGCAGAAAGAGCCCAATAATCTTTCAAAAGCCTCTTTAGTCTATATAGCTCCAGTAGCACAGTGGGAAAATTCCTGCCTTCCATGTACGTCTCTGGTTCAAATCCTGATACCACCAAGGGAAGGGATCCAGGAACAGTTAAGGCATGCAACTGATACCTTATGATAGAGAACATATGAATGAGTTTCTACTGTTTTGCTTTTTGGATTTTTTTATCTTTCATTTTATTTGCTAAAACTGGATATATCTCCTGGGGAGGGCAGGCTGCAGGGCGATTAGTTTTTGAGCACTAGCATCCTGAGAAGCTCTCTATGGTCCTATGAGGGAAGATTGTTTTTCCTGGGCTGCTTCTTTGTTGCTGTTTTGTTTTTTGTTACTTGTTTTCCCTTTCTGTTTCCTTTCTATATTTTGCTTATTTTTTTTTACCGGCTTTATTTCTCTACTTTTCTTAATTTTTCTGTCTTCTGCTTTTCTTCCATTTCATCACTTCTTGCTTGGTCTTCATTTTTACCTTTCCTCTCTCTCCTTTTATTCTCTCCATCTATTCTCGTCTCATCTGCCTGTCTTTTAATTAATTCTATTTTTTCTCTCTGTTTTGTTTCTAGTTGTATCTTTTCTGCTCATCTGTCCAGTCTTTTAATTCATTATATTTTTCCCTATATTTTGTCCCATTTATTTTTTCTATTTCACCTTTTATTCTTTTTCCTTTGTATTCTTTTTGTAATTTTTTACTTGTATTACCTAGTTTCTTAGCTCTTGCACATATCCTCTTGTATCTTTTTTTTTGTATTATATTGCCATTATTCTTTTTCTCTTATCTCTGACTTTTCTATGGTCCTTATGTTTTTTCCCAAGGAAACAAAGACAATTGGAAGGATATAGAATAAAAGGAGCCAAGTATCAAAAAATTAACATAAAAAGAAACAACAAAATATAACCCTAAAGTAAAAAGAGAAGCTAATTCACCAAATAAGCCCCTCAAGATAAACAGATGCCCAGACACCAACAAAAAATCACAAGCAATTCTAAGAAACAGGAAAACCTATCCTTGTCTAAAAAAACAAAAAAGGAGAAGATGCAGAATGTAGAATGACTAATCAAGGATGTCCAAACAAATATCAAGAATCAACTTAATCAAGTGAAGGAAGAGAGAAAGTATTATAAGAAGACACTGGAGGAACATACTGAAAACACTGTAAGCAGACATAAAAAGAAAACAGACCTGAAGGTGACTGATGGCACAAAGCAAGAACTCAAATATACACAGGATGCACAGAGCAGCAAAAACTGATCATGCAGATGAAAGAATCAGTGATGTGGAAGGCAGTTCAGCTGAAATCAGACAGATAGAACAGATAGATAAAAAGATAGAGAAAATCCAACAGAGACTTAGGGATTTAAATGACAAAACAAAATGGGCAAACATATATATTATAGGTCTCCCAGAAAGAGAAGAGAAGGGAAAGGGAGCAGAAGGAGTACTAGAGAAAATAATGGTTGAAAATTTTTAACTCTATTGAGGGACAACTGATGTACATGTCCAGGAAGCACTGTCACCCCAGACAGAATAAATACCAACAGGCCTAATACAACACATATACTTATCAAGTTGTCCAATGTTCAAGACAAAGAAAGAATATTGAAAGCAGCAAGAGAAAAGAGATCCACCACATCAATAAGATTAAGTACAGATTTCTCATCTGAACCATGGCAGCAAGAAGGCAGTGGTATGACATAGTGAAGGTGCTAAAAGAAAAAGATTTCCAGCTAAGACTACTCCGTTCATAAAAACTGACATTCAAAAATGAGGTACAGTTCAAAGTATTCACAGGTAAACAGAAATTAAGAGAGTATGTCAATAAGAAGCCTGCCATTCAAGAAATACTAAAAGGAGTTTTGCATGTTGAAAGGAAGAAACAAGAGAGTTAATTGGAGGGGAGTGTAAGAACAATAGGTAAAAAGAGAAATAAAAATAACATATGGCATACATAAATGTAAAGAAAATATGGCTTATGTAAGAAAGCCCTTGACAGTAATAACATTGAATTTTTTATAATACATTTTTAAAAAATTTATAGAAATATATCACTCATACATAAACACACATAAACAATAAGTGTATAATAGTTGTGAACTTACAAAACAAATATATATAACATCAAACATATAAAACATCTCACCCTACCAATAACTTGCATTGTTTTTAAACCTTTTTAACTAATGATTAAAGAGCACTGTCAAAATATTACTACTAGACAAAGTAGTTTTCCCCTAACCAATCCAATTATCTTTATATCACTTATATATGACAATACATAAATAATTAATTGTAAAGTAAAAGTTGTGAACTTACAAAGCAAACATGTATAACATCAGACAGGGGTCTTATACATTAACCCTCCACCACCTTGCATTGTCATGAGATGTTTGTTACAAACTATGAAAGAACACTGCCAAAATCTTACTATTAATCATAGTCCTTACTTACATTTGGAATGTTTTCCCCAACCCACCCTATTATTATTTTTTAAATATATTTTTTATGACAGAAGTTGTAAACTTATAAAACAATCATGCACATGTGCAGAATTCCCCAACAACACCCCTCCATCAACACACCACAGAGTGGTGGAACACTTGTTACAGATAAAATAATATCATCTGATTGTTACCATGTCCATAGTGTACATTTGGCTCACATTTCCCATACTGTCTCAGTATCAGCACAGTAGATCTTTTGCATAGATGCAAGAATATTATATTATTACTACTAACCACAGTCCAGAAGTCACTCCAGCAGTTTTTCCCATGCTTCTCCACATTCTCAACACCCTGCAGTAGTGATACACATTTGTTCTAGCTAACAAAGGACACTCTTGCATCTGTACCATCAACCACAATTCTCAGCCACTTCTTGGTTTACTAGGCTATTCAGTTCCTAGATTATTCTCAAGCATACTGTCAATTGGCATTTACATAACTAGATTATTTTCAGTCCACATCCCCATTTATAAACTAGCTGTTACTGTGTGTTACCGTCCATTCTATACATTTCCACAATTTTACAGTAAAGCTAATTAAAGCTTCTATATCCATTAAACATCAGTATTCCACTCAGTCCTTCTCATATCTCCTTTAAGAATCCACCACCTATCACCAGGTCTTGAAGATATTTTCCAATAGTTTCTTCTAGAAGTTTTATGACTCTTGCTTTCATTTTTAGTTTTTTGATCCATTTTGAGTTAACTTTTGGATAAGATGTGAGATAGGGGTCCTCTTTCCTTCTTTCAGCTATGAATGTCCAATTCTTTCAGCACCATTTGTTGAATGGATTGTTCTGCCTGAGCTGTGTGTTTGACAGGCTAGTCAAAAATCACTTGACCATACCTGTGAGGGTCTGTTTCTGTACCATAAATTTGGGTCCATTGATCTTTTCTGTCTGTCTTTAGGCAAGTACCATGTTGTTTTTACCACTATAGGTAGGTATTATGATCTAAAGTCTGGAGATGAGGGTTCATTTTTCCTTTTTATGATGTTTCTGGCTATTCAGGACTCCTAACCCTTCCAAATAAATTTAATGATAGTGTTTTCAATTTTTTCTTTAATGCGGGTGGAATTTTGATCAGGATTGCATTAAATCTGTATATCAATTTGAGTAGAATTGACACCATAATGATATTTAGTCTTCTAATTCATGAGCATGGAATGTTCTTCCAGTTATTTAGTTTTTTTTTTTAATTTGTTTTAACATTGAACTGCAGTTTTCTTAATACAAGTGCTTTATATCATTGGTTAAGTTTATTCCTGACAATTTGAGTTTTATCTGTCATATTTTATTTTCACCACTCTTTTGACACTTTTAGTTACTTTTATTGATATAATCTTTTTTTCTGAACTTTCTTCCAGGCTTCTCTCTCCCATATTTTCTTTACAGGTTCTAGCACACCCTTTATAGTATTTCCTAAAATTCTGGCCTTTTGCTTAGAAATTCTCTCAGTTTCTGTTTATCTGGGAATATTCTAATCTTGCCCTCATTTTTTAAAGACAGTCTTGCTGGATATAAGATTCTTGGCTGGAAGTTTTTCTCTTGCAGTATCTTAAATATATTAGACCACTGTCTTCTTTCCTCCATGGTTTCTGGTGAGAAATCAGCACTTAATCTTTTTGGATATCCTTTATATGTTGTGCATTTCTTTTCTCTTGCTGCTCTCAGAATTTTCTCTTTGTTTTTGTTGACATTCTGATAAGTATGTGTCTTGGAGTTGGTCTATTTGGATTTTTTTCGGGTGGGAGTACATTGTGCTTCTTGGACAGGGTTATCTATGTCCTTCAATAGGGTTGGGAAATTTTGTACCATTATTTCCTTTAAATGTTCCTTCTGCCCCTTTTCCCTTCTCTTCTCCTTCTGGGATGCCCATGACACCTTTTGCTGTCATTTAGTTCTGAGACCTTGTTCAATTTTTTCCATTCTTTTCTTCATCTGTTCTTTGGTATGTTCACTTTCAGAGGCCATTTCTTCAAGCTCACCAATCCTTTCTTCTGCCTCCTCAAATCTGTTATTATATGATTCCAATGTTTTTTAATTTCATTTGTTGCACCTTTCATTCCCATAAGATCTGCTATTTTCCTATGTATGCTTTCAAGTTCTTTTTTGTGCTCATCCAATATCTTCTTCATGTCCTTAATCTCTTTAGCCATTTCATTGAATTTATTAAGGAGATTTGTTTGAACATCTACGATTAGTTGTCTCTACTCCTTTATGTCATCTGCAGGCTTATCTTGTTCCTTTAACTGGGACATAGCTTCCTGTTTATTGGTGTGGATTGCAATTTTTGGTGTCTTTGCATCTGGCTTACTAGAGTATTTTTTCTGGGTGCAGTTTTCTCTTTAATTTAGGGCTTCCTATTGTTTCTCCCTTGCTGGTTGTGTAGTATGAGCCAAGCATGTAGTTGCTGCTATAAGATGTGGAGGCTGAAGCTTCCCTCATTGCACCAGGGACCGGTGAAGCTTCTTCCAACTTTCTCCTTTGCCAGGGGTAGGGACAGAGTCACAGCTCTGTGGGATAATCTACATGTAGGCTTAGACTATAGTTGCCCAGAGAGACTGATGAAGCTTCACATCCCTTTCTCTTCTGCCTGGGGCAGGGATGGAGCTGCAGGTGTGGGCAGCAATGTAGGCAGTGTGGGTCCAAGATGACCGCAGTTGCCCTGGTAGACTTCTGATTTTCAGTCTATGACAGCCAAAGCTCCCTGCAGTTATCTGTACAGGCTGGTGCAGAGCTCCTCAGCCTCCTCCCCACCAGAGGTGGGGCTGAAGCCTAGGTGGACTGCAGGCTGATCTGCATGAAAGAAACTGTCAGTCTGGCTTCTCCTCAGGCTGGGAACAGAGTCAGAATGGTGGTTACCGGCCTCTTTCTGACTTGGGCTGGTTCTCACTCCAGCTGTTCCCGGGGTTATCTCTTAGGCAGCCAAGTCTCCCAATCAGTAGGTGAAATCGGCAGCCAACCATCTCCTCCTCCCCAATAACACTGAATTTTAAAATGTTAAATTATCCAATCAAGAGGCACAGATTGGAGGAATGGTAAAGGAAATATAACTATCTATATGCTGTCTACCAGAAACTCACCTTAGACCCAGGGATGCAAGGATGGTAAAAGTGAAAGCATGGAAAACAATTTTACATGAAAACAATCAGAAAAGAACAGTAGTAGCTATACTAGTATCAGACAAATAGACTCTAAGTAAAAAACTTGAACAAAATGGGAGACAAAGAAGGACACTATATATTAATAAAAGGGGTGATCTCTCAAGAAGAAAGAACAACATAAACATTTGTGAACTTAATCAGGTCACCTTAAAACACTTGAGGCAAACACTGGAAAAATGAAGTGGAGAAATAGATGCCTCTATAATTATAGCGGGGGTTTTAATACACCATTACCACCATTAGAAAGAACATCTCAACAGAAGATCAATAAAGAAACTGAGACCTTGAATAATACATTACAGGATCTGGACCTACTAGATATATACAGAACACTACACCTCAATACAGTGGGATATCATTCTTCTCAAGAGCACATGGCACATTTTCCAAGATAGACCTCATGCTAGGTCACAGAACAACTCTCAATAAATTCAGAAAGATTGAAATTATACAAAGTAATTTTTCTGACCACAATAGAATGAAACTGGAAATCAGTAAGGGGCAAAAAAAAAGAGATTATGCACAAAGATATGGAAATTAACATACTCTTAGGCAGTGGCCCAATGAAGCTCTTGTGTACGTTGGAGATGTTGGCTGTCCAAAGATGAGCTTGGAAATTCTCTCTGAAGGCTGAAGTCACTTCCCTTTTTAAGGTACTCAACTGACTGGATAAAATAATGCTCTTGCTGAAGGCAATCTCCCTGGTTAATCGTAGATATAAACAGCCATCTATGCAGTAAACTCAGTAATGGCTAAAATCCATAAATGTCCTTGTATTACATTAGCCCAGTGCTAGTTTAACCAAACAACTCAGCACAACTACCCCGCCAAGTTGACACATTAACCTAATCATCACAATTGTACTTATTAAATATTAATATCCTTGCCTTCCATAAGGATTGGAAAATGTTTGGTCATTATTTCCTCAAATATTCTTTCTGACCCTTTCCCATTTTCTTCTCCTTTTTGGACACTTATAATGCATAAGTTTGTGTAAGTCACATTATCTTTGACTTTCCTGAGAGCCTGTTCAATTTTTTTCTTTCTGTTTTTTCTGTCTTTTCAAGTTCAGATGCTAATTCTGATCTCAACCAATTCAAATCTCTTATTATATACCTCTAATGTATTTTTTGTGATCTTCATCTTTTTTTTCTCTATTTTTAAAAAATGTTACATTCAAAAAATATGAGGCCCCATATACCCCCACCACCTCACCCCACTCCTCCCACATCAATAACCTCTTTCATCATCATGGGACATTCATTGCATTTGGTGAATACATTTGGGAACACTGCTGTGCCACATGGATAATGGTTTGCATTGTAGTTTACACTCTCCCCCAGTCCGCCCAGTGGGTGGGTTCTAATGTATTTTTATTTTAAGTGCCAAGGATGGGAATTGAACCTGGGACCTCATATGTGGGAAGCCAACATTCTACCTGAGCCACATCAGCTCCCACCATTAATATATTTTAAATGTCATCTATTGTGTTCCTCATTCCCATAAATTTTACTTTCCTTTTCAGACTTTCAAATTGTTCTTCATGCTCACATAGTGTCATCTTAATATCCTTTATCTCTTTAGACATATTTCCCTTCAATAACTAGAATTGCTTAAGGAGACTTGTGTAAACATAATTCATTAGTCCATCTAAAATTTTGGTTTGTTCCTTTGGCCAGGCCATATCTTCCTGTGTGTTAATATGGCTTGCATTTTTTTGTTGATATGTAGGCATCTGATTGTGTTGACTTTTTACTGTTCAGGAATTCTCTTTTGTGACTAGTGTTTTTATTTTACAGCTCTTCTTTGAGTTTTGTTTCAAATTTTTTTGAAACTTTAAGCTTGCCCAGCTTAAGTCATCAAAAGAGGGGCAGGGAGCCACTAATGGGGAATAGACCAGATCTAAGTTGTCTGTGAAATGAAAGTGAGTCAAGCTTTGTCTTCTTTCCCTTTCCCTACTGTCCACCAGGTGGCAACCTTTGATAAACCTGAGTTGAATCCTTCAGTTTCCAAGGACCTGCGCTTCTGAGCCAGAGATTAAAAACTGACTTTATGCTGGTTAAACTCACAGAAGAAAAACACAGCCCTTTGATGCACAAACACACTTCCTGAGGAGTAATATGTCCTTTCCCCTCTCCTTTGGCTTCTAAGCCACAGGTTTTAGCAAGGCTGTTTTCCTCAAGGGAGTGATGATGGGCATTACTCCCAGACAGTGCAGCAACCCAGTTTTCCTTTTGACCTCTTAGTTTCTCCATTCCCAGTCCCCCCTGGATGATTTGTGCAGCAGTCTGCTGGTTTGCAGGTCCCAAAGCCAGCTTCCTGGGTTGAATTCTTTGCTTTCTCCCTATTTTGTAAGAGAGCTGCAACCTGTCTGAACTACTTTGATGCCATCATCCAAGAAGCCTAACCACTGATTCTTGTTGCTTGGGTTTCACTTTTGCCCAAAACACTAATTTCTCTTCTTTGGGAAGAGTTGCATCACATACTAATTTTTGCAACCATTCCTCTTGCCCTTTTATGTATTTATATGGAGCATGTCCATCTTCATGTTTATGAAAATTCTGTATACAAGAGAACCTTCAATAATATTTTTTCTCATGAATATTTTCTATCATGTCCCAACCCATAAGGACTGGAGGCCTGAGGAGGGAAGATACTCTCCTGGGCCCATTAATGTTAGATTATCATACAGCCCCAAACTCTGTTATGGAACCATTTGTTATGGAACTCATTTGTACCTAAATTTCAACACCTAAGTATGTTTCACATTTTACAGGATAGAAGGGATAGATGATTACTCTTCCCCCATAATCTCTTTCAGTAAATTTAAATTGTTGCTCCAGGGCCATTTACACAAAGTGTGTACCACCAAGGAGGAGATAAGCAACTCCACTTGGTAATTGATGGTCACATTAGAAAATGAGGGAGCAAAAACCCTATGCCATCATAATGAAACCAGACAATATTACCAATATTATTATTTGTAATATTTTATAGGTAATAATGCATGACAAGGTGGGGGTGGGGAGGCAGTATAAAACAAGAATTAGCCTATTGGATTTATTATTGGTTGGCTATTGGGTTTATTATTGGTTCCACTGCTTTCTGTGTTTTAGGAGATAAGAGGAAAACTTAGAAGAATTAATGCATAATGTATGCAGAAGTTTTAATTAACTTGGCTGCAAAAGTGTGGAAATGGATAGAGTTGATGGTAACACATAACAGTGAGTAGCAGCTGGTAAATAAATGGGATTGTGGCTGAAAGGATAATCTAGGGGTATAAATGTCAATTTAAAGAAAGCTAGACAATAATCTAGGGAATGAATACAGTGAACCCAGCCACAGATGAGAACTGTCATTAATAGTACAAATGCAAGAATGCCCTTCTGTGAATGAAAACAAGGTAGTGGGAATGTGGAGAAGCATGGGAAAATATGAATAATGTAACCTATAGACTACAGATTATAGTTATACTGTAAAATTCTTGCATTAATATCAAAGATGTATTGTATTAATAATAGAGGAATATGGAAAAATATCCCAAATGCATGCTAGGGATCATAGTTATAATAGTTTCATATCAAAATGAATGTGTGCTAAAAAGAGAAAAGTTTGACATTTCACAGAAAGATAATCCCAGAGATTTTGACTACATGATAAAATTTCAGATACCCTGAGTTTTGTGCTAAGCTCCTAGTTTCCCAACTTCTTTCCCCTGCTTTGAATTTTGTCTCAAAATAAAGTAATCTTTGTTTAAAATACTGGTTAATAAGCCAATCATAGAATGACAGGAGTTTGTCCTATTTTTCCCCATTTTCTGATGTAATAGATTCTGTATACTGGAACTCTTTTCATGCATATCCCCATGTTTCAATTACATGCATTCATTTTAAAATTTATTTCTTCTAACAAATACTTAAAATATCAAAATTTTAGCATTCTCAAAGCAAATCTGCCCAGCATGTTAAAAATAGTCACAGTTTTAGCTGAATTATTTCATTACTTGTATCCTTGCCCAAATATTATTTTTTGCTAAGTATAGCTGTATACAAATTTCTAGCTACTGCAATGATGTTCCTTGCATAATTTAGCAATTTGTTTCATTTTCTTTGAATCTAGCATTTGATTCACTCCACCCCTTGACATTCTGAACAATGCCCCTCTTAACATTTGTGCACATATACATATCCCAGACCATGCTTTCAATACTTTTTCTACATATCTAGAATTGGGATTGCTTTTTCAATTAGTATTTCTATATTCAACTACCTTAGGAACCACCGAACATTAGCTGCATCATCTCACATTACCAACACTGTACTTTATCCCATTTCTCTGCGTCCTCATCAGCACTAGCTTCTTTTCATTTTTAATAAGCAGTCATTCTAGGGGTTGTGAGGTAGTAATTCACTATGGCTTTGATCTATACCCCCCCAAAGGTCAATGATGCTGAATATCTTTACATATGCTCATAGCCATATGTACAACATCTATGGATAAATATCTATTCAAGTCCTTTGCTCACTTTAATAGAGAAAACTTGAGAAAACCTTCTCATTTCTTTGTGTGCATTTTTCCCACTGTTTCTTTGTTATTACATTGGGACTTAAATTTAACATCTTAAAGCTATAACAATCTCATCTGTTTTTATATCAGTGAAACTTCAATATCATATACATGCTATGTTCATATACCTCTCTATCCCTCCATAGTTAAGCAGTTACTTCACTAATTACTTAATTATATATAAATCAAAAGTCATTGATTTGTGACTTTTCATGCATTTGCAGTTTAGATCCTATAGTATGGAAAATGTGGAATTAGAACCCCCCTTGATCGTAATGACATTTATTTTTACTCATGTCATTTCCTCTATGGGAGATTTTTATTTTCTCATGAATCTTCAATCTATTGTCCAGTGTCCTTTCCTTTCAACATGGACAACTTCCTTTTGCTTCTTGTAGGGCGTTTATAGTGGTCACAGATTCACACAACTTGTATTTATGTGGGGTTGCCTTAACTATCCCTGTTTTCTTCCAATTTCAATTTTTGAAAATTAATTTTATTTTTTATTAGAAATGTTATGGGTTTGGCTAACAATCATGCATAAAATAAAGAGTTCCCATATATCACCCTATAATTAACATGTATTCATATGTAGAATTGTTACAATTCTTGAAAGAACATATTAAAAATTGTATGATTAATTAGTCCATTATTTACAATATTGCTCCCAGAATCTATTGTACAGCTGTATGCTTTTTAGAATTTTATTCCAGTAGCATACATAGAACATGATTTCCCCTTGAACAACATATGCATAGGTAATTCAGTCCTTAATTACATTCACAATGTTGTAATACCATCACCACCTTCCATTACAAAAACATTACACTCCACCCCAATAGAAACCCTGTATAATTTGAGCCTAACTCATTTCATGTCTTGTTCCTATGGGAAACAATATTCTAGGCTCAGATTTTAAGTTTTCTTGTTCTAATTATTTTATACCAGTGAGCTCATACAATATTTGTCCTTTTGTGTCTGAATTTTTTCACTCAGTCTGATGTCTTATATGTCCACCCATGTATCTTCAAAATTCCATTTCTTTTTATGGCTGAATAATATTCAATACATATTATGTACTTATATTTTATTTATCCATTCATCAGTTGATGGATACTTGGTTTCTTCAATCTTTCCACACTTCATGATAATTCTATGGTAATGGGTGTGCAAATATCTCTTTGAGTCCATTCTTTAATTAGTCATGGGATTACTGGATCTATACCTAACTTTCTATACCTAAATTTCTGAAAACTGCCAATATTTATTCCACAGCAGTCACACAATTTTACATTCCCACCAACGATGAATGAGTGTTCCTATTTCTCCACATCCTTTCCAATACTTGTAATTATACATTTTTAAATAGTAGCCATTCTAGTGAGTGTGAAATTATATTATGGTTTAATCTGCATTACCCTAAGTGTTAATGATGATAAGCAAATTTTCATAGCCTTCTTGGTCATTTGTACATTATCTTTGTAGAAATACCTGGTCAGACACTTTTTCCTTATTTCAAACAGGTAAATATTCCTCTTTTTATTGAAAATGTTAAGGATTTTTTAATATAGTCTGGACATTACACCTTTATTGGATATTCAGATTCAAATATTTTCTCCCATTGGGTAAGTTGTCTTTCTACTTTCATGGTAATGCCCTTTGATTCAGACAGGTTTGCAATTATTTTTTAAGATTTATTTTATTTATTTCTCCTCCTGTCATTGCACTCACTGACTGGTCTCTGTGTCTGTTCATTGTGTGCTCTTGTTCTTTTATTAAGGAGGCCCCTGAACAGAATGTGGGACCTCCCATGTAGGAGGGAGGTGCCCAATTGCTTGAGCCACCTCCAATAACACAAAGATTTTTAATTTTGTTGAGGTCCCACGTATCTTTTTTTTTCTTTTTTGCTTGTGTGTTGGATGTAAAGTCTAAAAAACCATTGCCTAATGCAATCTCTTAAAGATGCTTCCACATATTTGCTTCCAGGCATTTCAAAGTTCTGGCTCATATTTCACACTTTGTTCCATTTTGAGTTGATTTCTGTATATGGTATGAGGAAGGCATCCTCCTTCAATCTCTTGCTAATGGAAATCCAATTTCCCCAGCACCACATTTTGAAGAGACTCTTCCATCCCCAAAGGTGGATTTGGCCCACTTATCAAAAATCAGCTATCCATCAAAATAAGGGTAGGTTTCTGAGCCCTCAATTGAATCCTATTGGTCTGTATGTTTGACTCCAGCCAGTACCATGATTTGATTACTGTGCTTTGAAGATTTTTATGATTTGGAAATATTATTCTTATGAACTTCATTCTTCCATTACAAGACAGCTTTGGATATTAGGGAATACTTATCCGTCCATATACATTTGGTGATTGCCTTTTCCATTTCTGCAAAGGTCAGTACAATTTTGATGGGATTATACTAAGCTAGAAATTGCTTTTGGTATAAATGACATCTTGACAAAGATCAGAAATCCAATCAATGGACATGTAATATCTATTAATTTGGGCCTCCTCTGATTTCTTTTAGCAATGTTTGGTTGTTTTCTCTCTACAAGTACTTTATATGCCTGGTTAGATTTATTCCTAGATATTTGATTCTTTTAGATGCTGTTATAAATGGAATGTTTTCTTGATTTCCTTCTGATTGTTCATTACCAGTGTTTAGATACATTACTACTGATTTTTCTGTTCTGATCATATATTCCACAAATTTGCTAAATTCACTTTTAGCTCTTTTAACTTTGTTATAAAGTTTTCAGAATTTTCTATATATAGAATCATGTCATCTGAAAAGAGGGAGACTACACTTCACTTCCAATATGGATGTCTCCTCCCTCCCTCCCTTCCTTCTTTCCTTCCTTTTTCTTTTTGCCTACTTTGGTTAGATCTTGCAGTGCACTATTGAATACCTCTGGTGTCAGTGGATATCTTTGTCCTTTCCCTGATTGTAGACGGAAAGATTTCAGTCTTTCACTATTTTGTAGTGTGTTAGCTGCATGCTATCCATATATATCCTTTATCATATTGAGGAAGTTCCCTTCTATTCCTAATTTTTAAGTGTTTTCATCAAGAAGCAATGTTGGATTTTGTCAACTGCCTTTTCTGCATTAATTGAGATGATTGTGTGGGTTTTATTGGCTTTGTTCTGTTAATGTGGTGTATTACATTAATTTTCTTATGTTCAACCACCCGTGCATACCTGGGATAAATCCAACTTGGTCATGGTGTATAATTATTTTAATGTTCTGTTGGATTTTAGTGGCTAGTATTTCTTTTGAGAATTTTTGCAATATTCACAAGAAATAATGGTCTGTAACTTTCTTTTAATTGGTTAGGTTTATCTGGCTTTGGTATGAGGGTGATGCTCGCCTCACAGAATTCAGGAGTTTTACCTCCTCCAAGTTTTTGCAAATGTTTGAGTAGAATTGGTGTTAATTCTTCTTTGAATATTAAAATTTTCCTGTAAGCCATGTGGTCCTTGGCTTTCCTTTTTTGGGAGGTATTTGATAACTGATTCTATCTCTCTACTACTTATTGGGTTTTTGAGATCACCTGGTTCATTTGGATTCAGCATAGGGAGTTTGTGTATTTCGAAGAATAATTTGGCCATTTCATCTAGAATAGCTAACATTTTCGCATACACTTTCAGACTTTATTCTTTTTTTTTTAAATTTATTTATTTCTCTCCCTTCCCCCCCCACCCCAGTTGTCTATTCTCTGTGTCTACTTACTGTGTCTTTTTTGTCCACTTCTGTTGTCGTCAGCAGCATGGGAATCTGTGTTTCTTTTCGTTGCGTCATCTTGTTGTGTCAGCTCTCCGTGTGTGCGTCGCCATTCCTGGGCAGGCTACACTTTATTTCGTGATGGGTGGCTCTCCTTATGGGGTGCACTTCTTGCGTGTGGGGCTCCCCTACATGGGGGACACCCCTGCATGGCACGGCACTCCTTGCGCGCATCAGCACTGCGCATGAGCCAGCTGCACAGGAGTCAAGGAGGCCCAGGGTTTGAACCACGGACCTCCCATGTGGTAGACGGAGCCCAAACCACTGGGCCAAGTCCAACTCCTATTCTCTTTTTAGAGATACATACATACACAAAATGTTACATTAAAATAAATAAGAGGTTCCCATATACCCCATTCCCCACGCCCCCACTCCTCCCACATCAACTTCCTTCATTAGATACACTTCTTCATAGTACTATTATAGACCTTTATAAAAAGGACTCATATAGTCCTTTTTATTTCAGGATGGACAGATATAAAGCCCACTTGTCATCTCTTATTTTAGTCATTTGTATCCTTTCTCCTTAGTTTTTCATGAGTATAGCTGAAGTTTTGAGAATTTTACCTCTTTTCAATGAACCAACTTACAGCTTAACTTTTCTCTCTTTTGATTTTTAAAATTCTCTATTTTATTTATCTATGTTCTAATATTTATGTCCTTTCTGTTCACTAGGTGCTTAATTTGCTCTTATTTATCTAGTTTTTTCAGTGTGAAGATAGGTCTCTGATTTGAAATCTTTCTTTTTAATATAAACATAAAATACTTATAGCTATAATTTTACTTGTCAGCGCTGCCCTTCATGCATCCCACAAATTTTGATAATACATTTTCATTTTCATTCACCTCACATTATTTCCTAATTTCCCCTGTGAGTCTCTCTTTAACTTATTGTAGTTTTAAGAATCTGTCCTTTAATTTTCACTTATTGTTTTATTTTCTGATGTACTTAAGGTATTGCTTTCTAGTTTTATTCCATTATGGTTGAAGACACATCATATGACTTCCATGTTTGTTTGTTTGTTTTAATTTTGAGGCTTGTTTTGTGGGTCAAAATATGATTGGGGCTGTAGAATGATCCATGTACACTTGAGAAAAATGCACATTCTGCTTTTGTGTGAAGTGTTCTATACATGTCTGTCAGGTATAGCTTATTTGCAGGGGTTCTTAACCAGGGGTCCATGGACCCATAAAACAGTTAGTGGAAAGATTTCAGGAGAAAGCTTTCTGGGGTCCATGAGATTGAATGGAAAATTTCAATTTAAAGACATGTTAATGTTGAGTGTCATAAAACTATCTGCTGTTACATTCTGATAAAGGGTCCGTGGTTCTCACCTGACTGGCAAAGATGTCTGTGGAATAAAAAAAAAAGCTAAGAATCCCATGTTTACAGTATCATTCAAGCCTTGTATTTCCTTATTGATTTTCTATTCATTAGTAAAAGTGGTGTAATACTGTCTCTTACTATTAATTAAGAATCATCAGATTTTACTTCTTCTCTGTCAAAATTTGCCTCATATATTCTGGACCTCTGCGTTTATATTCATAATGGTTACATATTCTTATTGAATAGCTCTTTTATCAGTATTTAGTGACATTTTGCCTCTATAACACTCTTTTATATTAAAGTCTTTTATCTATTAGTCTCACTTCCCAGCTCTCTTTGGTAGTACTTTCATGGCATAGTTTCACCTTTAACATTCAATCAATGTATGTCCTTGAATGATAGGTGAGTCTTTTGTAGAGAACATATAGTTGGGTCATGTTTTTCTGTCCATTCTGTAAATTTCTGTTTTTGACTTCAGAGTTTAATCCATTTACACTTAAGGTTACTACTGATAATGTAGGAGTATCCTCAGCCATTTTTAATTGTCTTTTGAGTGTAATATCTTTTATTGACCCTCAATTCTCCCATTAATGCCTACTTTCATATTTATTTGATTTTCTGTATTGTAAAATTTTGAATTCCTTCTCATTTCTATCTTGATATATTTTTCATATATTCCCTTGAAGTTTTATAAAACAATCATATTTTATTTGCTATTTAATTATTATTATTCTTGTTATTAGTTTTAAGGCCCTGAAGCTCTTTTTGTATCAAGGGTTTTCCCATTCACGTCTTCCATATAAAAACTATGAAGTTTGAGCCCTTAGATATTTTATCAATTTAGAAAAAATTGCATGCAAGTTGAACAGAACAATGTAGAAATACTTGAGTACTAATTATAACATACAAACCATAGAAAACAGGATAATCTTTAGAAAGGAAAGGAGCACTGTTCACAATCTTCCAAATTTTCTAAATATTATCAAACATCTTCACTAACTTTTTTCTGGAAGGAATAATTCTAAAAGCAGAAACATCTCAGGATAAATTGAGGAAACAACAAACTTTATGGATAATTATTCATCTTCAATATTAGAAGATCTGTTATTAAAATACCTAAAAATAGATGCCATAAATTAGGCTAAGAAATCCAGCAACCATTCTTTGTAAATTAGATATGAAACATGAAATGATTTAGATAAAATGGAAAAGAGAAACTTTCAGAATAATCTAAAGGACCCCTAAAGTGATGAAACAAAAATATATAGTGCGGAGAGGATGTGGCTCAAGTGGTTGAGTGCCTGCTTCCCTCATGGGAGGTCCTGGGTTCAGCCCCAGTGCCTCCTAAAAACAAACAACAATCAATAGTCAAACAAATGAAAAATATCAACTTGGGAGCCAATGAAGATCTGTGGTTGAGTGCCAGTTTCATACATATGAGGTCCCAGATTCAATCCCCAGCTTGATACCACGAAATATGTATGTTGTCTTATCATCACCAAGGGTTTGCTTCAACAAAACTTGATGATATTTATTCAATCATCCTTGCAACTGATTCAGGTAGCCCACATATACATCCACTATAACCCCCAGCATTCATTGGTTGGACACTCACTTCTTCATAACTCTTCAATTACTTCCCTCATGAGTGGTTTCCATCAATGCTAATCCCTAAACTTGGACTTTAATAAATAACAAAGACCCAAACCAGTGTTCCATTCTGCAAATAATGCTTCTGAGCTTCTTCATATGATAAACTCTTATGGTGAAAGATAAGACAGACAAGATACCTGGCCATTTGGATTTAATTTTAGAGTTAAGAGTTCAGTCAAGAAAAGTGTATTATTAGTAGGACAGGCTTTGGTAGAAACACAGAGATTTTCATAAACTTTGGATAGGCAATAAAATTGGATTTGAGTATTCAAGGAAGGCTTCCAAATTGTTCAGGCATGGGTCAGTATTTGAAAAGAGGTCATCCTGGAAGATTTTGAAGAGTGTTTCATCAATAAGGGTGTTATCTTGGTGGGTAGAGAGCCACATCATAACCGAAAGAATATTGAATTTCCATCTTGAGGAGTCATGCTACATTCTTTAATAGGGTGGCAAGAATCTCTATTACATGAGCAGTACCTAATGAAGGACATTTTCAAGACAAAATGGTTATGTTGATGAAATCTATGAAACATTTAAAGAATTAGAATTTGCATCTTCTCTCTTTTTTCTTTGTTAGTGTAGCTAAGTGACTGTCAATTTTATTAATCTTCTCAAAGAGCCAGCTTTTGGTTTTATTTTTTCTGGTACTTTCTTGAAATTTCATTTAGCTCTGCTCTAATCTTTGTTATGTCCTTCCCTCTACATGTTTTGAGGTTAGTTTTTGGTTATTTTTCTAATTCCTCTAGGTGTGCAGTTAGGTCTTTGATTTTAGCTCTTTCTTCTTTTATAATATAGGTATCTACAGCTATGAATTTCCCTCTCAGTACAGCCTTTGCTGCATCCCACAGGTTTTGATATGTTGTGTTATCATTTTCATTCAAGGAAGTTGTGATTTCTTTTGTGATTCCCTCCTTGGTTCATTGTTTGAGTGTGTTACATAACCTTCATACTTTTTTGTGTAATGTGGTTCTCAGCCCTTTACAGATTTCCAGCTTCATTCCATTGTGGTCAAAGAAAATACTCTGTATAATTTCAATCTTTCTGAATTCATTTAGAGTTATCTGTGGCCTAGCATGTGGTCAATCCTGGAGAATGCTCCAAAATGTGTTCATCAATTGTAAGAAATGTACCACATGATTGAAGAGTGCTGTTAATGTAGGAAAATGTATGAGGGGTAGGGAGTGGGACATATGAGAATCTCCCATATATTTTATGTAAAATTTATATAATCTAGGTATCTTACAGAAAAGTTAGAAAGTATATTAAAAAATAAAAAATAAAGGATTAGCACCAATCCTTCTCAAACTCTTACAAAAAATGTAAGAGAAAGGAATACATCCTAAGTTACTCTATCAGTCCAGCCTTAACCTTATAAGAAAGCCAGTAAAAGGTACTGAATCTATAGACAATTATCCCTCTTCAATACAGATGCCAAAATACTCAACAAAATACTAGCAAACCAAATCTAGCAGAATACTAATAGGATTACACAACATGACCAAGTGGGGTTTAGCTTAAGGTGGCAAGGGATGTGCTGACATATAGAAATCAACCAATGTATTAAACCATATTAGAGTAACAAAAATGATTTCTAGTTTGATGCAGAAAAACATTTGGTAAATGCAATATCATTTCATGATAAATGCAATCAACACACTAGAAATGGAAAGGAATTTCCTCAACCTAATAAAGGGAATTTATGAATAATCAAAAGCCAGCATCATATACAATGGAGAAAGTCTGAAGCTTTCCTCCTAAGGTCAGTAACAAGGCAAGGATGCTTACTTTCACTTTCTGCTATTAAACATTGTACTCAATATTCCTGTAAAATCAGCTTGGCCATAAAAAGAAGGAAAAGGGGTGCAAATTGGAAAATAAGAAGTAAAATTATCTGATTTGAGATGACACGATCTTATTATATAGAAAAACCTATAGCGGCCACACGTGCCTATTTACACTTATACACCCACACACACCCTATTAGAGCTAAGAAACGCAGTTAAGTGTTAGGGTAAAAAATTAACATGCATAAATCAGTTGTATGTAGGCAAACAAATTGTAAGAAATCCAAAATTTTTAAGAAAAAATAATTTTGAAAGGCATCAAATATAATAAATTGCTACAAATAATTTTATCCAAGGTATGCAAGATTTATAAAATATCTATAAAATATTGCTGAAAGAAATTAAAGATACCTAAATAAATGGAAAGACATCCCATTTAATGGAATAGCAGGTTTAATATAGTCAAGGTGGAAATCTCCCCCAAAAGATTCAGAAATACAAAGCAATACCTATCAAAATCTCACATCCCATTTTTTAAAAGAAATGTAAGCTGACACTTGAAATCATGGAATTACAGAAGACCCTGAATAGGTAAAAATATACTGAAAAAGAAGAACAAAACTAGAAGACATCAAATTCTATATTTGAAAGCATAATACAAATCTACAGTTATTAAAATGGCATGATATTGGCATAAAGGTAAACATCTAAAACAATGGAACAGAATGGATACTTCAGAAATATACCCATATATCTATGGTCAATTAATTTCCCCCAAAAAAGCATCAAGGTCTTACACTCAGAAAGGAAGTGTCTTTACCGTATGGTGGTGGAACAACTAGATATGCAAATAAAAAGCATGAATTTTGATCCTTACCTTACAATGTTTACAAAATATTGTCATTTTGAGAGGTAAATGATACAGCAAAACAACAACGCTCATACAAGTAAATATAGGGGTAATTCTTCATTACTTTGGATGTGCCAATTGATGCTTAGATATGACATTAAAATAAGTAGAAACAAAAGAAAAAAATAGGCAGACTGTATTTCACAAAAAATTTAAAAACTTTTTCATCAAAGGACCCTCTCCAGAAAGTGAAAAGGGAGAAAATACTTTCTAATCACATATCTCAGAAGGGCCAAATATCCAGAATGTATATTCTAAAAATCCCTTACCATTTAACATAGACAAATAACCTAATATAAAATGGGCAAAGTATTCAATAGACATTTCTCCAAGGAATACATGAAATTGGATAACAACAACATGAAATGATACTCAACATGCTTAGTCATTAGGGATGTGCAAATCAACACCACAATGTGATATCACTTCACACCTGCTGGGTTAGTTATACTTTTTTGAAAATCTAAAACAACTGTTAGTGAGGATGTGGAGAAATTGGAATCTGTGTACACAGCTGGTAGTTATGTACAATGATGCAACCACTGTCAAAATTATTTATGCAGTTCCTCAATAAGATATACATGGAATTAGCTGATGATTAACAATTATATTTCTTGATATATGACCCACAAAATTGAAGAAAGATATTCAAGTAATTGTATACAAATCTCAAGTGCTCAATAGCTATATGTTGCTTGTGGCTTCAGTAATAGCTTGTGCAGAAATAGAACACTATCTTCATTGCAGAAAGAATTATTAAGAATGCTAATCTGAATCTTAGCTATTCTATTTTTTTCCATTTATAAATGATTTGTTTTTTGCTGCTCTATTAACTTATATGTCTACACTCTAATGTTTAATTTTACTTACTCTAACTTCTAAGGTAGCTACTTTTATCATTTAGTTATTTATTTTAACTATATCAGTATTTTACACAAAGCAAGACCAATAATTATTTCAGGAATATTGGTTTAGATTTGTGACTCTGGAAATTTTATGTAATGTATTCAATTAGTTTTGATATTTTTCATAATGCATATTTTTATTTGCATACATCTTATTTTATGAGGTTTACCCCTTTATTTTCAGGTCATAGATTATCTTCTATCTTTCTCATTATTTTATAGTTTTCTTTTCTTTTGATTAGGGAATCTTGTATGAAACATTTGTATGGTGGGTCCATGAGCTCTTTAAATGCAGATTTTTTTTTCAGGGTGTGGAACTTTAATAGCTGCTTTGTTGAATAACTTGAAATTATTCTAATTTCTTTTGAGAAAGCTGTTAAGATTTTTTTGGCAAAACAAGAGTTACAAGCCTATGAGCACAGTTACCTGTGCTTATCCAAACTGTGTTAAGCTGCAAAATTACTTAAACCTTTACCAAATTAACTCTGTGCAGATGTAACATTTTTTGAGAAAACTGACTTCTTATGAGATCCTTCTACTTCACCTCTTAATCTCCTAATATAATGCAATGTTCTTGCCTTGCTACTCTGCTACCTTTATGCAATGAGGGGATAAACTCATACTGTAAACTGCTAACTTCAAAATTAACAACTCCAAGGAATACCAGCAAGATGGCACCAGAGTAAGGAGCTCCTAGAGTCAACTCCTGCTATGGGGCAGTTAGTAAGCACCCAGAGGTATCTGGAGCTAGCTGAAGCACCTATTTGGGAGCTCCAGGGACCAGAAGACCATCCTGCAACACATTTGAAGGAATGGGAGGAGACTGGCCATCTGCAGAGAAGACTCATAAGTAGAGTGCTCCACACCATGGAGCCCAGTGCCCATCCCCACTGGAGATATAAGCTGCCTTAGGAGTTGTTCGGTGGCTGGAGTTGAAAGCGGCACTTCCCCAAAATGGGGGAGAAAGTGATGGTTTGGCAATCCAGAACGAATACTCTAGTAACCCAGATGCCAAGACACCAACAAAAATTATTATCCACACCAAGACACAGGAAGCTATGACCCAGTTAAAGAAGATAAGCCTCCAGATGACACAAAGGAGTTGAGACAACTAATTGTAGATGTTCAAACAAATCTCCTTAATAAATTCAATGAGATGACTAAAGAGATTAAGGATATTAAAAAGACACTGGATGAGAACAAAGAAGAATTTGAAAGCATACATAGAAAAATAGCAGAGCTTATGGGAATGAAAGGTGCAATAAATGAAAATAAAAAACACTGGAATCATATAATAGCAGATTTGTGGAGTCAGAAGAAAGGATTGGTGACCTTGAAGAAATGGCCTCTGAAAGTGAACATAAAAAAGAACAGATGAAGCATGGAAAAAATTAAACAAGGTCTCAGGGAACTAAATGACAGCAAAAAGAGTGCAAATATACATGTCATATGTATCCCAGATGAAGAAGAGAAGGGAAAAGTGGCAGAAGGAATGTTTGAAGAAATAATAGTAGAAAATTTCCCACCCTACTGAATGCAATAGATATCCATGTCCCAGAAGCACAACACACTCTCATCCAAAAAAATCCAAATAGACCAACTCTGAGACACATACTCATCATAATGCTGCATGCCAAAGACAAAGAAAATTCTGAGAAGAGCAAGAGAAAAGCAATGTATAACATATAAGGAATACCTAATAAGATTAAATGCTGATTTCTCACCAGAAACCATGGAGGAAAGATATATTTAAGATATTACAAGAGAAAAACTTCCAGCCAAGAATCTTATATCCAGCAAAACTGTCTTTCAAAAATGAGGGCGAGATTAGAATATTCCCAGATAAACAGAAACTGAGAGAATTTCTAAGCAAGAGGCCAGAATTTTAGGAAATACTAAAGGGTGTGCTAGAACCTGTAAAGAAAAATGGGAGAGAGAAGCCTGGAAGAAAGTTCAGAAATAAAGATTATATCAATAATAGTAACTAAAAGTGTCAAAAGAGTGGTGAAAATAAAATATGACAGATATATAAAATAGTCAGGAATAAACATAACCAACAATATAAAGCCCTTGTATTCAGAAAACTGCAACTCAATGTTAAAAGAAATAAAAAATAGCCTAAATAACTGGAAGAACATTTCATGCTCATGGACTGGAAGAATAAATATGAAGATGGCAATTCTACTCAAATTGATAAACAGATTCAATGCAATCCCAATAAAAAAAATCCACGTGCATTAAAAAAAAGTTGAAAACAAGATGATCACATTTATTTGGAAGGGTAAGGGGTCCTGAATAGCCAGAAACATCATAAAAAGGAAAAAGCAAACCCTCATCTCCAGACTTTAAATCGTATTACCTAGCTATAGTGTAAAAACACAATGGTACTGGCATAAAGACAGACCTATAAACCAATGGAACCAATTTATGGCTCAGAAACAGACCCTCACATGTATGGTCAAGTGATTTTTGACTAGCCTGTCAAACCCACACAGCTTGGCAGAACAGTCAATTCAATAAATGGTGCTGAAAGAATTGTGTATCCATAGCCGAAAGAAGGAAAAAGACACCTATCTCACACCTTATCCAAAAAGTAACTCAAAATGGATCAAAAACCCAAATATAAAAGAGCCATAAAACTTCTAGAGGAAACTGTAGGAAAATATCTTCAAAACCCGGTGGTAGGTAGTGGAATCTTAAAGGAGATAAGAGGAGGACTGAGATGGACTACTGATGTTTAATGTATGTAGAAGCTTTAATTAGCTTTACTGTAGAAGTGTGGAAAGCTGTAGAGTGGATAACACAGTGAGTAACAACTAGCTTATAAATGGGGAAGTGGCTGAAAATGGTAGTCTAGGTATGTAAAAGACAACTGACAGAATGTGAGCGAATAATCTAGGAACTGAATAGCACAGTATACCAAGAGGTGGGTGAGAATTGTGGTTGATGGTACAGATGCAAGCATGTCCTTTGTAAGCTAGAGCAAATGTACATCACTACTGCACAGTGTTGGGAATGAAAAGAATGGGAAAAATAGAGCTGGAGTGACCTATGGACTGTGGTTAGCAGTAATATAAAATTCTTACATCTATGCAAAAGAAGTACTGTGTTGAAAATGAGGCAGCATGGAAAATGTGAGCCAAATGTACATTATGGACATAGTAACCTCAGGTATTATCTTATCTGTAGCAAATGTGTGTTGATGGAGAGGTGCTGTTTGGGAATTCTGCACATGGGCATGATTGTTTTATAACTTTAAAACTTCTGTCATAAAAAATATATTTAAAAAATAATAACAGGGTGGGTTGTGGGAAAAACAAACTAAATGTAAGATAAGGCCTATGATTTGTAGTAAGATTTTGACAATATTCTTTCATAATTTGTAACAAACATCTCACAACAATCCAAGGTGTTGGTGGTGGGTTGATGTATGGGACCCCATATAACGTTATGCATATTTGCTTTGTAAGTTCACAACTTTTACTATACACTTAATTGCTCATGTATGTTCATATATAAATGATATAAAGATAATAATAGGATTGGTTGGGGTAAAAATACTTTGGTTAGTAGTAATATTTTGACAATGCTCTTTAATCATTAATTAAAAGGTTTAACAACAATGCAAGTTATTGGTGGTAGGGTGTGTTAGGAGAGTCCTGTATGATGTTACATACGTTTGTTTTCTAAGTACTCAACTATTATTATACACTTATTGTTTATGTATGTTTATGCATGCGTGATATACTTCAATAAATTGATTTAAAAAATTAACTCCCTACATGCTCTTATGATCAAACCCAATGTCATTCTATTTGTTAATGCTTCTTGTACTGAAAATTTAAATGGTACATTCCAAAAAGACTATGTAGTTACCACATACTGATAGAATTAGGTAGCCTTCTTCAATTTTTTCTGCCAAAGAGGATGAACTCTATTCTCTTACCCATTCTTGCTTTCTATCTGAAAGAGAATTCATTTATACTGATAGCATATATGCTTTTGTTATAACTTATTATTTCAGCATGCTATGGAAACAGGGATTTTCACTTCTTCTGGTATGCCAGTTGAAAATTATGAACAAGTAAATTACCTCTTGTCTGCCATTTTACTCCCATCTATGCTTGCCATCATTAAGATAGAGGTTCACCCAGAAATGATAGAGTCTGAAATTTTATAAAATGCTCTTTCACATTTTCATGTGAAAGCAACCACAAATAAAAGAACTGTAATTATAAATTTAAATTAAATCTAAGTTAATTGAAGAACCTGGCCTTCTCTGGCCCAAAATTTTACTTTTGGCCCTCATGTTTACTCATAGCATTCCTTTCGGGAAACAAACCCAACCCGTATGAAATTGTTACAAGCAGACTTGTCTCTGGGAATAAAATTGAGAACTGATCACTTATTGTCACACCATGATATGACCCAATTTGCAACTCCTTAAATGCATTATACCAAAGGTTTTCTTCAACAAGTAAAAGACATTTTTCCTGTCCCAAATGACAGACATACACCACTAATCATAATCTGACACCAGGATAATTGGTCTACTGGAAATGACACAGATAAAAGACAGCCCAAGGGGGAGGCAGCAAGATGGCATCAGTTTAAGTGGACACTCACTATCTCTCCCACACAAAATCGCTGAGTGCAGGCAAGATCCTGCGCAAGTGAGCTGTTCTGGGAAACAAAGAACAGGAGCTTAAGAGCATTTATCTGGAGGAAGCTGGACAAAGATAAATGGCTCAAGGTAAAACAAAGATTTCTCACCCCTGTGGCAGGAAATGAGGGATGATTAAGCTCCACCCTCAAGGCAAAAAAACCCTGGAAGTCCCAATTCCCACCAACCACCAGCAGGAGGGAGTGTTCTCCAAGAGTGGGAGGATTATGATGAAAGGTGGGAGGGGTTTCTTTTCTGTGGGCTTGGTTGCCTGGACCCCCTTTGAGCTTTGGGGAGCATACCAGCCAGCTAAAGACTACACAAAGAAGAAAGGAGAGGCAAATCTACTGAGGCTGCCTGATTTACTTAACCACCCTGGGATAGAGAAAATTGGCCTGAGAGAGAGCAGAGTAAGCCAATCGACTAGCTCTGTGGTGAAAAGGATCAAAATTTCAACTCCCCTAAGGGAGGCAGGCAGTAGGAAGTGCTTAATAAGCTTCCAAGAGATTATTTAGGGTAACCTGGGAGGAAGGGGGGTCTGGAAGAGGATTGAGAGTAATTTTCCTGTCAAGTTTGGCCATCAGGATTCCCTTTAAATTTCAGAAAGGAACCCAATCTGACAAGGAGAGGTGAGGGGGTATCTGTTCACACAGACTGTTGCATACTGCCACCCTGGGAGAGAAAGCAAAAAGAAGAGAAAAGGGGCAGGAACAGACAGGCTCCTAATCAACAGTTATCTACCCAATGGCAAAGAGTAAAAAACTAAGGAAAAGAGACTGGATAACTTTCTGAAGAGCTAAATGACCCAATGAGAAAATTTAGCTCAATGTAAGACTTTCACCTTGAATACACAAAGTCCCTAGTTTAATAGCAGGCTCCTCTTACAGTAATTTTCCATCAGGATATCAAATATCCAGCTGTTACTTTGGGACAGGGAAAACATAGACCTTAATTTATTAGCTTTTCTTGGATCTCTTATTTTTTTCTAAAAAGGGTACATTTTCAAAATTTAACTTAGTTTGCTTGCTTAAACTTACTTTAAAACCTGAAGAAAGGGCAGGTAGCAGTGTAATTGGTTGGTGAACACTAGCAGCATGAGAAGCTCCTCAGGGGACTGAGATGGAAGGCTATTTTACCTTAGTTTTTGTTTGACTGCTTGCTTGTTTTTGTTCATTTTCTTTTCCTTTCCTCTTCTCCTTCCCTCCTTTAAAAAAAAAAAAAGTAGGTGCTGCTGCTTTTTCCTTGTTTGCTGTGTTAACTCTTCCTTGGTTTCCCCTTTTATGGGTTACCCATTTTGTCTACCAAAACTATCTCTTTTCTGTCCCTCATCTTTCTATCTTCTATTTTCTGTTCTTCTTACATTCCAACTCTCTTTTTTCAGTCCTCAATCTTCCTGGTTTTTTTTTTTTCTATCTCATCTGTTTTTCCTTTTATTAACATTTATTTACCTTTTTATCTTTTTTCTCTTCCCCTCTCTTCTCATCATTCTGGCTTTTAATATATCCTATATATTTTTCTCTATTTGATTTCCCATTTCATTGTTGGAATACATTTTTTATTCCTATTACTCTACACTGCTTACATGAGTTAAATATAAATTTTCTTAAGTCTTATATGGTTCCTCTTCTAACTTTTACTATTATTATTACTATTGTCCTTTCTCTTTTCTTACCTCCTTTGCTTTCTCTGGCCCTAATCTTTTCTTTTAAGGGAACATAGATTTCAGCAAGGAAATAGAATAAGAAGAAAAAAGTACCAAAAAGAAAAGTTAACACATACACAAAAACAGCAACTAAATAAAATCTGATAGTGAGAGAAACTAATCAACTGAAAAAACCTACCAATATAAAAAGACGATGGGACGGCAATAAAACAGTACAAATCACACTAAGAAACAGGAAGTCATGGCCCAGTCCAATGAAGAAACTAAAAACCAGGAAGAGATGCAGAACAGTGAACAACTAATTGGCACTGTCCAAAAAAAATATCATTGACTAACTTAATGAAGTGAAGGAAGAGATTAAGGATATTCAGAAGACACTGGGAAAACATACTGAAGAAATTGAAACATAAGTAAAATGATAACAGACATGAAGGTGGTGAATGGCACAATCCAAGAAATCAAAAGTACAAAGGAAGCATATAACAGCATATTTGAACAGGCAGAGGAAAGAATTAGTGATGTGGAAGACAGTACATCTGAAATCAAAAAGAAGAGATAGATAAAAAGAAAAAGTCCTGCAGGGACTTAGGGATTTGAACAACAACACAAAATCCACAAACATAGGCATTATAAGCATCGCAGGGAGAAGAGAGAGAAAAAGGGGACAGAAGGAGTGTTGGGAGAAATATGGCTGAAAACTTCCCAACCCTTTTGAGGGAGATGGATGTACATGACCAGGAAGTGCAGCACACAACAAAGTGTATAAATCCCAACATGTCTATTCCAAGACATATACTTGTAAAACTGTACAATGGTCAAGAAAAGAAAATACTGAAAGCAGCAAGAGAAAAGAGGACCATTGTATCCAAGGGAAGCCCAATAAGATTAAGTGCTATTTCTCATCTGAAACAATGGAGGCAAGAAGGCAGTGGCAGGACATATTTAAGGTACTAAATGAAAAAATTTCCAGCCAAGAATTCTCTATCCACCAATGTTGGCATTTAAAAATTGAAAGTTCAAAATATTCAAAGATAAACAGAAATTAAGAGAGTATGCCCTTCAAGAAACACTAAAAGGATCTCTGCATATTGAAAGGAAAAAACAGGAGAGAGTTGGAGGTGAGTGTAATAACAAGGAAAAAGAAATAATATATGACATACATAAACCAAAGAAAATATGGTGAATGGAAGTAATTCCTTGAGAGTGATAATACTGAATGTTAATGGATAAAAATAACCAGTCAGGAGACACAGGTTGGCAGAATGGATAAGGAAATATGATCCACCCTTATGCTGTCCACAAGAAACCCACCTTAGACCCAGGAACTCAAGGAAGTTGAAAATGAATGACCATTAAACAATCTTACAAGGAAACAATAACTTAAAAATGGTGGGAGTAGCTATATTTATATAATACAAAATAGACTTTAAATGCAAAACTAACTATTGTAAGAGACAAAAATGGATGCAGTATAATAATAAAAGGGGATATCTTTCAAGAGGAAAGAACAATCACAAACATTTATGCACCTAACCAGACCACCTCAAAATACATGAGGTAAATACTGGAAAAACTAAGTGGAGAAATAGATGCCTCTACAATTATAGTGGGGTAATTTAATATACCATTACCCATTAGACAGAACATCTTCAGAGAAAATCAGTAAAGAAGCAAAGACTTTGAATGATATATTAGAGGACCTGGACATAATATACATATACAGAACACTACATCCAAATACAGCAGGATATACATTCTTCTCAAATGCATATGGATCATTCTCTAAGATAGACCAAATGCTAGGCCACAGAAAAATTCTCAAGGAATTCAGAAAGACTGAAAAATATACAAAGTAATTTCTATGAAAACAGTGGAATGAAGCTGGAAATCAGAAAGATCCAGAGAACCAGATTAGAAACAAAGATGGAAGTTAAACAATACGCTTTTAAACAAACAGTGGGTCAAGGAGGAAATTTCAAAAGAAATCAGTACCTAACTTGAAATAAATGAAAATTACAAGACAACACATCAAAATCTTTGGGATGCAGCAAAAGCTGTAATGAGAAGAAAATTGAAAGTCATAAATGCATATATCAAATAAGAAGAGCTAAAATCAAAGACCTAACAGCACACCTGGGGGAATTAGAAAAATATAAACAAACTAACCCCAAATGAAGTAGAAAGAAGGAAATAACAATGACTACAACAGAAATGAATGAAAAAGAAAGTAAGAAAGCACAAGAAAAAATAAAACCATAAGCTGGTTCTTTGAGAAGATCAATAAAATTGACAACCCTTTACCTAGACTACCAAAGAAAAAGAGAGAGAAGATGCAAACACACAAAAGAAGAAGAAAGGAAGGGCATATCACCAGTGATCCCACAGAAATAGAGTATCATAAGAAGATACTGTGAAAATTTATATGCCAACAAGAGGAATAATTTAGAGGAAATGGATGATTTTTTACAAACACACAAGCAGCTTACTTTGACGAAAGAATTAACAGAACTATCACAAGTAAATGCGGCGGCTTGCTCAGTCGGTGGCGGTGGGGTTGCTCTGCCCCACGTTGGGCGCCAACTGCGACAGCTTGCTCGGTCGGTAGAGGTGGGGTCTGGCTGCGGACGAGGGGTCGGTCCAGCTCTGGACGAGGGGTCGGTCCTGCTCGGGACGAGGGGTCGGTCCGGCAGCTAACGAGGGATCGGTCTCACAGGGGTTGCACGGTTCGGCTGACGGGGTCGCCTGGCGAAGCCGGCGACGAAGGGGTCGCCCGGAGAAGCCGGCGACGAAGGGGTCGCCCGGAGAAGCAGGCGATGAACTGGGGACAAGGGAGGCCAGGCCCTTGTTGGGGGCTCTCAGGACTGGAGGGCGCACGGCAGAAGAACTACCGCGGAGACAAGGTAAACACGCAAGTCCAACTTTATTGAGGGAGAGGCAACAGTTTTATAGGGGCTGGGGAAGGCTGATTGGTTGAAGCCACGCCCTGTTCTGATTGGTTGCCGGTGAAAGGTCAGTGGGCGGTACTGGATGGGGGAGGGGTGGTGGTTAGGGATTGGCTGTCGCTGTTGCTGGGGGAAGGGGCAGGGTTTAGGGATTGGTGGCTGCTGTTGCTGGGGTGGAGGGCAGAATTGAGTTTCCCGCCCACGCCTGGCTGTTGCTGCTGTCGGGGGAGGGGAAAAGGGCAGACTGGATTTTTCCGCCCACGCCTGGCTGTTGCTGCTGTCGGGGGAGGGGAAAAGGGCAGACTGAAATTTTCCGCCCTGCGCCTGCGCAGGGAGAAAGAAGAAGAAGGGTGCCACCCTACAGGCATCGTGTGGCGCCATCTGGGAGGAGGGGCGGCCGCGGAAGCATGGCTGCCGAGAAGGGGAGACCCAAGGGCACTCTGCGCCCATGCCGAGCTCCCTTCAGGGGTGGCGGTGAGTCCGACCAGCCACCCTATTATGGGGGCAGCGGCTCGGCCTGCCGCGGCTGCTCCCTGGCCGGGCCAGCAAACCACACTTCAGCCCGAGGGGTGACCGCATTTCCCCCTTCTTTTCAAATAAGGACCAGGATGGCAGCAGCAACAAGTAGCTGAGGCCCAAGAGGCAGTAAGCAATGAGGGAAGCGGGGCTGAAGAGGGAAGTGAGTATGACGGGGATATAAAAGTACAATTTGGGGGGCGGTATCTTGCCGTTGCAAGCAAGGGTGGCCAATGTCCAATTCTCATTGATCTCGGTGGCTATAAGGTCTATCTGTTGTTAAAAGTCCCGAATGACAGTGCGTTACAGGTAGTTGATCTCTTCTTGGCGGCAAAGAGTGGTAGAGGCAGACTGTGTGATGGTCTGGAGGATCGCAGCAGTGAGGACAAGTCGTGTCAGGGCACCAGCGACGGTGGTGGCGGCAGCGTCGGGAGTGGTGGAGACGTAGGCGAGGGCAACAAGAAGGCCAAAGTCTAGAGAGCGCGGCGATGGGAGCCGAGGTGCGTGGTGAGACGAGGGGTTGGAGCCGGTGGGGCTCCGACGGTGGTCGTGGGCCAAGAGAAGGCCCCGATGAGGGGAGGGCGGGACGACGAGCAGTGGAGCAAGGCAAAGGGGAGCAAGCATGGAGGGGAGGAGGCAGAGGTGAAGGCAGGGGTGGAGGTGCTCAGGCACGCGCTCCTGAGAGTCTTATTGGCGCCTCTTAATCATAGCGGGTCGGTATAAGCCCCCGACATGGAAGGAGAAAGCCATCCAGCAATTCTCCCAGACCGCCGTGGATCGTATGAGGTCACCAAGGTTCAGGAGCAGCAATGTAGAGTGAAAAGATAGGGGTGAGAAGAGAGGAGAGCATAGGGCTATGGTAGGGTTACTTCAGACGTGCAAGCGCGTGCTCCCGAGAAATCCAAGGCTCCTCTTAATCATAGCGGGTCGGTATAAGCCCCCGACATGGAAGGAGAAAGCCATCCAGCGATTCTCCCAGACCGCCGTGGATCATATGAGGTAGCCAAGGCTCAGGTAGCAGCAATGTTGCACGAGAGAAGTCCCAAGGTGAGAAGAGAGGAGGGCGTAGGGCTGTGGTAGGATTACTTCAGACGTGCAAGCACGCGCTCCCGAGAAATCCAAGGCTCCTCTTAATCATAGCGGGTTGGTATAAGCCCCCGACATGGAAGGAGAAAGCCATCCAGCGATTCTCCCAGACTGCCGTGGATCATATGAGGTAGCCAAGGCTCAGGTAGCAGCAATGTTGCACGAGAGAAGTCCCAAGGTGAGAAGAGAGGAGGGGGGGGCCGCCAGGTTATGGAGTGAGGCTGTGGTGGACTTGCCTTGCCCCACGTTGTGCTGTGGTGGGGTTGCTTTGCCCCACGTTGTGCTGTGGTGGGGTTGCTTTGCCCCACGTTGGGCGCCAACTGCGGCGGCTTGCTCAGTCGGTGGCGGTGGGATTGCTCTGCCCCACGTTGGGCGCCAACTGCGACGGTTTGCTCGGTCGGTAGAGGTGGGGTCTGGCTGCGGACGAGGGGTCGGTCCAGCTCTGGACGAGGGGTCGGTCCCGCTTGGGACGAGGGGTCGGTCCTGCTTGGGACGAGGGGTCGATCTGGCAGCAGACGAGGGATCGGTCTCACAAGGGGTTGCTCGGTTCGGCTGACGGGGTCGCCCGGCGAAGCTGGCGACGAAGGGGTCGCCCGGAGAAGCAGGCGACGAAGGGGTCGCCCGGAGAAGCAGGCGATGAACTGGGGACAAGGGAGGCCAGGCCCTTGTTGGGGGCTCTCAGGACTGGAGGGCGCACGGCAGAAAAACTACCGCGGAGACAAGGTAAACACGCAAGTCCACTTTACTGAGGGAGAGGCAACAGTTTTATAGGGGCTGGGGAAGGCTGATTGGTCGAAGCCACGCCCTGTTCTGATTGGTTGCCGGTGAAAGGTCAGTGGGCGGTACTGGACGGGGGAGGGGTGGTGGTTAGGGATTGGCTGTCGCTGTTGCTGGGGGAAGGGGCAGGGTTTAGGGATTGGTGGCTGCTGTTGCTGGGGTGGAGGGCAGACTTGAGTTTCCCGCCCACGCCTGGCTGTTGCTGCTGTCGGGGGAGGGGAAAAGGGCAGACTGGAATTTTCCGCCCTGCGCCTGCGCAGGGAGAAAGAAGAAGGGTGCCGCCCCACAGGCATCGTGTGGCGCCATCCGGGAGGAGGGGCGGCCACGGAAGCACGGCTGCCGAGAAGGGGAGACCCGAGGGCACTCTGCGCCCATGCCGAGCTTCCTTCAGGGGTGGCGGTGAGTCCTACCAGCCACCCTATTATGGGGGCAGCGGCTTGGCCTACCGCGGCCGCTCCCCTGCCAGGCCAGCAAACCACGCTTCAGCCCGAGGGGTGACCGCAAGTAAAGATATAGAATCAGTTATCAAAAGTCTCCCAAATAAGAAGAGCCCAGGACCAGACAGCTTCACAGGTGAATTCTAACAAACATTCCAGAAAGAAGGAACACAAATCCCACTTTAACTCTTCCAAAAAATAGAAGTAGAAAGAACATTGCCTAATTCATTCTATGATGCCAATATTACCCTAACCAAAGCCAAATATGCTACCTGAGAGAAAAATTACAGATCATTCTCTCTAATGAATCTATATGCTAAAATTATCAATAAAATACTTGCTAATTATATTCAACAAAAAATGAATTATACACCATGACCGAGTTTCATCCTGGGTATGCAACGGTGGTTCAACATAAGAAAATCACGGTAACACACCATATAAATAGATCAAAAGAAAAAAATCACATAATTATCTCTATAGGTGCAGAAACAGCATTTGACAAAATACAGCACCCTTTCCTGATTTAAAAAAAAAAACCCACTAATATAGGAAGAGAAGGAAATTTTCTGAACACGATAAAGGGTATAGATGGAAAAAAACCACAGCTAACATTATATACAATGGTGAAATCCTAAAGGCTTTCCCTCTAGTATCTGGAACAAGACAAGGATGCCCACTATCATTACTCCTATTTAACATTGTTTTAGAAGTACTTTCTCAAGCACTTAAGATAGAAAAAGATATAAAAGGCATTCAAATTGGAAAGTAAGAAGTCAAAATTTCCCTATTTGCAGACAACATGATCCTATACAAAGAAAGTTCTGAGAAATCTACAACAAAGCTTCTAGAACTTATAAATGAGTTCAGTAAAGTCACAAGTTAAAAGATCAATGCACAAAAATCAGTAGCATTTCTGTATACCAATAATGAGCAATCTGAGGTGGATTCAAGAAAAAAAAATACCACTTACAATAGTAACTAAAAGAATAAAATACATAGGAATAAATTTAACTGAAGATATAAATGATGTATACACAGAAAACTACATAACACTGTTAAGGAAATCAAAGATGACTTAAATAAATGGAAGAATATTCCATGTTCTTGGATAGGAAGACTAAACATCATTAAAATGTCTATCCTACCCAAACTAATCTATAGATTTAATGCAATAAAAATGAAGACAGCAATTTTTACTGCATTGCAAAAACTAAATTTATTGTGAAATTTATCTGGACAGGCAAGAGGCCCTGAATAGCCAAAGACTTATTTTAAAAGAAAAAAAAATGAAATCAGACTTTAAAACACATTAGAAAGCTAAAGTGTTCAAGATGGCATGATACTGTCACAAGGATAGACACACTGACCAATTGAACTGAATCCAGAGTTTTGATATAGTTCCTCACATACACAGTCATCTGATATTTGACAAGTCCATCAAGCTCATTCAATGGGGAGAGAATGGTCTCCTAAAAAAAAATGGTGCTTGGAGAACTGGAAATCCATATCAAAAAGAATGAGAGAGGAATATCACCTCACACCTTATACAAGAATAAACTCAAGATGGTTCTAAGATCTAAATATAAGAGCCAAGACATAAAGACTTGGAAGATAATGTAGGAAACCATCTATGGGACCTTGTAATAGGAAATGGTTTCATGAACTTCACGCCCAAAACACAAGCAGTGAAAGAAAAAAGATATAAATGGGATCACCTCAAAATTAAAAACATTTGCACCTCAAAGGAGGTTATCAAGAAAGTAAAAAAGCAGCTTACCAAATGGGAGAAAATATTTGGAAAGCATATAAGTGATAGGAGCCTAATATCCAGCATATATAAAGAAATCCTACACTGCAAAAATAAAAATACCAACAACCCATTCAAAAAATTGACAAGTGACTTGAAAAGATACTCTCTGAAAAAGAAATATTGGGTGAAGAGCACATTGAAGATACTAAAGGTCACAAGCTACTAGTGAAATATAAATAAAAAATACAATGAGATACCACTTTATACCCATTAAACTGATGAATATAAAAAATCAGAGGACTGAAAGTGTTAGAGAGGATGTGGAGGAATGGGAACCCTCGTCCACTGCTGGTGGGAATGTATAATGGTTTAGTGATTGTGGAGGAGAGTTTGGCAGTTCCTCAAAAAACTATAGAACTACCATATGATCCAGAAATTCCATTACTGTTTATGTTCCCAGAAGAATTGAAAGCAAGAACATGAACAGATATATGCACACCATAGTTTACACTGGCCTTAAACACTACTTCCAATAGTTGGAATAAACCCAAATGCTCATCAACAAATGAATGGATAAAGAAACTGTGGTACATACATTCAATGAACTATTACTCCCCTGTAAGAGGGACTAGAGTGTTAACACACAGGATAACTTGGATGAATCTTGAGGACCTTATGTTGAGTGAAGCAAGTCAGGCATTGAAGGAAAAACATGACATGACCTCTCTGATAGGAATTAAGCAAACTGAGTGAATTCAGAGAGCTGGAGTCCAGAAGATAGGTTTACAGGAAATAGGGAGAAGGTTCTGAACCAAGGCCCACATGCATGAAATCTATGATAAGGTAGAAGTGAATAGTTTTGCAGTGAAGGGATATGACAAGAGTGTAGAGATACTATTGGGTTGGGTGGTGCAAACTTGACAAAGTTCTAGGGTGGGGAAAATGGGTTAGACAATTAATTGAACTGGTCGAGGGTTGTGGGAGGGAGAAGGTGAACACAAGGGATTGGTGGGTATGTGCTTCAAATTACAATGTTGAGAAAACTTTTGGCAAGGGCTACTGGTATAGAGTGTTGGATGGAGGGGCATTTGGGACAGGGTGCATATGGGGCAGTCTTCTGAATATGCATGTTATCATTTTGTCATAGTGTGTTATCAGTGGGAGGAGACACATGGAAGGCATTGGACTCACATACTAGGGAGGCCTGGTATGTTCTCAGAGGGGAGGTTGTCTTTTGAGAGCATGGGTGATTTCTAATAGGGGAGGACAGAGTAGTGTGTCAAACCCCAGCTTTACCTCAAGTATCTACGAATCTCAACCTTCAAGTAATGAACCTGGTGGTTGATGTTGGGCCCTCATGGGAGAGGGAGGGAGGAATAGCACAGATGCAAGAGAGGGTAGTTAGGGGGCAGTAGAAATGTTCTGCATGATCTTGCAATGATGGATACAGGCCATGTTAAATTTCATCAAAAATTTATAATAGTGTAAGTCTAAGTTATAAACCATAATGTAAAATACTGAGCATGGTTAGTAGATATGTTTTAATAATTGTACATCAGTTGCAACAAATGTATGATGCAAATGTAAAAAGTTCAGTAATAGGGAAGGGGAAAAGGAAGAATGTTGGGTATATGGGAGTCACCTATATACTGTATGTGACTTTACTATGACTTAAAACTTCTTTTAAGAAATAATGATAAAAAAGACAATGAAGAAGAAATGGAAGAAACTGCCCCTGTACATACAGGACAACATTTATTTTAGGGATGAAAAAAACATCAAAAATATTTCAAATATTTTTCATTTTCTTTTCTTTTTTTTTTTTTTTAAAGATTTATTTATTTATTTAATTTCCCCCCTCCCCTGGTTGTCTGTTCTTGGTGTCTATTTGCTGCGTCTTGTTCCTTTGTCCGCTTCTGTTGTCGTCAGCGGCACGGGAAGTGTGGGCGGCGCCATTCCTGGGCAGGCTGCACTTTCTTTTCACGCTGGGCAGCTTTCCTCACGGGCGCACTCCTTGCGCGTGGGCCTCCCGCACGCGGGGGACACCCTTGCGTGGCACGGCACTCCTTGCGCGCATCAGCACTGCGCATGGCCAGGTCCACACGGGTCAAGGAGGGCCGGGGTTTGAACCGCGGACCTCCCATATGGTAGACGGACGCCCTAACCACTGGGCCAAAGTCCGTTTCCCTCATTTTCTTAAACCTGCAATTTTTTCTTTTTTACTTTTAGTTTTTCTAAATTATGTATTTTATGTTCTGTGTTTAAACCTATCATTACTATCTCATTTTCCCATTAATTGAATTTGCAGTATTCATGGCTTCATTTTTGAAGAAGTTTTGGATCACAGAATGGTTTACAAAAGTGGCAAGGGAGGACCAGCGGCATGGGGTGTCAGTGATGGGAAAATACATGGGAGGAAGTTCACCTGGGTATACCCGCAATGTATATAAATATGTTCAAATGCCACCAAGGGTAGAAATTCACAGAACTCAAAGAATACAGAATTCCCATTCTCAGGAGTCCTGCCACATTCTCTAATGGAACAGTAACAATTCCCCAGGTACAGGGGCAATGACTAAAGGAGGATAGTCCCATTGATGGGCCCTTAATATTGATGACTATGCTTATGAGCCTTTTGTTCTTGAAATTGCAACTTAGCCTAATGCTGTAGGGTGCTCAAGAGTTACCACCTGAGAACCACCATTTTGTTCAAATGTGGTCACTCTGTAAGCCAAACTTAGCATACGAAAACATTACATTCCTCCCAACATGTGGCATGACTCCTGGGGATGAGCCTTCCTGGCATTGAGGGATTACTACCAAGCACCAGCTAGTGATGCAACTGGAAAAAGACCTTGAATGAAAAGGGTATATGGTAAAGACAAATGAGTACATATGACTATGAGACTTTAAATGTGTTGGGAGGTCACCAGAGAAGCAATGCTTATGCACATCTCAGCAGGATATCATAAACAGCCAAAGTAGATACTATCCCAAATAGTGGGACTCCTGAGGGCTTTGAGAATACTACATCCTATGGTTATGGCAGATAGCTACAGATTTTGGTGCCTTGCCAGTGGGCCCTATTTTAGAATTTGTGCACCTGAGTGTGACAGAACTGGACTCAGATGTGACTTCTCTACACGTACCTCTTCTGTCCCATTTATTGAACCTACAGTTGGCAGCAGAGTTGGTAAATGTATGTCCAAGAAACTTTAATCTCTTGGCTGTCCATTTGCCAGGTGGTCC
The DNA here is from genome assembly GCF_030445035.2 of Dasypus novemcinctus. Lineage (NCBI taxonomy): Eukaryota > Metazoa > Chordata > Mammalia > Cingulata > Dasypodidae > Dasypus > Dasypus novemcinctus. The sequence goes on along the minus strand of NC_080702.1, from coordinate 9,939,053 downwards.
CTGAGCCACAGCAGAATTGCAACACCTAATCTCCAGTTCATTGGATTCATCAAGGATAACTAACAAGGAGGTAAGGTTGGACAACATCTACACCAAGGAATAGAGTCTACAACAGCAACCAAGAGAGTCCCATCCATCAGTCATATGGGAGCAAAAACCCCTCTCAATTAGAGGTGGATTGGGCATCACTATCCCAGAATCCTCAGGATTGGGGAATAAAATATGGATTAGTGTGGTCTTACTGGTGTTCTACTATAGATTTATTGTGATTCTAGCAATGGAAGAAATTATATCATCGATATGGATAAGTGGCCACTGGAGATGCTGAATGCAGGGAGAGAGTAAAAGAGGTGTAAAATTGGGGCACTTTCAGTACTTGGAATTGTCCTGTATGACACTGCAAGTCAGACACAGCCCATTATATATCCTGCCATAACCTACAGAGCAGAGTGGGAGAGAGTGTAAACTATAATGTAAACTATAATCCATGCTATGTGTTAATAATCCAAAGTGTGTTCCTCATGTGCAATGAATATACCACACTAATGAAAGAAATTGTTAATGTGGGGAAAAGGGGCACATGTGGGGAGGGTGGTATATGGGAATCCCTTATATAATTTTTATGCCACATTTCATGTAATCTAAGTATCTTTTAAAAATAAATAAAAATTCATTTAAAAAACAACTCAGACAATCAGTGGGTCAAGGAGGAAATTCAAAAGAAATCAATAACTATCAGAAACAAATGACAATGACAACAAAAAAAATATCAAAACTTATGTGCTGCAAAAAAAGCAGTGCTGAGAGGGAAATTCATACCCATAAATGCCTATATTGGAAAAGAAGAAAGAGCTAAAATCAAACACCTGTCAGCAACCTGGAGGACTTAGAAAAAGAACAACAAAATAACCACAAAGCAAGCAGAAAGAAGGAAATAACAAAGATTAGAGCAGAGCTAAATAAAATTGAAACTAAGAGTGCACTAGAAAACATAAACAAAGCCAAAGCCAATTTCTTGAGAAGATTAATAAAATTGATAAAACCTCAGACTAACAAAGGAAAAAAAGAAGATGCAAACACATAAAATAAGAAGTGAGGAAGATGCTATCACTACTGACCCCACAGAAATAAAGAGTATCATAAGAGGATTATTTGAAAAATTGTATGCCAACAAGACGGGTAATTTAGTGGAAATGGACAAATTCTTAGAGACACACAAGCAGACTTCATTGATGAAAGAATATGAATCCAACAGATCAATCACAAGTAATGAAACAGATTTAGACATCAAAATTTCCCAACTAAGAAGAGTCTAGGACAAGACAAGCTTCACAGGTAAATTATACTAAACATTCTGGAAAAAATGACACAATTCCTGCTTAAATTCTTCCAAAATAAAGATGTTGAGGAACTTTGCCTAAGTCATTCTATGATGCCAACATCACCATAATACCAAAGCCAAAGATGAAAGAGAAAGGAAAATTATAGACCAAACTCTAATGAACCTAGATGCTAAAATTCTCAATAAAATACTTGGTAATCATTTTTGACAACACATTAAATGAATTATTCACCATGACCAAGCGAGTTTCAAGACTGGTGAGCCAGGATGGTCCAACATAAGAAAATCTATGTAATATACCACATAAACAGAGCTGCAAAAATGCAGAAAAAGCATTTGAAAAAATACAGCACACATTTCTGATAAAAACACTGTAAAAGATATGAATAGAAGGAAACTTCTTCAAAATGATAAAGGGTGTATTTGAAAAACTAACAAGGAACATAGTTTTCAATGGTGAAATCCTAAAAGCTTTCCCTCTAATATCTGAAACAAGACAAGGATGCCCACTTTCACCACTCTTATTTAACATTCTGTTAGAAATATTTGGTTGAGCACTTAGAAAAGAAAAAGATTTTTTTTAAAAACACCCAAATTGTAAAGGAAGAAGTAAAAATTTCACTAATTGCAGATGACATGATCCTAAATATAGGAAGCCCTAAGAAATCTACAATAAAGCTCTTAGAACTTATAAATGTGATCAGTAAAGACACAGGTTATAAGATCAAATGCACAAAAATCAGTAGTATATCTGTAACCCACTAATGAACTATCTGAGGAGGAAATCAATAAGATCCCATTTACAATAGCAATGAAAAGTATCAATTACTTAAGAATAAATTTAATTAAAGATGTAAATGAACTGTACACAGAAAAGTACAACACTGTTCAAGGAAATCAAAGGAGAACTAAATAAATGGAAGAATATTCACTGTTTATGGATAGAAAGACTAAACAACATTAAGATGTATATCTTATCCAAACTCATTTGGAGATTTGGTGCAATCCCAATAAAAATTACCACAGCATTTTTACTGAAATAGAAGAGCTAACTATGAAATTTATTTGGAACGGCAAGTGGCCCTGAAGAGGCAAAGATACATTGAAAAAGAAAAATAATATTGAAGGAATCATACCACCTGAATGAAAAACATACTTCAAAGCTACAGTGGTCAAAACTGCATGGTACTGTTACAAGGGTAGACATGATGACAAATGGAACCTGAGCGTCCTGATATAGATCCTCACATATACAAATGATATTTGACAAGGCCACCAAGCCCATTCAACTGGAGAGAATGGCCTCTTCAATAAATGGTGCTTGGAGAACTGGACATCCATTTCCATAAGAATGAGAGAGGAACACCATCTCACACCTTATACAAAAAATATTTCAAGATGGGTCAAAGATCTGAATATAAGAGCCAAGACCATAAAGATCTTGGAAGATAATGTAGGGAAGCATCTAAACGATCTTTTATTAGGAAATGGCTTCATGAACTTTACAACCAAAGCAACAAAAGAAAAAATAGATAAATGGTACCTCCTCAAAATTGAAAAACTTTATACCTCAAAGTTTGCAAGGAAATAAAAAAGGCTGCCTACTCAATGGGAGAAAATATTTGGTAAACGAATATCTTATAGGGGCCTAATATCCAGCATATGTAAAGAAATCCTACTCCTGAAAAATAAAAAAACAACCCATTTAAAAAATGAGCAAGTGATTTGAATAGACACTTCTCCAAAGAAGAAATACAAATTGCTAAAAAGCACATGAAAACATGCTCAACATCACTAGCTATTAGAGAAATCCAAGTCAAGATTATAATGAGATATCCTCTCACAACCATTAGACTGGTGGTTATGAAAAAACCAGAGGACTACAACTGTTGGAGAGGATGTGGAGTAAAGGGAACACTTATCCACTGCTGTTGGGAATGTAGAATGGTGCAGCCATTGTGGAGGACAGTTTGGCATTTCCTCAGGAAGCTAGGTATAGAACGGCCATATGATTCCACAATTCCACCGCTGGATATACACTCAGAAATACTAAAAGCAGGAACACAAGCAGATATATACACATCGATGTTCATAAAGGGATCATCACTATTGCCAAAAGTTGGAAACCATCCAAATGACCATCAATAGATGAATGGATTAACAAATTACTTAGATGTAAGAAGGAATGCAGGGAATGGGAAGTGGCTCAAGTGATAGGGCCTCAGCCTACCATATGGGAGGATATGGGTTTGATCCCTGGGGCTTCCTGGCTAAAACAGAAGAGAAAGCATGCCTCCACAGTGAGACAGTGCCTGCACTGCAAACCAAGTGCCCATGTGGTGAGCCAAGTGCCTGTGTAGGTGACCATGTGGCAATGTGAGGGCCCATGCAGTGATCCGAGTGCCCACATGGCAAACCAAGTGCCTGTGTTGTAAGCTGAGTATCTGCATGGTGAGTCGAGTACCAGCATGGCAAGCTGAGTGCCTGTACAAGTGCCCACATGGTAAGCCAGGGCCCTTGCAGCAAGCTGAGTGCCAACCTGGTGAGCCAGTGCCTATGCAAGTGAGTCACACAACAAGATGAAGATGCAACAAAAGAGAGATGAAGGGGAGAGTGACGGTGAAGCACAGCAGGGACCAGGTACTAAAGTGGCGCAATTGACAGGGAACCTCTCGCCACATCAGAGTTCCCCAGGATCAAATCCCAGTGAATCCTAGAGAAAGATAAGAAGACAAAAAGAGAAATAGGGAAGATCACACACAGAATAGACACAGCAAAACCAGTAGGGTGGGGGAGGGGAAGAAAAAAGAAGGAATGCAGCATTAAAAGATGGGATAACATATATAACTCTTGAAGACCTTATGTTGAGTGAAGCAAACCAGGGACTGAAGGACAAATATTACATTACCTCACTGATAAAAATTAAGCAAATTGAGCACACTCACAGAGCTACAGTCTGGGAGACAGGTTTACAGGAGACAGAAAGGGAGAGTATGTTTGTTAGCCAATGCCCATATGGGCAAAATCTATAAGGCAGAAGGGTATGGTTGTTCAGTAGTCCTGCATGACTAGTGGAACAGTGACCCTATTGGGTTGGGTAGTGCTGGTTTGTGAGGTGGGGAGTGTAGAGTGGGTTGGGCGGTCTACAAAACTGGGGGATGGTTGGGGGAGGAAGCTGGTGAAGTTAGGGATTTGTGGTATGTGGTTGAAGCTACAAAGTTGGGAATGTATCTTTGGCAAATATGTGAGAAGGTTATTGGCTTAGGGTGTTGGATGTGGGGAACATTTGGGACAGGTTCACTCTTTTTCTTCAAGGAGTGAAGCCTGGTTGTTGCCATAGGAACTGAGGAGAAGGGGAGGGAGAAGAATAAATGGAACATGAGGCATTTTTGGGGCAATGGAATTATAATACATGATCTTGCAATAATGGATACAGACCACTTTAAATTTCATCAAAATTTATAAAAGTGTATGGTCCAAAATAAATACCATAATGTAAATCATAAAGGATAGTTAGTAACAATGTTTCAATATTTGTACATCAATTGTAATAAATAAACCATCCTCAAGTAAAATGTTATTTATATGGGAGAGGGGAAAGGGGAAAAAGGTGATGGATATATGAGAATTCTTTATATTGTGTAAGTGACTTTTTTGTAAAGTTTTTTGAAGACAAAATGAAAAATATAATACGGGTAAAAGGAAGAAAATAACACTGTACATATAAGACAACAGATTTTAAAGTATTGAAAGACATGTCAAAAAGTTTATTTTTTTTCCTCATTTTATTAAATGTATTTTTAAATTTTTTCTATTTTATTTCTTATTTTCAAAACTATAATTATTTTATCTTATTGATTTTTTGGTTATTTTATTGGCTTCATATTTGAAGAAGTTTTGGATCACAGAAGGATTGCATCTATTACAGGGGAGGATCATTGGGGTGGGGTGTCATGGATGGTGGATACACAGTAGGAAGTTAATCTGGTGCATATCTATAAGGCATATGAATATATTCAAGTGCTCATGGGGCACTGTCACATTGGGTTGAGTTTCACACAATAACCAAAAGAATACTGAATACCGATTCCTGGGAGCTCTGCCAGGATAATTGGAAAAACTAGAAAAACAACAACTAACCAATATAAAAGTAAGCAGAAGGAAGTGAATAATAAAGGTTAGAGAAGAAATCAATGAAATTATAACAAAAGACAATAGAGAAAATCAACAAAAGCAAAAACTGGTTCTTTGAAAAGATGAATAAAATTGATAAGCCCCTATCTAGAATAACAAAGAAAAAAAGAAAGCTAGAAATAAATACAATCAGAAATGAAAGGGGGATGTTACAACTGACCCCACAAAAATAAAATGGACCACAGGAGAATATTGGGGAGGAGGTGAACATGGAAAATTGTCAGGTACATGGTTGAAACTATAAAGTTGAGAAAACTCTTCAGAAAATATAAGGAAAGGTTATGGATTTAAGGTGTTTGATGGGGGCACCTGGGGCAGGCTTCTAGGGAGTGTGTAAGTGCTCATCTTGTCATATTGTGTTATATCAGTGGGTGGTGGCCCATACAATGAGTGGGAAGGTGTTGTAACCCCATCCTGGGGAGGCCTGATATTCTCATACAGAGGGGAAGGTGTCTCTTGAGAGCATGGGTGGCTCCCAATGGGGGAGGACAGACTAGTGTGTCAAGCCCTCAGCACAGTTGCAAGTATCTATGAATCTTGTCCTTCAAGCAGTGAAGCGTGGGAGTCACTGTGAGCCCCAAAGGGAGGGGAGGGGAAGAGAGTAATAGAATAGATGGAAGCAGTGGTAACTGAGGGGCAATGGAAGTGTTCTGCATGATCATGCAATGATGGATATAGATCATGTTAAACTTTACCAAAAATTTATAAAAGTGTCTAAAATGTAAACCATAATGTAAACCATAATGTAAACATTGTTAGTAGCTATGTTTCAATATTCATACATCAGTTGTAGTAAATGTAACATCCACAAACAAAAAGATCATGGCTGGGGAAAGGAGAAATGGGGAGAATGTTGGGTATATGGGAGTCCCCTATATTCTATATGTGATTTTATTGTGAACTAAAACTTTTTTGAAGACATGATAACAAAAAGATGTAAGACATTGAGGAAGAAATGGAAAAGATTGCCTTGCCACTGCACATGCAGGACAACAGCTATTAAAGTGATGAAAGGCAAAATGTTAAAAAAAAATTTGTATTTTTCACTTCTTAATACCACAATTTATTTTTTACTTTATTTTTTCTAAATTACAATGTATTTTATTTCTAATCTTTAAACCAATCATTACTATTTTATTTCCTTTTAATGGAATTAGGCAATGTATTAGGCTTCATTTTTGAAGAAGTTTTGGATCAGAGGGGTTCAACTATGGCAGGGGAGGAGCACTGCTGTGGGATGTCATTGATGGGGGATATATAGGTGGGAGTTCTCCAGGGCATGCATATAGGGTATATAGATATGTTTGTCTATTCATGGGATACTGACATAGGAGGTACAGTTTCAAATGACAACTGAGGGAGTGCTGTGTTCACATCCTAGGGAGCTCTGTCGCATTCCCCAATCGAACAGTGACAATCCCCCAAGTGCAAGGGCAAAGACCAGTGAAGGATGGTCCAATGATGGGCCCTTGATATTAATGGCTATGCTTATGAGCCTATGTGCTTGAAATGTCAACATGACCTAGATCTACAGGATGCCTAAGAGTTACCTCCTGAGAACCTCCATGTTGCTCAAATGTGGCCACTCTCTAAGTCAAACTGAGCATGTAGATGCATTAACTTCCCCCCAGCATGGGACATGATTCCCGGGGATCAGCCTCCCTGGTGCCGATGGATTACTACTAATCACTAGTTGGTGATGCAACTAGAAAAAGATCTGAATAAAAGGGGGGAATGGTAAACAAATGAGTTAATGTGGCTAAGAGTCTCCAAAAAAAGAGTCAGGAGGTCATCAGAGGGGTCAGACTTACACAACCCTCAGGAGGATCCCAGAGACAGCCAAAGTAGATACCACAACAGGTAGTGGTGCTCCTGAGGGCTGCAGAGACACACAGGTCCTATGGTCATGGAAGATGGCTCTGGACTTCAGTGCCTTGTCAGTGGGCCCCACTTTGTAATTTGTGTCCCAGAGTGTCATGGAGTTTGACTCAGATGTGACCTTTCTACACATGCCTCTTCTGTTACTTTTACTGAACCTGTGGTTGGTGCTGAGGTTGGTGTTTGTCCAGGAGACATGAATCCCTGGACTAACCATGTCCCAGCTGGGTCCTGAGCTTGAGGAGATTTTCAAGGCAACACCTACTCTCTCCAGTTTATTGGACTTACCCAGGTCAGCTAACAGGGAGATGAGGATGGTCAACCACCATACCAAGGAACTGAAAGTGCCTACAACTGCAAGCAGGAGAATCCCATCCATCAGCCACGTGGGATCTAAGCCCTCTCTCAATTTAGAGGAGGAGTGGGTATCACCATCCCAGGGACCTCAGAATGGAGGAATAAAATATAGCCTAAAGTGGACTTACTGGTATTCTACTATAGAAATATTGTGACTGTAGCAATGGGAGAAATTATATCATTTATGTGGAGAAAGTGGCCAAAGGAGTTGCTGAAGGCAGGGAGAGGGAAAAGAGGTATGATATGGGGGCATTCTGGGGACTTGGAGTTGTCCTAAATGATATTGCAGGGACAGATGCTGGACATTATATATCCTGCTATAACCCACTGAACATACTGGGGGAGAGTGTAAACTACAATGTAAACTATTATCCATGCTGTATTGCAGTGCTCCAAAAGGTATTCATCAGTTGCAATGAATGTGCCACACTGATGAAAGATGTTGTTGATGTGGGAGGAGTAGGGAGGGTGGGGTGTGAGGTATAACAGAACCTCTTATATTTTTTAATCTAACATTTTTGTGATCTATGTATCTTCAAAAAAATACAATTAAAAATAAATAAATAAATGGTCATAATAATTGAAGATTCCATGCTCATGGACTAGAACACTAATTATTATTAAGATATCAATTCTACCCAAATTGATATATAGATTCAATGCAATCCTGACAAAACTTGCATCATTATTTTGTAAACAAGCAGAAAACACAATTTTCAAATTATTTGGGAGGGTAAGTAGTCTTAAATAGTGAAAAACATCTAAAAAATGAAAAGTGAAGATGGAGAAATTTCACTTTGGTCTTTAAATGATATTACCCAGCTAAAGCAGTAACAAAACAGCATGGTACTGGCATGAAGATAAAAACACAGACCAATGGAACCAAATGGATGTTTCAGAAATAATCACTTCTATGGTGAAGTGATTTTTGACAAGGCTGTTAAAGCCACCCAGTTGGGGCAGAATAATCTATTCAAGAAATTGTGCTGGGAGAACAGGAAATCCATAGCCCAAAGAAGGAAAGGGGACCCTATTTCAAACTTTATACCAAAATTAACTCAAAATGGATCAAAGGCCTAAATATAAGAGCTAGAAATAAAGTTCCTACAAGAAAATGTAGGAAAACATCCTCAAGACCTGGTGGTATGAGGTGGATTCTTTAACTTTACACTGAAATAAGGAACAAAGAAATGGAAGATAGGGGACCTCCTCAAACTTAAAAGCACTTCATGATTCAAAGGACTTTGCCAAGAAAGTGAAAAGGCAGCCGACTCAATGGAAAAATATTTGGAAACCACATGTCCAATAAAGGTTTGATTTCCATTCTATTTAAAGAGATCACACAACTCAACAAAAAAAGAGCAAGGAATCCAATTTTTAAAATGGGCAAAAGACTTAGGCATTTCTCCAAAGAGGAAATATAAATGGCCAAAGAGGACATGAAAAAATGTTTAATATCAGTAGCTATTAGGGAAAAATCAAATCAAAATGACACTGAGATATCATCTCACACCACAGAGAATGGCCATTTTTTTAAAAAAAAGTTAAGTTCTGGAGAGGATGTGGAGAAAGAGGAATGCTCTTTCATTGTTGGTGGGATTGTAAAATGGTGCAGCCTCTATAGAAGACAGTTTGGGAGTTCTTCAGGAAGACAGTTTGGGAGTTCTTCAGGAAGCTAAATATAGATTTACCATATGATCCAACAATTCCTTTTCTTGGAATATATTCAGAAGAACTGAAAACTGTGATGCAAACAGACATTAGCACAGCAATGTACATAGGTGCCAAAACATGGAAGCAACCCACATGTCCATCCACCAATGAATAGGTAAACAAAATGTGGTATGCAGATATGATGGAATTCTAAGCTGCTTTAAGAAAAAATGAACTGGGACATATATGATAACATGGATGAACTTTAAGATATTATTTTAAGTGAACTAAGCCAGAGACAAAAGGAGAAATATTGTCTGGTCTCACTAATATGAATTAAATATGAAGAATAAATGCTTGAAGTTAAAATCTAGAGTAAAGGTTTTTAGGAGATAAAAGGAGGGCTGAGAAGGTGTACTGATGTTTAATATATGTGGAAGTTTAAATTAATTTGACTGTAAATGTGTGGAAATGGGTTTGATGGTAAAACAGTGAGTAGTACTAACGTAACTGGTCTATAATTGAGGCTGAAAAGGGTAGCCTCATGATGTAAATGTGAATTGAATTAAAGCTCTAGAATAATCTAGGGGTTGAATATCATAGTTAACCCAGAGGTGGTTGAGAATTTTGGCTAATAGTTCAAATATGAAAAGTCCTTCCATGAAATACAAAAATGTACATCACTATTGCAAGGTGGTAAGAATGTGGAGAAGCATGGAAAAAATACAATTAATTTAACCTATGGATTATTGTTAACAACAATACTGTAATATTCTTGTATCAATACAAAGAGGTACTGTGTTCATAATAGGGGGAATGGAAATATATACAAAATGAATACTATAGACCACAGTTAGTGGTAATATTCTCATTTTTTAATCTCATAATATGTAACAAATGTTCCAAAACAATATAGTGTGTTGATGGATAGTTGTTGTGTGGGAATTCCACACATGTTCATGATTGATTTGAAATTTTACAACTCTAATAAAAATATATTTTAGAACAAGAAGTAAAATTATCTCTATTTTGAGATGACATGATCTTATAAGTAAAAAATCCTATAGCAACCACACAAACACATGTCTATTTACACTCATGCACACACACACCCTATCTACTAGAGCTAATACATAAATGCAATAAAGTTTCAGGGTAAAAGATTAACATGCATAAGTTAGTTGTATTTAGGCAAACAGATTGTGAGAATCCAAAAAGAAAATTAAGAAAAATATAATTTTCAGAGGCACCAAAATAATAAAATTGCTATGAATAATTTTAACCAAAATATACAAAATTTGTATAATATCTATAAAATATTGCTGAAAGAAAATAAAGAGGACCTGAATAAAAGGAAAGATAGCCCATTTAATGGAATGGCAGATTTAATATAGTTAAGGTGGCAATTCTACCCTCAGAACATTTAGAAATACAATGAATGCTTATCAAAATCTCATAGCCACTTAAAAAAATTAAAAAACCAAGAAAATTCTTCCCCTCTTAATGAAAATGCTCTAATAAAGATGGACATGAACGCACAACTGTGATTCTACCAAATACCACTCACTGTACACTTCAGATGAATTTTATTCTTTATTAATATGTACCATAAACTTGATTTGTTTTAAACAAAATAAATACAAGAACCAACCCTTGAAATCATGGAATTATGAAGACACCTTAATAGATAAAATTATACTGAAAAAGAACAAAACTCGAAGGTATCCAACTCTATAATTCAAAATGTATTACAAATCTACGTTTATTGACGTAATATGATATTGGCATAAAGGTAAACACCTAAACAATAGAATAGAATTGATTCTTCAGAAATAAACCTATATATATATCATCTATTTATTTTTAACATACATAGTACCACGGTCTTGCACTCAGGAAAGAACAGTGTCTTCACCACATGGTGGTGGAACAACTGGATATGTACATACAGAGCATGAATTTTGATCTTTACCTTGTATACTTGTCATTTAGCAATGTAAATATAAGAGCAAAACTATACCACACTTACAAGTAAATATAGGGGAAATTCTTCATTACTTTTCATGTGGCAATTGATATTTAGATATGACATTAAAATAATTAAAAATAAAAATAAACAAATTGTTTCTCACAAAAACTAAAAGCCTTTTAATCAAAGGAAACCCTACCAAGAAAATAGTAAGATAACCTACATAAAGGAAAACATAAGTTTCCAATCATACATCTGATAAGGGCCTAATAACACAGAAGATATATATTTTTAAAATCCTTTACCCTTGAACATAAAGACAAATAATATGATTAAAAATGGGCAAAGTATTTGAGTAGACATTTTTTCAAAGAATATATGCAACTGGATAAAAACACATGAAATAATGCTCAACATCTTTACTTATTAGGGATGTGGAAATCAACATCAAAATATGACATTACTTCAAATCTGCCAGGATAGTTTTACTTTTTCTGAAAGTCTAAAACAACTGTTGATAAGGATGTAGAGAAACTGGAATCCTTGTACATAGCTGGTAGGTATGTGCAATGGAACAACCACTTGAAAAATATTTATGCAGTTCTTCAATAAGATTGACACTAAATTTGCTGAACATCTAGCAATTTTCTTCCTTGTTAGATACCCCTCAGAACTGAAGAAAGATATTCAAGTAATTGTGTACAAATGTTCACATTAGCATTATTTAAAATAACAGGTAGAAACAACCAAAATTTCTATCGCCTAATATATAAGCAAAACGTGTAATATCCATACATTGGAATTTTGTCCAGTTTTAAAATGGAATGAATTAATTTATAACCTATACCATGGAAAAGACCTGAAAATGTGCTAAGTGTTTTCAAAACTTAGGTCAGATAGAAAAGGACAATTTATAAAAGATTCCATTTACATATAATATCTAGCAGAGGAAAATCAAGAGATAGAAAGATGATTAATGGTTGACAGGGACTGAGGGGAGTCAAAAATATGGAATAACTACTTTTGTGAGTATGAGGTTTCCTTTGGAGTTTATAAAATTTTCTGAGATTATATAAACCATATATTGCCTAAGAGTTACCTCCTGAGGGCCTCCTTATTGCTCAAATGTGGCTTCTAAATCAAACTCACTATATAAACACACTATCTCCCCCTACCATGGAACAGGACTCCTGGGGATGAGCCTTCCTGGCACGGAAGGATTATTACCAAGCACCAACTAGCAATAAACCTGAAAACAGACCTTGACCAAAAGGGGGAATGGTAAATACAAGTGAGTTTTTATGGCTAAGAGATTTCAAAGTGAGCCAGGAGCTCATTCCAGAGGTTATACTTGTGCACATCTCAGCAGGATCTCACTGCCACAGTAAACAATGCCTCAAAAAGTGGGGCTACTGAGGACTCTAGAGATATCCAGAGAGTATAGGCAGGGCGGACAGCTCAGGAGTTTGGCACCCTGAGAGTGTGGGCCTTACTTTGGAATTTATGCTCCTCATTGTGACAGAGCTAGACTCATCTGTGGTTTCCCTACACTTGGTTCTTCTGCATCTTCTATTTGAAGCTACAGGTAGTATTATACTTGATAGGTGTATGTCCAAGACACTTAAATCTTTGGTTTGTCCCCATGGCAGTTGGGTTCTGAATGTCAGCAGAGTTGCAAAACCTACTTTCCAGTTCATTGAGCTCACCCAGAACAATTTGATGATGAAAGACAAAACCTATCCCAAGGAACAGAGAGTCTGCAACTGCAGGCAAGATAGTTCCATCCATCTGTCCCAAGGAATCTAAGTCCCCTTTGAATTAAAGGCAGAGTAGGCATCACCATCCCAAAATCCTCAAGATTGGGGAATGAACAATGGACTAAAATGGAATTACTATTATTCTACTATAAACTTATTATTGTAGCAATGGAAGAACTTTTAGCATTCATGTGGAGGGAGTGATCACTGGAGGTTCTGTGGGGAGAGGAAGGAAGAGGTGTAATATGGGGGCATTTTGGGGACACTGGAATTGTCCTGAATAACTTTGCAATGACAGATACAGGCCATTATATATTTTGTCATAACTTACAAAATTATGCATGACAGAGTATAAGCTATACTATGAACTATAATCCATGGTTAGTAGCAAAGCTTGAATATGTGTCCATAAATTATAACAAATGTACCACACTAATGTAGTATATTGTTAACGTGGGATAGTGTGGTAGGGGGAGGGAGTGGGATATATGGGAATCCCCTATATTTTCATGTAACATTTAGATAATTTAAAGTCTCTTTTTAAAAAATTGGGGGCTGGAAGCTGTATCAGTCTAACAAAATGGCAAGATCTCACCAAAGACAATCTAGAATTACCATGTTCATTTCGGGAAATGTCCACTTAGAAAAAACTATTTATCATTCTAGAAAAGGAGCACCAAAACAAAACAGCTAAATGAAATGTCTACTACATTTAATACTCAGAATTTGCCAAGAAATGCAAGAAAAATAGTTTCTTTAAAGGACTCTTCGCAAAAGACAAATGAGAAAGTGTAAGCTCAGAGGAATTTTGTTTTGCTTTTGTGTCTGACAAATGGCTAAATTAGTTTTAATTGAAGCTATAAGTTCTGTATTTGTCTGTCTGTATGTTTGATGTATGACATTTTCCTATCTTTGAATACTATCACCAAAGTAACATGGAATTCATTCAAAGAGCTCTATACAAGTTGGCTTAAAGATAAATAAGCACATATGTAAATCAATAGTTGTATAATTCCCGAAATTAAGGAAAACAAAATTCTAATATTTCTGGTGAAAACAGAAGTAAAAGCAAATTTCTTTTAAAAAATTAAATTTTTAGACAATAGCATTGCCAAACTTGTTACTTATTAGTTGAAACAGGAAGCATTTTTGCCATTGCCAACACCATGTGTTGTACCTGGGTAGACACTTCTGAGGAAGGTGAGACACAACTGCATGAAATAACTGGACAGACTACATGGTTTAAATAGGTAGGCCTTCCTCAAGGACCTGATTTGATAACATTGATTTCAGTTGGGTCAAATCATGAGTCCTGGGCTTAGGAGATAACTAGGATGTAGGCAGTTGGGCCTTTTATCACTCTAGTACTCATTGCAGTTTCCCTGGTGTACTGTTTACTCTCAAGAGTTTTGAATGTATGTTCCCAGCCACTTTTGATGGAGCAAATGATTTCTTCATGTCTGGAATGACATAAAAGTGATGATCATGGAAAAACTGGCATCAGGAACATCTATGAGCCCAACATGAAAATAATCTGCAAGTACTACACTAAGACCTTAGGCAGTAACTGAAAATGGGCTCCACACTCTACACTTTCATCACAACTCTCAATGGCCAGATCAAACAGGGGGCCCTCGCTGGACTCCTTTGTGCTAAGCCTTACATCAGTAAACTGAAGCTTAACTTAGTTTCTACCTCTTGTACGTGCTCCTTTCTCACTTAGTGCACCATTTTTGTTACACTTTTCATTTCTGGAACTCTCCAATCTAGCAGCAGTTCAGTTTAACCCTCCCCCTCCATTTTTCTCGTTGAGGCTTTTCTGCCAAACATTTCTTCCCTACTAGGTTATCCTGCCTCTGAGAGTCAGACAGGGTCATTCCAGAAAGGTGGGACCCCCAGAAGAGTCCATAATGAATTCCACCAAAAGTAGTATCTGGATTGAGTGAGGGCGCTACTAGGCCATAGCCATTCTGCTGCGACTCTACTCCCTACCCTCCTCAAATGGCGGCCTTTTTGCTTTTAGCATTCCTCAGCCGCTTGTTTTCAGCACTAGGTCTCTGTGAGCTTTTGCCTCTGTACCTGGATATGCATGGGGTTCTATCGCACTACTGTGAGGTTCTCTAAAATCTGTTTCCCGGGTGAGAGGTATCCAGGCTGCCAGCTGCCTCTGGAGAAATCCCAAGCGTTGAACAGACCAGTTGGGAGGGAAAGGAGGAGGACCTGTAGGTCCTTGATGGGAATTTCCTACCTGCTATTTTTCTCTTTCTTCAATTCAGCATTTGTGGAGTCCCCCAGTCTCAGCCACTCTCCAGAGACTCAGGGGAGACGTTTCCAGGAGACGGCTTCCGTCGCTGTGTTGATGACGTCACCCCTCCACCGCTGATTTTTTTTTTTTAAAGAAGGAGAGATTGAACCCAAGACCTGTACACGGAAAACAGGCGCTCACCCACTGAGTTGCATCTGCTCCCCAATGCCAGTCGATTTTCTCATTTGTTTGTTTTGTTTTTAGTGGGTACCAGGGATTTAACCCAGGACCTCCCACATGGGAAAAGCAGGGAACCACCTCCCTCCCTGATTTTTTTCTGACTTTATCACAAGTTCAAAAAATAAAAAACAGACAAAAGGAAGCTTAACAATTTAGGGAAGCACTAATCTAAAATATTCTTTCCAGTCACATTTATCTTATTTATCCTAAAAGCTAACGACTGTTTCCCCAGTGTTAAGAAAGACACATAAATGGGTTCCCCGTCTCCCGCAGGCTCCGTCCGTGGGGACCGGGCCGGCCGGGCGAGGAGGCGGGACCTGTCGGAGCTGCCACAACCGCCGCCGCCGCGGCTTCTCGGGCTGCGTCCCCCGGGAGCCCGGCGGCGCCAGGAGCCCTCGCTGAGGGTCCTCAGTCCGCCGCCCCCTCAGCCGTCCCGGCTTCTCCTCCCGCCGCGGAGATGGCACCGCGCTCCGGCCAGGAGGCTCGGAAGCTGAGCGAGCAGCCCCAGCTCCTTCCGTCCAAGCTGCTGCGGGAGGAGGACGAGGCCCCGCAGGCCGCGAGGCCAAAGGGACCGCTGAGGTCGCTGCCCTCGCCTGGGCCCCGCAGCCGTGACCTCCCGCCCCGCGGGCTGCGTCCCGCCGGCCCCGCCTCGGCTGGAGGGAGGGGGGCGCGGGGCTCCCAGACCCCTCTCACTCCGCGGGAGGCGGCGGGAGGCCGGGTCCGCGGGCGCCGTGCCTGGCTCCAGCCTCCCTCCTCCCGGCCAAGGGCAGAGCCGGGGCCCGGGCTCGGCGCTGGGACTTTCTAAGCTGGGCTCTCCCTGGGCCGAGGCCCAAGCCGGGGTGGACGGAACACGGCCGCGGCGGTGCCGAGGGCTAAAGGGCTGCTCTCTTCCCACCTCCACGCACTGGTGGCTCCGTGGGGGGCGCCCTTAGATCTAGCCCCTGCCTCGGCCCTGCCCCGCGACACTTCCTGCCGCCCGGCGCTCGGCTGCCTGGTTCTCCAGGTGGAGCCCTACCGCCTGCCCACCTGTCAGCTTCCTGAAAGGGGATGGTGGTCTTCTTCGTTGGTTGGAGTGTTATTGAATAAATCTATTGGTGCGGCGTCAATGTTATTACTACTACTAGTAGTAGTATTGTTTTTACTTTTTTAAATAGTAGCCAGGATGAAAAGGAATTCCAATACTTGAGCCTCTCAGACAGTGGGTTATGTTACTGAAGATTTTATTAATCAGATATTTTCTGACCAGTGGGATGGAAGAATATGTGGACACTGGGTTTTGTGCTTCATAATTGTTGAGGGCTCATTTATAGGTCCAGAGATGGAAAAGTCCTACTTTTAATGAGTTCTGCCACAGCCTTTGAAATAAGCTATTTTTAGCCCATAAAAAAAGATATATAAATGATTCGACGTAGGTTACATGTCATGACCAACGTCTCCTTCTTAATGAAGAAATTGAAGAAAAAATCTTTGATCTTATTCATAGTTCATAAAATTAAACATGTATTTTTTCCCGTTAGCAGCAATATAGCACCTTCTTTACCATTTCTACAAAAATATTACAATATTACTGATAACTATAAGCCACAAATTTTATTAGTTGTATTTTTCCTATTTATCACAAAATTCTTAACATCTTGTCATTGAAGAACATTCTTGTATTTATAGTATTAACCGCAATCCTCATCTACCACCAAAATCACCATTTTATGCAACTCCTAGATTACCGTTATGTTGTCATTCAATTAACATTAACCTTTCTAGACTACATCTTTCAACTTCAATCCCAGGTTATAAATAAGCAGTGTGTGTAATATTCATTATAATGTGCTATGTCAACTCTATCCATTACAGTATATTTACAACTGACCTCATTAAACATTCTATATACATTCAGTATCATCTCCCGTTCTTAACCAGCATTGTCTCCTAATCTATACACTATAATGTAATTCCTTAAGTTTACTGATTGTATTTAGTTCATATCAATGAGAACATACAATATTCATCCTTTTGTTTCTGTCTTATTTCACTCAACGTAATATCATCAAGGTTTATCCTTATTGACACATGAATCCTGATTACATTTCTTCTTACACCCAAATAGTATTACATAGTATGTATATACCACGTTTTGTTTATCCATTCATCAGTTGATTGACATTTAAAATTTCCATCTTTTAGCAATTGTCAGTTTTACCGCTATGAACATGGCTGTGCAAATATCTTTTAGCATCTTTGCTTTCAGTCCTTCTGCATGTATTTTACTAGTAGTAGGATGGCTGAAGCAGAGGGCAGTTCTATATTTAGCTTCCTGAGGGACCATCAAATTATCCTCCGCAGAAGCAAACCATTAACATTCCCACCAACAGTGAAGAAGTGTTCATATTTCTCCACATCCTCTCCAGCACACATAGCTTTCTATTTTTTTAATAATTACCATTCTATAAGGCATGAAACTCTCATTGTACATTTCACCAGCATTTCCTAATAGCTAGAAATGCAGGGCATCTTTTCATAAGCTATATTGGTCATTTGTATTTCTTCTTAGAAAAAATGTCTATTCAAGTCTTTTGCCCATTTTTAAATTAGGTTTTCATATTTCTGTCATTGAGTTATGTGATCTTTTGGTATAACATGGAAATAAAACCCTTGTTGGATATGTGGCTACTGAAGATTTTCTCCCATTGAAGAGTCTGCATTTTTACCTTCTTAAAAACTTGTTTGAAAAACAAAAGTGTTTCATTTTGAGGAAGTCCTAAGTCCTATTTCTCTAATCAGTTTCTGTAAAGTAAGCTGTTAGAGTTTTCATTGGTAATGTATTGAACCTGTAAATGAACCTGAGTAGAATTGACTTCTTCATGTATGAACACGGAATGTCCTTCCATTTCTTTAGTTCTTCTTTGTTTCCTTTTAGCATTGTTTTATAGTTTTCTGAATAAAGATCCTTTACATTTCTTGCTAAATTAATTTCTAGATATATGAGTGTTAATTCTATTTCATTGCTTTATATATATGTTCTTGTCCCAGTATCAAGCTGTTTTGATTACTGTGACTTTGTAATAAATTTTCCTGTCAGGAATTATGAGTGTTCCAATTTCATTCTTCATTTTTTCAAAATGGCTCTAGATATTCGGGGACCCTTACACTTCCATATAAATTTGTTTGTTGCCTTTTCCATTTATGCAAAAATAGTTGTTGGCATTTTTATTCAGATTGCATTGAATCAATAAATTGCTTTGGATAGGATTTACATTTTAACAATATCTAATATTACCATCCATGAACGTGGAATTCCTTTGTATTTTCAGGTCCTCTGATTTTTTTTTTTTTTTTAGCAATGTTTTGTCATTTTCTGCACACACAGACTACATTACATTCTTGATTAAATTCTTGGTTAGATTTATCCCTAGACATTTTATTATTTTAATTGTTATTGTAAATGAAATTTATATCTTGATTTCTTCTTCATGATTGTCCATTAAATGCACAACCTCTCTAATAATGAATAAAACACTGGATGGGATTTTCCCTCTCTCTCTCTCTTTGCTGTTACTTTAGTGAAATGAACATAGATCGCTTTCATAACCTATATTGACAAACACTCTTGATTAAATTTCTCCATACTACTACAAACAGATTTATTTTTCCTTATAGTAAAATCTTACTAAATACTTGGAAATACTTATTTTCTCTAAATTTTAACCCTCCATTTTTCTATCTCTATTTCAGAAAGATATCAACATCCTGCAAATATCTTTATGGTCCATAAATGGTGCTGAATCATCCCCACCCTTGACTTTCTGACAACATATCCTTCTTCCCCCCTCTCTTACTCATCCACTGCTATATTGGACACTTCCTGCTCTTTAAACACCATATATGTACTTCTGCATTTATGATTTCATATAGTGTTGCTTTACAGACATTCCTCTGCTATACATTTCACTCTTTCCATGCTAAATTGCTGGGTATAATATTCCTAGTAAGAATATATTTAAAAAATCATGAGAATCAGTCTATTGCCACAGGCATTTCAACAGAATATGGCCATATTTCCTGTCTAACAACAGTGTCCTTGGAAATGTGAGGCTTCTGATGATTTCCACAAGTCAGGAGATTCAAATTTATGGATTGTGTGGCACTATAGACAATACTTATATAGATTATATCTATTTATTCCTCTGTGTATGTAAGAAGGAATCTCAAATGCTATCTACATTGCTTCCCACTCCTGCTCTGATCTCTCTCAGAATTTGAAAGGTTTTATATGAAGTCTAAGAGTTAATTTCTTCCTTTTTCCTTCTACTTCCTATTCTTGAAGAAGACATTAAGCTGGATAGAATCACTGCTCATCCTTCCCTTTCTGTGCCAGATGATGCTAGAAAAGCAATACTTGCCTGAAAACCAAGAGCTGTTTTATATTCTTGTGGCTACCCTAAGTCAGAACAGATTTCGTGGTGGTAGGCATTATTGGGAGGTATGAGTAACAGATGCGCAATAAGACTGTTTTCGGATTAAAAAACTACAAAGGGCTGTATATACCTGTTCATCCTGGAATTGTTTCGGGAAATATTCCCTGAAGAATGGTGTGTACCATGCCCTTTTCATACCCCCGTCTTTACTTAATGTCCCAGAATTAGTGGATTTTAGACAATTGATTAAAAATGTATAGAATGAAAGCGTATTAGGGTTCCCAGAAAAATAAAATTGGCATACATATATGCATATCTTATACAGTAATATATACATTTATAATAGATATTATAACAATAGCATATATATAATTATATGTATGTCAGTATTACATATATATATATATAAACACAAAGAGATTTATTATAGGAATTGGCACACATTATCATGACACTGGCACATACGAATTTCATAAGATAAGCCACAGGTTGGATCTGGAGGATGACAATGAATCTCCAGGAGCAGCAGGTTGACTGAAAAAGAGATAGAAATTCTTTCTGACGGCTGAAATCCTCAGATCTAATTGACTTAGGAGATTCCTTTCATTGTGGAGGTCAAACTCCTTTGCTGATTGTAGATGTAGTAAGCCATAGACACAGTCAACTAACTAATGACTTAGCTCCATCAATAAAATATCATCACAGTAACAGTCAGTCTAGGGCTTACTTGATCTAACACCTGGACACCATAACCTAGCCAAGTGGACACACAGAATTAACTGGAATACAAAGCATCACATTTCAACCATATAATATGAACCAACAAATATTTCATTTAAAAATGCAAAATAAAGAATGATATTAAAGAACTAAAATAATTTTTTTCAGATGTGAAATACTTTATTATCATAAAGACAAATTCATATTCCATAAAGTAAGGAATTGTTTATTTAATAAAATAAAATATCATTGATCAAAGAAGTTAAATATACAATTAACAAGTTGAATGGAAAACTACAATCTGGAAAATTTCAATTTAAAGAATGAAAAAGAGTCACTAAGATGAATATAATACATATGTTATAAATAATTGATGAAAGATATTATGAAAGAAAAAGTAAATAATATGAGTTCTTTAGATGGTATATAACATCTTCCTACACATCAAAAAACAAAGTTTAAAAAAATCATTTTATTATCCTCTCACTCCTACCAAATATGTAGACTTGCTTTTATGAATGTCTGAAATGTTTTAGGAATATCTTCCATTCTGGATGAATATTGGTTAAAGATCAAATAAATATCTGCCCTTCAAAAAGTAATGAAGGGAGTTCAGTAGGTTGAAAGGAAAAAAAGAGGAGAGAGTTGGATGAGAGTGTAAGAACAAACAAAAATATAAAAAGAGAAATAAAACTTCACATGGTTACATAAAATTAAAGAAAATATGGTGGAAGTGAGTAATTCCTTGACAGTAGTAACATTTAATAATAATGGATTAAAATCTCCAATACAGAGACACAGATTGGCCGAATGGATAAGGAAATATGCCATACCTATATACTGCCTACAAGAAACCCATCTTAGACCCAGGGACATGAGGGTGCTGAAAGTGAATTGCTGGAAAACAATTTGAAAAACAAACAATAACCAAAAAATGGTGAAAGTAACTATATTAAAACCAGACATAATAAACTTTAAATGCAAGATGACTATAAGAAAAAAAGGGACACTATATCTTAATAAAAGGGGTCATCTATCAAGGAAGTAAGAAGAATGGTAAACATTTATGCACCTAATGAGGTACCTCAAAAGACACGAGGCAAACATTGAAAAAAGTAAGTGGAGAAATAAATGCCTCTACATTTATAGTGTGAACTTAAATACACCATTAACAGCAATAGACAGATAATCTCAACAGCATTTTGTACACCAATAATGATGCCTCTATAATTATAGTGGGGACTTTAATACACCATTAACACCATGAGACAGATCATCTCCACAGAGACCTTGAATATTACATTAGAGGAGATAGACCTAATAGACATAGTACATTACACCACAATGCAGTTGGAAAGACATTCTTCTTGAGGGTACATGGATGATTGTTCAGGATAGACCCCATATTTGGCCACAGAACAACATTCAGCGAATTCAGAAAGTTTTAAATTATAAAAATAATTGCTCTGACCTGAAGGCAATGAATCAGTAAGGGGTAGAGAATTAGATTAGGAACAAAGATAGGGAAGTTACACAACATACTCTTCGACAATCTGTTGGACAAGGATGAAATTGCAAAAGAAATCGGAAACCACCTTGAAATGATTGAAAATGACAACACAAAGTATCAAAACCTGAGGGATGCAGCCTAACCTGTACAGAGAGGGAAAGTCATAGACTTTTGTCAAAGACAAAAGAGATAAAATGAAAGTCCTAACTGCACACATGCAGGAATTAGAAAAAGAACAACAAAGTACTGCAAAGTAAGTAGAAAGAAGGAAATAACAAAGATTAGAGCAGAGATAAATGAAAAAGAAAATCAGAAAGCACTGGAAAAAATAAGCAAAACCAAAAGCTGGATCTTTGAGAAGATTAATAAAGTTGATAAACCCTTAGCTAGACTAACAAAGAAAAAAAGAAATGGAAGATGCAAATAAATAAAATAAGAAATGAGAAAGGGAATATCACCACTGACCCCACAGAAATAAGAGTATCATGAGAGAATACCTTCAAAAATTGTATGCCAACAACATGGATAATTTAGAGGAAATGGAAAAATTTCTGGACACACACAAGCAGCCTACATTGACAAGAGGAGAAATTGATGAACTCAGCAGACCAATCACAAGTAACAAGATAGAATCAGTCATGAAAAACCACCCAATGGGTGGCAGACTTGGCCCAGTGGTTGGGGAATCTGTCTACCACGTGAGAGGTACGCAGTTCAAACCCTGTGCCTCCTTGACCCATGTGGAGCTGGCCCATGCGCAGTGCTGATGCGCCCAAGGAGTGCCGTGCCACACAGGGGTGTCCCACGTGTAGGGGAGCCCCACGCACAAGGAGTGCGCCCCATAAGGAGAGATGCCTGGCATGAAAGAAAGTGCAGCCTGCCCAGGAATGGTGCCGCACACACGGAGAGCTGACACAACAAGATGATGCAACAAAAACACAGATTCCTGTGCCGTTGACAACAGAAGTGGACAAAGAAGATGCAGCAAATAGACACAGAGAACAGACAATCGGGGTGAGGGGGAAGGGGAGAGAAATAAATAAATAAATACATAAATCTTAAAAAACAAAACAAAACAAAAACCCACTCAACAAAAAGAGTCCAGGGCCACATGACTTCACAGGTGAGTTAATCCAAACATCGGGAAAGAACTAACACTCTTCCAGCTTAAACTCTTCCAAAAACCAGACATTGAGGTAACATTGTCTAACTCATTCTAGGATGTCAGCATCACCCTAATACCAAGCCAAACAAAGATGCCACAAGAAGGGAAAACTATAGACCAATTTCTCTAATGAGCTTAGATGCTAAGGTCCTCAACAAAAATATTTGCTAACATATTTAACAGCATATCAAGTGAATTATACAATATGACCAAATGGGATTCATCCTAGGTATTAGTTTCAAATTAAGAAAATCAATCAATATAATACATCATATAAACAAATTGAAAGAAAAAAAACAATAAGATCATCTTAAAAGATGCAGAAAAACATTTAACAAAATAAAGAAAACTTTCATTATAAAAATAATACAAAAGTTAGGAATAGATGGGAGCTCCCTCAACCTGATAAAAGGTATATATAAAAACACACAGTTAACATCATATTCAAAGGTGAATTCCTAAAATCTTTCCCTCTAAGATCTGGAAAAAAACCCAACATGTGCATCGTCACTGCCCTTATTTAACACTATGTTAGAAGAACTTGCTCAAGCACTCAGGCAAGAAAAATAATAAAAGGCGTCCAAATTGGAAAGGAAGAAGTAAAAATTTCTCTATTTGCAAATATCATGATCATTGACATAGAAAGCCCAGGGAAATCTATAAAAAATGAGTTCAGTAATGTGGCAGGTTATATGATAAATGTGCAAACATAAGTAGCATTTTTGTACACCAATACTGAGCAATCTGAGGAAGAAATTTTTTAAAAATCTCATTTATAATAGCAACTAAAGGAATCAAATAAATAGGGATAAATTTACCTAAAAATGTAAAAGATTATATGCAGAAAACTACACAGCACTGATAAAGGAAACCAAAGAAGGCATAAAAAAAATGGAAGAATATTCCATGTTGCTGGAGAGGAAGACTAAACATCATTAAAATGTCTCTCTTACCCATTATGATTTACAGATTAAGCACAATTACAATAAAAATTAACACAGAATTATTTTCTTGAATTGGGAAAGCTAACTTTGAAATTTATCTGGAAAGACAAGGGGATACAAAGAGCCAAAAACACACTGAAATAGAAAAACAAAATCAGAGGACTCACACTGCCTGACTTTAAAACATACTAAAAGACAACTGTGGTCAAAACTGCACGGCATTGATACAAGAATATTCATATTGACTAATGGAATCTAGTTGAAAGTTCTGATACAAATTCTCACACATACTATCAACTGATATTGGACAAACCCAGCAAGCCCACTCAACTAGGAGAAAATGGCCTCTTTGACAAATGGTGCTGTGAGAACTGGATATCCATAACCAAAAGATTAAGAGAGGAACACATTCTCACAGTTTATACAAGAATTAACTCAAGATGGATCAAAGATCTAAATATAAGAGCCAAAAACATAAATCTCTTGAAAAATAATGTAGGGAATTATCCACAAGATCATGTATCAGGAAATGGTTTCATGAACTTTACATGCAAAGCATGAACAATAAATGAAAAAAAAAACATAAATAGGATCTCTTCAAAATGAAAAAGCTTTGCACCTCTAAGCAGTTTGTCAAGAAAGTGAAAAGGCAACCTACTCAATGGGAGAAAATATTTGGTAACCATATATCTGATAGAGGTCTAATATCAGCATATATAAAAATTCCTACAACTCAAAAATAAAAACTATTTAAAAAATGGTTAAGTGATTGGAATACACACTTCTTAAGAAGAAATTCAAATCGTTAAAAAGCACATGAAAAGATGCTCAAAATCACTAGCTATTAGGGAAATGCAAATCAAAACTACAAGGAGATATCATCTTATACCCATTAGACTGGTGGTTATTACAAAAAAAAACTAAACAGAGAACAACAACTGCTGGAGAAGATGTTGAGGAATGGGAACAGTTATCCTCTGCTGATGGGAACACAGAATGTTGCAGGCATCGTGGAGGACAGTTTGACAGTTCCTCAGGAAACTAACTATAGAACTGCCTTATGATTCAGTAATCCCACTGCTGGGTATATATCCAAAAGAATTAAAGCAAGGGTAAGAAAAGATATAGGGACATCCAAGTTCAAAGCAGCATTAATCACTTTTGCCAAGAGTTGGAAACAACCCAAATGTCCATCAACAGTAAGGGCTAAACAAATATTGGTATATACATTCAGTGGTATATTACTCAGCTGTAAGAAAAAATGCAGTGTTAACCCATGGGATTACATGAATGAATCTTGAAGACCTTATAATGAGTGATGCCAGACAGGAACTGAAAGACAAATAGTACATGATGTCACTGAAAGGAATTAAGTGAGTTGAGCTGACTCACAGAGGTAGATTCTGGAAAATAGGTTTCAGGAGACAGAAAGGGAGAATGAGTTTGTGAGCCAATGCCCATAAGGGCAAAATCTGTGATAATGTGGAAAGCTATTGTGCAGTGGATGAGCATGAAAGTGGTATAGTGGTACATTGATGACATTGGGTGGGGAAGTGCTGGGGTGTGAGGGAGTTAGTGTGGGAAGGTGGGTTGGGTTGTCCATGGAACTGCGAGGAGGGTTAGGGGAGGGAACAGGTGACCTCTGGGGATTTGCAGGTATGTGGTTGAAACTACAATATTGGGAATGTTCTTTTAGCAAATATTGCAGGGAAAGGTTACTGGTTTAGGATGGGTCTATGTGTGGCACGCAGGACTGGGCACACCTGAGGCAGGCTACAAGGGAGTATGAGAAAGTTGACCTTGTCATAGTTTGCTGTATCTGTGGGTGTAGAGCCACAGAATGAGTGGGAAGTTGTAGGATTCCCATCCTGGGGAGTCCTTCTATGTTCTCAAATAATGGGGCTCGAGTCTCATAGGAGCATAGGCAGTGCTTAATGGGGAAAGACTGGCCAGTATGTCAAGGCCTCAGAGTTGTTGCAAACAGTAATGAATCTTCTTCTTCAGGGAATGAAGTGGTGGTTGTTATGGGTTTTGAGGGGAGGGAGAGGGATAAATAATTGTATTGGAACATGTGGATTTGAGGGTTGATGGAATTGTTCTACATGATCTCACAATGATGGATACAGGCCATGGTAGGTGGAGTGGACATCACCATCTCAGGGACCACAGGATGGAGGAATAAAATATGAACCAGAGTGGACTTACTGATATTCTACTATAGAACTATTTTGACTCTAACAATGGAAGAAATTGTATCACTGATGTGAAGACAGTGGTGACAGTAGTTGCTGAGGGCAGGGAGAGGGAAGAAGAAAAGTAATGTGTGTGCATTTTCAGGACTTGGAGTTGTCCTCAATGATAGTGCAGGGACAGATGCTGAACATTATATATCCTGCCATAACCCAGTGAATGGACTGGGGGAGAGTGTAAACTATAATGTAAATTATAATCCATGCAGTACAGCAGTGCTCCAAAATGTATTCACCAAATGCAATGAATGTGCCACAATGATGAAAGAGGTAGTTGAGATGGGGGGAGTGAAGGTGTGGAGTGTAGGATATATGGAAACCTCTTATGTTTTTAAATGTAACACTTTTTTTCATCTATGCTTCTTAAAAAAGGACAATTAAAAATTTAATTTAAAAAAATTATAAAAGTGCATGGTCCAATATGTAAACCACAATGTGAACCATTGATTGTGGTTCAAAACAATGTTTCAGTATTTGTACATAAATTGTAACAAATGTAGCATCCACATGTAAAATGTTATTAATAAAGGAAAGGGAAAAAGAGGTATAAATGAATCTCCTATAATCTGTATGTGACTTTTCTGCAACCTAAATGTTCTTTGAAGACAATATGAAAAAAAGAAGATGGCAGGGGAATAAACAGAAAAAAATTGTTACTATACATACAAGACAACATATCTTAGAGTGATGAAAGACATAATCTCAAAAAAGTTATTTTGATTTTATGTTTTTATTTATTTTTATTAGTCAATAATGTTTTTAAAAATTATTTACATTTTATGTGTTATTTTTAAAACTATCAATTCTTTTTTGTATTAATTTCATTTGGTTATTTTGCTGGCTTCATTTTTTTTAAAGATTAATTTTTTTCATTATTTATTCCTCTCCCCTTGTTGTTTCTGTGCTTGGTGTTTGCTCTCTCTGTCCATTTGCTGTGTGCTCTCTGTAACTGCTAGTCTGCTCTTTAGGAGGCACTGGAAAGTGATCATGGGACTTCTGATGTGGAAAAGAGGCACTCAAATACTTGAGCCACCTCAGCTACCTGATTTGTTGTGTATCTCATTGTCTTTCCTCTGGGTCTCTTTGTTGCATCTTCTTCCTGCACCACACCTGCCTGTCATGCCAGTTTGCCTTTACCAGAAGGCCCTAGGAACCAAACTTGGGACCTCCCATGTCATAGACGGAAGCTCAATCACTTGAGGCAAATCTGCTTCCCTGTTGGCTTCATATTTGAAGAAGTTTTTGGATCACAGAGGATTTACAAGTGTGTCAGGGAAGGATCATTGGTGTGAGTTGTCAATGATAGGGATGCATGGGAAGATGTTCACCTGGGGCATACATATAAGGCATATGAATGTATTCAAGGGTTCATGGAGCATTGTCACGGTGGGTGGAGATTCACACAGTAACAGTAAGAATATTGATTTCTCACCCTGGGAAGCTCTGTCACATTCTTTAATGGGACAGGAGGAATCCCCTGAATACAGAAGCAGTAACTATTGAAGGAGGATGGACCATTGACAGGTTCTTGATATTGATGACTATACTTACGAAACTTTACTTTTGAAATTGAAACTCAGCCTAGTATTATTGGGTGTCTGAGAGTTACCTCCTGAGAGCCTCCTTGTTGCTCAAATATGGCCTCTCTATAAGCCAAACTCAGAATATAAGCATATAAATGCATAACTTTTCTGCTGATGTAGGACATGACTCCTGGGAATGATCCTCCCTGGCTCTGAGGGATTACTACCGAGCACCAACTAGCAACGCAACTGGAAAAAGAGCTTCACCAAAAGGGGGAAAGTGTAAAGATAACTGTGTTTATATGCCTAAAGGACTTA
The DNA here is from genome assembly GCF_030445035.2 of Dasypus novemcinctus. NCBI lineage: Eukaryota > Metazoa > Chordata > Mammalia > Cingulata > Dasypodidae > Dasypus > Dasypus novemcinctus. Next base: position 9,910,577 of record NC_080702.1, on the reverse strand, counting down.
AAAGTGAATTGGGAGGTCATTCCAGATTTATGCTTATACATATCTCAGCAAGACTGTAAGAAATGTACCATATGAATGAAAAATGTTGCTAATGTGGGTAAGTGTGGGGTAGGTAGGGAGCAGGCTATATGGCAATCACATATTTTTTATGTGAAATTTATGTAATCCAACTCTCTTTTAAAAATGAACAATTATGAAAAAGGATTTAATAGCATAGAAGAATCCCTATTTAGGGCAAGAGATAAAATATCCTGTAATCACCAACTTAGAATATTTCCAATGTCCTTATATGACTGCTCTTATGATTTTTTGCACATGAGTTTGTATGAAATCAAAACAATTATAGATTTTTTTAAAAACTTTTAAAAAAATGTATTTCTCAACTTTTCCTGTAAACCTGTGATGTTATTGGTTCAGGTCAAGCATCTTTACGAAATATACCATTTCTAGTTGACAAAGCAGTTTGGTCATGCTTAACTTATTGGTCATAGAGTCCAAGTTGACCCTGAGATTGAGATATTATGGGTGGAGACCCAATCTTTTATATGTCAAATTTCAATTTTGACTAGAGCTAAGTATCAAGCTCGTGCCTGACTTTCAAATGCAGTGTGACTGGTACTTTAGAATAAGTAGGGGGGCGGGGCAAGATGGTGGTTGAGTGTGTGCACCTGATAATCTCTCCTGCAAAGAAGCAGCTGGGCAGCGTTGGAAATTCTTCAGGACCAGGCTGTTTCAGGATTTTGCAGGGCAGGAGGTGTCTAGACACTGATTTGGTTGGAAGGTAACAAAGAAAATTCATGTATAAGATAAAATTGAGCCTCTATTACACGGAGGTGGGGGCTGCATGCAGGACGCTCCCTCCTGGGGTGGGTGAAGCCACGGCACCGGCACCGCAGCAGTGATTCCTGGAGGCTCTGTGGTACTGGAGAATTCATAAGTCCTAAGCGGGATACTGGGGGGTAACAGGGCAGGAGGACTTTCCAGACTGATTTGGGGAGACAGACGGGAGTTTTATTGTGAGGCGGGGAATTTTTGATTGCGGACACAAATAATAGTGCTTCCGGCTAGAGCCCCGCCCCCAAGGCCAGCTGCCAATCTGCAGCTGCCTTAAATCGCTCGCAAAAAAGAGACATCACCAGGAGGCTGTTTCAGGGGCTGGCAGGGTGGGAGACATCTGGAAGCCGATTAGGGGAATATTTTGTGAAGCGTGGGAATTTCAGTTTCAGACACTGATATCAGCGCTTCTGGCTGGAGCACTGCCCCGTGGGCCTGGCTACTGATCTGCAGCATCATTAAATCAGCTGCAGTGTAGAGGCGCCCCCAGGTGGCTGTTTTGGGGGCTTACAGGGTGGGAGGAGTCCTGAAGTGGAATTGGTGATACAGCCACAGAAGAGACCCTAGTGAGAGGGTGAATTGCAGGTTTCTGACACATAGGTCAGAGTTTGCAGATGTGACCTCCCCCATAGGGCTGGCAACCAGCTGCAGGGATCCCTGAAGGCTGTGTTGCACTGCGGTGCTCCCAGGCTCCCTGTTAACCGGATTTGAGGTTGCCAGGTCTATGACCCCTAAACAGTGGTGGCCCACACCCCAGAGACTCACACCTCTTGAGTCTGCAATATCACAGAATTTCCATCCCTGAATCCACCATGCCCTGAGGTCCATCTGAGGTCCTTGAATGTCCTAGCCCTCAACGTTTGCATTTTTTGTTTTTTGTTTTTTTATTTTTATTTTATTTTTTATTTTTTATTGTCCTGGTTGTGAACATTGCATTATCTCCTAGTCTTCTCTCCCATTGTATCCCCCAAAGTCTTTTTTTTTCTTCATTTATTTAGGGTTATATTTTTTGTTGCTGTTGTGGTTGTTCTATAACGTTTTTTCTTTTCCTTACTTGTTCCCCTCCCTTTACACACACCAATTTTTCTTTCTTTCTTTCTTCTCTCTTTTTTTTCTCTCTTGTCCCATATTGTCTTCTTATTATATTTTATCTTAATTATACAATAGGTACTGCACCTCACATTTGCTGGGTTTCCTCATCCTCCATTGCCTCATTTTGTGTGAATTGATTTTGGCTACCTACATTATCCCCTTTCACCCACATCTTGATATCCTCCATCATCTACTGTCTCTCCTATATTCCAGCCCCCTTTCTTTGATCCCCAAATTGTCTAACTCTTAATTTCTAATACCTTTGTTTTGTTTTCTGTCTTTTATCCACACTTGAAACTATTGCCTTTCTTTTCTCTTTCCCTCTCTCACGAAAACACTAGCTTTTTAATTCATACCATATTTCTCCCATATTCAGTCGACTACCTCATTATAGGTACTCTACCTATTGCTATAACTCTACACAACTTACATGAATCTAATATCCATCCTCCCAGATCTCATATTGTTGCTCTGTTAACATATATCACCAATACTACTTTACACATTTTCCTTTCTTACACATGTGCCTTTCCCTGGCCCTAATACTTTCCTTCAAAGTTAACTCAGCCAGCATAAAGAAATTAGAATAAGAAGAACAAAGTGACAAAGAGATGATATCACACTTGTGCAAAAACAACAGCTAATTAATCCCCAAGACTAGACGAAGAAGCTAAGGAACTGATTAAACCCGTCAAGATAAAATGATGACCAGGCAGCAACAAAAAACTACAAACCAAACCAGTAATGAGGGAAACATGGCTGAATCCAATGAACAAACTAAAAACCAGGAAGGGGAGCACAACTTCACACAAGTAATTAAAGATCTCAGAGCATATATCACAGACAAATTTAATGAAGTAAAGGAAGAGGTTAACAATATGAAGACAACATTTGGAGGGGAAATTGCAGACATACGCAAAAAGATAACAGATATGATGGGAATGAACACCACAGTTCAAGAAATCAAAAACACACTGACAGCAAATGACAGCAGATTAGAAGAGGCAGAGCAGAGAATTAGTGATGTGGAAGACAGTACATTGGAAATCAAACAGATAGTAAATTGATCATTAAGAAGATAGAAAAAATCCAGCTAGGACTTAGGGATGTGAATGACAATGCAAAATGCACAAACATACATATATATAATATGCATCACAGAAGGAGAAGAGAAGGGAAAGGGGTCAGAAAGAGTGTTGCAGGAAATAATGGCTGAAAACTTCCCAAATCTACTGAAAGAGACAGATGTACATATCCAAGAAGCACAAAGCACCCCAAACATCATAAACCCTAACAGACCCACCCCAAGACATATACTTGTCAAATTATCCAACGCTCAAGACAAAGAGAAAATTCTAAAAGCAGCAAGAGAAAAGAAAACCATCACATACATGGGAAGCTCCATAAGATTAAGTGCTGATTTCTCATCGGAAAACATGGAGGCAAGAAGTCAGTGGAATGTTATAGTCAAAGTACTAAAGGAAAAAAATTTCCAACCAAGAATTCTTTAGCCAACTAAACTAGCATTCAAAAATGATGGAGAGTTCAAAATATTCACAGATGAACAGAAATTGAAAGAGTAGGCCAACAAGAAACCTCCCTTTCAAGAAATTCTAGAGAGAGTTCTGCAGGAAGGAAGGAAAAAACAGGACAGGTAGAGTTAGAAGAGAGTGTAAGAGCAACAAAAAAGATAAAAAGAGAAGAAAAAATCAAACAAACAAAATATAACAAACACAAATCCAATCAAAATATGGCTAATATAAATAATTCCTTGAAAGTAATAACACTGAATGTCAATGGAATAAACTCACCTATCAAAAGATTCAGACTGGGACATCTGATAAGGAAATATGACCCATCTATATTCTGTCTACAGGAGACAGATCTTAGACCCAGAGATTCATGGAGGCTGAAAGTGAATGTTTGGAAAACATTCTTACAAGCAAACAATAACCAAAAAAACGCAGGAGGTGCTATATTAATATCAGACAAAATAGACTTTAAATATGAAACAACTGTGAGAGACAAAGAAGGATACTACATATTAGTGAAAGGGACAATCTGTCAAGAAGAACGAACAATCATAAATATTTATGCTCCTAACAAGGGTGCCGATAAATATGTGAGGCAAACTCTGGAAAAACTAAGTGAAAGAATAGATGCATCTACAATTATAGTGGGGGATTTTAATACACCACTATCAACTCTGGACAGAATATCTCAAAAGAGAATCACTAAAGAAACAAAACATTTGAACAGTATATTAGAGGAGCTGGATGTAATAGATATATATAGATCACTACACCCAAACATAGCAGGATATACATTTTTCTCAAGTGCCCATGGATCATTCTCCAAAATAGACCATATGCTAGGCCACAAAGAAAGGTTTAATGAATTCAGAAAGATCAAAATCATACAAAATAATATCTATGACCACAGTGGAGTGAAGCTGCAAATCTACAAGGGCCAAGGCCCAGATTTCACACCAAGATATGGAAATTAAACAGCACACTCTTAGAAAAACAGTGGGTCAAAGGGGAAATCTCAAAAGAAATCAATGACTACCTTGAAACAAATGATAATGTTAACACAACATACCAAAATTTATGGGATGCAGCAAAAGCAGTACTGAGAGGGAAATTTATAGTCATAAATTCATACATTAAAAAAGAAGAGCAAAAATTGAAGAACTAACTGCACATTTGGAGGAATTAGAAAAAAAAAACAAAAAAGTAATCCAACAGGAAGAAGAAGGAAGGAAATAACAAAGATAAGAGCAGAAGTAAATGAAGTAGGAAATAAGAAAGCACTTGAAAAGATAAACAAGACCAAGAGCTGGTTTTTTGAGAAGATCAATAAAATTGACAAACCTTTAGGGAGACTAACAAAGAAAAAAAGAGAGAAGATGCAAATACACAAAATGAGAAATGAGAAAGGAGATATCACCACTGACCCCACAGAAATAAAGACTATCATAAGAGGATACTTTGAAAAACTATATTCCAACAAAAATGAGAATTCAGAGGAAATGGACATATTCCTAGAAACACGAAAGCATCATATATTGACAAAAGAAGAAATTGATGATCTCAACAAACCAATCACAAGTAAAGAGATAGAATCAGTTATTAAAAATCTCCCAACTAAGAAGAGCCCAGGGCCAGATGGCTTCACAGATGAATTCTACATAACATTCTGGGAAGAATTAACACCAATCCTGCTGAAACTCTTCCAAAAAATTGAAACAGAAGGAACATTGCCTAACTCCTTCTATGATGCCAACATTACCCTAGTACCAAAACCAAACAAAGACATCACAAGAAAGGAAAATTACAGACCAATTTCTCTAATGAACCTGGATGCAAAAATACTTAACAAAATACTTGCTAATTGTATTCAACAACACATTGAAGGAATTATATACCACGACCAAGTGGGATTCATTCCAGGTATGCAAGGATGGTTCAACATAAGGAAATCAATCAATGTAATACACCATATAAACAGATTGAAGGAAAAAAATCACATGATTATATCTAAAGATGCAGAAAAAGCATTTGACAAATTCAGCACCCTTTCTTGATAAAAATACTCCAAAAGATGAGAATTCAAGGAAATTTTTTGTACATGATAAAGAGTATACATGAAAAACCTACAGCCAACATCGTTTACAATGGAGAAATCTAAAAATTCTTCCCTGTAATGTCAGGAACAAGACAAGGATGCCCACTGTCTCCCCTTCTATTTAACATTGTCTTAGAAGTACTTGCTTGAGCACTGAGGCAAGAACCAGATATAAAAGGCATTCAAATTGGAAAGGAAGAAGTCAAAATTTCATTATTTGCAGATGACATGATCCTATACATAGAAAACCCTGAGAGGTCTACAACAAAGCTACTAGAACTCATAAATGAGTTTAGTAAAGTCACAGGTTATAAGATCAATGCGCAAAAATCAGTAGCATTTCTGTACACCAATAATGAGCAAGATCAGGAGGAAATCAAGAAACAAATACCATTCACAATAGTAAAAAAAAAAATCAAATATGTAGGAATAAATCTAACTGAAGATGTGAAAAACTTATACACTGAGAACTCTACAAGACTATTCAAGGAAATCAAAGAAGACCTAAATAAAAGGATGAATATTCCCTGTTCATGGATAGGAAGACTAAATATTATTAAGATCTCTATCCTACCAAAACTGATCTAAACATTCAATGAAATCCCAATAAAAATCAACACAGCCTTCTTTAAGGAACTAGAAAAACTAACTATGAAATTTATTTGGAAAGGAAAGAGGCCCCGAATAGCCAAAGACATATTGAAAAAGAAATACGAAATTGGAGGAATCACACTTCCTGACTTTAAAACATACTACAAAGCTACAGTAGTGAAAACAGCATGTTATTGGCATAAGGAGGAACACACAGACAAATGGAATCGACATGAAAGTTCTGATATAGAACCTTATCTATATAGCCATTTAATATTCGATAAAGCCACCAAACCCTCTCAACAGGGAGAGAATAGCCTATTCAACAAATGGTGCCTGGAGAACTGGATATCCATATGTGGAAGAATGAAAGAGGATTACCATCTCACACCTTATACAAAGATCAACTCAAGATGGACCAAAGACCTAAATATAAGAGCCAAGACCATAAAGACCTTGGAAAGCAATGTAGGGAAACATCTACACGACCTTGTAATAGGAAATGGCTTGATGAACTTCACACCAAAAACACGAGCAGCAAAAGGAGAAATAGATAAATGGGACTTCCTCAAAATTAAAGCCTTCTGCACCTCAAAGGAGTTTGTCAAGAAAACAAAAAGAGAACCTACACAATGGGAGAAAATATTTGGCAACCATATATCCAATAAGAGACTTATAACTTGCATATATAAAGAACTCCTTATCTTGAAAATAAAAAGATAAACAACCCATTTAAAAAATGGGAAAAAGATTCAAACAGACACTTCTCCAAAGAAGAAATACAAATGGCTAAAAAGAACTTGAAAAAATGCTCCAAATCTTTAGCTATCAGGGAAATGCAAATCAAAACTACAATGAGATACCATCTTACTCCCATTAGATTGGCACTATGAAAAAAAAACAGAAGAATACAAATGCTGGAGAGGATGTGAAGAAAGGGGAACACTCATCCACTGCTGGTGGGAATGCAGAAGGATCCTTCCATTCTGGAGGACAGTTTGACGGTTTCTCAAAATCTAACCATAGATTTGCCATATGACCCAGCAATACCACTGCTGGGTATATACCCAGCACAACTGAAAACAAGGACACAAACCTATATATACACACCAATGTTCATAGCAGCATTGTTCACTATCGCCAAAAGTTGGAATCAACCCAATGCCCATCAACAGATGAGTGGATCAATAAATGTGGTATATACATACAATGGAATACTATTCGGCTTTAAGAACAAATACATTACAAACACATGTGATAACACGGATGAATCTTGAGAACCTTATGTTGAGTGAAGCAACCCAGGCATTGAAGGATAAATACTCCATGACCTCAATGATATGAAATAAGCAAGCTGCCTCAGAGAGCTAGAGACTGCAAGAGAGGCTTACAAGAAATTGGGGGGTAGAGGAAGGATGTAAGCTGACATCTACATGGGTGAAATCTATGATAAGCTGAAGGTTAGTATGTGCACAAGGAAGGGATAAAATGGGGGCATAGGGTTACCTTTGGGTGGGGCTTCCCGGGTTTGAGGGGGGCTAGGGATGGGTAGATGGGTAATATTGCCCAAGAAATTGGGGGGAGGGTGGGACAACATATGAACATAGGTATTGTCAGGTGTTGGTTGAGAGTATAATGCTGAGAAAACCTTTTCAAAATATAATTAGGAAAGTTACCTGTTTAAGATACTCAAACGGGATAATCTGATGCAGGACAGACTCCTTGGGAATATCTGAATGCTCATTTTGCCAGAGTGGGTTATACCATTGGGTAGAAACCCATAAAATGAGAGTGAAGGTAGACCCACATCCTGGGGAGGACTAATGCCATCAAATAGGGGGAACTGTATCTCTCAAGAGGAATGGTGTCTCCTAGGGCATTAGGGCAGTTGAGCAAGTCAAGCCCTCAACACTGTTGCAAGTATCTCTGAACATGGCTTCTCAAGAAATGAAGATTGACTGTCACTGTGGGCCCCAAAGGGAGGGGGAAATAGATATTGAATATATGGAACCAAAGTAACTGTGAGGGCAAAAGAAGTGCTTCATAAGAGTACACAAGGATGGATATAAAACATGTAATATTACACCAAAAACATATAGGGGATGACAGACTAATAATGTAAACCATAAGGTAAAACATAGGATAACTAAAAAATTTAGAATACTGTATATCCTAAAGTATAAACCACAATGTAAACACAAATATTACCTTGTTTGAAAGCTATTGTCTCAATATCTTTACATCAGTTTCAGTAAATATGATATGAATAAGTTAAAAGATTATTGCTGTGGAAGGGAAAAGGTTTTGTAATGGATATGCAGGAGTACTGTATATTCCATATATGAATTACTGTGATCTAAGGCTCTTGTGAAGATATGCTCAATAATTAGGAAAAAAGAAAAGAAAAAGATAGGATGTAGAATTTTTCCAAATCAATATGTGCGGCGGCTTGCTCGGTCAGTAGAGGTGGGGTCTGGCTGCGGACGAGGGGTCGGTCCAGCTTAGGACAAGGGGTCGGTCCCACTTGGGACGAGGGGTCAGTCCGGCAGCAGACGAGGGGTCGGTCTCACAGGGGTTGCGCGGTTCGGCTGACGGGGTCGCCCGGCGAAGCCGGCAACGAAGGGGTCACCCGGAGAAGCAGGCGATGAACTGGGGACAAGGGAGGCCAGGCCCTTGTTGGGGGCTCTCAGGACTGGAGGGCGCACAGCAGAAGAACTACCACGGAGACAAGGTAAACACACAAGTCCAACTTTATTGAGGGAGAGGCAACAGTTTTATAGGGGCTGGGGAAGGCTGATTGGTCGAAGCCACGCCCTGTTCTGATTGGTTGCCGGAGAAAGGTCAGTGGGAGGTACTGGAAGGGGGAGGGATGGTGGTTAGGGATTGGCTGTTGCTGTTGCTGGGGGAAGGGGCAGGGTTTAGGGATTGGTGGCTGCTGTTGCTGGGGTAGAGGGCAGACTTGAGTTTCCCGCCCACACCTGGCTGTTGCTGCTGTCGGGGGGAGGGGAAAAGGCGGACTGGAATCTTCCGCCCTGCGCCTGCGCAGAGAGAAAGAAGAAGAAGGGTGCTGCCCCATAAGGCATCGTGTGGCGCCATCCGGGAGGAGGGGCGGCCGCGGAAGCATGGCTGCCGAGAAGGGGAGACCCGAGGGCACTCTGTGCCCATGCCGAGCTTCCTTCAGGGGTGGCGGTGGGCCCGACCAACCACCCTATTATGGGGGCAGCGGTTTGGAATAGGCCTACCGCGGCCGCCGCCCCCCGCCAGGTCAGCAAACCACACTTCAGCCCGAGGGGTGGCCGCAAATATGTATTCTATATCTAACCTTTAAACTCATCGCTATATTCCATTTTATTAGTAAGGGAACCTGACATTATATTGGGCTTCACATTTCAGGAAGTTTTGGATCACAGAGTGGTTCAACAGTGGCAGCGGAGGAATACTGGTATGGGATGTTATTGACAGGCGATATTTGGTTGACAGGGAGTTATACAGGGCATGTGTCCAGGTTGCATGGAAATGTTTGGATATACTCATAGTGGAAACAATTAAAAACAACAGCTGGGGGGGTACTGGATTCCTGGCTGGGTGGGGGGGCTCTGCCGTGGTCCCTCACGGAGTAGCAGCAGTCCCCCAGGTGCAACGGTAAGGACCAGGAAGGAATGAGGGTCCAACAGTGAGCCCCTGATACTAATGACTATGCTTGTGAGCCTATACACCTGAAATAAGAACAAGGCCTAGAGCAGCACTGTGCCTAAGAGTTCCCTCCTGACAGCCTCTGTGTTACTCAAATATGGCCAGTCTCGAAGCCAAACTCAGCATGTAAATGCAATGCCTTCCCCCCAGCGTGGTACAGGACACCCGGGGATGAGCCTCTCTGGCACCAAGGGATCACTACCAAGTACCAGCTGATGATGTAACTAGAAAATGACCTTGAATTAAAGGTTCAACGCGGACCAGCAGAATATCCCTGTCTGCATATAATAACAAGAATTAAAAATGCTGTTTGACCTAAGGTAAGGGGGAAATGGAAAGGACAAATGAGTTTATATGGCTATGAGTCTCTAAAAAAGAGTATGAAGGTTGTCAGAAGGATTGCCCTTATGCACACCTGAGCAGAGTCTCAGAGATGATAAAGTAGATACAACCGCAAGTATTGGTCCTTTTGAGGGCTAAAGAGACCCACAGGTTCTATGTTCATGGCAGATCGGGTTCACTGCCATGTCAGTTGGCCCTTCTTTGGAGTTGGTGTTTCTGCGTGATGGATCTGGACTCAGATGGGATCTCTTTTCACAAGCCTTTTATGCTACTTTACTGGAATTGTAGTTGGTGCTGGGGTTTAAGATATATCTAGGGGATTTGAATCTCTGAACTGACAATATGATAGCTAGGCCCTGAGCCTCAACAGACTTCAGCTTCTACACTCTGATTTATTGGACTTACGCCACTCAGCTAGCATGGAGTTGAAGAATGTCAACCACCACACCATGGAGACTAGAGTGCCTACAACTGAAAGCAGGAGGACTGCATCCAGTATCCATGTGGAATCTAAGCCCCCTCTTGACATAGATGTGGAATGGACACAACCAAGCCAAGGTCCACAGGAAGGAGGAATATATTAAGTAATAGAGTGGACTTAATGATATTCTATTCATGAACTATTGTGGTTAATAATCGAGAAAATGTGGCATTGGTGTGGAGAAAGTGGCCATGGTCGCTGCTGGGTGTGGAGAATGGGAGGAAGAGATTAGATATGGAGGCATATTCAGGACTTGGAGTTGTCCTGGGTGGTGCTCCAGGGACAACTGCTGGACATTGTTTGTCCTCCCATGGTCCACTGGATGGAATGTGGGAGAGTGTGGGCTATGGTGTGGACCACAGGCCATGGGGTGCAACGATGCCCAGAGATGTACTCATCAGATGCAATGGATATGTCATGATGATGGGGGAGAGTGTTACTGTGGGGGGAGTGGTGCGGTGGGGGTGGTAGGGGTGAATGGAGTCCTCATATTTTTTTAATGTAATATTTTTTAAAAAATGAATAAATTGAGTAGAATTTGATAAAAAAAAAACTCAAAAAAAAAAAAAAAAGAAGTAGCTACAAGGGATATCTCTAGTTAAAGGCTGCCTCCATTTGCCAGCAGCTGCAAATGACAAAATACTGTCACAATTTTCCTTGAAGAATTGAGTAGTGTAAATCCTCCTAAATACATTCAATAATATTTAACTAGGAGTCAGGTTTCTGGAATTCTTTGTTTTGTTCTTATTTTCTTTTTTTCCCCCTCCCTGGAGATCATAAGATAATGTCTACTGCAGGGCTATTGGGACTGAAGCTTCTGACTTTCCAACAAATAGAACATCATCTACAGATTGAAAAGTTGTAATCACAAGCTAGAGGTGCACATGCTTCATTCTTACCTGCCCACTGAGAGCAAATGATAGGGGAGTTTATCTCATCAATACTTCTCTACTGGCAACTTGCCACAATTAGGATAATCCCCTGCGGCATTATGGGACAGGGAAGTAAAGTATATAATACATTAATTCCAAAAATCGATTCTCATGAAAAAAAGTAAACTGGATGTTGAATTATCTCATAAGACCCCATCTATATCATCAGATAAATTCTGTTCCCTCATTGTGCACCTTGTGAAAACCCTACCAGTTGAGTTTGGGTGTTTTTATTTTATTTTATTTTATTAATTTTTATTACATGAACACAGATGAAAGAGTTTAACACCAGCATGAGTCAAAGGCTGCAGCAAGATTAGTGTATCCCCTAGGCAGGAGCTTGGAGATCTTAAGGAGCCAAATGAGGCAACCATGGGGGAATAGTGCCAGGATGAGGAGATTTTTCCTATTTCTCTCCTTTTTCTTAGAATTCTCATCTTAAAGTCTTGTGCCTTGCAGCACCTGGAGAATACCAAGGTTTCGGGGCATCTTTCTTTCTGACTGCTTGCAGCCATGCTCAATTCCACATCCCTAGCCATGATTAACACCCTCTGCACGTAACATCCCTCCCCTGGGTCTTTGATAAAAGATGACAAATTTGGCACGAGTATCCAAAAGGACTATAAAAGTTCTAAACCCTTCTCTTCCTCAAATCCCACACAAATTCAACTTTTCCTTAAAGATTTGGAGGTCGGGTTGCAGGTGGAGGAAGACATCAAGGGACACAAAGTGTCAGAGTGAGCAAGACGCATTCCCTTTTCATGCCTAGCGACCTAGTGACTATTCGCAGATCACCCACATGACCTCAAATCATTATTTTGATTTACCTTAACCATCAGTTTTGGGGACTGCTTGACCTTTCTCCTGCCAAGAAGAGAATGAACAAAATTTCTTGATGGTTCCTCCTGCTGCAGAAGGAGAGTAGACAGTAAACAAAGCACATGTAGCTACCTCTTTCAATCCTGCCTTTCCCACAGTTTCCCCATTAAATGTGCAGGGCCCTTCACTCCACCTCACCCAACATTGGGTTAGAGAATTTTCTATTAGTTCAAGGGAGGCTTCTCACACCATAACCACAAAGTGTCCTTGTCCTTTGCTCTTCCAGATATTAGGTTTCTGTCAGCATTATATCTTCATCATAGACATTATCAAAGAATATGTATGATTTTATATTCAACCCTATTTGCAAGCTAACAAACTAGACAGTCGGTTTCATGGATGCTGGCAGAAGGCATGAGGATTCTGGATCTGAAACAAAAGGCTTTATTTTTCCTTGCAGAACTGGCAACAATATCTTCATGTTAATATTATTCTCTTGCTCACTCTTTCCCCCTGCAAGTTCCATGATATTAATACAAAGGAACTCAGGTATACGCTGCACAAATAATAGATTTGTGCTATAAGTGAGGGACTTGGGCATATAACTCCCTCAATTTTGTTTTTTAAAGATTTATTTTCTTTCTTTCTTTCTCTCCCCTTGACTCCGTTTTCTGCTCTCTGTGTCCATTCACTGTGTGTTTTCTGCATCCACTTATATTAATTCAGGGGCACTGGGAAACTGCATCTCTTTCTTGTTGAGTCATCTTGCTGCATCAGTTCTCCATGCAGCAACACTCCTGGGTGGGCTGTGTTTTTTTCACGTGGGGTGGCTCTCCCCATGGGGTGCACTCCTTGCGCATGGGGCACCCCAACCCTGGGGCGCCCCTACATGGCACAGCACTCCTTGCACACAGCAGCACCATGCATGGGCCGGCTTACCACATGGGTCAGGAGGCCCAGGGAATTAAACCCTGGAACCTCTATATGGCAGATGGACACTGTCAGTTGAGTCATGTCCACTTCCCAGAATCCCCCAATTTTTAACTGCATTATCATGAAGTTTGCCCTAGTTTTTCCTCAGTGGAAGGATTTACCTATATTACAATCACCAGGTAATTAATATGACCTATGCCCCAGAGAAATAATTTAATAACATCTTGAAAGCTGGCTTGCACTACAAGAATCATTAAAAATTTATTTTGAAATAAAGCTGATGCATACGTGAAAAAGTTGAGATACCCACTGAGAAATATATCCTAATAGGGACAACTTTCACATTAGAATATGGGAAAAATCAATCCTATGACCAAAAAGATTTTGAAGACTTTTTTCTCCAAGTCCCATCTTGCTGGTGTGACAAAGTGGGATTGCTAAAAATAAGATGATAGGTAGAAATAGTATGAATAAACATCTCCAAGGATGGGGAGATGTTAACCTATTTGACACAATGGCAAGTGAGAGCAAATGAAATCAAATTATGATTTATTTTCAGAATGAACTGTATTTATAGTTGTTTTTGGGAAAACATCAATCCATACTCCCACCACATAAAAAGTCCATTCTTAATGAATGGCTGATTGAAATTTTAAAGACTAATAATGAAATATTTATAAGAAAACAATGGCATTATGGCATTAGAAAAGAAAAATATTCATAAAGGAAAAAAATTTAAAGGGGTGAATGCAAATTAGATTTTAGTAGAATTAAGAGCTTATCAGAGAGAGAGAAAGAGAATCGGGGACAGAGAAGTTAAGAACTTGTTTCCAGAGTACATAAAGAATGTTTACAAACTGAAAAGAGAATGAAAGAAAATTCAACTGAGAAAAAATGGACAGAGTAAATGAACAGGCATTTCCCAGAAAGAGTCAGCAAGGGGCTGATAAACATGTGAAAACATGTTCAACTTCTTTAGTAAACCATTAACTTGTAGCATGACACAACAACCAGAAGGCTAAAATGAAAATGACAAAAATAATCAAATGTGGATAATGATGTAGATAAATAAGAAATCTCATCCACTTAAGGTGGGTGTGAAAATTGCTACAGAAATATAGGAAAACAGTTTGGCATCATCATCTATGTCAGAATGGATGTAAACATGATGAATAATTTCAGTAAACACATACTCTTCACCAAAACACAAATTCTGCCATTTGAATACCTACACTAATGATCCTAGCTCCATAATGAAAATTATTCACATGCACATAAGCAATGGAATTATTATATTAAATATTTGATAATGATACAATGGAATTTTATACAACAATCCTAATGAATGATCCACAAGAACTTGTAGCAGTACATTTTGTCACAAAAAACATAAGGAATGGAAATTCAACGTACAAAAACATTAGTGCTAAATGATTCCATTTATATAAAGTAAAAAACAGAAGGAACTGCTCAGTGGTAATAGCTGTCAGACTAGTGTTTCCAGTGTGGATAGTGGCACGGAGGAAACATAAAATGATACTAGAGCATATCAGTATTCTGGTTTGGGTGGTGTTACAGTTTGCAATTATTTCTGTGAATCCCAAAATGAGAAATATTATGTTTGTAAACTATTCTATTCTTCTGGGTGTGTTGCCCTTTGATTATTAAATTCATTTGATAATATTAAATTCATTTGAGGGGTCCTTAATTAAATTACCTCTTAAGAGTAGGGCTTTGATTCTACCATGTGAGTAACACTTGACTAAGGTTGACTCCCTGACTCTTGGTGGACCAATATAAATTGACGCTCAAGAAGAAATGTTGGGAAGAGAGAGAGCTCTGACAAAGTTTATCCTGGGGTCCCAGGGAGAGATAAGTCATTTGTCTGGTAGTTTGCAGCTGACCTTGGAAACAGAACCATACAGCTGAAATTGATACAGAAGGCCCAGAAATAAATGAGCTCTATGTTGGGAGAGAGAGGAAGCCCTGAGAGACAGGCCTTATGCCAGCCTGCAGCTGAGAGAGAGGAAGAACAGAGGGGAAGGATGAACCCACACAGAGATCACTGGCCAGCTTGCTTCAACATTTGGCAACTGACTCTGGTGGGAAAGCAACTTGAGCTGAACTCTTTAGGGCCTTGTAACAATAAGTTTTTAACTCAAATAAAATACCTTTTATAAAAACCAAAAGATTTCTGGTACTTTGCATTGACACTGCATTGGCAGACTAATACAAATAGTTTGCTCAGGATTTGGAAGTTCTCCATGTAATATCAATACATACATCTTATAAATAGTCCTAAATACATAAAAGCAATGTAAAAGGCTGGTAGAGCATTAGGACAGACACAACTTAGCGATTTTGTAGGTTTGATGCCAGACAACCACAATAAAATGAATATCACAATACAGTGATTAAACAAAATTTTTGGTTACCCAGTGATTATAAGCTATGTTTATGCTGTACCTTGGTCTATGAAGTGTGTAATAGCATTACATCTAAAAAAATGTACATAGGTTCATTTAAAAACTCTTTATTGCTAAAATAAAATGCTTATCATCTTCTGATCCTTCAACAAGTCATTACCTTTTTCCTGGTAGAAGGTCTTTCCTATATGTAAATGGCTGCTGAATGGTAACAGTGGAGGTTGCTGAAGTTTGGATTGGCTGTAACAATTTCTTAAAATAAGACAATAATTAATTTTGTTGCATTGATTGACTATTTCACAACAGATTTCTCTGTAGTATGCCATGCTGTCTGATAGCATTTTATACACAGTAGACATTATTTCAAAATTGAAATCAATCCTTTCAAAGCCTGTTGCTACTTTATCAATGAAGTTGGTGTAATGTTCTAAATCTCTTCTTGTCATTTTGACGATGTTCACAGGATCTTCACCAGAAAATTCCATCTCAAGAAACCTCTTTCTTTCCTCATACATAAAAAAACCACTCCTTATCTATTCACGTTTTGATATGAGATTGCAACAATTCAGTTACTTCTTCAGGTTCCACATTTAATTCTAGTTATCTTGCTATTTTCACATATGCTGAGATGTCCTTCACTGACATCTTCAATGCCTCAAAGTCATCCAAGAGGGTTGGACTTGCCTTTCTTCAAACATCTTTTGATGTTGATATTTTGATATCCTACCATGAACCATGTTTGTTCTTCAGGGTATCAAAAAAAGTAATCCTTTCCAGAAGGCTTTCAATTTACTTTTCCAGATCCATATGAGGAATCACCATCTAAGGCAGTTATGTCTTACAAAACCTATTTCTTCAAGAATAAGACTTGAAAGGCAAAATTAACTCCTTGATACATGCACTGCAAATGGATGTTGTGGCAAAGTCATGAATTTCATTGTACATACTCATCAGTGCTTTTGGGTGAACAGGTGTGTTGTCAATGAACTGTGATATTTAGAATGGTATTATTGATTCTGAGCAGTAGGTCTCAACAATGGGCTTAAAATATTCAGCAAACTGTGTTGTTAACAGATTTGCTGTCAGCCAGGCTTTGTTATTCCATTTTAGCATAATTCTTAAGGGTCCTAATTTTCAGTGTGGTAAGTGAGCACTGGCTTCAACTTAAAGTCAGCAGCTGTATTTTCCCCTAATATTAGAGTCAGCCCGTGCTTCCAAGCACTGAAGTCAAATCAAATTGACTTCTCTTTTCAGTTATGAAAGTCCTAGATGTCAATTCTTCCAATAGAAGGTTGTTTTCTCCACATAAAAAATCCTTCAATCTGCACTTAGCTGAATCTTCTAGATAACTTGCTTCAGCATTTATCTCAGCACTTGCTGCTTCATATTGCACTTTTATGCTTTGGAAGTGAGTTATTTCCTTAGATCTCATGCAGTCACCTATGCTACCTTAGTTTTCCTTTTTCATCTTCTGTATTCCTTTCAGCCTTCATAGAATTACAGAGAGCTGGGCCTTGCTCCAGATTAGATTTTGGCTTCAATGGAATGTTGTGTTGGTTTGATCACTACGGTTTTCTCTACATCAGCAATATGGGTTTTATGTTTTCTTATCATTTGTGTGCCTATTGAAGTGGCACTTTTAATTTCCTTCCAAAACATTTCATTTACTTTCACAACTTGGCTAACTGTTGGCACAAGAGTCCACATTTTTGGCCTATCTTAACTTTCAACATGCCTTCCTTAATAAGCTTAATAATTTCAAGGTTTGATTTAAAGTAAGAGATGTGCATCTCTTCATTTGACCACATAGAGGTCATTTTAGGGTTACTAATTGGCTTGATTTCAATAAAGTTGTGTCTCAGGGAATAGGAAGGCCTGAGGAAGGGGAGAGAGATGGGGGAATGATTGCTTAGTGGAGCAGTCAGATCACATGCATTTATTAAGTTTGCCATCTTATGTGGTCATGTTGCTCCCCCAAACAGTTATAACAATAGCACCAAAAATCTCAGATAACCTAAAAGATATAATAATAAAATAAATATTCGAAATATTAGTATAATTAGCATAATATGACATAGAGAAAGAAACAAGTACAAGCTTCTGGAAAAATGGTGCTGACAGACTTGCCCAAAGCAGGGTTGCCACTAACCTTCAATTTGTAAAAAATTGCACATCTGCAAAATGCAATAAAGCAAAGTACAATAAAACAAGTTATATCTGTAGATTAGAGTTGCATTGTCTTTATATTTGCAGGAAGGCAGTTGAACATATTGGGTAACTTTACCCTGTGGTTAATTTTTAAAGTATACTTTAATTTCTAGGTTATAAACTAAGAGATACTGAGTTTGCAACCTCCAAAGAAAAAAGGCAAAATGTGGAATTTTAAACACCAAATAAGCAGAAGATACAAAGAACAAGGAAGTAAACTAAGTGTGATGTAATGAAGAGCACGCAACAAATTTGGACATACACTCTCAAATACAGGCATCATTATATTACTCCTAAGTATATTATTGCTCCTATTAATATCAAACAATATTTGCATATATTAAATAGGATATTTTTAAAGAGATATCACTAATATATAATTACAATAGAATAGTTTTTAACCTCATTTTCATTACATTTCATATTATCATTTTATTCAATTAAAACAGTTTCTCATTAATTCAGCTAATTAACTATTTCAGTATATATACTTACACATAGTTATAATTTTAACAAATAAAGTAACAAGCCTGGTGATATAAATCATCAGTTTAAATATGCTTTACAGTTAAACAAAAGTTGCTGTTATTTTAATTTCTCAATTTATACTTTTCCAATATTATTTCATATCAAACATAGTCTCGTTTTATATATATGCACATATATATGTACATGAAAATGTTAATATATGTATATATGTAAATATATATATGTTTTGGGGGAGCTAAAATGTGTTTCTTTATATTTTGGCATAACATTCAATGTACAACAAACTGATGCTGCTGTTTAAAATTTTTTTGATTTTACCACTTTACATCTGCTTTACATGTAACTACAGAGAGAGAGATATAAGAAAATGTTTCTTAAAGTTGAGGAAACATCATTATGATAATTCAGAATCCAATAAGTTATAAACTCCACATTATAAACCAAAAATGGATATATGCTTTTCTTCTTTCAAATGGCTATTCTTCTACTGCTCCAAGGTTAATGAAAGGCTCAGTGAAAATCTTATGTCCTTTAACTTAAAGAAATGAGAGTGCTCTTCTCAAAATTTTTGTTGCCAAAATGCCCAATAGAAATGTTCTCATAATATCAAATAAAACACCCCAAGACACACAAATTTCCATCTACAGTTCAAAAATCCATGAAATTTTCTACCAGTTACCCAGATTTTTTCATATTCTCAAACTCATCTGATCTCTCCAAAAAACAGCAAAAACATATTTTTCACATTCTTGTTTGATCTGTTTCAGTTCTATATGAACATTTCTACACTATAATATTTTATATATGCCAATCTCTCTTCTCAGCATCATATTTCAAATGACTGCCATTTATCTAATTACATTAGATACCAAAATCATAACTTGCCCACAACGATCATATTCTCTGATTCTGAATCTGAAATACAGATTCCATTTTCACACCCTACTTCTTCATTATTCCATGCGGATATTTTCTTTTAGGTATTTTGAATCCCCCCCCCCCCCAACACACACACACTCTCTTCCTTTATTATGTAACTTGTGCAACCATTTGATATGTAGTGAATTTTTGGAAAAATATACTATATCAGGTAGAAACTTACATACTCGAAGACATACTTACATAGTAATTGCATAATATTTCATTTTCAATTGTTGTTATCATTTGTTTATTCTTGTGGCAAAGGCAGGTTAGGTTGTCTTTTCCCTGCACTTGAAGTGTGACTTTTCATAACAGTTCTTATGATAAACTAGGAGATGTATAAATCATAACTGAACATCTTGCAGAAACGTACATTTACATATTTCTGAAAAGATGGGGAATTTTGTACGTCTTACTTGGCAGAGTGGAACCTGAAAACACTGGGGTCACGACACATGAGCACAAAGGGGCTGAGAGCTGGGAAACAGGAATTAAGAAGTGCAGCGGTGTCTACCAGCCACCAACTAGGATTATTTAAAAGAGCGATACAAACATGAAATATGGAGGAGACGGTATAAAAAGTTACAAAAGTGCTCACCAGTAAAAGAATGTTTTGGGCAGCTCTGGACTCAGGGGAGGATTTGAGGGAGACATTGTTCCTATGAATATATTGGACCCTCTGCTTGTGCCTGTACAAGATGCAAACCATGGAGCCACTGGCCCAGAGCATGAGCCCCAGACATAAAGCATCAGGGACTGATAACAACACTGCGTAGAGTGAGTCTGAGATTTTGTCATGACGTACAGAAGCACAGAATCCAAAACTTTTAAGGTTTGTGATGTTTTTGGTGTTCTGTCTGCCGGACATATGCACTGGAAAGATAATATTTACTGCAATGTAGACGATCCAGCACAGGAAAAGGGAAAAATCAGTATACTTTGGGGCTTTAAATTTCAACTCTGCCCACCGGGCATTCCTGGGACTGATCATGATGGCCTGGAAAATACTCAAGAGACAGGTGGTTCCAATGGACACCCCCCTTCCCACTCTGTGAAGATACAAAACACCTTTGCATACAAAATCATTGAACACATCTTTCAAACCAAATGCTGCCGTTGTTTGTGGTGTTCCTTTACAGAGAAGGACCAAGGAATTGGCTACTAACAGGTGCTTGACAATCAAATCTGTGGACCTTAATCTGCACCCAGTGAAGGAAAGGAAGATATAATGGTAAAAAAGTGAGAAATTCCCCAGCATTCCAAATACGGTTTGTAATAAGAAGATCATTCCTATTGCCAAATCCTTGGAGGTCATTTTGTCAGTTATCTGTGACTGATTATCTCAAAACCAGAAAATACTGCATTGGGAACATAAATCATGAGCTACATTTATCATCTCAATCAAAATACAAAATTCTCCACTTACTGTTAGATTGTACTTAAAGACATATTAGTTTTTTCTTTAATTAAGAGATTTCTAAGCATTGAATATATAAAGAGAAATTACTATGTATGAACTTCTGCTATCAAGTCTGTACATATACTAATTTCTGTTTTCTTCGCAAATCCATGATGCACACACTGAAACTTTAATCATAAAGTTGAGGTTAATTTAGGCACAAAGAAGTTAAATGATTTGCAAAATTTACACCCTAGGTAGCTTTAAACACACATGCTATACTAAGGAAGATACCTACCTGTATTATTCAAATAATCTCTCTATATTTGTTCTTACAACCTATCATTTTATTTTAGATTGATGGCATTTTATTTAAAGCTTTCCAAGTAAGTATTGAAGTTATTACATAGCTCAATATCGATTATGAATAAGGATTTAATGATTACAGTAAAATGTGGATGTCCTCTTTGTAGCATATTACTACATAAACCTATGCTATGACAAGATGGATTTAGTAAATGCCTGATAAATTCTGAATTAAGATGGCAAGAGAAAGATTCCTTTGTTTTAATGTCAGGAAAAAAAGTATAATGACATCTCTCACTGGACTTATTTAACAACATTAGGTCATGCTCTAAAATAAGGGACTTGAAACACTAAAGCATGATAAAATATCATGGAGTTGGAACTATATCCTTACTAATTGTGGATCATATATTTATCTATTACTATCTAAATTGAGTTACCAATAAGATAAATCTGTGAAAGGTATCAAAATATAAGATGTATGAAAAATAGCATCTGTAAAGTGTGAAATCTTCTGCACTGTATAAATAAAAATAATAAGATTATGTTTGATAATCTGTTTTTAAAACAGAAAATATTAAAAGATATATTTGAGCCTGACAGACACTGTCTGAAAGACTTATTAATAAAGTTACGTTATCCTTAAATATTCCTTTCCTAACATCAAGGAGCAAAACAGTCTCACCATAATCAACAGACCACAGATATTTTCAGTAAAGACACATTTACTGTCTTCATGAAGCAGTTCATAACCCCTGACTTAAAGAAAGCATTTCCTTTTTGTCAGCTGTGGTTCAGATACACAATTTCTGCACAGGATTGGATGATTCCTGTTGATATGTCCTGTTCATTATTACAAACATGGATGTATTACATGCACACCTATATTAATTCTGAGAATTTTCTATATGATTCCTATTAGGTAGACTGACTAAACAGCAGATTCGTTACAGAATTGCAATCCTTAAACATCCTAAAAATCAGAGATTTCTTGATCACTTGGACTAAACATTAACAATTACCATCAGTGAGGAATTAACCAAATTACATTAGGAAACACCAGGGAATGGTATTGGATCTAGGACCCACACTTTTCTTTCCTAGCTTAGCTCATGCTGCAGGAATTTTTCTTCTCATCTGTGCATTTTTTATTCTGGAGCAGTTTCAAACCTTGAAGAATTCCTTTTTAGAATAGTATCACTTATCCTGACTCTTGATAGGCCTCCTTCTCTTATGATTCTGCCTTTCCCATTGATTTAGAAAATACTTACCCAAATTCTTCTCACTCTCAATCCTCTGGTCCCAGTGAGGTGGTCATGATTGCAAATAGGGGAAATAAGATCCTGAAATAGGGTTTTGTGATTTTGTGACCTCACCTCCCCATGCAACAATTATAATTTCACTTGTATCATGAGAGTGCAGTCGTGGGTTCCTGAGAATATTTCTGAAAAACATTTTTGCAGTCACTAATTACCAAAAACAATTACAAGTTTCTAATCAGGGTCTCAAAAGAGACCATTGGAGTGTTTGCACGAGGCTCTTTCTTTTCCATAATCCCTGTAGGCAAACAGGGACACATGAAGAGAAGCAGGAAATGTTCATGTCTGAGCACGCAGTAAGTCACTTTATTCTCTGCTTCCTTTATAAGCTTTTATACCACAAAGTGAGTTCTTTCCTAATCTTCATACTATTTAGGTTAACATCATTTAATTTTTTAAAACTTTTCTTTATTTTTTAAATTTTTTCAAGTATATCAATCACACATAAATGCACATAAACAATAAGTGTATAGTAATGTTGTGAACTTACAAAACAAGCGTATATAACACCATACAGGACTCTAATATCTCACCCTGCCACATGAGCAGATAGGGAATCAGACAAAATAACTGAGGATTTTCAAAGAGCTATAAGAAAAAGAAAACATGCTTCTAATAACTTACATTAGAAATCACCAGATTGATTTACACAAGTGAATGTCTATCAATATGGAATTTTTTAGGAAAATACATTTTTCTAATACTGTCCCACACTAGAAATAAATAATTAGAACAATGATAGAAAAAAGAGAAAAGTTTATAAAAGGATCCCTCAGAAATAAAACATCCAGGATCAGGTTTTTAAAAGACAGATCTACCCATTCTTTTAACAGATACGTCAATGCTACTTACTCAATTGCCATTGTTTTTTGCAAAATTTTGAATTATAAGAATTCATTGATTTTTGTTATTAATGAAGAAGCCTAAAATATAAGTGTACCAACCAATCATTTGTTTTCACCAAAAAACAATTTGATCCTGTCCACTATTCAATCCCTCTGCCCCATTTTACATGTCAGGAATTGTAAACTTATGGACAACCCATACTTTACAAACATGCACAAACACAAATTTGCTCTTTTCACACAGATGCAGACACACATATGCATGATCACTCATAATCCCAAATCACATCTATTCACATAAACATCTTCATATCCACATTCCCACAATCTCAGTCACACACTTGCACTCATGTATACACTTACCATGTAAAAACACCCTCTCAATTATGCACGCTCACATAAACTCATGCAGCCACACCCACTTTCATAAAATCACACCTTCACGATCACCACGTGGATGTGTAATGAAGTAACATGCTCATGTATGGAAGAATAGTGATATCTTCAGACCTCTGGAGGCCTAGGTGGTGCTTATTACATATTTGTGATCTTCCCAAGACTCCAATCACCTACAAAAGCCTCATTTTCCATGTTCAGCATTTACAAATGAGTTTTTTTTATTTTAACATTCTATTTTTAAATTTTTATTAAATTGTCTTTTTAAAAAGGATACATAGGTCACAAAAAATGTTACATTAAAAAATATGAGGATCCCACATACCCCACCCCCATTCCCCACTCCTCCCACATCAATCTCTTTCATTACTGTGGCACGTTCATTGCATTTGGTGAATACATCTTGGAACACAGCCGCACTGCATGGATTATAGTTTACATTGTAGTTTACACTCTCCCCCAGTACATTCAGTGGGTTATGGCAGGATATATAATGTCCAGCATCTGTCCCTGCAATATCATTTAGGTCAACTCAAGTTCCAAAAATGTCCCCACATCTCATCTCTTCTTCTCTCTTCCTACCCTCAGCAACTACCGTGGCCAAGATCAAGGTTTCATGTTGGGAATGCTGGAGCATTTAGGGGAGTGAATTTTCCTATGTGTGTGATAGAGCAGGGTAATAAAAAGTGCACTGGGATAGGGAACATAGGAATAATACATGGGTGCAGATTCAGGGGCACAGGAGGGTAAAGAATGTAGGGAAAATAGAAAATAAAGAAGGATAAAAGGCATAGAAAAAGGCAGGTATGAATAAGAGGCACAAGAGATTTAATAGCTTTGAGGAGTTAAAGAATATCATTGGGTGGTTAGGGCGTCCGTTTACCACATGGGAGGCCCGAGGTTCAAGCCCCGGGCCTTCTTGACCCGTGTGGAGCTGGCCCATGCGCAGTGCTGATGCGCGCAAGGAGTGCCGTGCCACACAGGGGTGTCCCCCACGTAGGGGAGCCCCACGCACAAGGAGTGCACCCATAAGGAGAGCCACCCAGCGCGAAGGAGGGAGCAGCCTGCCGAGGAATGGTGCCACCCACACTTCCCGTGCCGCTGAGGACAACAGAAGCGGACAAAGAAACAAGACGCAGCAAAAAGACACAGAGAACAGACAACTGGGGGAGGGGAGGGGAATTAAATAAAATTAAAAAATAAATCTTTAAAAAAAGAAAAAAAGGAACATCATTGGGAGAAGAGGAATAACTATTGAGGTATGAAGACCAGGATACTTAGTTTCTCAAGGGAAGGATAGAGGGTGGAAAAAGGAGATGAAGGTTATGAACAACAATGACAAAGGGATGCAAAATGTGCAAAGGGCAATTAATGGATGTGAGGAAGCTAGTTGGCATCATAGAACTAAAAGTCCCCGGAGAAATGAACAGGCTTCATAGTATTGGCATAATTTTGAAGGGGTGTGGATGGCAGACATATGGGACCCAAGCATGCCCTATGGTCATGGATTTGAGCTTGAGGGCAGCAGAAACCAAAGTCTCAGGAAATAGCCTGAGATCATTGGAACAGGGGAGTTGTTTTAGGGTAGGGGAGAAGGAAGGCATTGTTGTGGGAAACTGGCTTACCTATTAGTTGTTTCTTGTTGTTGTACATGATGGTCGGAGTTGCCTCCTGTTATTGTTTATTACCTATTTGTTTTTTCTTGTTATTGTCAAGATGTTCCAGTACCTTATTGTAGACTTTGCAAGTTGCTTCTTAACTTTCAAGTAAATACGATGGAGAAACTAGGGTTGAGGTTCTCAGTTTCAAAAGCAGTGAAGCCCCCTGATACCATCTTTGTTTCCTCTCTTGTGTCTCTCTGTCCTTTATTTCTTCATTCTGAATTGCCTTCCCTTTGTGCAGACCTACTGCTGAGCTGGTCTCAGCAAGGCATAGAGGAGGAAGGTTGTGGAGACAATGTAATTTCAGAGGGTTGTGCTAATTCTGGAATATGAACCATGGAGGGATGGAGGTCAAAAGGGATATGGGGTGGATTCAGGGGAGCAATAAAGAAGTTGAGAATAATTGAGTGGAGGTGAGGTGGCAGGTGGATGTTTAAGGAATGCCTACAAATCACAACTATGCAGGGAAAGAAGGCATGAAGGTTGGGGATAAAATTTACAGTGGCGGATGAGTCATTAAATCATTCCACCATTCTTTGATTCACACATTTACAGTCAACTTAGAACATATTCATTGATAGAGTCTAGTTTCAGTATATAAGGTAAAAACCTTTCTTGCACTAAATATACTTAAAACCTTTCAAGCTGAGCATATAGTAAAGGACTGCACATTGAATTTTGGGGGATCAAATCTCCATAGCCTCTCTGCTCTTGGGATATCAGGTACAGGTGTGACCATAGCTGCCTTGGCAGGAAAGTCTGTTTTTTTTTTTTTTAAGATTTATTTTTATTTATTTAATTCCCCTCCCCTCCCCCGGTTGTCTGTTTTCTGTGTCTTTTTGCTGCGTCTTGTTTCTTTGTCCGCTTCTGTTGTCGTCAGCAGCACGGGAAGTGTGGGCGGCGCCATTCCTCGGCAGGCTGCACATTCTTTTGCGCTGGGCGGCTCTCCTTATGTCTGTTGACTGATATCTGGCCCTCAATATGGGAAAGAGGTGCCAGTCTGTCCTTTTCCCAAGTTCTGCATATGCTACGAATTGCTTAAATTTCCCAAGACTGGTATGAAATAAAAAACATTTTAAATGTGGTGTTTCTAAAGTAGAACACATGCGTAATTATTAGAAAATAAAATAATACATTGCAAATTTTAATTATGTTTTCCACTTGCTTCTTCCTTGTGAAATACCCTCAAAGATGTAATGAAAGACAATAAAAATTGTAGACACAACAAATATATATGTAATTTTATATACAAATATGCATATAAAATTTATATACATAAATTTGACCAAAATTTCAATTGTCTCATAATATCATATGCAGATCTCCATGTTTGTGTTATGTTGCAGCCTAGGGAGACATAATTAATGCTGCTAATTATCTGGCCTTAAAACAGGGAGCTTATTCTGGATAAACTTGGCAGGCCTGATGTAATCACATGAATCATTAAAGTAAAATCACAGAAATGTCTCAGAGGAGAAAGTCATACATTTGAAGCACTGGGGGCATTTGATGCTCTTTTATTTTTATTCTACTATAGAGTTATTATTTTATTGTCTTTTTAAAAAGATACATACATCACAAAAATGTTACATTAAAAAGGTTAAGGGAAGCAGACTTAGTCCAGTGGTTAGGGTGTCCGTCTACTACATGGGAGGTCCGCGGTTCAAACCCCGGGCCTCCTTGACCCGTGTGGAGCTGACCCATGCGCAGTGCTGATGCACACAAGGAGTGCCGTTCCATGCAGGGGTGACCCCCGAGTAGGGGAGCCCCACATGCAAGGAGTGTGCCACATACGGAGAGCTGCCCAGTGTGAAACAAAGTGCAGCCTGCCTAAGAATGGTGCCACCCACAGGCAGAACTGACACAACAAGATGATGCAACAAAAAGAGACACAGATCCCTGTGCTGCTGAGAACAACAGAAACGGACAAGAAGGCGCAGCAAATAGACACAGAGAACAGACAAGGGGGGGGAGGGGAGAGAAACAAATAAATAAATCTTTACAAAAAAGGTTTAAGAGGTTCCATATCCACCACACCACACCCCATCCCTCTCTTCTTCCACATCAACAACCTCTTTCATCACTGTGGTACATTCATTGCATTTGGTGGATACATCTTGGAGCACTGCTGCATTGCATTGATGTTCACTTTATTATTTTTTTTAATTGTTTCTTTCATTCCTCTATTTATTTTTTAAATATTACATTAAAAAAATATGAGGTCCCCAGATACCTCCACTCCCCTCATCCCACTCATCCCACATCAAGAAACTCTTTCATAATCGTGGGGCATCCATTGCACTTGATGAATACATTTTGGAGCACTGCTGTACCACATGGATAATGGTTCACATAGTAGCTTAAACTTTTCCCAGTCCACCCAGTGGGCCATGGCAGGACATACAATGTCCAAATCTGTCCCTGAAATACCACCCAGGACAACTCCAAGTTCTGAAAATGCCCCCATATCATATCTCTTCTTCCCTCTCCCTATTCTCAACAGCTACCATAGCCACGTTCTCCACATCTATGCTACAATTTCTTCCATTACTATTCACAATAGTTCCATAGTAAGCTATCAGTAAGTCCACACTAATCCATACTCTATTACTCCATCCTGTGGATCCAGGGATGGTTATGTCCACTCCACCTCTATATCAAGAAGGGATTTTGATTCCACATGGATGATGGATGCAATTCTCCTGCTTGCAGTTGTAGGCACTCTTGGTTCCCTGGTGTGGTGTTTGACCTTCTTCACCTCCTTGTTAGCTGGCTGGGGTAAGTTCAATAAAGAGGAAGGTAGGAGTTTCAAGTCTGCTGAGTCTCAGGGCCTGGCTGTCACAGGGACAGTCCAGAGATTCAGATCTCCTGAGTATACACCCACCCCAGTGCCAACCACAGGTCTGGTAAAAGTAACAGAAGTGGCATCTGTAGAAAGGTCACTTCTGAGTCCAATTGCATCACATTCAGGAACACAAACTCCAAAGTAGGGCCAACTGACATGGCACTGAACTCCAGAGCCATCTGCCATGACCATAGAACCTGTGTGTCTCCATATCCCTCAGAAGCACCAGTACCTGGGGTTGTATCTACTTTGGCTGTCTCTGGGACCCTGCTGAGGCGTACATAAGCATGACCCCTCTGATGACTTCCTGACTCTTTTTTGGAGACTCATGGCCATATAAACTCATTTGGCTTTCCATTTGTCCGTTTTATTCAAGGTCAAAAAGCAGTTTTTAACACCCGATATTACATGTAGGCTGTCATATTCTGCTGGTGTGTGTTGACCATTTTATTCAAGGCCTTTTTCTAGTTATATCATCAATTGGTGCTTGATAGTAATCCCTCAGCACCAGGAAGGCTCATCCCTGGGAATCATATCCCACACTGGGGGGAAGGTAATGCATTTACATGCTGAGTTTGGCTTAGCAAGTGGCCACATTTGAGCAACATGGAGGCTCTCAAGAGGAAAGCCTTAGGCACCCTGCAGCTCTAGGCCTAATTCATATTTCAGGCTCTTAGGCTCATAAGCATAGTCATCAGTATCAAGGGCTCATTGTTGTACCATCCTTCTTTATTGGTCTTTGCCATTGCACTTGGGGGATTTTTTTTTTTCAATTTGCATTTTCTTTTTTTTTTATTGATTTTGTAAAAATATTACATTAAAAAATATGAGGTCCCATTCGACCCCACCACCCCCACCGCACCCCTCCCCCCCCCCAGCAACACTCACTCCCATATCATGACACATCCATTGCATTTGGTAAGTACATCTCTAGGTATCTCTGCACCTCATGGTCATTGGTCCACATCATTGCCCACACTCTCCCCCATTCCATCCAGTGAGCCCTGGGAGGATTTACAATGTCCGGTGATTGCCCCTGAAGCACCTTCCAGGGCAACTCGAAGTCCCAAAGGTGCCTCCACATCTCATCTCTTCCTGCCATCCCCCATACCCATCAGCCACCATGTCCACTTTTCCCACTCCATTGCCACCTTTTCTCTGAGGTCCTTGGATTGTTTGTGTCCGTTGCACCTCTATGTCAAGAGGAGGCTCAGATTCCACATGGTTACTGGATGCAATCCTCCTGCTTTCAGTTGTAGGCACTCTAGGCTCCATGGTGTGGTGGTTGCCCTTCTTCAACTCCATCTTAGCTGAGTGAGGTGAGTCCAATAATTCAGATTGTAGGAGCTGGAGTCTGTTGAGGCTCAGGGCCTGGCTATCATATTGTCAGTAAAAAGATTCAATCCCCTAAATATATCTTAAACCCCAATACCAACTACAATTCCAGTAAAGTAGCATGATAGTCTTATGAAAAGGGATCCCCTCTGGGTCCAGTTTCATCATGCAGAAACACCAGCTCCATAGAAGGGCCATCTGACATAGCAGTGAACCCTATCTGCCATGACCGTAGAACCCGTGGGTCCCTTTAGCCCTCAAAGAAACCAATGCCTGGGGATTGTATCTACTTTATCTGTCTCTTAGACTCTGCTCAGTTGTGCATAAGGGAAATCCTTCTGACAGCCTCCAGACTCTTTTTTTTTTAGAGACTCATAGCCATATAAACTCATTTCTCCTTTCTATTTCCCCCTTACATTAGATCAAACAGCATTTTAAAGTCATATTATTCTATGTAGACAGGGATATTCTACTGATCCGCATCAAACCTTCAATTCAAGGTCATTTTCCAGTTGCATTATCAGTTGTTAGTTGATAGTGATCCCTCGGTGCCAGGGAGGCTCATCCCCGGGTGTCATGTCCCATGCTGGGGGGAAGGCATTGCTTTTAGATGCTGAGTTAGGCTTCGAGACTGGCCACATTTGAGTAACATGAAGGCTGTCAGGAGGAAATTCCCAGGCACAGGCATAGGCTCACAAGCATAGTCATTAGTATCAGGGGCTTACTGTTGGACCTTCATTCCTTCTCGGTCCTTGCCGCTGCACTTGGAGGACTGCCGCTGCTCCCCTAGGGACCACGGCAGAGCACCCCCCGCCAGGGACCCAGTACCCCCCAGCTTTAGTTTTTAATTGTTGCCACTATGAGTATATCCAAACATTACCATGCACCCTGGACATATGCCCTGTATAGCTCCCTGTCAGCCATATATCCCCTGTCAATAGTATCCCATACCAGTATTTCTCCACTGCCATTGTTGGACTACTCTGGGATCCAGAACTTCCTGAATATTGAAGCCCCAATATCATGTCAGGATCTCTTACTAGCAAAATGGAATATAGCAATGGGTTTAAAGGTTAGATATAGAATATGTGTTGACTTGGAAAAATTCTACATCCTATCTTTTTCTTTTCCTTTTTTTTTTCCCCCTAATTATTGAACTTCTCTTCACAAGAGCCCTAGATCACAGCAATTCATGTATGCAATATACAGCACTCCCACACATCCACCACAAAACCTTTTCCCTTCCACAGCGATACTCTTACAACCTATTCACAACATATTTACTTAAAGTGATGAACATAGTCTGAGACAATAGCTTTCAAACCAGGTGACATCTGTACTTACATTGTGGTGCATACTTTAGGACACGCAGTTTTCTAACATTTTTAGTTATCCTATGTTTTACATTATGGTTTACATTGTCATTCTGTCGTCCCCTATATGTTTATGATGTAATATTACATATTTTATATCCATCCTTGTGTATTCTCACGAAACTCCTCTCTTACCCCACATTTACGTTGGTTTCACACATTTAACATCCATTTTCCCATCCTCTTGGTGCCCACAGTGACAGCCAACCTCCGTTTCCCGAGGAGCCACGTCCAGAGATACTTGCAACAGTGTTCAGGTCCTAAATTGCTCAGCTGCCCCAATGCCCTGGGAGCCACCCTTTCTCTCGAGAGATACAGTTCCCTCTATTTGATGGCATTAGTCCTCCCCAGGATGTGGGTCCACCCCCACTCTCACTACTTGGGTCTCTACCCAATGGTATCACCCACTCTGGCAAAATGAGCATTCAGACATTCCCCAGGAGCCCGTCCACTTGGGAGATTATTGCTGTTACATCGGGGAATGTGACAGAGCTCCCCTGGCTAGAAATTCAACACTCCCTTAGTTGTCATTTTTAACTGTAACCATTATGAAAATATCCAAAAATTTTTTGTACCCTAGATACATGCCTTAGAGAACTCCCTCCCAACCATGTGCCTCCTGTCAATAATACCCCACACCAGTGTTCCTCCCCAGCCATAGTTGAAACTCTCTGTGGTCTAAAACATCTTTAAAAATGAAGCCTAATATATTACCAGGTTCCATTAATAGTAAAAAGGCATATTGCAATGGGTTTAAAGGTTAGATATAGAACACATACTAATTTAGAAAAATTAAATGAAGTAAAAATAAATTGGAGTATCAAAAATGAGAAAAATGAAAAAGCTTTGTTTTTGATATTTTGCCTTTCATCACTGCAATAGTTGTTGCTCTGTATGTGCAGTGGCATTGCAATTTCTTCCATTTCTTCCTCAGTGTCTATATCATTTCTCTCTTTTCTTTCTAATCATTAAGTTTGTATTTACAAAAGTTTTAGATCACAGTAGTTCACACATACAATATACTTTACTCCCACATATCAAACAGCAAACACTTTGCCTTTTCCCCAGCAATAATCTTTTCACATGTTCATAATTCATTTGCTGCAACTGATGTACAGATATTGTAACAATAGCTTTCAAGCATGGTTCAATTTGGGTATACATTATATTTTAGACTACACAATTTTCTAAATTTTTAGTTATCTTATGTTTTACCTTATGGCTTACATTTTAGCCTATAGACTTTTATACATTTTTGGTATAATTTAACATGTCCTATTCCATCATTGCATGATCTTTTGGAACACTTCTATTGCCCCACAGTTACACTGATTCCATCTGTTCCACACCTCTTTTCCCCTTCCCTCAGGGCCTGCCATCAAAGTCAATCTTAATTACTTGAAGGACCATATTCAGAGATACTCACAACAATGTTGAGGGCTTCACATAATCGACTGCCCTAACCCATTGGGAGCCAACAATTGTCTTGAGAGATACAATTCCTTCTGTTTGAGAACATCAGTCCTCCGAGGATGTGGGTATACCTTCATTTTCATTGTATGGGTCTCCACCCAATGATATAATGCACTATGACAAAATGAGCACTCACACACTCTCTAGAAGCCTGGCCTGTATCAGATGCCCCCCATTAAGCATCTTAAACAGGTTACCTTCCTTATCATATTTTCTAAAGAGTTTTTCAACATTGTAGTTTCAACCACATACCTGACAATCTCCTATGTTCAAATGCTCCCCCCACCCTCCCACAATTTCTTGGGCCATCTGACTCATCCTCCCATCCCTAGTCCCCCTCAAGCCCTCAAAGTCCTACCCAAAGGTACCCATATGTCCCCATTTTATCCCTTCACAGTACAAATACTTACCTCCAGGTTAGCATAGATTTCACACATGTAAGTTTTAGCTCACAACCCTCCACTACCCCCCAACTTCCTTTAAGCCTATCATTCAATCTCTAGCTTTCAGAGACAGCTTGGTTTACTTATTTCATACCAGAGAGGTCATGTAGTATTTGTCCTTCAATGCCTGGCTTGCTTCACTCAACATAAGGTCCTCAACATTCATCCATGTTATCACATGTGTTTGTACTGTATTCCCTCTTAAAGCTGAGTAGTACTTCATTGTATGTACATTCCACATTTTATTTATCCATTCATCTGCTGATGGGCATTTGGGTAGATTCCAACTTTGGCAATACTGAATAATCCTGCTATGAAAATGGGTGTGCATATATGAATTTGTGTCCTTATCTTCAGTTCTTCTGGGTATATAGCCAGCAGTGGAATTGCTGGGTCATATGTTAAACCTAATTTTTTGAGAAACCACCAAACTGTCATCCAGAATGGCTGGATCCTTTTGCATTCCCACCAGCAGCGGATGAGTGTTCCCATTCCTCCACATCCTCTCCAGCACCTGTAGGCTTCTGTTTTTTGACAGCTGCCAGTCTTATGTGAGTAGACGGTATCTCATTATAGTTTTGATTCGCATTTCCCTAATAACTAGTGATTTTGAGCATTTTTTCATGTGCTTTTTAGCCATTTGTATTTCTTTGGAGAAGCATCTGTTCAGATCTTTTTCCTTTTTTAAAATAGACTGTTTGTCTTTTTATTTTCAAGATATAAGAGTTCTTCATAGATGCAGGATATAAGTATCCTATTTTGATATATGGTTACAAAATACTTTCTCCCATTGTGTAGGCTCTCTTTTCACTTTCTTGACAAACTCCTTTTATGTGCAGAAGGCTTTAATTTTGAGGAAGTCCCATTTATCTATTTGTTCTTTGGCTGCTCGTGCTTTGGGTGTGAAGTTCATGAAGCCATTTCCTATTACAAGGTCCTGTAGATGCTTCCCTACATTGCTTTCCAAGGTCTTTATGGTCTTGACTCTTATATTTAGGTCTCTGATCAATCTTAAATTTATTTTTGTATAAAGTATGAATTGGTAATCCTTTTTCATTCTTTTACATATGGATATACAGTTCTCTAGGCACTATTTGTTGATGAGGCTTTTCTCTCCCAGTTGAGTGTGTTTAGTGGCCTTCTCTAATACCATATAACTTTATATATGAGGATCTCAATTTGGTTCTGTTGGTCACTGTGTCTATCATTTTGTCCATACCATGCTGTTTTCAATACTGTAGCTTTGTAGTATGTTTGGAGTCAGGTAGTATGATTCCTCCAATTTCATTTTTCTTTTTCAATATGTCTTTGGCTATTCAGGGCCTCTTTCCTTTCCAAATAAATTTCATAGTTTTTCTATTTCATTAAAGAATGCTGTGTTGATTTTTATTGAGATTGCATTTAGTCTGTAGATCAATTTTGTTCAGATAGACATCTTAATAATATTTAGTCTTCCTATCCATGGACAGGGAATATTCTTTGGTTTATTTAGTCTTCTTTGATTTCCTTTAGCAGTGTTGTGTAATTTTCTGTTTATAAGTCTTTTACATCTATAGTTAAATTTAGTCCTAGGTATTTTATTTTTTTATTGACTATTGTAAGAGGTATTTGTTTCTTGATTTCCTATGAGATTGCTCATTATCTATGTACAGAAATGCTACTGATTTTTCCACATTGATCTTATAATGTGCAAATTTACTGAGCTCATATATAAGTTCTAGAAGCTTTGTTGTAGACTTCTCAGAGTTATCTATGTATAAGATCATGTCACCTGCCAATAATGGAATTTTGACTTCTTCATTTTCCAGTTTGGATGCCTTTATGTCTGGTTTTTTCTTCAGTGCTCGAGCAAGTACTTCCAAGACAATGTTAAATAGAAGGGGTGATAGTGGGCATCATTGTCTTGCTCCTGATCTTAGAGGGAAAGATTTTAGGTTTGACCATTGTAAATGATGTGAGGTGTGGGTTTTTTTATATATAGCCTTTATCATATTCAGAAAGTTTCCTTCTATTCTCACCTTTTGCAGTGTTTTTGTCAAGAAAGGGTGGTGTATTTCATCAAATGATTTCTCTGCATCTATAGATATGATCATGTGATTTTTTAAAAAAGATTTATTTATTTATTTCTCTCCCTGTCCCCCATTCCAGTTGTCTGTTCTCTGTGTCTATTTGCTGCATGTTCTTCTTTGTCCACTTCTGTTGTCAGCGACACGGGAATCTTTGTTTCTTTTTTTTTCTTCATCTTGCTGTGTCAGCTCTCCGTGTGTGTGGCACCATTCCTGGGCAGGCTGAACTTTCTTTTGCACAGGGCACCTCTCCTTACAGCGTGCACTCCTTGTGCGTGGGGCTCCCCCATGTGGGGACACCCCTGAGTAGCAGGGCATTCCTTGCGTGCCTCAGCACTGTGCATGGACCAGCTTCACATGGGTCAAGGAGGCCCAGGGTTTGAACTGCAGACCTCCCATGTGGTAGACAGATGCCCTAACCACTGGGCCAAGTCCCCTTCCCAATCATGTGTTTTTATTTCTTCCATCTGTTTATGTGGTGTATGATATTAATTTATTTTATGTTGAACGATCCTTGCATACCAGGAATGAATCCTACTTGGTCATGGTGTATAATTCCTTTAATGTATTGTTGAATATGATTAGCAAGTATTTTGTTGAGGCTGTTCATGTCTAGGTTCATTAGAGCAATTGGTCTGTAATTTTCCTTTCTTGTGATGTCTTTCTTTGGCTTTGGTATTAGGGTAATGTTGGCTTCATACAATGAGTTAGGCAATGTCCCTTCTGTTTTGATTCTTTTCTGATGTATGAATTTATGGCTATAAATTTCCCTCTCTGTACAGCTTTTGCTGCATCCCATAAGTTTTGATATGATGTGTTATCATTTTCATTAGTTTCAAGGTAGTTATTGATTTCTTTTGAGATTTCCTCCTTGATCTACTGTTTTTCTAAGAGTGATTTGTTTCACTTCCAAATTTGTTGCCAAATATGTGTCTCTGGTTCTTGCACATTTCCAGTGTCATTCCACTGTAGTCAGGAAAATTATTTTGGATGATTTCAATCTTTCTGAATTCAGTGAGACTTTTTCTGTGGCATAGCATGTGGTCTTTCTTGGAGAATGATCAATGTGCACTTGAGAAAAATGTATATCCTTCTGTATTTGGATGTAATGTTCTGTATATGTCTATTGGGTCCAGGTCCTCTAATATATTATTTAAGGTCTTTGTTTCTTTATTGATTCTCTTTTGTGATATTCTGTCCAAAATTAATAATGGTATATTAAAGCCACTGTAATTATAGAGGCATCTATTCTTTCACTTAGTTTTTATCACTGTTTGCCTCACAGCCTCACATATTTGGAACTGCCATGGTTAGGAGCATAAATGTTTATGACTGTTCTTTCTTCTTGAAAGCTTCACTAATCTTGAAAGATTTCACTAATATGTAGTGTCCATCTTTGTCGCTCACAATAGTTTTGTATTTAAAGTCTATTTTGTCTGATATTCATATAGCTACTTCTGCCCTTTTTTGGTTATTGTTTGCTTGTAAGATTGTTTTCCAGCCATTCACATTCAACTTCCTTGAATCCGTGGCTCTAAAATGTGTTTCTTGTAGACAGCATATGGATGGGTTGTATTTCCTTATCCAGTCTTCTAGTCTGAGTCTCTTGATAGGTGAGTTTAATCCATTGACTTTCAGTGTTATTACTTTCAAGGAATTACTTATATTAGCTATATTTTCTTTGAATTTGTGTTTGTCATATGTTGTTTGTTTTATTATCTCTTTTTTTCATTTTAGTTGTTCTTACACTCTCCTCCAACTTGTCTCTCCTGTTTTTTTCTTTCCTCCTGCAAAATTCCCTTTAGTACTTCTTGAAGGGCAGGTTTCTTGTTGGCATACTCTCTTTGTTTCTGTTTATCTGTGACTATTTTGAACTCTTCATCACTTTTGAATGCTAAATTTGCTGGATAGAATATTCTTCATTGGAAAACCTTTTCATTTAGTACCTTTACTATGCCATACCAGTTCTTTCTTGTCTCTATGGTTTCAGATGAGAAATAAGCACTTAATCTTATGCAGCCTCCTTTGTATGTGATAGTTCGCTTTTCTCTTATTGCTATTACTATTTTCTCTTTGTCTTGAGCATGGTATAATTTGATCAGTATATGTGTTGTGGTAGGCCTGTTGGGATTTATGCTGTTTGGAGTGCATTGTGCTTCTTGGACATATACATCTATCACCCTCAAGTAGGTTTGGGAAGTTTTCCTCCAACATCCTTTCTTTCCCCTTCCCTTCTCTTCTCCTTCTGGGATGCCGACAATGCATGTTTTTGTGCATTTTGCATTATCATTCATGTCCCTAAGTCCCTGCTGGAGTTTCTCTTTTTATCAATCATTTCTACTATCTGTTTGATTTCAGATGTACTGTCATCCACATGACTAATTCTTTCCTCTGCCTCATTGAATCTGCTCTTATTTGCTAGGAGAGTATTTTTGATTTCTTGCACTGTACTGTTGATCCCATCATATCTGGTATTTTTTTGGATGTGATTGCAATTTCTTCTGTATTCTCTCTAAGTGTTTAATCTCTTCCTTCACTTCATCAAATTGGTCCCTAATATATGTTTTGAGAACTTTAATTGTTTGTTTGATGTTCTGCTCCTCTACCTGTTTTTTAGTGCATTCATTGGATTGAGTCATGTTTTCCTCATTATTGCATTGGTTTGTAGTTTTTTGTTGCTGTCTGGTCATCATTTTATCTTGACAGGTTTAATTAGTTCCTTAGCTTTTTTCCTAGTCTTGGGGTTTAAATTAGTTGTTTTTGTGTGTGTGTTAAGTCTTCTCTTTATCACTTTGTTCTTCTTATTCTATTTCGTTGTTGTTGGCTAAGTTCACTTGAAGGAAAATATTAGGGTCAGAACAAGCAAAAGGAGTATAAAAAGAAAATGTATAAGGGTAGTATTAATAGTAAGTGTTACAGAGAACCATGTGAGATATAGAAGAAAGATAATAGAGTCATGTAAGCTTTGTAGAGTTATAACAGTAAGAAAAATAAAGTACCTACAATGAGAGAGTAAACTGAATTTGGGGAGAAATATAGTATGAATTAAAAAGCCAGTGTGTTCAGAAGAGAGGGAAAGAGAAAAGAAAGGACAATAATATAAAGAGTGAATAAAAGACAGAAAACAGAACAAAGGTATTAGAAATAGAGTCACAAAAATTGGGGGCCAACCAAAGAGAGGTGGGATGTAAGAGAAGCAATAAATGATGGAGGATAGAAAGATGTAGAGGAAAGGGCATCATGTTGGTGGCCAAAACCAACACACACTGAAAATAGGAAAGGGAGGATGAGGAAACACAGCATTATGAAGCACTCCCTGAAGGACTAATATTAAAAAAATAAAACAGAAGTGAAAGAAAGAAAAAATAAAGGGGGGGAGAAAGCAAGACAAAGAAAAAGAGAGAGAGAGAGAGAGAAAAAAGAAAGAAAAAAGGGCCCTGGGGAGATAAAAAGGAAGGAAAAACAAGAAGACAAACCAACAAAAAAGCCATAAAAAGTTTCAAGCAAGGCAACCTCTTTGCAGTTAAATAAAATGCTTAGGAATATGAGGTTCCCCCTTTCTCCCTTCCTCACTTCCCTCTCTCCCAGGGCAGCAGAAAAGCTGCATGTGGGGTCTGGTAGGAGATTCAAGTGGGTCCTTGGTGAACCAGCTCAGCACGGAAAAAAGTGACTCTTAATTTCCAGAGAGAGAGCACCCACACCTCACCAGAAACCACAAATATGCTATTGGAAGCTTGGAAAGCACCTCCTACAGTCCCTCTTCCTAAGGTATGCTACAGGAAGGTTAGTTGATTTTCTAACTCCACTTTTCCCTGACCAAGTTTCCTATCCCAGGGTGTTTAGGTAAATTGGGCTTTCACAGCACATTTGCCTCTCCTTTTTACTCATGCTCTCCCAAAGTCAGCTGGTATGCTCCTCCAAGCTCAAAAAAGTGGGAGGGGAGGACCAGAAAATTGAAGCCACATTCATTTGGCCCCTCTGCACCTCCCACCAAATCCCTCCCACTCATGGAGTCAGTCCAAAACCAGAGGGCTAGGGTATTCCCGGACCTCAGGGAGCACTGGATTCTGGAAAGGGAAGTCCGGGATTTTGCAGACTCAAGGTATGTCGGTCTGTGGAATGTGGGCTAAGGGGGTTTAGGGGGCACGGATCTGGGGACCATGCATCTGGGGAACATAGGGCTTGGGAATGCCACCACACAACCAACAGTTTTCAGGAACACTGCAGCCGCAATCCTTAGGGGTAATGTCCCACTTCCCCACAACTTCCAACCTCTGTGCTATAAACCCACGATTTTACCTTTAGCAAGCACTACTGCTGTCACAGTCTCTCCCAATTGATGTCCTTTCACTCCTGCATTGCTAGCCCCCACTCCAGCCTGCTCCAGCAAGATTCCAACCTTACTCAGTTGCTTCTTTGCAGGAGAGATTATGAGGTACACTCACTCAGATGTTATCTTGCCCCACCTCTTCTCATGTTCTCTTGATGACTCTGAAGATAAAAGGTGTCACATGAAACTATGAGAAGGAAATCAATTCTCCCAACAACCTGAATCATCCCAGAGGTGTTTTCTCTCTGAAAGCCAATAGATGAGAGCCTAATTTGGCTGCCATCTATTTCAAACTTGTGAGACTCTAAGTCGAGGAACAAGCTGAAGCCAGGGGACTTCTGAAACATGAACTGTGAGAAAACAAATGGTGATATTATTAGCTATTAAATTCATGGCATTTTTCTATACTGAGGATGGTGGTTAAGAATACAGTTATAATGGGGTGCAGTGATGCTCAGAAATGAACTTACCAGGTGCAATGAATGTGTCATGATGATGGGAGAGAGTGTTGCTGTGGGGGGAGTGGGGGGCGGGGGCGGTGGGGTTGAATGGGACCTCATTTTTTTAAAATGTAATTAAAAATAATAATAATAAAAAATAAAAAATAAATAAAAAAATAAATTCAAGAAAGAATTATAGAAATATATATATATAAAAAAAGAATACAGTTATAAGAATGTTCTTTCAAGGTCTATGGTGAAGGTATGTCACTGGTACAGGGTGTTCATTGTGGGGGAATATATGGAGAAAAATGCACCTAAAACATATTTCTTTGTACGTGAATGTTTTCTTTTCAGGGACCCACAAAGTAGCCAACAAGAGATTAAACTTCCGTTCTGGGGAATACTGATACTTTGTCAATAAAATGGCAAAAATCTTATATATAAATATATACAGCAACTAATGCAAGTAAACAGGCCAATATGCCAAGTCCATCATCTTGTACTTAAGAATATTATTCTTAAATAATATGCTTGTACTTAAGAATATCATTTCTGTAAAAATTAAGCTTAGCTTAATTATAATTTATTCCTAAGTGTTACCTCCTGAAAATCTCTTTGTTTCTCAGATGTGGCCCCTTCTAAACCAAATTCAGCAAATAAACACTCCTACACCCTGAAGTGGGACATGACTCTTGGGGATGAGCCTCCTTTGCACCAAGGAATTATTAACGAGGACAAACCAGAAACGCATCTGTTAAAATACCTTGGCCAAAAGGTTGAAATATTGAATACAAAAGAATTTAAACAGATAAGGGATTAGAAAGTAAGTTGGGAGGTAATTCAGAGGTCTCAGGTGGTTCTCACTAACTTCAAAAATAACAGAAGCCTCAGATAAATATACTTCTGAGGGCTTGGTGAAATCCAGACACTGTAGGCAAGGCATATAACCTCATGAAATCAAGATCTCCTAGGCTGGCTCTATTTTGAAAAACATGATAAGCTATTTCCCCAATATAGCAGATTTAGAATTATTTTTAATTTCTCCAATCATGATTTTTCTACCCCTTTTATTTGAACTGACAATTTTACCTCTACCCATTAATATATATCTCATAGATTTAAATCTTCAGTCTCTACATATGAGAGTTGAACCCTGAATTTCAGCAAGATTGTTTTAATAACTTCATATGAAAAACACTAGTTATTTTATCATTTACTGATAATTTTTTTGTCTGAATCAATCATATGATAGTTTGAATTGTTCTGTTAATTCTATATCCATCAATTCACATTCCTAGGTCAAGGAGAGTTTTCCCTTTTACACTTTTCTGTTTTTATTATCACAATGGATTTAAGGATTCCTTTTCCTTCATGGTGATATGATATATTAAATTAATAATTTTTTCTTTTGAATCACAAGCTCACTCAAAAGTTTTCATTGACAGGGTCTTCAAGACAGCTACCATGAATTTTAATGTCTTTTTCACACACACATATCATAATGTTTATATATGTTATATATCACATAAAATTTTCTATGTTAAACATTATAAAGATATAATCAATGGCATTAATTTCTAGTGTTCTACCCTCACCGACATCTGTTACAAACCATTTTCATCACCTGAAACACAAATTTTGTTCCCACTAAGCAGTATCTCCTCATCCATTCCTAACCTTTCTAATCTCTAATCTACTCTCTATCTCAATGGATTTACTTATTCTAGACATTTCCTATGAGGAAAATCATGGAGTATTTGTTCTTTGGTGTCTTGTTCACTTAGCATAATGTTTTTATGATTCATCTATGCCATAGCATGTATGAGAACTTCTTTCTTTTATGTTTGAACAATATCCCATTTTATAGATAAGCCATGTTTTGTCTTTTTGAAGTATCAATTAGTGTTAAAACATTTTAAAAAATAATTATTATTGTATAGATATGCCATAATTTATCTTTTAAAGTTTTCCATAAACTCTGATCTGCTTTCTATTACTTCCAATTTACTCTTTCTAGTCATCTCTTTTAAGTGATACAATTAAATTTTTGTCCTTTGGTGTGTGGCTTATTTCAGAGAGCATAACATTTTCAAGTTTGTCCCATGTTGCGGCATGACTCATAACTTCATTTTTTTCTAATTGTGAAATAATATTTCATTGTGTGTTAGCAACACTTTTTGTTTATCCATTCATTCATTGATTGACATTGGAGTTGTTTCCAGATTTTGAATATTGTGCATAATGCTGTTATAAACAATGATGCACAAATACCTGTTTGTGACTCTGTTTGGGTATATTAACAGAAGTGGAATTGCTTGGCCCAATGGTAATTCTTTTCTTAATTTTCTGAAAGATGGCTATATTGCTTTCTGTATCTACATCACTTTTTATTCCTACAAACATTCTCTACAGTTCCAATTTCTCTAAAAATATCACACAATTTTTAAATAACAGTAGTCTTTGTGGTTGTGCAGTGTTATCTAATTGTGGCTTTAATTTTCATTTTCCCAAGAACTAATTGTTTTCAGCTTGTTTTTTGGTGGTTATTGGCCGTTTGCATTTTTTTTTAAAGTAATATCTATTCAAGTACTTTGGCCATTTTTTAATGGGTTCTTTATCATTTTGTTTTGTTGCATTGTAAAAATTCTTTGTAGAATCTTGATAGTAAACACATATGAGATATATGGTTTGAGAGCTTTTTCTCCCATTCTGTAGGCAGTATTTTTAATTTATTGATTATTTCCTTTGATGTACTGAAATTTTTAGATTTAATGCATTCAATTGTATGTATTTTTAAACCTTTATATCTCAGGCTTTTTGTATCATAACTATGCCACATCATAAAAATTTTCCCCAGTGTTATAATCTAATATTTTTACATGTATCACTCTTATGTTTATGATCTCGATTCCTTTAGAGTTTATTTTTTATATAATGTGAAGTCAGGGTCTAATTTCATTCTTCTGCTTGTGGATAACCATTTTTTATCACACAATTTATTGAAAACACTATTCTTTCCTTACTGCTTGTACTTAACCCACTGGTCAAAAGTCCGTTGAAAAATCAGCATGTAGGTGCATTGCCTTCCACCCAGTGTGGGACATGATTCTTGGGGATGAGCCTCCCTGGTGCTGAGGGATTACTACCAAGCACCAGCTGATGATGTAAATAGAAAAAGACCTTGAATAAAGAAGTCAACTCAGAACGACAGAATATCTCAGCCTACATGTAATATCAGGTGTTAAAAAACTGTTTTTGACTTTGGATAAAAAGGGGAAATGGAAAGGAAAAGTGAGTTTATATGGCAATGAGTCTCCATAAAAGAGTTGGGAGGTCATCAGAGGGGTGATGCTTATGAACGCCTCAGGAGGGTACCAGAGACAGCCAAGGTAGATGGAAACCCAGGTGCTGGTTCTCCTGAGGGCTGCAGAGATCCACAGGTTCTATGGTCATGGCAGATGGCTCTGGAGTTCAGGGCCATGTCAGTTGGCTGTACTTGGGAGTTTGTGTTCCTGAGCATTATGGAGTTGGATTCAGATATGGCCTTTCTACACATGCCTCTTCTGTTACTTTTACCAGACCTGTGGTTGCCATTTGGGTTGGTGTATGCTCAGGAGACCTGAATCTCTGGATTGTCCATGCGACGACCAGGCCCTGGACCTCAGCATACTTGCCACTTTTACCCTCTGGTTTCTTGGACTTACTCTGGCCAGCTGACAGGGAGGCGAAGAGGGCCAACCACCACACCAGGGAGCCAAGAGTGCCTACAGCTGCAAGCAGGAG
This sequence comes from Dasypus novemcinctus, assembly GCF_030445035.2. NCBI lineage: Eukaryota > Metazoa > Chordata > Mammalia > Cingulata > Dasypodidae > Dasypus > Dasypus novemcinctus. Next base: position 9,867,172 of record NC_080702.1, on the reverse strand, counting down.
AATTGCATCCACCATCCATGTGGAATCTAAGCCCCTCTTGATGTAGAGTGGAACTGGTCATAACCATCTCAGGGTCCACAGGATAGAGGAATAGAGTATGGATTAGAGTGGACTTACTGGTGTTCTGCTAGGGAACTATTGGGATTAATAAGGGAAGAAACAGTAGTAGTTATGTGGAGAGGGTGGCCATGGTGGCTGCTGATGGTAGGGAGATGAAAGAAGAGATATGGTGTGGGGCCATTTTTAGGATATGGAGTTGTCCTAGTTGGTGGTGCAGGGATGGATGCTGGATGTTGTATGTCCTGTCGTGGCCCACTGGGTGGACTGGGGGAGAGTGTGGACTATTATGTGGACCACTATCCATGTGGTGCAGCACTGTTCCAGAATGTATTTGCCAGGTGCAGTAGATGTGCCACAATGATGGAAGAGTTTGTTGATGTGGGAGGGGTGGGGTAGGGGTGGGGGTATATGGGGACCTCATATTTTTTGAGTGTAACATTTAAAAGAAAATAAAGAAAGAAAAAGTCATTTGGCAGATGTCATCCTCATGGTGATAAAAGATATATTCTGAAAATGTCTCCCATCAGAATCAACTAATAAAAGGACAAATCTGACATGCTTGGAACTCTGAAAGACAATAAAGACTGGAGAAAGAATCTACAAATGCTTAATTGAAGAAATAGTAAAAAGATCTCCAAGATCAGGTAAGAGATTTCTATTCAAGCTCTGTCAGTCCAAACACCTCAGTCTCACATGGTCCCAAGTGGTTTGGGAGAGACATAAAGGCAGCATGGCCCTGGTACCTCAATAAATGGATGCAGACTAACTAGCCACTCACAGAAGCATGTTAGAACCCCATACAAATCCAGGCACAGATCCAAGTCCTCAGAAATCCAGGGAAGAACAGAAGTAGCCAATGGGTGCAACATAAAAATGGTCACCCAAGTAAAAAAAGAGAGAGAGAAAGAGACCATAACAGAAATTTTGGCAACAGGTACACACACTCAGTCAATCTTAGGTGATTGGACCACTGAAACACAAAATGGACTTTGCTAGATTAATACGATTTTGTTCCCTGTGGCAGGATACCTGAATGAGTTAGAAACCGGTGGGTAGAAAAGCCTCACAAAAATAGGAGAAGGGGACTGAAATGCTATAAGACAGCATGACAGAACTGAAAAGTATAAGGAAAAAAATGAGGGAAAGAATTTAAATATATCATGGGAACTGGGGAGGAAATTCTGCACAAAAACAGAGCAGATCAAGGTTCCCACAGATGGAAGAGAGAACATGAAACAATTGCACAAAAAGCACCATCTTAAAATTTACCACATATCCAGGGCAAGAATCAAATGGAAAAAACTGAGAACACTTAAGCAGTTAAAAATGGGCTACTCTAAATATAAAGAAGTTAGACAAGTGTCAAAGTAGAGCATTAACACAAAGCCAATCAATTGAAAAAACTTCCTAGGCAGGAGGGAGAAACTGACTTTCAGAGTTAACATATTAAAATAACCATTGTGGAGACTTTAGCAAAAAATCACAAGCCATACTAAGAAACAGGAATATATGGCTCAGTCAAGGGAACAAATTAAAACTTCAGAGGAAAACAGAATTTAGAAAAAGTAAAGACATTCAAACAAATCTCCCAAATAAATTCAAGGAGATGAAGGAAAACATGACTAAAGAGAAGGAGAATATTGGGAAGAGACTGGCTAAGCATAAAGTATTTCAAAGTTTAAAAAGAAACATAACTTCAAAGGAGATTGTTCAAAAATTGAAAAGTTAACCTACTCAATGGGAGTTAATAGTTGGGATCCACTTATCTGATAAGGGCCTAATATCCAGCCCATATAAAGAAATTCTTCATCTTGAAAATAAAAGGACCCGCAATCCATTTATGATTTAAGAAATTATATGTAACCAGTACATTTAATTGAGAAATGTATGTTTTTACTCAACTGTTTCTTTTTAAGTTTTTGTTTACATTTCCAATTATTAAATATACAAAATGAAGTTAAGAAAAATAAAGTGATGAAGATGTTCCAAAAAGAAAAATATGATCAAACAAACAAAAAAACAAAATTGGCATGAGGGTTGAATAAACACTTTTCCAAAGAGGAAATACAAATGGCTAAAAAGCACAAGAAGAGATGCCTAACATCACTAAGTATTGAGGAAATGCAAATCAAAACTGCAACGAGATATCACTTTACATATTTTAGGCTGATGGCTATTTAAAAAAACCCAGAAAACTACAAGTGTTGGGGAAGATGTGTAAGAATGGGTATCTACATACACTGCTGGTGGGAAAAAAGAATTGTTCAGTCATTGTGGAAGGAATTTTGGCAGTCCATCAGAAAACTAATTATAAAATTACCATACCACTGCTGGGTATATGCCTGGAAGATTTGAAAGCAGGGACGCAAAGAGATATATGCACACCTCTGCTCATAGAGGCATTATTCACTGTTGCCAAAAGTTGGAAGCAACCCAAGTGTTCATCAACAGAAGAATGGATAAGCAAAATGCAGTATCTACATACAATGGATATTACTCAGTTGTAAGAAAAAAAATGAAGTATTGAAACATGCAACAATATGAATGAATCTTGAAGATCTTATGCTGAGTGAGTAAGACAATCTTAAAGGTAAATATTGTGTGTCCTTACTGAAATTACCTAAGCCTATTGAGAATATTCATAGAGCTAGAATCTGGAATATAAGTTATCAGGAGACAGAAAGGGAGTAGAGTGCATTGAGGAGAAGCTCAATATGGGCAAAACCCAGGATTAGGTGGAAGGTGATAGTTTGGATGTGGAAGCAGGTGATGATAGTGCAGATGCATGAATGGGGTGGATGATGATGGATGTGATGTTGAGAAGGGCAGGGGTTTGGGATGGAATATTCATAGAACTTAGGGGAGGACTGGAGGAAGAAGGAGGTAAACTCTGGGGATTTATGGATCTGTGATTGGAACTATAGGGGAGGATCACTGGTAGAAGGTGTTGGTGGGTTGGATAAGGGGGAAACTTGTCCACCTGGGGCATTCTTCAATGGAATGTGAATGTGTTCATCTTGGCATAGGGTATTGTCTCAATGGGAGGAGACCCACACAATAAACAAGAAAATACCAAACTCCCACTCTGCAGAATCCAGCCATGTTCTCAATTAGAGGGGCAAGAATATCTCGAGTATATAGGCAGCACCCAATAAAATAAAACAGACCCATATGTCAAGTTGTCAGTATTAATGTGTGTAACTATGTACATTATTTTCCAAAAATTGAAACTTCATGTTTGCTATTGGTTCTGAGGGTAGAGAGAGCCAGGGGTAACACAGGGCATCTTTGGGACATTGGATTCCTCTGTGTGATCTCGCACTGATGGATAAAGACCATTGGATAAAGGCCATTATATATTTTTTTCAGAAGCTATAAAGGTATACAGTCTAAAAGGCAAACCATAATGTAAACTGCTGGGAATGTTCTGTAGAAAAGATTCAACAGGGGGGGCGGAAGCAAGATGGTCGCTGAGTGAACTTGCCTTGCGATTTCTCCTGGGAAGAAACAGCTGGGCGTGGCTGGAGGTTCTCCCAGGCGGGGCTTTTTCGGGATTTATGCCGGGCAGGAAATGTCTGGACATTGATTTGGTGGAAAGGTAACAGAGAGGATCGGTCTATAAGATATAATTTGGGTTCTACTGACCAGAGGTGAGACACGCACACGGGTTCCTCCCTCTTGGGGGTGGGTGGAGCTGTAGTGTCACGGAGCGGCTCAGCTTTTTTGGTGGTCCTGCGGTGCTGGGGAGTTCGCGAGTCCTGGGCGGGCTGTTAGCTGGTTGATGCGATGAGTCGCCTTTGCAGATCAATTTGGGGAGATAGACGGTGTTCTGTTGTGAAGTGGGGGAAAATTTTTGATGGCGGACACAAATAATAGCGCTTCCTCCTGAAGCCCCGCCCCCACACCCTGGCTGCCGATCTGCAACCGAATTAGGCTGTAGGCAATAAAGGGACGTAATTGGAAAGTTGTCTCAGGGTGCGGCGAGGGAGGGGGACACGTCTGGAAGCCGATTAGGGAATATTTTGTGAAGCTTGGGAATTCCACTTTTGGAATCTGTTTTCGGCATCACGGGCTAGGCTTCAGATCTGTGCCAGTAAAATGGCTGCGGTGTAAAGGCGCCCTCAAGTGGCAGTGTTCTGGAAGCAAAGGGCAGGAGCTGTCCAAAAGCTGAAGTGGCGATATACCCACATTAATGAGCCCTACTAAGTAAGTGAATTGCAGGGTTCAGACATAAATAGAGTTTGCGGATCTGACTTCCCCCATAGGGCTGGCGCCCAGCTGTGGGGATCCCTGAGGGCTGTGTTACACTACGGGGCTCCTAGGCTTCCTGTTGACCAGATTGGAGGCTGCCTGGTCTGAATCCCCTAAACTCTGGTGGCCCACACCCCAGAGAATCACACCTCTTGAGTCTTTAATATCTCAGACTTTCCACCCCTGAATCCATCATACCCTGAGGGCCATCTGAGGTCCTTGAAAGCCCTAGCCTTCAATGTTGGCATTTTTTCTTTATCATTTCATTTTTTTTGTTTTTATTTTCATTTTGTCTTATTTTTCACTTTTTTTTAATGTCCTGATTGCTAACACTGCATTATCCCCTAGTCTTTTCTCACAGAGTATCCCCCAAAGTCTTTTTTTTTAATTCAGTTATTTAGGGTTTTTTTTTTGTGGTGGTTGTTGTGTAGCTGGTGTTTTTAATTGTGGATCGTGTATATCTGTTTTCTTTCTTTCCCCTACCTGTTCCCCACCCTTTGCCCACCCCCTTTTCCTTTCTTTCTTTCTTCTCTTCCCCCCCTTTGTTTTTTTTATTTTTTATTTTTTAATTTGTTTTCTTTTTCTGTTTTCTCTCCCCCTCATGTCCCTCATCTTCTACTTATTTTATTTTAACTCAATTATACAATAGGCACACCAGGAAACACCTCACATTTGCTGAGGTTTTCTCATCCTCCACTGCCTCATTTCTATGTGAACTGATTTAGGCTACTTACACTATCCTCTTTACCCTACATCTTGATATCTGACATCATCTACTGTCTCTCTTATATTCCACCTCCCACCTCCCTTTCTTTGATCCACGAAGTGTCTAAGTCTTAATTTCTAATACCTTTGATGTGTTTTCTGTCTGTTACCCACTCTTGAAACTATTACCTTTCTTTACTTTTTTTCCTCTCTCACGGAAACAATAGCTTTTTAGATCATACAATATTCCTTCCATATTCAATCATCTACCTCAAATTAGGTACTCTACCTACTGCAATAACTCTACACAATTTACATGAATCTAACCTCCATCCTCCCAGATCTCATATTCTTGCTTTGTTAACATATATCACTAATACTACTTATACTTTTCCCTTGCTTACACAATTGCTTTTCCCCAGCACTAATACTTTCCTTTAAAGTGAACTTAACCAACAACAAGAAATTAGAATAAGAAGAACAAGTTGACAAAGAGAAGATATAACATTTATGAAAAAAAAAACAGCTAATTAATCCCCAAGAGTAGAGAAAGAAGCTAAGGAACTGATTAAATCCGTCAAGATTAAATAATGACCAGAAAGCAACAAAAATCTACAAACCAAACCAGTAATCAGGAAAACATGCCTGAATCCAATCAACAAACCAAAAATCAGGAAGGGGAGCAGAACTTTGTACAAGCAATGAAAGATCTCAGAACATTTGTCACTGACAAATTTGATGAAGTAATGAAAGAGGTTAACAACATGAAGACATCACTTGGAGGGGAAATTGCAGACATACGCAAAAAGATAACAGATATGATGGGAATGAACACCACAGATCAAGAAATCAAAAATACACTTGCAGCAAATATCAGTAGACTAGAAGAGGCAGAGCAGAGAATTAGTGATGTCGAAGACAGTACATCAGAAATCAAAGAGAGAGTAGAAGGGGTTGATAAAAAGATAGAAAAAATCCAGCTAGGACTTAGGGACCTGAATGACAATGCAAAACGCTCAAACATACGTATTATAGGCATTCCAGAAGGAGAAGAGAAGGGAAAGGGGTCAGAAGGAGTGTTGCAGGAAATAATGGCTGAAAACTTCCCAAATCTACTGAAAGAGACAGATGTACATATCCAAGAAGCACAGCGCACTCCACTGGTCATAAACCCCAACAAGCCCACCCCAAGACATATACTTCTCAAATTATCCAATGCTCAAGACAAAGAGAAAATTCTAAAAGCAGCAAGAGAAAAGAAAACCATCACATACAAGGGAAGCTCCATTAGATTAAGTGCTGATTTCTCATCTGAAACCAAGGAGGGAAGAAGGCAGTGGTATGATATAGTCAAGGTACGAAAGGAAAAAAATTTCCAACCAAGAATACACTTTCCAGCTAAACTAGCATTCAAACATGATGGAGAGTTAAAAATATTCGCAGACAAACAGAAACTGAAAGAGTATACCAACAAGAAACCTCCCCTTCAAGAAATTCTAAAGGGAGTTCTGCAGGAAGAAAGGAACAAACAGGACAGGCAAAGTTGGAGGAAAGTATAAGAGCAACAACAACAACAACAAAAAAGATAAAAAGAGAAGGGAAAAAAATACAAACAAAATATGACAAACACAAATCCAATCAAAATATGGCTAACACAAATAATTCCTTGAAAGTAATAACACTGAATGTCAACGGATTAAACTCACCTATCAAAAGATTCAGACTGGGACATTGGATAAGGAAATATGACCCATCCGTGTGCTGTCTACAAGAGACACATCTTAGACCCAGAGATGCAGGGAGATTGAAAGTGAATGGCTGGAAAACAATCATACAAGCTAACAATAACCAAAAAAAGGCAGGAGTAGCTATATTAATATCAGACAAAATAGACTTTAAATGTGAAACAATTGTGAGAGACAAAGAAGGATACTACATTTTAGTGAAAGGGAAAATCTGTCAAGAAGATCGAACAATCATAAATATTTATGCTCCTAACAAGGGCGCCTCTAAATACGTGAGGCAAACGCTGGAAAAACTAAGTGAAACAATAGATGCATCTACAATTATAGTGGGGGATTTTAATACACCACTATCAACTCTGGACACAACATCTCAAAAGAGAATCACTAAAGAAACAAAACATTGGAACAGTATATTAGAGGAGCTGGATCTAATAGACATATATAGATCATTACACACAAACACAGCAGGATATACATTTTTCTCGAGCGCACATGGATCATTCTCCAAGATAGACCATATGCTAGGCCACAAAGAAAGGCTGAATAAATTCAGAAAGATTGAAAGCATACAAAACAATATCTCTGACCACAGCGGAGTCAAGCTGGAAATTTGCAAGGGACAGAAGCCCAAGTTTAACACCACGATTTGGAAATTAAACAGCACACTCTTAGAAAAACAATGGGTCAAAGAGGAAATCTCAAAAGAAATCAATGTCTACCTTGAAACAAATGATAATGAGAACACAACATACCAAAATTTATGGGATGCAGCAAAAGCAGTACTGAGAGGGAAAGTTATAGCCATAAACTCATATACCAAAAAAGAAGAGCAAAAATTGAAGAGCTAACCACACATTTGAAGGAATTAGAAAAACAACAACAAAGTAACCCAACAGGAAGAAGAAGGAAGAAAATAACAAAGATAAGAGCAGAACTAAATGAAATAGAAAATAAGAAAGCACTTGAAAAATAAGACCAAGAGCTGGTTTTTTGAGAAGATCAACAAAATTGACAAACCGTTAGTGAGACTAACAAAGAAAAAAAGTGAGAAGATGCAAATACACAAAATAAGAAATGAGAAAGGCAATATCACCACTGACCCCACAGAATTAAAGACTATCATAAGAGGATACTATGAAAACTATTCCAACAAAAAAGACAATTTAGAGGAAATGGACAAATTCCCAGAAACACATAAGCAGCCCATATTGAGAAAAGAAGAAATTGATGATCTTAACAAACCAATCACAAGCAGAGAGATAGAATCAGTTATTAAAAATCTCCCAAGTAAGAAGAGCCCAGGGCCAGATGGCTTCACAGATGAATTTTACAAAACATTCCGGAAAGAACTAACACCAATCCTGCTGAAACTATTCCAAAAAATCGAAATAGAAAGAACATTGTCGAACTCTTTCTATGATGCCAAAATTACCCTAGTACCAAAGCCAAACAAAGACACCACAAGAAAGGAAAATTACAGACCAATTTCTCTAATGAACCTAGACCCAAAAATACTTAACAAAATACTTGCTAATCATATTCAACAACATATTAAATGAATTATACACCACGACCAAGTGGGATTCATCCTAGGTATGCAAGGATGGTGCAACATAAGAAAATCAATCAATGTAATACACCATATAAACAGATTGAAGGAAAAAAATCACATGATTATATCTATAGATGCAGAAAAAGCATTTGACAAAATACAGCATCCTTTCTTGATAAAAACACTCCAAAAGATTGGTATACAAGGAAATTTTTTGAACATGATAAAGAGTATATATGAAAAACCTAAAGTGAACATTGTTTACTATGGAGAAATCCTAGAATCCTTCCCTCTAAACTCAGGAACAAGACAAGGATGCCCATTGTCTCCGCTCCTATTTAACATTGTCTTAGAAGTACTTGCTCGAGCACTGAGGCAAGAACCAGATATAAAAGGCATTCAAATTGGAAAGGAAGAAGTCAAAATTTCGTTATTTGGAGATGACATGATCTTATACATAGAAAACCCTGAGAGATCTACAACAAAGCTTCTAGAACTCATAAATGAGTTTAGTAAAGTCATAGGTTATAAGATCAATGCACAAAAATCAGTAGCATTTCTGTACACCAATAATGAGCAAGATCAGGAGGAAATCAAGAAACAAATACCTATCACAATAGTAAATAAAAAAATCAAATACTTAGGTAAATATTTAACTAAAGAGGTAAAAAACTTATACACCGAGAAATATACAAGACTGTTCAAGGAAATCAAAGAAGACCTAAATAAATGGAAGACTATTCCTTGTTCATGGATAGGAAGACTGAATATTATTAAGATGTCTATCCTACCAAAACTGATCTACACATTCAATGCAATCCCAATAAAAATCAACACAGCCTTCTTTAAGGAACTAGAAAAACTAACTATGAAATTTATTTGGAAAGGAGAGAGACCCCGAATAGCCAAAGACATACTGAAATAGAAAAACGAAATTGGAGGAATCACACTACCTGACTTCAAAACATACTACAAAACTACGGTGGTGAAAACAGCATGGTATTGGCATAAGGAGAGACACACAGACCAATGGAATCGAATTGAAAGCTCTGATATAGAACCTCACATATTTAGCCACATAATATTTGATAAAGCCACCAAACACTCTCAACTGGGAGAGAGTGGCCTATTCAACAAATGGTGCCTGGAGAACTGGATAGCCATATGTAGAAGAATGAAAGAGGATTACCATCTCACACCTTATACAAAGATCAACTCAAGATGGATCAAAGACTGAAATATAAGAGCCAAGACCATAAAAACCTTAGAAAGCAGTGTAGGAAAACATCTACAGGACCTTGTAATAGGAAATGGATTCATGAATATCACACCAAAAGCACGAGCAGCAAAAGAACTAATAGATAAATGGGACTTCCTCAAAATTAAAGCCTTCTGTACCTCAAAGGAGTTTGTCAAGAAAGTAAAAAGGGAGCCCACATAGTGGGAGAAAATATTTGGCAATCATATCTGATAAGAAACTTATAACTTGCATATATAAAGAACTCCTATATCTTGAAAATAAAAAGATAAACAACCCATTTAAAAAAATGGGAAAAAGATTTAAACAGACACTTCTCCAAAGAAGAAATAAAAATGGTTAAAAAGCACATGAAAAAATGCTCCAAATCTCTAGCTATCAGGGAAATGCAAATCAAAACTACAATGAGATATCATCTTACACCCATAAGATTGGGAGCTATGAAAAAAACAGAAGAATACAAATGCTGGAGAGGATGTTAGGAAAGGGGAACACTCATCCACTGCTGGTGGGAATGCAGAAGGATCCAACCATTCTGGAGAACAGTATGTCAGTTTCTCAAAAAACTAGCCATGGATTTGCCATATGACCCAGCAATACCACTGCTGGGTTATACCCAGCAGAATTGAAAACAAGGACGCAAACTGATATATGTACACCAATGATCATAGCAGCATTGTTCACTATCGCCAAAAGTTGGAATCAACCCAAATGCCCATCAACAGATGAGTGGATCAATAAAATGTGGTATATACACACAATGGAATACTATTCAGCTGTAAGAACAAATACACTACAAACACACGTGATAACATGGATGAATCTTGAGAACCTTATGTTGAGTGAAGCAACCCAGGCATTGAAGGACAAATAGTACATGACCTCAATGATATGAAATAACCAAGCTGCCTCAGAGAGCAAGAGACTGAACGATCGGCTTACAGGAAATCCGGGGGTGGAGGAAGGATGTGAGCCGACGTCTGCAGTGGTGGAATTTATGACGAGCTGGTGGTAAGTATGAACACAAAGAAGAGATAAAATGGGGGCAAGGGGTTGCCTTTGGGAGGGGCTTTGTGGGTTTGAGGGTGGCTGGGGATGGGCAGATGGGTAATATTGCCCAAAAGTGGGGGGAGGAAGGGGTAGCATACGTACAGAGGAGAGTGTCTGGTGTTGGTGGAGAGTAAAATGCCGAGAAAATCATATCAAAATATAATTAAGAGGGTTACCTGTTTAGAATGCTCGGAGGGTATGGTCCGATGCAGTACGGGCTCCTGAGGAATGTCTGAATGCTCATTTTGCCAGAGTGGGTGGCACCATTGGGTAGAGACCCAAGTAGTGAGAGTGGGGGTGGACCCACATCCTGGAGAGGACTAATGCCATCAAATAGAGGGAACTGTATCTCTCGAGAGAAAGGGTGGCTCCCAGGGCATTGGGGCGGTTGAGCAAGTTAGGCCCTGAACACTATTCCAACTATCTCTGGATGTGGCTCCTCGGGAAACGGAGGTTGGCTGTCGCTGTGGGCACCAAGGTGGATGTGAAAATGGATGTTAAATGCGTGGAACCAAGGTAAATGGGGGGTAAGAGAGGAGTTTCATGAGAGTACACAAGGATGGATATAAAACATGTAATATTACACCATAACATATAGGAGACAACAGAGTGATCATGTAAACCATAATGTAAAACATAGGATAACTAAAAAATTAGAAAACAGAGTATCCTCAAGTAAGCACCACAATGTAAGCACAGATGTCACCTTGTTTGAAAGCTATTGTCTCAGACTCTGTACATCACTTTAAGTAAATATGATGTGAATAGGGTGTAAGAGTATCGCTGTGGATGGGAAAAGGTTTTGTGGTGGATGTGTGGGAGTGCTGTATATTATATATATGAATTGCTGTGGTCTAGGGCTCTTGTTAAAAAAAAAAAGAAAAAGATAGCATGTAGATTTTTTTCGAAGTCAAAACGTATTCTATATTTAACCTTTAAACCCATCGCTATATGCCATTTTGCTAGGAAGAGATCCTGACATTATATCGGGCTTCAATTTTCAGGAAGTTCTGGATCACAGAGTGGTTCAACAATGGCAATGGAGGAATACTGTATAGGATACTATTGACAGGTGATATATGGCTGACGGGGAGCTATACAGGACATATGTCCAGGGTCCATGGTAATGTTTGTATATACTCATAGTGGCAACAATTAAACTACAGCTTGGGGGGTACTGGATTCCTGGCCGGTGGTGCTCTGTCGTGGTCCCTAGGGGAGCAGCAATAGTCTCCCAGGTGCAGCAGCAAGAACCGGGAAGGAAAGAGAGTCCAACAGTGAGCCCCTGATGCTAATGACTATGCTTGTGAGCTGATATGCCTGAAATAAGAACAAGGCCTAGAGCAGCATTGTGCCTGGGAGTTTCCTCCTGACAGCCTTCATGTTGCTCAAATGTGGCCAGTCTCGAAGCCAAACTCAGCATGTAAATGCAATGCCTTCCCCCCAGCGTGGGACATGACACCCGGGGATGAGCCTCCCTGGCACCGAGGGATCACTCTCAACTACCAACTGATGATGCAACTGGAGAATGACCTTGAATGGAAGGTTCAATGCGGATCAGCAGAATATCCCTGTCTACATAAAATAACATGACTTTAAAATGCTGTTTGATCTAATGTAAGGGGGAAATGGAAAGGAGAAATGAGTTTATATGGCTACGAGTCTCTAAAAGAGTCTGAAGGCTGTCAGAAGGATTGCCCTTATGCACAACTGAGCAGAGTCTAAGAGACAGATAAAGTATATACAACCCCCAGGTATTGGTTCCTTTGAGGGCTAAAGAGGCCCATGGGTGCTATGGTCATGGCAGATGGGGTTAACTGCCATGTCAGATGGCCCTTCTTTGGAGCTGGTGTTTATGCGTGATGAATCTGGACTCAGATGGGATCTCTCTTCTTAAGACTTTCATGCTAATGTGCTGGAGTTGTAGTTGGTGTCTGGGTTTAAGATATATTTAGGGGATCTGAATCTCTGGACTGACAAATGATAGCCAGGCCCTGAGCCTCAACAGACTCCAGCACCTACAATCTGATTTATTGGACTCACCTCACTCAGCTAAGAGGAGTTGAAGAAGGACAACCACCACAACATGGAGCCTAGATTGCCTACAACTTAAAGTGAGAGGATTGCATCCAGTATCCATGAGGAATCTGAGCCTCCTCTTGACATAGAGGTGCAATGGACACAACCAATCCAATGTCCACATAGAAAAGGTGGCATTGGAGTGGGAAAAGTGGACTTGGTGGCTAATGGGTATGGGGAATGGCAGGAAGAGATGAGATGTGGAGGCGTCTTAGGGACTTGGAGTTGCCCTGGATGGTGCTTCAGGGGCAATCACTGGACACTGTAAATCCTCACAGGGCCCACTGGATGGAATGGGGAGAGTATGGGCCATGATGTGGACCATTGACCATGAGGTGCAGAGGTGCCCAGAGACGTACTTACCAAATGCAATGGATGTGTCATGATGATGGGAATGAGTGTTGCTGGGGGTGAGTGGTGGGGTGGGGGTGGGGAGGTTGAAGGGGTCCTCATATATATTTTTTTAATGTAATATTTTTACAAAATCAATTTAAAAAAATAAAATAAAATAAAATAAAATAAAGAAATGAGAAGCATCCACATTGAAAAATAAGTACAATTTTTACTGTTTGCAGATGATATGATCCCATGCCTAAAAAGTCCAGAAAAATCTACAACAGAACTGCTAGAGCTAATAAATGATTTCATTAGAGTAACCAGACTCAATATTCATACTTAAAAAACAGTGGTGTTTCTTTATAATCATAAGTGCATTTTAAGGATGAAATCAGAAAAAAATTTCACTTACAATAGCCACTAAAAGAATCAAATATAATAAGATTCAAAAATCAAAGAAAGTCTATAACTGCAAGCAGAAGAATTGCATCCATCAGCCATGTGGGATCTAAGATCCTCTCAATTCAAAGGTGGAGTAAACATCGCTATCCCAGGGTCCTCAGGATAGAAGAATAAAATATGTATTAGAATTGACTCACTGGTATTTTACTAGAGAATTATTGTGACTCTAGCAAAGGAAGAAATTATATCATTGATGTGGAGACATGGCCACGGGAGTTGTCTAAGATGTGGAGAGGGAAAAAGAGGCATGATATGGGGCACTTTCGGGACCTGGAGTTGTCCTGAATAATTTTGCAGAGACAGCCGCAGGACTTTGTCTATCCTGCCATAACATACTGAATGGACTAGGAGAGAATGTAAACTACAATGTAAACCATAATCCATGCTGTGTAGCAGTGCTCCAAAATGTATTCACCAAATGCAATGATTGTACCATACTAATGAAAGAAGTTTTCTATGTGAGAGGAGTGGGGGTTGTAGAGAGTGGGGTATATGGGATCCTCTTCTATTTTGTAATGTAACATTTTGTGTGATCTATGTATCTTTAAAAAAAGATAGGTGGCAGACTTGACCCAGTGGTTAGGGTGTCCATCTACCACATGGGAGGTCCACGATTCAAACCTTGGGCCTCCTTGACCTGTGTGGAGTTGGCCCATGTGCATTCTGATGCAGGCAAGGAGTGCCGTGCCATGCAGGGGTGTCCCCCGCATAGGGTAGCCCCATGCGCAAGGAGTGTGTCCCATAAGGAGAGGGGCCCAGCACGAAAGAAAGTGCAGCCTGCCCAGAAATGGTGCTGCACACACGGAGAACTGACACAACAAGATGACGCAACAAAAAGAAACACAGATTCCCATGCCACTGACAACAACAGAAGCAGACAAAGAAGACGCAGCAAATAGACACAGAGAACAGACAACTGATGTGGAAGGTTGGGGGAAAGGGAAATAAAAAAAAATCTTTAAAAAAAAGAAAAAGAAATGATAATAAAAAAGTATAAAAAAATAAAGAAATAATGTGGGAATGTGGATGGGGAATGTAGCTCCATCGTTGAGCTCCTGCTTTCAAATTATGCAGTTCTGGCTTTACTCCTCAGTACCTCTTAGTTAATTAATTAGTTAATTAAAAAACAATATAGTGATATAATGTAAAATAAATGCTAAAGTTTGTTCTGCATGCTGAAAAAAAGCAGGATAGACAAAGTTGGAGGAGAGTGTAAGAACACCTAGAAAGACAAAAAGAGAAATAAAAATAACATGACATACACAAATCCAAAGAAAATATGCCTAATGTAAGTAATTCCTTGACAGTAATAAGACTGAATGATAATGGATTAAACTCACCAGTCAAGAGACACAGATTGGCAGAAAGGGTAAGGAAATATGCATCTATATGCTGTCTACAAGAAACCCACCTTAGACCTAGTGATTCGAGGAAATTGAAAGTGAATGGCTGGAAAATAATCTTACAAACAAACAATAATCAAAAAAGTCAGGTGTAGCTATACTAATATTGGACAAAGTAGATTTTAAATGCAAGACTATTGTGAGAGTCAAAGATGGACACTATCTATTCGGAAAAGGGATAATCTTTCAAGAAGAAAGAACAATCATGAACATTTATGAACCTAACCAGGGTACTTCAAAATACACATGGCAAACATTGGGAGAAGTAAGTGGAGGAATAGATGCCTTTACAATTATAATGGGCAACTTTAAATACACCATTATCGCCATTAAAACATCTCAACTGGAAATCAGTAAGAAACAAAAATTTTGAATAATATGTTAGAGGATCTGGACCTAACAGATATATACAGGATACTATACCCAAAGACAGCAAGATATACTTTCTTCTCAAGTGCACATAGATCATTCTCCAAGAGAGACTTCATGCTATGTCTCAGAGAAAGTCTCAATGAATTAAAAAACATTGAATTCATACAAAATAATTTCTCTGACTACAATTGAATGAAGCTGGAAATCTACAAGGGCCAGAGAACAAGGTTATGCACAAAAGAATGGTTTGTCTCTTGAAGTTAGGGATGCAAAATTTAGAAAAGATGGTAATTTTATAATTATGAATTTCAGGCAGCCACCACCAGGTTCAAATGTATCTGGGTGATACATAAAAAATAGGTGTACAGTTAAACTTGTGCACTTAGAAAACAAATGTGCATAAGGTCGTAGGGGACTCCCATACAACATCCCACTATAAATACCTTGTATTGTTGTGAAATATTTGTAACAGATTAGGGAACGGGCATTGTCAAACGATAGCTACTAACTACAGTCCATAGGTTATATTTGCTGTACTTTCCCCAACCCACTCCCTCATGTTATTTTTTTCTTCATAAACAATTATACCACATTAAGCAAAAAGAGAGAGAGAAATATCAAAACAACACACACACTTTCGTTTGTATTCATGCACATGTGTGTCTACGTATTAATGGATAAATTTCTATATCTATATAACTCAGACAAATTGCTCATTTTCCAAGAATATTAATAAAGGGAATAGTATGTTAAGAAATCAAAAATAATCATAATTGCACTTATGACAAATTACTTTAATGTTAAAATCCATGTTCCTTTTTTCTATATTAAATTGTTTTCTATATTAAAATTTTAATTGTTTAGTGTACAGTGTATCTTTCATTTCTTACCTCAAAATTTATATTTTAGTTGTATCTCTTTAAAAAATTTTCCAGCTGAATATCATCAATAAGTATTTATAATTAAGAAGGGCAACTGATATATTTTATTTACTCTGATAATGTTATATTTCAGTTTGGATTTACCAATCTACTTATTATGGGATCTTTATTATACCTGGTCTATCTTCTTATTTCTATAAACTTTCTTCAGTATTGGTTTCTAAAAATAATGCAACACTTTAACTCTTTTTTGGAGGTTATATACTCAACATCTCTTAATATTTTTAGCTTAAAATGCCAGCATAATTTAAAAATTGAATCGTGGTATAAAGTTATTTAAGTTCTCCAATCCCTATTTTGACAATAGAAGGGCATTAAATCACTGCTCTACATACTTCCACCCACCATTTCTTATTGGTGATATATTTTTAAAAAGCAAATACACTTATGAAGGACAAAGCTTACAACTCAATAGAATTTCACAAACTGAAATATATGCACTCTATATCTGCATGCACTCTGAATCTATAGGCAGCCCCTTGGTCATGGGAGAAAATATTGTCAGCCTCCCCATCCCTACCTTGTCTGTGCCCCTTCTACTAACCCTAAGAATAACTATTGTTACTTAGCCTACTTTTGTTGGTTATTAATTTGTATAAATGAAATAGTACAATATGAACTCTTTTACATTTTGTTCTTAAACACTCCTTATGTTCTTGGTGAATTTACCTATATTGCAGTATGTTTTGGGTAACATTTATAAAGTTTCATGTGTAGCATTTAGTTGTGGAAACACTAACCTATTAATTTAATTATTATGCTGTTGCTGGTCCTGTGAGGTGTTTTCCGTTTGAGCTCATTATGAATAATTCTAATGTGTAAATTCTAGAACTTGTGTTTTGGTGACACATGTACAAAATATTGTTGGGTATTTTATGTAGCAGTGGAATTCTTAGGTCATAGGTTTGCATCTGTTTCATTATCATTAGATTCTGCTATAAATTATCCAAACCTTTTTTACCAATTTCACACACAACATATATGAGATTTCTGGTGTATCCACATCCTTACCAACACTTGGTTTTATCATTTCCCTTTTAGTCTTATGGTTGGTGTTTCATGATATAAGAAAGTGGTTTATTTGAATTGCCTTGATTACTGAGGAAACTGAAGATATTTTCACATGTTTATTCACCATTGGGAACCTCTTTGTTGAAGTGTTTGTTGGTTTACTTTTTTCATTTTTTTCGTTGTCTGCCTTTTTCTTATTTGTTTTGTTTCCCTATATATACTGATACAAGTTCTCTCTCTCTTTCACCTCTCTATTTACTTCTTTTTTGATGAAGATAGCCTCTTAATTAAATATAATTTTAGGTTGACTTTTTCCTATGCCAGAAGTAACTTCCTACTAGAAAATCATATAAATGTACTTGTTAAAAGTTTCTCCCTTACAAGGTTTATAATGATTAACTGAGTACAAGGTTTACAATGGTTAATAAACAGTGACTTGCATTCCTGTGACATAGAGCAGCCCCCCATCCAAAGCCTATGTGACTGGTTGAAAAAGCCATAGCCTATGTTCAGAGATACAACTCAATTCTTCACAAAAATAGACAAAGGAGCCACATGGCCTCACCAACTCCTCCCCTCCTGCCCCTCTAGAATTCATTACCCCTATTCATACAAGAGAAATAATTCACCTCTACAGTTCCCTATTGGCCCTCAGGTCTTATCAAGCCCCACCTCCTAAGTATTTTCCCACCGATAGATGTGCTTTATGAATCCATGACCACCTCTACCAGGGGCAGGTTGACATTTATTCTTCAGACCCACTTCTTTGGGAAAGCTTCCCAATAAAATTTCTTTCTGCAATCATCAGTCTCTGTGACCCCGTGAGTGCTGTTTTCTTCCTACAGTACTTTATTACTCTTCTACAATTTCCATTATGTTTAAAATTCAGATTAACAATCAAGGTAGAATCTAAATACCTATGCCTGTATTTCAATTCCTGTATCATTAAGTAAAAAAGAAAATATTCTTGGGAATTTCAGGGAAGGGAGGAATTCAAACATTTAGAAATCTGTTGAATACAGATATGTACATCACCATCCTATCTTGCTTAATATCATATGGGGATGGAGTGTGAAAAGCAAATGAGGCTGAAAGAACCAAAGGCTGTGGGGTTAAACATGGGTGCATGCCTGGGCAGAAAGAAAGGAGCTCTAGACCCTGATACTATTCAGATGTTGAGAAGTCTGAAAATGGGAGATCTAAATGGTGGAGTAGGAAAGCGCAAGCTGCACTCCAGAAACTGTGGAAGGTAGGCAGGTTCACCTGGCAGAAGAGAAACCATGAGACCTCTCCAATGAGCCAATTGGAGAGGACAGCTGGGTGGAACCAGTTAGCTGGGGAAAAGGGAAGCCATGGGAGATATGGCATGCAAGCCAGCAAACAACTGGAACAGATGGAGAAGGAAGCCAGGGAAGTGATATGGTAGAAGATCAGTGCACAGTTGGCTCTGAGAGCGTGGAAAGCCCCCAGGTGACTAGGGGTGCATTCTAGTACCCACTAGGTCCTTGATGAGTGGGAGCTGTGAAGAAAGCAGGTATGGAGCTGGAAACTAGCCAGTGCTATGGGAGAGAAGACTAGGGGAAATTGAGATAGGGTGACAAACTAGAAATAAAAAGGAAAGACGTCAGGCAGAAGTAAAATGGCTCCAGAGAGGGGAAGTAGAGAGCTGATCAGGCAGACTGTCACACCCACCCATCCTGGGAGAGAGAGGAACTGGCTCAGTAAGGAGCTGGGCTGACAGGCATCTAACAGTCTTGGAGAGAGGGAAGCCAGGAGAGGGAGGCAGCAAGCACTAAAAAGCCCAACTGACATGAGGAAAAGAGAGCAGGCAGAAACAGCTAGCCAGCCTTCAAACACATAATAGCCTGAGGTGGTGGGGAGAGGCAGCCCAGATATTGTCAATGGCCTAACCAGCCCTGAAGAGAAGGGCTCCAGAGAGCAATCTATTGATTACTGAGCACCCAGCCAGGTCCTAGAGAAGGGGACTTAAGAGAAAAGAACCCTCATGACAGGGAAATTAGACTGAGTTTTAAAAAAATTTATATTTTTTAATTGTTTAATAATTTATTCTTTATTTTTTCTCTACACAAGGTAAACTTCCATGTGGAATGTGGGATGCAGGGTGATTGATTGATGAGACATGGCAGCCTGAGAAAGTTTCTAGTGACCTGAGAGTCCTGTATTTTCTGGGTTTCTTTTCTTTCATTTCATTTTCTTTCCTTTTCTTTTTTGTCTTTATTCACCTTGTATTTTTTCTTCCTTTTCATTTTCCTTCTACTGATGTTTTCTTTCATTCCATCTTGTCTTTCTGGTATTCATTTTCTTTCTTCTCTTTTCTTCTTTCCAGTCTTTAATTTTGTTTAAATATTTTTTGCAGTTTCTTTTTTTATTGAAACTTGTTAATACTCCTTTGTATATTTTGAAGATTTTCAATTTATTACTTTTTTTCCATAGTGCTTTTAAGGTTCCTTTAACTTCTTTTTTTCAGCCTTCTTCTTTCTTTCTATTTCCATGTTCTTAATATTTTGGGGGAACAAAACAGACAGTGACAAGAATTTAGAATAAGTGGAACCAAGTCTCAAAGGGGACCCTTAATGCAAAACAAAATGAAATAAAACTCTAAAGTAGAAAGAGAATCTAACTAACTGAATATGCCCAGCATCTAAACTGGATGCCTAGACACCAGCAAAAAATACAGTTGTACTAACAAAACATATAGATGTTGCCCAGTCTAATGAACAATAGGTGACTGGAACTGGACCTACTAGACACATACAGAATATTACACTGAAATAGAAGAGGACAAAATTTTTCCTTGAGTAAACATGGATTGTTCTCCAGGACAAAACATATGATAGGTCACAAAACAAGTCTAAATGAATTGAGAAAGATTGAAATTATAGAAAACCTTTTCTCTGACCACATCAGAATAAAGCTTGAAATTTATAATGGGCAGAGAACCAGATAGGCAAAAAGATATGGAGGTTACACAACACACTCTTAATCACTCAGTAGTCTTGGAGGACATTGCGAAGGAAATCAGTAACTAACTCTAAATGAATGAAAATGGGAACACACTGTATCAAAACTTATGGGATGAAGCTAAAGCAGTTCTGAAAAGGAAATTTATAGCCATAAATATTTGCATTTACAAAGAAGATAGGGTTAAAATCAGACACTTTGATGAACTAGAAAGGAACAACAAAATAATCCTAAAGCAAGCAAGAAGATGGAAATAAAGATTAGAGCAAACATAAATGAAATTGAGAATATAAAACAATAGAAAAAAATAAACAAAACCAAAACCTGATTGTTTGATAATCTTAATAAAATTTATAAACACTTAGCTAGACTAATAAAGAGAAAAGAGAGAACATCCAAAAATAAAAATGAAAAATTAGAGGGAGGATATCACCACTTATCCCACATAAATAAAATGTAGCTTAAGAGGACACTTTGAAATATTGTATGCCACAAGACACATAGCATAGATCAAATGACCAAATTTATAGAAACAAACAACCTAAACTGATGAAAGAATAGATGAACTCAATAGAGCAATCACAATTAGCATGACTGAATTAGCCATCAAACCTCCCAACCAACTCATTTTCTGAAGACTCAGCCATATAAACACTTTTGTCTTTGCCATTTCCCCCTTTTATTCAAGGTCAAAAAGCAGTTTTTAACACATGATCCTACATGTAGGCTGTGATATTCTGCTGGTCTGAGTTGACCCTTTTATTCAAGGTCTCTTTCTAGTTACATCACCAGTTAGTGATTGGTAGTAATCCCTTGGCACCAGGGAGGCTCATCCCCATGAGCCATGTCCCATGCTGGGAGAAAGGCAATGTATTTACATGCTGAGTTTGGCTTAGAGAGTGGCCACATTTGAGCAACATGGGGGCTCTCAGAAGGTAACTCTTAGGCATCTTGCAGCTCTAGGCCTAATTCATATTTCAGGCACACAAGCCCATAAGCATAGCCATCAGTATCAAGTACTCATCATTGGATCATCTTTCTTCATTGGTCTTTGCCATTCCATGTGGGGAATTGATGTTGTTACATTGGGGAATGTGATAGAGCTCCCCTGGGTAGGAACACAGTTGTTGTTTGTAATTGTAACTACTATGAAAATACCCAACATATATCCAAACATTTTTCTGTACCCTATAAACATGCCCTGGAGAACTTGCTTTGGACTCAGTTGTGACTTTTCTACATACACCTCTTCTGTCACTTTCACTGAACCTGTGTTGGGCACTAGGGTTTGGGTATATTCAGGAGACTTGAGTCTCTGGACTGTCCATCTGCCAGTTGGGTGCTGAGGCTCAGCAGTGTTGCAAATCCTACCCTCTTGTTCTTTGGACTTGCCCAGGTCAGCTAACAAGGAGGTGAAGATGGTCAATCACCACATCAGGCTACCAAGAGTGCCTATAGCCACAAGCAGGAGAATTGCATCCATCATCCATGTGGAATCTAAGTCCCCTCTTGATATAGAGGTGGAGTGGACTTCACCATCCCATGATCCACAGGATGGAGAAATAAAATATGGATTATAGTGAATTTACTGATACTCGACTATGGAACTATTGTGACTAGTAATGGAAGAAGTTGTAACATTGATATGGAGAAATTGGCCAAGGCAGTTTCTGTGGGCAGGGACAGGGAAGAAGAAAAGTTATGTGGGGGCATTTTTGGGACTTGAAGTTCTAAATGTATTGTAGGGACAGATGCTGGGCATTATATATCCTGCCATAAACCATTGAATGTACTGGGGAAGAGTGCAAACTAGAATGTAAACTATTATTCATGTGGTGCAGCAGTGCTCCAAAATGTATTCACAACTGCAATGAATGTGCCACAATGATGAAAGAGGTTGTTGATGTAGGAGTAGTGGGGTGATCAAGGTGCAGGGTATATGAGAACCTCTTATATTTTTAGAATGTAACATTTTTTGGGATCTCTGTTTCTTCAAAAATTGAAGGGCATGGGGAGTGCAGAGTGGGGTATATCGTAACCTCTTATGCTTTTTAATGTAATATTTTGTGTGATCTATTAACTTTTAAAAATTTAATTAAAATAAAATTTAAAAATAAATAAAATATTAATACTAAAAAAATATATACATACATACATATATATATATAACTCCCAACCAATAAAACCACAGACAACTTCATGGGAGAATCCTATCAATCATTCTGGAAAGAAATAACACAAATCTTGTTAAAATCTTCCAAAAAATATACATAGAGGGAACATTCCATAACTCATTTTATGGGGAAACATCACCCTAATACCAAAGACACATAAAGATGTAAAAAGAAAATAAAACTACAGATCAAAGTGTTTAAAAAAACTAGATACTAAAATTGTCAAGAAAATAGTGCCTCAAGGTGGAAGGGAAAATGGACGTTAAATGTGTGTAACCAAGGTAAATGGGGGGTAAGAGAGGAGTTTCGTGAGAGTACATAAGGATGGATATAAAACATGTAATATTACAGCATAACATATAGGAGATGACAGACTGATAATGTAAACCATAATGTAAAACATAGGATAACTAAGAATGTAAAAAAACTGTGTATCCTAAAGTATGCACCACAATGTAAGCACAAATGTCACCTTGTTTGAAAGCTATTGTCTCAGACTCTGTACATTACGTTAAGTAAATATGATGTGAATAGGGTGTAAGAGTATCGCTGTGGAAGGGAAAGGTTTTGTGGTGGATGTATGGGAGTGCTGTATACTATATATATGCATTGCTGTGGTCTAGGGCTCCTGTGAAGAGAAGCTCAATAATTAGGGGGGGGGGAAAGATAGGATGTAGAATTTTTTCCAAGTCAACACGTATTCTTTATATAACCTTTAAACACATAGCTATATGCCATTTCCTAGTAAGGGACCCTGACATTATATTGGGCTTCAAATTTCAGGGAGTTCTGGACCACAGAGTGGTTCAACAAAGGCAATGGAGGAATACTGGTATGGGATACCATTGACAGGGGATATATGGCTGACAGGGAGCTGTACAGAATATATGTCCAGGGTGCATGGCAATGTTTGGATATACTCATAGTGGCAACAATTAAAAACCACAGCAGGGGGGGTACTGGGTTCCTGGCCAGTGGTGCTCTGTCGTGGTCCCTAGGGGAGCAGCAACAGTCTCCCAGGTGCAGCGGCGGGGACCGGGAGGGAGTGAGGGTTCAACAGTGAGCCCATGACGCTAATGACTATGCTTGGGAGCTGATAAGCCTAAAATAAGAACAAGGCCTAGAGCAGCATTGTGCCTGGGAATTTCCTCCTGTCAGCCATCATGTTACTCAAATGTGGCCAGTCTCGAAGCCAAACTCAGCATGTAAATGCAATGCCTTCCCCCCAGCGTGGGACATGACACCCGGGGATGAGCCTCCCTGGCATCGAGGGACCACTATCAACTACCAACTGATGATGCAACTGGAAAATGACCTCATACGGAAGGTTCAACGCCGATCAGGGGAATATCCCTGTCTACATAAAATAACATGACTTTAAAATGCTGTTTGACCTAATGTAAGGGGGAAATGGAAAGGAGAAATGAGTTTATATGGCTACGAGTCTCTAAAAAAGAGTCTGGAGGCTGTCAGAAGGATTGCCCTTATGCACAACTGAGCAGAGTCTGAGAGACAGATAAAGCAGATACAACCCCCAGATATCGGTTCCTTTGAGGGCTAAAGAGACCCATGGGAGTTATGGTCATGGCAAATGGGGTTAACTACCAGGTCAGATGGCCCCTCTTTGGAACTGGTGTTTATGTGTGACGAATCTGGACTCAGATGGGATCTCTCTTCATAAGACTTTCATGCTAATGTGCTGGAGGTGCAGTTAGTGTCGGGGTTTAAGATATATTTAGGGGATTTGAATCTCTGGACTGACAATGTGATAGCCAGGTCCTGAGCCTCAACAGACTCCAGCACCTACAATCTGACTTATTGGGCTCACCACACTCAGCTAAGATGGAGTTGAAGAAGGACAGCCACCACACCATGGAGCCTAGAGTGATTACAACTGAAAGTGGGAGGATTGCATCCACCATCCATGTGGAATCTGAGCCTCCTCTTGACATAGAGGTGCAATGGACACAACCAATCCAATGTCCACATAGAAAAGGTGGCATTGGATTGAGAAAAGTGGACATGATGGCTGATGGGTATGGGGAAAGGCAGGAAGAGATGAGAGGTGGAGGCGTCTTTGGGACATGGAGCTGCCCTGGATGGTGCTTCAGGGGCAATCACCGGACATTGTAAATCCTCACAGGGCCCACTGGATGGAATGGGGGAGAGTGTGGGCCATGGTGTGAACCGTTGACCATGGGGTGCGGGGGTCCCCAGAGATATACTTGCCAAATGCAATGGCTGTGTCATGATGATGGGAGGGAGTGTTGCTGAGGGGGGGGAGAGGTGGGGTGGGGGAGGTAGGGTTCAATGGGACCTCATATATATATATTTTTAATGTAATATTATTACAAAGTAAATTAAAAAAAAAAAAAAGAAAATAGTGCCTAATCCTATTCCAAAACTAATCAAATGAATTATACATGATTAACAAGTGAGTTTTATCTCTGGCATGTGAGAATGTTTCAATATAAGAAAATCAATCAATGTATTATACCACATTAACAGATAAACAAAATTACATGATCATCTCCATTGATGCAGAAAAAGGATCTGACAAGATACTCCATGCTTTCTAGATTAAAAAAAAAAACTTTGAAAGATTGAAGTAGATGGAAACTTCCTCAATATGATAAAGGGTTTACATGAAAAACCCACATATAATATCATACTCAAGGGTGAAATTCTAAAGACTTCCCCTTGATGATCTGGAACAAGACTAGGATGCCCATGGCAAATACTCTTGTTGAACATTGTGTTACACTTGCTTAAGGACTTAGGCAGGAAAAGGAAATATAAGACATCCAAATTAAGAAAGGAAAAGGCAAATATTTCACTATTTGCAGAAGAAATAATTCTAAGTGTAGAAAGCCCTGAAAAATCTACAACAAAATTTCTACAGCTGATATATGAGTTCAGTAAAGCGGCAGGATATAGGATCAAGATGTAAAAGTGTAAGATTTCTGTACACTAACAATGAGCAATCTGAGGGGGGAATTTAGAAAAAAAATCCATTTACAATAGGAATTAAAGAATAAAATATCTAAAAATAGATTTAACTAAAGATGTAAATGACTTGTACACAAAAAATACAACTCTGTTAAGGAAATCAAAGAAGATCTAAATAAAAGGAAGAATATTCCATGTTCATAGATGGAAAACTATGTATCATTAAGATATCTGCCCCAACCTAATTGATTTACATATTTAACATAATCCAACAAAATGTACAACAGTATTTTTACTGAACTGAAGAAGCAATTAGGAAACTTTTTTGGAAGGATAAGGGACATTCAAATAATCAAAAATGTATTGGGAGAGAAAAACAAAATTGGAAAAATCATGACATCTGACATTTAAGCATGATACAAAGCTACAAAGGTAAAAACTGCATGGTATTGGCAAAAGGATAGGCATATCGACTATTGGAACTGAATTGATATGGTAGTCTGATACTTGACAAGATCACCAAGCCAACTCAACTGGGACAGAATGGCCTCTTCAACAAATGGTGCTGGGAGAACTGGATGTCCCTATCCAAAAGAATTAGAGAGGCTCACCTTCTCATGCCATATAGAAAAATTAAATCAAGATAGAACAAAGACCTAAATATAAGAGTGAAGAACATAAAGGTCATAAAAATATAATGTAGGGAGCAATTATGAGATCTTGTCATAGGAAATGGTTTCATAACATTTATACTGAAAAGTATGAGAAACAAAAATATAAATAGATAATGTGAACTCCTCAAATTAAAAATTTTTGTTCTTCAAAGGAGTTTGTCAAGAAAGTGAAAAGGCCACCTACTCAACAGGAGAAATTATTTGGGAATCACTTATGCAATAAGAATATATAAAAACAACCTACATATTAAAAATAAAATGTCAAGCCATTAAAAAATATGTCTAAGTTATGAATAGATATTTTTCCAAAAAGGAGATAAAAATGTCTGAACAGCACATGAAAGGATGCTCAACATCACTAGGTATTGGGGAAATGAAAATCAAAACTACAATGAGATATCACTTTACACCTATTAGAATGGCCAAGTATTTGAAATAAAAAACAGAACTACAAGTGTTGGGGATATGGAGGAAAGGGAACCCTCACCCTCTGTGGTGGGAATGTAGACTGGTGCAGTTACTGTGTATGATGGTTTAGAGGATCCTCAGGAATTTAACTATGGAATTGCAATATGATCCATGAATACCCTGATGGTTATTAAAAAATAAATAAATAATTAATTTAAAAAAAAAAAAGAAAGAAAGCACGGCCATGAATGGATATATAAACACCAATGTTCATAGTGGTATTATTCAATATAGCCAAAAATTGGAAGCAACACAAGAATAAATCAACAGATGAATGGATAAGCAAAATGTGGTATAAACATGAAAGGCAATATTGTTCAGCTGTAAGAAGGAATGAACTCTTACCCACATAACCATATAGTGCATGTTGAAGACTTTGTGTTGAGTGAAGTAAGCCAGTCACTAAAGACAAATATTGCATGACGTCAGTGATATGAACAGACTCACAAAGCTAGAGCCTGGGAAATAGGTTCTCAGGAGACAGAAAGGGAATAGAGTGTGTTTAGCTGATTATCAATATGGGAAAAACCTTTGATAAGGTGGAGAGGGGAGATTTGGCAGTGGGTGTGGGTGATGGCTGTGCAGGAATGTGAGCGAGGTTGGTGGTGTTGGAAGCAGCGTAAGGGTGTATGGGTTGGTCTATCAATGTACCTAGAGGGAAGGCTGGAGGAAGGAAAAGGTGAACTCTGGGGATTTATAGGTCTGTGATTGATATTACTACATTGGGAATGTTCTTTTGATGAATATGGCAGGAGAGGGTCACTGGTGCAGTGTGTCAATGGTGGGGGATATTTAGAAAAGGTGCACTTGGGGCTTCCTTTATGGAATATGAATGTATGTATGTTGTCATATGGTTTTATCTGACTGGGGGGAGATCCACACAATAAACAGGAAAATATTAATCTCCTATCCTGGGGAGTCATGCTACATTTTAAAACAGAGGAGATAGAGTCTCTCAAGTTCATAGGCAGTGGCTAATTTTAAAATAATGAAACACAAATATAAAACAGACCATAATGCCAAACTCTCCTTATTAGCGTATGTAACTTTGAATATTATTGCTCCAAAACTGATATTTAGTAGTATGACAAGTTCCAAGATGGGGAGAGGAGGAATATTGAGAAGAACATAGGGCATTTCTAGAGCATTGGAAATGTTCTGCCTGAATTGGAATGGTGGAAACAGGCCAGTATACATTTTGTCAAGACCTACAAAATTGTATAGTACAAAGCATACACTATAATGTAAACCACTGACCATTGACCATAGTTCATAGCAATATTTGATCATCAGTTGTAATGGCTGCACCATACTCATGTAATTTGTTAATGATAAGGGGAAAAGTAAGAGGAGGATTTGGGGCATATGGGAATCTCTGATATTTTTATGTAACTTATTTAACACAAAATTTCTTTAAAAAAAAAAGAAAATCTACAGACAAGAGTAATAGAGCTTATAGGAATAAAAGACACAATGGATAAGATTATGAAAAATATATTGGAGTGGTATGTTTGTTACAGTTGATGAACATACTTAAGCATAGCTACTAAACTTGTATCACACTATTGAAATATGTTGTTAATGAGAGAAAGTGTGTGTTGGGGGGAGTGTGTGAGATATATAGGAATGTCCTATATTTTTTATTTTATATTATTTTATTTTTTTAATTTTTAAAAATTAATTTATTGAACTATATCACTCATACATAAACAATAAGTGTATAATAATGGTTGTGAACTTACAAAACAAACATATGCAACATCATACAGGATTCTCATTACTCACCCTACCACCAATAACTTGCATTGTTGTTAAATCTTTTTAAGTAATGATTTAAAAGCATTGTCAATCTGTTTCTACTAACCAAAGTATTTACCCTCAACCAACACTATTATTATTAATTTTATACGATTTACATATGAACATAGATAAACAAGTGTATAGCAAAAGTTATGAACTTACAAAGCAAACATGCATAACATCATACAGGGGTCCCATACATCAACCCTCCACCAACACCTTGCATTGTCATGAGACGTTTGTTACAAATTATGAAAGAATATTTTCAAAATCTTGCTACTAATCATAGTCCTTATCTTACATTTGTTGTGTTTTTCCTCCAACCCACCCTATTTTTTTAAATATATTTTTTATGACAGAAGTTGTAAACTTTTTTAAAAAACCATGCACGTGTGTAGAATTTCCAAACAACACCCCTCTGTCAACACATCACATTGTGGTGGATCATTTGCTATAGCTAAGATAAAATCATCTGATTTTGACCATGTCCATATTGTACATTTGGCTCACATTTTTCATACTGGCTCATTATCAACACAGTACATCTTTTGCATAGATGCAAGAATATCATTAGTATTTACCACAGTCCATAGGTCATTCCAGCTGTGCTTTTCCCATGCTTCTACACATTCCCAACACTCTACAGTAGAGATGTATGTTTGCTCTAGCTCACAAAGGACCCTCTTGCATCTGTACCATCAAACACAATTCTCATCTGTGCAATTCAGTTCCTAGATTATTCTCTAGCATTTTGTCAATTGGAATTTATATCCCTAGACTAACATTTTTAATCACATCCCCATTTTAGGCTAGCTGTTACTCACTGTGTGTTACCATCCACTCTATACGTTTCCACACATTTACAGTAAAGCTAATTAAAACTGCCACATATATTAAACATCAGTGGTCCACTCAGTCCTCCTCTTATCTCCTTTAAGAATCCATCACCTACCACCAGGTCTTGAAAATATTTTCCTACAATTTCTCCTAGAAGTTTTATGGTTCTTTTTTTAATTTTTAGGTTTTTGATCCATTTTGAGTTAATTTTTGAATAAGGCGTGAGACAGGGCTCCTCTTTCCTTTCCTTCTTTCGGCTATGGATATTCAATTCTTTCAACACCATTTGTTGAATGGATTGTTCTACCCGAGCTGTGTTAGTTTGACAGGCTAGTCAAATATCACTTGACCATACCTCTGAGGGTCTGTTTCTTTTTTTGTTTGTTTGTTTTATTTTTCTAGGGTCTGTTTCTGAACCATCAATTTGGTTCCATTGGTCTATGTGTCTGTCTTTAGGCCAGTATCATGCTGTTTTTACCACTATAGCTAGGTAATATCTTTTAAAGTCTGGAGATGAGGGTGCACTTTTCTTTTTTATGATGTTTCTAGCTCTTCAGGACCTCTTACCCTTCCAAATAAATTTGATGATCATGTTTTCATATATATATATTTTTAATGCTGGTGTAATCTTTATTGGGTTTGCATTGAATCTGTATATCAATTTGAGTAGAACTGACATCTTAATGATATTTAGTCATCCAATCCATGAGCATGGAATTTTCTTCCAGGTATTTAGGCCTTTTAAAATTTCTTTTAACATTGAGTTGCAGTTTTCTGAATACCGGTGCTTTACATCATTGATTACGTTCATTCCTGACTATTTGAGTCATATTTTATTTTCATCACTCTTTTGACACTTTTAGATACTTTTATTGATATAATCTTCATTTATATATTCTCCTCCAGGCCTCTCTCTCCTGTCTTTTTTATTTTCAGGCTCTAGGACACCTTTTAGTATTTCCCAAAAATCTTGTCTCTTGCTTAGAAATTCTCTCAGTTTCTGTTTATTTGTGAATATTCTAATCTTGCTCTCATTTTTGAAAGACAGTCTTGCTGGATATAAGATTCTTGGCTACAGATTTTTCTCTTGTAGTATCTTAAATATATCACACCACTGTCTTCTTGAATTCATGGTTTCTGGTGAGAAATCTGCACTTAATCATATTGGATATCCCTTATTTGTGATGCGTTGCTTTTCTCTTACTTTTCTCAGAATTTTCTCTTTGTCTTTGCCATTTAACATTGTGATGAGTATGTGTCTCAGAGTGGTCTATTTGGATTTTTTTGAATAGTAGTACGTTGTGCTTCTTAGACATGGATATCTATGTCCTTCAACAGTGTTGGGAAATTTTCTACCATTATTTCTTCAAATATTCCTTCTGTCCCTTTTCCCTTCTCTTCCCCTTCTGGGACACCCACGGCACATAGGTTTGCACATCTTTTGCTGTCATTTAGTTCCCTGAGATCCTGTTCAATTTTTTCCATTCTTTTATTCATCTGTTCTTTTGTATGTTCACTTTCAGAGGCCATTTTTTCAAGCTCACCAATCCTTTCTTTTGCCTCCTCAAATCTGCTATTATGATTCTGATGGGTTTTATTTTATTTCATTTATTGCACCTTTCATTCACATAAGACCTTCTATTTTTCTATGTAAGCTTTCAAATTCTACTTTGTGCTAATCCTGTGTCTTCTTTATATCCTTAATCTCTTTAGTCATTTCATTGAATATATTAGGGAGATTTGTTTGCACGTCTATGATTAGTTGTCTTAAGTCCTTTATGTCATCTGGAAACTTATCTTCTTCCTTTAAGTGGGCCATAGCTTCCTGTTTCTTGGTGTAGATTGTAATTTTTGATTGGTGTCTTGGCATCTGGCTTACTAGAGTATTTATTCTGGGTGCAGTTTTTCTCTTTTGTTTTCAGGTTCCTGTCCTTTCTCCTTTGCTGTTTATGCAGTAGGAGCAAAGCATGTAGTTGGTGCTATAAGCTGTGGAGGTTCAAGCTGCACTTATTGCTCCAGGGACCAATGAAGCTTCTTCCAACTTTCTCCTTTGCCAGGGTTGGCACAGAGTCACAGTGTGTGGAATAATCCAAGTCATGGAGGCCTAGACTCTAGTTGCCCAGAGAGTCTAATGAAGCTTCATGCCCCTTTCTCCCCTGCCTGGATTGGGGATTGAGCTGCAGGTGTGAGCAGCAATCTATGCAGTACAGTCCTAAAATGACCACAGTTGCCCAGGTAGATTTCCAATTTTTGGTCCATGCCAGCAAAAGTTACCTGCAGTTTCCTGGATAAGCTGGTGCAGGGCCTGCCAGCCTCTTCCCTGCCAGAGTTGGGGCTGAAGCTTAGACTAGGACTGCAGGAAGATATGGGTAAAAAAACTGGTTCCTACCATCACTGTGATTTTCATTCAGCCTGGCTTCCCCTCAGGCTGGAGGCGGAGTCAATGTGGTGGCTACCAGCCTCTTTTGATGGGCTGATTCACACCCCAGATATTACCAGCATTATATCTTGGCCACCCACATCTACCAATCAGTAGCTGAAATTGGCAGCCAACCGTTTCCTCTTCCCCTGTTTTTGGGAAATCAAGCTTCCAATTCCAGCCACAGAATAGGTCCTGGGGAAGCTCATGCCAGCAGAGAAGGATAATCACCAGCTTCCAAGGCTTGGCTGGTAAATTCCCAGAGAGGCTGGTGCAAGTCCCTACTGCTACCTCCCTGCTGGTGGTGGCACTGGGGCTTAGGTTAGAGCTGCAATCTGACCTGGATAGAAAGAAGCCTGTCCCCACCAGCACTGTGATTTTCTTCCCACCCCACCTCACCTCATGCCAGGTGCAGTGTTAAGATGGTGGCTATTGGCCTCTTTCTGGCTTGGACAGGCTCAAACTTTAGCTGTTCTTAGGATTATAATTTAGCCTGCTGAATTTATTCATCAGTAGCTGAACTTGGTACCCAACTGTCTCTTTCTCCCCCTTTTTTGGGAAGTGGAGCTTTCAATTCCAGCCTCAGAACAGCTCCTGAGGTGGCTTGTGTCACAAGTGGAGGATGGGCCCCAGCATCCAGGGTGTGGAACACTCTACTTATGAGACTTCTCTGAAGATGGGCAGTCCCTCTTTTGATTCCTTCAAGGATGTTTCAGGATGCTCTTCTGGCCCCCTGAAGCCCCCAACAGGTGCTTCACCTAGCTCCAGTGTGTTTGGGTGTTTCCTCACTTCCCTGTAGCAGTAGCTGACTCTAAGAGCTGCTTATTCTGCAGCCATCTTGCTGGTTCTGTCCCCTATATTTTTGATGTAACATTTATATAATCTAAGCTTCTTTGAAAATCAAAACTTAACTCTTAAAATACACAAGAGAAACATAAAAGCAGATTTCGATTGATGGAGGACAGAATTAGTGAATTACAAGATAGAGCATCAGATTTGAAAACAGAGAAAACAGAAAAGAACCAAAAGTAAAAATTGAACAGGGTCTCAGGGAATAGAATGACAGCATGAAACACATAAACTGACACATTAGAGGTGTCCCAGAAGGAAATGAGAACCTAAGGGGCAGAAAAAAATATTTGAGGAAATAATGACTTAAAATTTCCCAATGCTGATAATGATACAAATATCAAGATCCAATAAGATCGACATGGCCCAATCAGGATAAATCCAGGAAAACCTACTCTGAGACACCTACTATTCAGAGTGTCAAATTGTAGAGATAATGAGGGATTTTGGAAGAAGCAAGAGAAAAGCAGAGCATCCTCAGTAAGACCAATGCAGATACCACATCAGAAACCATGGAGATGAGAAGAAAGTGGTATGATTTATTTAAGGTCCTGAAAGGGAGAAACTGTCATCCAAGAACTCTTTTTCTGGAAAAAAATGTATTTTAAATAAGAAATTTGAGTTTAAAGTCTTCAAAGAAAAACAAAAATGGGAGACTTCTCCAACAAGAGATCTGGTTACAAGAGATACCGTAAGAAATGGTGCAACCTGAAAGCAGAAGGCAAATGTAAGAGGTTTAGAAAAGAGTGTAGAAATGAAGACTGTAAGTAAAGATAACTAAAAGAGTACAATGTCTGGCAAGAGTAAGATATGACAATGGAGAGCCAAGCTATGAAGTGGCCAAAGTAATATCTTTACAGTAATAATATTGACATTAATGGAATGGAATCCACAGTCAAAAGATAGACTGACAAAATGGATTTTTAAAAGTGAGCTGAGTACATGCTTTCTACAAGAGATTCAACTTAGATTCAAGGACACAATCAGACTGAAATATATTCCATGCAAATAATAATCAGAACAGATCTGGAGAAGTGATATCAATATTGGATAAAATAGATTTTAAACACAAAACTATTAGAAGAGATGAAGATGGTCATTATATACAATATAAGGGACAATTCACCAGGAAGAAAAATTCATAATTAATATTTTTGCACCTAACTTGCAGCTCCAAATATATGAGGCACACACTCTCAAAACTAAAGGTAAAAATATAATAGTCTCTAAAATAATAGTTGGACATTTTAATACACCACACCTAACACTGCAAAGAGCATCTGGATAGAGGATAAAAGAAGAAACAAAGAACTGGAAAAATAAAATAAATTAACTAACTGAAACTGGGATTTATAGAACAATACATGCCCAAACAGCACAATAAACAGCAGTGAAGCTTGATTGTCTCTCTGGGCTCTGAGGGGAGGGCAGGAGAGGAATGGAATAGATAGAAGCGGGTATAACTGGGGAGAGGGCAATGGAAATGTTTTGCATAAATGTGCAATGATAGATACAGGCCATATTAAATATCATCAAAAATTTATAAATGTGTAAAGTCTAAAATGTAAGCCATAATATAAACCGTAATGTAACCAACAACTTATAGAAGTGTACAGTCTAAAATTTAAACTATAATGGGACCATGGTTAGTAGCTGTGTTTTAATATCTGTACATCATTTGCAGTAAAGGTAACATAAACATGTAAAAAGATCATCACTGATGAAGGGGAAGTGGGTTTGATGTTGTATATATGGGAGTCCCCTATGTTCTATGTGTGACTTTACTGTGACCTAAAACTTTTTTGAAGACATAATTTAAAATAAAAGATGTAGACATTGAGGAAGAAATGGAAGAGTTTGCCTTGCTACTGTACATACATGGAAACACTTATTACAGTGATGAAAGGCAAAATAGCAAAAAAATTTTTATGATAGTTTTCACTTTTTATTTATTTTCTACTTTATTTTGGTTCTTTAAAAAACTATTATGTATTCTATTAATAATCTTTAAACCTATCATTACTTTTTCATTTTCCTATTAACTGAATTTGGCAATATATACTACTTCTCTTTTGAAGATGTTTTGGATCACAGAGGGTTCAACTATGACAGGGGAGGAGCACTGATATGGGATGACATTGATGGGGGAGGTATGGGTAGGAGGGAGATCTCAAGGGTATGCATATAGGATATAGAGATATGTTTAGATATTCTTTGGGTTTTGACATAGTGGTTAGAGTTTCACATGACAACTGAGGCTGGGCTGAGTTCCCATTCAGGAAACTTTGTTGCACTCTTTAATGGAGCAGCAATTCACTAAGAACAAGGATGAAGACCAGTGTGAAGGATGGTCCAATGATGGGCCCTTGATACTGATGACTATGCTTATGAGCCTATGTGCTTGAAATATCAACTAGGCCTAGAGCTGCACGGTGCCTAAGGGTTACCTTCAGAGAGCCATCATGTTGCTCAAATGTTGTCACTCTCTAAGCCAAACTTGGCATGTAAATGCATTACCTTCCCCCAGAATGGGCCATGACTTCCAGGGTGAGCCTCCCTGGCATCAAGAGAGTACTACCAAGCACCAGCTGGTGATACAACTAGGAAAAGACTGTGAATAAAAGGGGTAAATGGTAAAGACAAATGAATTATATGTGTAAGAGACATCAAAATGAGTTGGGAAGTCAACAGAGGGGTTGTGCTTATGCCCTTCTCAGCAGGATCCTAGAGACAGCCAAAGTAGATATAACCACAGTTAGTGGTGCTCCTGAGGGCTCTGGAGACACCCAGTTCATATGGTCATTACAGATGACTCTGGATTTCAGTGTCTTGCCAGTGGACCCTACTTTGGAATTTGTGCTCCTGAGTGTGATGGATCTAGACATAGATGTGACCCCTCTATACATGCCTTTTCTGTCACTTTTACTGAACCTCTGGTTGGTTCTGGTGTTGGTGTATGCCCAGGAGACTTGAAACTCTGGATTTTCTTTGTGCCAGCTGGGGCCTGAGTCTCAGTATAGTTAGAAGACCTATGTTCTGGTTTGTTGGACTTACCCAAGACAAATAATTGGGAGGTGAGGATGGTCACCCACCACATAAATGATCTGAGAGAGTCTACAGCTGCAGGGGGAAGAATTCATCCACCAACAATGTGGAATCCAAGCAACTTCTTAATTTAGAGGTGGAGTAAGCATCACTATCCAAGGGTCATGGGATGGAGGAATAAAATATGGATTAGAGTGGACTTACTGGTATTCTACTATACAATTATTGTGATGCTAGTGATGGAAGAAATTAAATCATTGTTGTGGAGACTAGCCACAATAATTGTTGAATGCAGGGAGAGGGAAAGGAGGTGATATTGGGGCATTTTTTGGGATTTGAAGTTGTCCTGAATGATATTGGAGGGACAGATGGAGGACATTATATATTCTGTCATAACTCATAAATGGAAATGGAGAGAGTGTAAACTACAACATAAACTATAACCCATGCTATGTAGCAATGTTCCAAAAGGCACTCATCAAGTGCAATGAATGTACCACACTAATGAAAGAAGTTGTCAATGTGGAAAGAGGGGGATTTGTGCAGAATGGGGTATATGGGAACCTCATATTTTTTAATGTAGCATTTTGTGTGATTTATGTTTCTTTAAAAAAATCATAAAAAAGAAAAAACTATAATTGTATATTCTTTTGGCTGTTATGGCAAGGTATGGTTACTGGTGTATGATATTGGGGATAGGGGGATATTTGGGACAGACCTCACCTGGGTCATGCTTCTGTTGAATGTGATTGCGTTCATCTTGGCATGGGGTGTTGTCTCAGTAGCTGGAGACCCACACATTAAACAAGGAAACATTAAAGTCCCATTATGGAGAGTCTTGATATGTCCTCAATTAGATGGCAAGAATGTCTAGGGAACATAGGGCATGCCTAATAGAAGAAAACAGACCAATATATCAAGCTTTTTGGATTAATGCATATAGCTATGAATGTTATTCTTCAAAAACTGAAACTTAGTGGAGACCATACATTCTGAGCAGAGGGGAAGGGAAGAATGGAAGATAGAACAGGGCACTTATACAGCAGTGACATTGTTCTGCATGCTTTTGCAATGATTGATGCAGGTCATTATAAATTTTATGAAAGACTATAAATGTGTATGGTGAAAAATGTAAACCATAATGTAAGTCATTGTACAAGGTAGCAGTAATGCTTCAGAATTGGTACAAAGTTGTAAGAAATGTACAATATTCTTGTAAGATGCTATTATAGGGGAAACTGTGAGAAGTTGAGGATGTGGGGTATAGAGAAATCCCCTATATTTTCTACATGACTTTTCTCTTAAAGCCCCTGGGTAGTATGGCAGGGACAGATGCTGGACATGTGTGTCCTGCCATGGCCCACTGGGTGGACGGGGGGAGTATGTAAACTACAATGTAAACCATTATCCATGTGGTGCAGCAGTGCTCAAAAATGTATTCACCAAATGCAATGAATGTCCCATCATGAGGAAAGAAGTTGTTGATATGGAAGGAATGGGGTGAGGCAGGTGGGGGGGTGTATGGGAACCTCATTTTTTGAATGTAACATTTAAAAAAATAAAGACAGAAAAAAAAAGAATGCATGAGAGAACATACTAGAGAAATTGCCTTTGTACATAAAATAAACATACCTTACAGTGATTGAATAAAACAGTGAAAATTTATTTTTATTTTAGTATTTTATTTGTTTATTATTACTTTTAATGATTTTACTTATCTTTTGGCTTTGTTTTGGGGGAGGTTTTGGATTACAGAAAGGTCACAACTGTGGCAAGGGATGATCACCATTGTGGGTAAAAATGGAAGGATGTGTTGGGAAAGGGGCACCTGAAGCATGCCTTTATGGAATTTGAATATATTCAAGTGGTCATGGTGTGTTGCCTTGGTGCATTGAGACACACACAGTAACTGAAAGAATATTGAATTCCCATCCTGGAAAGTCCTGCTATGTTTTCTAATAGAGCAGCAAGAATCCCTAGATTACATGGATAATTCTTCATGAAAGTGGACAGACCAATACACAAAGCCCTTGACATTGATAGTTTCACTTATAAACCTTGTTCCTGTGAAATTGGAACTTGGCCTAGTCATATGTATTGCCTAAGAGTTACCTCCTGAAAGCCTCCTTTTTGCTCCAATGTGGCCTCACTCTAAGTCAAACTCAGCATATAAACTCACTACCTTCCCCCAGCAAGGGAGGATAAACCTCCCAGGCACTGAGGGACTTCTATGAATTTTGGACTAGCAATGCATTTGGAAAAAGACCTTGACCTAAAGGGGGAAATATTAAATACAAATGAGTTTTTATGGCTATGAGATTTCAAAGTGAGTCAGGAGATCATTCCAGATGTTATGTTTATTCGTGTCTCATTGACTGCCACAGCAAACAGTGTCTTAAGCTGGTGGGCTCCTGAGGGATCTAGAGACTTCTAGACATTATAAGCAGTCTCAGGAATTTGGCAAGCTGTCAGTGGGTCCTACTTTGGAATATATGTACCCCAAAGTAACAAGAGTCATATTTATGATTTCCTTACACTTGACTCTTCAGACCCTTTTAATTGAATCTACAATTAGCACACTAATCATGAAATATATGTCCCAGAGATGTAAATCTTTACTCTGTTCATATCCTGGTTGATCCCTGAATCTCAGTAGAGTTGTAGCACCTACTGTCCTGTTCATTGGGTTTGCCCAGGACAACTAACAAAAGGACAATGTTGGACAATGCTCATCTCATAAAAACAGAGGATTTACAAATACAAGCAAGAACTTTTCATCTATCTGACCCATGGAATCAAGATCTCCTCTCAAACAGAATCACATTGGGCCTAACCATCCCCACATCCTCAAGACTGAGGAATAAACAAAAATAAGGATGGAACACAATGATGGACTAAAGTAGACTTATTATTTTTCTAACAATGGAATTACTTGTAACACTGATATAAAAGGAACTGTCACCAGAGTTTCTGAGGGGAAGAAGAGGGAAGAATAGATGTAATATGGGTATGTATGTAACATTGGAATTGTTCTGAAATAAATTGCAATGATGGATACAGGCAATTGTACATTTTGTCAAAACCCATAAAACTGTGCAGTGCAAAGTATAGACTATAATGTAAACTAGTAGACATAACAGCAATTCTTCAATATGAATTCATGAATTGTAACAAATATACCTCACTAATGAAAGTTGCTCTTAATGGGAGAAAGGGTGGAAGAGTGAAAGATTAGGGCATATGGAAATCTCCCTATAATTCAATGTAAAATTTATGTAATCTAAATTTTTCTTTTAAAAAATGTAAATTAAAACAAATAGCAGTAAACAACAAGTCTTGGAGAGGAGGTGGAGAAGTAGGAATATTTACCCACTGTTGATGGAAATGTAAAATGGGGTGGCCTCTGTGGAAGACAGTTTTCCAGTTCCTCGGGATGCTAAATATAGAACTGGAGATGATCCTACAATCCTGATCCTAGGAAAATATTCAGAAAACTGAAGATAATGATGTGAGCAGACATTTCCACACCAAAGATCATATTGGCATTACTCACAATAAAATATGGAAGCGCCCAAGTAATCATTAAGCAAAAATGGGTAAGCAAAATATTATGTACACATATGATGGAATAGTATTCAATTGTAAAAAGAAATGAACTGGTAATGCATATGACGACATGTACGAACATTGAGGACATTTTGTTGAGTGAAATTAGCCAGACACAAAAGGATGAATACTGCAGAGTCTCACTGATAACGCAATATGACGAGTAATCTCATGGAGTTAAACTCTAGAGTATAGATTACTAGGGGACAGAATGTGGGTTGGAAAAGGGGAGCTGATGTTGAATCTCTGTAGAGTGTTTAGTAAGGTTGTTTAAAGTGCATGGAAATGAATACAATTGACAGTAAAACACTGTGAATAGTATAACTAACACTTCATTTATAAATATGATTTTGGTTGAAAAAAGAAGTCTAGGGAGTTTAATGTCATTTGAAAGACAGAGGATAATCCAGGGTTTGTATAACCTAGTGATTTTGGTGGTGGATGAGGATTGTGATTAATAATACAAGTACAAGAACATTCGTCTACTAAAATATGTTTAGAATATGGAGATACTGTTTTGGGGGGAGTCATACTTTATTAACAAGAGCTCCAATATTTCTAACAAGGGTGATTCACCTCAGAAGAAAACCTTGGTGGCTGGACTTTATAAAAGCAGAGGGGTGGGAATAAATGGGTCTGGAAAGCAGAAGATTATCAAATAGCTGAAGAGCTACTGTGGAGATTTGTTTTTAATAGCTTCCCCAGTACCTTCTCTGAGATTCATTTAATTGTGTTGTTTTTTCTTTCTTCCTACCAGTGTCACAAGTCCAGATGGTCAGGGAAGGGCATATTTGCAAAAGGGTTCAGGATCGGGTTTTTCCTGTTGCTGTTTGTTCTTGGTTTGGTCCTGTTCTGGCTGGGTCATCCTCTTCTTCAGCTTCTCATCCTTATAATAACATATAGACTATGGAGCAAAGTAATATTGTACTATTTTAGCAGGAAAGTGAAAGAAAGTCCTATATCAGTGGTAAAGGTCAACAATTGTGATGTATACATGGGTATAGGACTCTTCCTTTTAGAGCAATGAAAACATTTTAGCGTGAATGAGGTTGATGATGGTATAACAATGTAATGAAATTGAGAGCCCATGAGTTTGCACTTTAGTTGAATTACACAAGGTAGGAGACTGTATAAATCAGTGAATGCCATAGTAGAAGATGGACTTGGTTAACAGTACAAACATTGGTATGTTCTTTCAGGAAATAAAACAGATATATAATACTAATTAATATGGTGTTAATAATAGGATAGCTTGTGGAAAAATATATGAAATATAAGCTACAGACTAAGGTAGCAAAAATATTACAGTATACATTCATCCTTCATAATAAATATGCCACAGCAATGTAAGGCATTAGTAGTGGGGCAATGAATGGGAATCCTGTATGTTACATGTGATTATTTTGTAAACTCACAACTTTTCTTAAAAAAACTCATGTTTGTCAAATAGAATGTATATATTCAAGAATGTATCTCAAAAGAACCCAGCATCATCTTGGTTTTACAGGAGAAAATATGGTATTTCTCCCTTTGTTGAAAATGTCATGTCACTCGCTATAGTCTGAAGAAAGGGAAATGAACCTACATGATCCTTAATTCTCTGAAAATCCACTAAATGTTGAGCCCTTTTTCATTGATGATGAAGAACCTAAAAGCAAATGGTTTCCACAAAGCTGCAGTGGCTGTCTGGCCACAGTGCCAGCTATGCTGAATGGAAAATAGGTAAGGTCATTCAATTCATTGGTCAGAATTCAGACTCCAGGGCTATTGTAGTCTTGATGCTTTGTCTGACACCTGCATATGTATGGATTTACAGATCAAGAGCACACCTATTTAAGTATGTAACAGGGGAAACCAATATCAGTGGCTGATCTAATTACTTGGGTCATTTACTTATTTAGTTGCCCATAAGAAAGATCTGTTCTTTGAGAATTAGAATCAAGCTACTGAACAAGCCCAGAGCCTGATTTTGATGCTGAGGTAACTACTACATATATAACTCCTGGTAAACATTGACTTATTTGTACCCCACCTGTTCAAGGCTGCATAACTACATTCCAACACTGACCACAACCTACTCTCAGTGTTAAAGGTCATGCACTACAACTGTTGACCTTTTCAGCATATGGAACAGGTGTCCATACAATTATATTTTTTGCTAAAATCTTAAATTGCTTCAGTTAGGCCCATGACCACTCTCTCAGATGGATTCTTTGTCTCTTACACATAAATACATCATTTTGGCACTCCCTTAATTTCTAGAACTACATCATTATATATAAATATATATATATTTCTTGCCCCAAGCTTAGAATCAGTCATTTCTCCAAGGAAACCTGGTTTCATTTAATGTAAAATACCATTAGATGCAAAAATCTGAATGCCAAATGCAATCTTTGCTACTGAGGTGTCGCTGCTTCTAGTACATGCATAGTCACATACCCATAAAAATTTCAATATGTATCCATTTGCAAATATATAGAGAAGTAAACATGAGTACATAGTGATATCTCCAACTCTAATCTATTCCCAGTGTGATCATTCCAGTCTTTTCCCATTACTAATCTGTAACTTCTATCTCCAACAGTAAAAGATTTGGCTTCTATCATCCACTCAGATCACCCAAGCTTAATGCTGGTTAGGTTTTATTTAACTTAGATTAGTTTTTGTACCTATCTCTTCAGAAAAGACAATGTATGGAAGAAAAAAGGGTATAACTGAAATAAAAGTCAAATTATAAGCATTGGAATGTAATGCACATATGTGGAGATACAGGGAAAGTGACCATAAGGTTAATGCTGATTTCTCATTTGAAACCATGGAGGCAAGAAGGTAGTGGTATGACATAGTCAAGGTACTAAATGAAAATAATTTCCAACCAGTTATACTCTATCCAGCAAAGCTAGCAATCAAATGTGATGGAGAGTTCAAAATATTCACAGATAAACAGAAACAGAGTATGCCAACAAGAAACCTGCCCTTCAAGAAGTACTAAAGGGAGTTCTGCAGAAGGAAAGAAAAAAACAGGAGAAACAAGTTGGAGGAGAGTTAACAACAACTAAAATGACAAAAAGAGATAAAAAATTCAAACAACTACGATGAAGACAAATCCAAAGAAAATATGGCTAATATAAGCAATTCCTTGAAAGTAATAACACTGAATGTCAATGAATTAAACTCACCTGTTAAGAGACACAGATTGGAAGATTTGATAAGGAAATATGACCCATCTCTATGCTGTCTACAAGAAACATGTCTTAGAGCCAGGGATTCAAGGAGATTGAAGGTGAATGGCTAGAAAATAATCTTACTGGAAAACAATAACAAATATGCAGGAGTAGCTATATTAATATCAGACAAAATAGACTTTAAATGCAAAGCACTTGTGAGAGACAAAGATGGACACTATATATCAGTGAAAGGGATAATCTTTCAAAAAGAAAAAACAATCATAAATATTTATGCACCTAACAGGGGTGCCTGAAAATATGTAAGTCAAACGCTGCAAAAAATAAGGGAAGGAATAGATGCCTCAATAATTTTAGTTCAGATCTTTAACAACCATTGTCACCATTGGACAGAATATCTCAAAAGAGAATCATTAAAGAAACAATATGTCAGAGGATCTGGACATCATAAATATATAGAATATTACACCCAATACAGCAGAATATACATTCTTCTCAAGTGCAAATGGATCATTCTCCAAGATAGACCACATGCTAAGCCCCAAAGAAAGTCTCAATGAATTCAGAAAGCTTGAAATCATACAAAATAATTTCTCTGATTACAGTGGAATGAAACTGGAAATCTGCAAAGGCCAGAGACCCAGATTTGGCACCAAGACATGGAGGTTAAACAACACTCTTAGAAAAGCTGTGGGCCAAGGAAGAAATCTCAACAGAAATTAATAACTACCTTGAAACTAATGAAAATAATAACACAATATATCAAAATTTATGGGATGCAGCAAAAACTGCACTGAGAGGGAAATTCATAGCCATAAATTCATATATCAAAAAAGAATAAAGAGCTAAAATTGAAGATCTAACTGTACACTTGGAGGAATTAGTAAAAAAACCAAGAAACTAAACCCAAAGGAAGAATAAAGAAATAACAAAGATCAGAACAGAAGTAAATGAAGTAGAAAATAAGAAAGTCCTCAAAAAAATAAACAAAGCAAAGAGCTGGTTCTTTGAGAAGATCAATAAAATTGACAAACCCTTAGCTAGACTAACAAGGAAAAAAAGAGAGAAAATGCAAATACACAAAATAAGAAATGATAAAGGGATATCACCTCTGACCCCACTGAAATAAAGACTTCAAAAAACTATATTCTAACAAGAGAGAAAATTTAGAGGAAATGGACAAATTCCTAGAAATATAGAAGGAGCCTACATTGATGAAAGAAGAAATCAATGATCTCAACAAACCAATCACAAATAAAGAGACTCAGTCATTAAAATCCTCCCAACTAAGAAGAACCCTGGGCCACATGTTTTTGCAGGTGAATTCTGCCAAACTTTCTGGAAAGACCTGACACCAATCTTGCTTAAACTTTTCCAAAAAATTGAAATAGAAGGAACATTGCCTAACTCATTTTATGATGCCAACATTACCCTAATACCAAAGCCACACAAAGACACTGCAAGTAAGGAAAATTACAGACCAATCTCTCTAATGAAACTAGATGTGAAAACCCTCAAAAACTACTTGCTAATCACATTCAACAACACATTAAATCACCTATACACCATGACCAAATGGCTTTCATTCGTGGTATGCAACAATGATTCAACATAAGAAAAACAATTAGTGTAATACACCACAAAAACTGATTGAAGGAAAAAAACCCACATGATTGTATCTATAGATGCACAAAAATCATTCAATAAAATACAGCACCCTTTTTTATAAAAACACTGAAAAAGATAGGAATAGACGGAAACTTTCTGAACATGAGAAAGGGTATATATGGAAAACCCACAGCTAACATAATTTACCATGGTAAAATCTTAAAATCTTTCCCTGTAAGGTCAGGAACAAGGCATGGATGCTAACTATCACCCCTTCTATTTAGCATTGTATTAAAAGTATCTGCTCCAGCACGGAGCAAGAACCAGATGAAAAAGTGCTCCAAATAGGAAAGGAGGAAGTCAAAATTTCAGTATTTGCAGATGACATGATCATACTCATAGAAAGCCCTGAGAAATCTACAAAAAAGCTTCTAGAACTTATAAATGCATTCAGTAAAAATGCAGGTTATAAAATCAATGTGCAAAAATCAGTAGCATTTCTGTACACTGATGATAAGCAATGTGAGGAGGAAATCAAGAAACAAGTACCATTTACAATAGTAAATAAGAAATCAAATACCTATGAATAAATTTAACTGAAGTAGTAAAAGACTTACACACAGAAAACTATACAACACTTAAAGGAAATCAAAGAAGACCTAAATAAATGGAAGAATATTCCCTGTTCATGGATAGGAAGATTAAATATTGCTAAAATGTCTATCCCACCAAAACTGATCTACAGATTCAAAGAAATGCAAATAAAAGTCAACACAGCATTTTCAATGAATTAGAAAAACTTGCTATTTATTTATTTTGAAAGGAAAGATGCCTCAATAGCCAAAGACATATTGAAAAAGAAAAATGAAATCATAGGAATCCCACTACATGACTTTAAAACATACCACAAACCTACAGCAGTGAAAACGGCATGGTATTGGCACAAGAATAGACACACTAACCAATGGAACTGAATTGAGAGTTCTTATATAGATCTTAACTTATACAGTCATCTAATATTTGACAAGAACACCAAGCCCACTCAAGTGGGAGAGAATGGCCTCTTTAACAAATCATGCCTAGAGAATTGGATATCTGTATGCAAAGGAAGGAAAGAGGATTACCAACT
The DNA here is from genome assembly GCF_030445035.2 of Dasypus novemcinctus. Classification (NCBI taxonomy): domain Eukaryota; kingdom Metazoa; phylum Chordata; class Mammalia; order Cingulata; family Dasypodidae; genus Dasypus; species Dasypus novemcinctus. The sequence goes on along the minus strand of NC_080702.1, from coordinate 9,822,219 downwards.
CACACCTTATACAAAAATCAACTGAAGATGGCTGAAATATCTAAATTATGAGCCAAGACAATAAAGGCCTTGGAAAATAATGTAGAGAAGCATCTACAGGACCTTGTAATACAAAATGGCTTCAGGAACTTCACACCCAATGCAGGAGCAGCAAAAGAACAAATAGTTGATTGGGACTTCCTCAAAATTAAAGCCTTTTGCACCTCAAAGGAATTTGTCAAGAAAGTGAAAAGAGAGCCTAACCAATGCGAGAAAACATTGGTAACCATATATCTGATAGGAGACATACCTTGCATATATAAAGAACTCCTATATCTTGTAAATAAAAAGACAAACAAAACATTTAAAAATGGGAAAAAGACCTAACAGATGGTTCTCCCAAGAAGAAATACAAATGGCTAAAAATACATGAAAAAATGCTCAAAATCACTAGCTACTAGGGAAATGCAAATCAAAATTACAATGAGATACCATCTTACTCTCATAAGACTGATAGCTATCAAAAAAACAGAAGCCTACAAGTACTGGAGAGGAAGTGGAGGAATGGGAACATCCATCCACTGCTGGTGGAAATGCAGAACAACCCAGCCATTCAGGAGGAGAGTTTGGCGGTTTCTCAAAAATTAGCTATAGACTTGCCATATGACCCAGCAATTCCACTGCTGGGCATTTACCCAGATGAACTGAAAACAAGGACACAAGCCAATATATGCACACCAACGTTCATAGCAGCATTATTCACTACTGTCAAAAGTTGGAATCCATCCAAATGCCCATCAACAGATGAATGGATAAATAAAATGTGGTATAAACATACAATAGAATACTACTCAGCTGTAAATAAGAATACAGTACAAACATATGGGATAACATGTACGAATCTTAAGGACCTTATGTTGAGTGAAGCAAGGCAGGCATTGAAGGACAAATATTACATGACCTCTTTGATACAAAACAAGCAAACCAAGCTGTCTCAGAGAACTAGAGACTGGAAGATAGGCTTAAAGGATTTTGGAGGGGCGGGGGAGAGGAAGATTGGGACCTGATGCCTACATGGGTGAAGTCTATGATTTGTACAGGAAAGGGATAAGATGAGGGCATAGGGATACCTTTGGGAGGATATTTGTGGACTTGAGGGAGACTAGAGTTGGGAGGATGGGTCAGATGGCCCAAGGAATTGGGGTTGGGATGGGGGAAACGATTTAATATGGGAGACTCTCAGGTATATGGTTGAAACTATAAGGTTGAGAAAACTCTTTAGAAAATATAATAAGGAAGGATTATGTGTTTAATGTGCTTAAGGGGGGGGCATCTGGCACAGGGTCAGGCTGTTAGGGGGTGTGTGACTATTCACTTTGTCATAGTGTTATAAATCATTGGGTGGAGACTGTACAATGAGTGTGAAGGGTACCCACATCCTGGGGAGACATGGTGTTCTGAAACAGAGAATTGTGTCCCTTGAGAGAGTCGGTGACTCCCAATGGGTTAGGACAGTCTAGTATGTGAAGTCTTCAGCATTGTTGCAAGTATCTGTAAATCTGGTCCTCAAGTAGTGAAGATTGATTTTCACTGTGGGCCCTGAGAGAAGGGGAAGAGAGGTATAGAATAGATGGAAGCAGTGTAACTAGGGGGCAATGGAAGTGTTCCACAAGATCATGTAATGATGGATATAGGACATGAAAAGGTACACCAAAAATGTATACAAGTTTATAAACTGAATGTAAACCATAATGTAAAACATAAGGAAACTAAAATTTTGGAAATTTGTACAGTGTAAAATGTAAACCATAATGTAAACCAAAACGGAATCATGTTTGAAAGCTATGTTTCAAAATCTGTACATCAGCTGCAGCAAATGTAGCATGAACATGTAAAAAGGTCATTGCTGGGGAAGGGGGGAAGGGCTTGGTATTGGTAATATGGTATTCCCCTATATTGAATATGTGATTTATTGTGATCTAAAACGTTTTTGAAGACAAAATTTAAAAAAAGAAAATAAAGAATGGATGTAGTCACTGAGGAAGAGATGAAAGAAAATTCCTTACCATTGTATATACAGGACAACACCTATTACAGAGATAAAAGGCAAAACTTTAAAAGCAAAGCTTTATAATATTTATCATTTTTATTAATACACCAATTTATTTTTACTTTATCTTAGTATTTCTTAATTAGTATGTATATGTCTAATCTTTAAACCCATCACTATATTTCATTTTCCTATTAAATGAATTTGGCAATATATTAGGCTTCAATGTTGAAGAAGTTTGGACCACAGAAAGGTTCAACTATAGCAGGAGAAGAACACTGTTGTGGGGTGTTATTGATGGGGGACACATTGTTGGGAGTTTTCCAGGGCATGTATATAGGGGACAAAAAAATGTTCTGATATAGGTTGGGTATTTTCATAGTAGTTATAGTTACAAATGACAACTGAGGAAGTGCTGAGTTCCTACTCAGGGAAGCTCTGTCACATTCCCTAATGGAACAGTAAAAATCCCCCAAATGCAATGGCAAAGACCAACAAGGTAGAATGGTCTAATGATGAGCCATTAATACTGATGATGATGCTTATTAGCCTGTATGTCTGAAATAAGAACTAGGCCTAGGACTGCTAGTATGCCTAAGAGTTACCTCCTGAGAACCTCCATGTTGTTCAAATGTGGCCACTCTCTAAGTCAAACTCAGCATGTAAATGCAATACCTTCTGCCCAGTGTGGGACATGACCCTCCTGGCACTGAGGGATTACTACTAATCACTAACTGGTGATGCAGCTAGAAAGAGACCTTGAACAAAAGGACCAGCAGAATATCTCAGCCTACATGTATGATCATGTTTTAAAAAAGGATTTTTGACCTTGAATAAAAGGGGAAATGGCAAAGAGAAATGAGTTTCTATGGCTAAGAGTCTTCAAAAATGTTTGGAGGTCATCAGAGTGGTCATGCATACACACACCTCAGCAGGACCCCAGAAACAGCTTAAGTAGATAGAACCTCTATCTACAGAGACCCACAGGATATATGGTCATGGCAGATCAATTTTGAGTTCTGTACCATGTCATTGGGTCCTACTTTGGAATTTGTGCTCCTGAGAGTGATCAGCTGGACTCAGATGTGACTTTTCTACACATGCCTCTTCTGTCATTTTTATGAACCTATGGTTGGTGCTAGGGATGGTGTATTATCAGTGGACTTCAATCTCTGGACTGCCCATGTACCAGCTGGACCCTAAGCCTCAGTAGAGTTGCAATCCCTACGCACTGGTTCTTTGGACTTACCCAGGTCAGGTAACAGGGAGTTGAAGGTGGTCAACCACCACACCAGAGAACCAAGAGGGCCTACAACTGCAAGCAGGAGAATTGCATCCATCAGTCATGTGGAACCTAAACCCAATCATAGAGGTGGAGTGGACATCACCATCCCAGGTTCCACAGAATGGAAGAATAAAATATAGATTAGAGTGGACTTACTGATATTCTACTATAAAACTATTGTGACTAGTAATAGAACAAATTGTATCACTGACATGGAGGAAGTCCCCACAGTAGTGGAAGAGGGCAGAGAGAGAGCAGAAGAAATGTGATGAGGGGGCATTTTTGGAACCTGGAGTTGTCCTAAATGATATTGCAGGGTCAGTTGCTGGACATTACATATCCTGTTTTAACCCACTGCATGTACTGGGGGTGAGTGTGAACTACAGGGTAAACTAATATCCACATAGTGCAGCAGCGCCCCCAAATTTGTTCCCCAGGTGAAATGAGTGTGCTACAATGATGGGGGAGGTTGCTAGTGTCTGAGGAGTGGAGTGGGGAGGTGGGAGTATATGGGAACCTCTTATATTTTTTAATGTAATTTTTTTTGTGAAGTATATATCTTCAAAATTACAATTTACAAAACTGATGGGGTGGGGGTGGGGAGTGAGGTATATAGGAACCTTTTTTTTTAATGTAATGTTTTATGGGATCTATCAACAATATAAAATGAGTCAATAAAAATTTTAAAAAGGCTGACCCATGTGCATTTGAGAAGAACGAATATCCTTCTGTGGAATTTTCTGTATGTATCTGTTAGGTCTAGTTCATTTATCCTATTATTCAGTTCTTTGCTTCCTTTCTTATTTTTCTTCTATTGTTGTGAGTGGTATATTGGGGTCTCACTATTATTGTAGACACATTTATGTTTCCCTTCATTTTTGCTACTGTTTGCCTCATGTATTTGGGGGTTTCATGGTTAGGTTCATAAATATTGATGATTCTTATTTCTTCTTGTTGACTTGCCCCTTTTATTAATAAGTATTAGTATTCTTCTTTGTAACTTACCACAGCTTTTGGCTGAAAGTCTATTTTGTCTGATATCAGTATAGCTACTCCAGTTCTTTTTTAGCTAATATTTGGATGGCATTATGTTTATAATATTTCACTTTCAGCATATTTTATTCTTTGTTTCAAAGGTGAGTCTCCTGTAAATACATTATACCTGAGTCATGTTTTTTATCCATTCTGCAAACCTATGTGTGTTCTTTGGGGAGTTTAATCCATTAACATTTAGTTTTATTTCTGTACTGGCAGTACTTACTTCAGTTGTTTTGTACTTTGGTGTTTATATGTCATGAATTTTCTTGTCGTTTTTTTTTTTTTTTATTGCAACCACCATTTTTGTATTGTTCTTTTGTGAGGTATCTGACTGATCCCTTTGTCATTTATGTATCTGTTTCTTTTTAGAAATGCTTTCTTTGTAGTTACCTTGGTGTTCTTATTACACAGACTTCATCTATAATACTCTTATTGAAAAGATAACAACTTACGATCAATTATGAACATTTTTTCTGCTCCAATATCCCTCTGTTTCCCCTCTTTATGTTTTTTCCCACTTTACCACTTTGTATTATACTTGCCCATTATCAAGAAATATGCTTTTTTCTTGTTCAATTGTATTCTGACATTTTTAGGAATTAAAGAGTAGAGTTATACAGTGAGAATCAGTACACTGGGTTTTACATTTATGCTTTTAGTTACCCTGGTAATCTTCATTTTCTTACACAACTCCAAGCCACTTTCTCTTGTCTTTTCTTTTTAACCTTCAAAACTCCTTTTAGTAATTCTTGTAGGCCAATTTTTTGTTGACAAACTATCTAATTTTTTGTTTATGTATGGATATTATAAACTCCCCCTCAGACTATTATTCAGATTATACTCAGGCTAAAGTATAATGCTAGAAACAGCTAAACTTTGAGCCTGTCTATGTGAGAAGGAGGCTGGAAACCAGCATTTTGACTCTGCCCCTGGTGTGAGGGGAAAGGGGGGCTGAATGAAAATCACAGTTCTTGTAGGGACCAGCTGCTTTCCACTCAGATCAGATTGCATCTGTAGCCTAAAACCAGCACCACCTCTGGCAGGGAGGAAGCTGGGGTGACCTGCACCAACTCCCTGTGAAATGGCAAGCCACCTAGCGAGGTTGGTGCCAATCCTACTATAGCAGCACAAGCCACCTCAGGAGCTATTCTGTTCCTAGAGTTAGAAGTTCCATTTCCCATAAATTGTGAAGGAGGAGACAATTGTCCACAGACCTCAGTTACTGAATAGTGGGCTTGGCTGGCTAAAGTACAACAGCTAAGGTTTGAACCTGTCCATACTGAAAAGAGTCCATAGCTGCCATTTTGACACTGCCCCTGGCATGAGGGGAAGCCTTGCTGACTGAAAATCCAGTGAAGTTAGGAAATGGCTTCTTCCCACCAAGATCTGAATGCAGCCTTACTCTAGGCTCCAACACCACCACCAGCAGAGAGGAGACCGATACATTGAAAGTGAAAGGTTGGAAAAATATGTTCCATGCATGTCATAACCAAAACAAACAAAAAAGCTGGGGTAGCAATACTTTTATTAGATGATATAGGCTTTAAAAGCAAAACTGTTATTAAAGACAAGGAAGGATATTACATATTAATAAATTGGATGATTCCTCAGGAAGAAATAACAATCATAAATAAATATGCACCTAACTGAGATGTCCCAAGATACATGTAGTAAATACTAGAAAACTGAAGAGAGAAATGGACATTGCTACAATCGTAGTTGGAGATTTCAATAAACCTCTCTCACCATTGGGTAGAGCATCTGGGCAGAGGATCAACAAAGAAATAGAGAGCTTGAATAATGTGATGAATGCAAAAAATCTAATAAATATATACAGAACATTGCACACCCAAACAGCAGGATATTCATTCTTTTCAACTGGTCATGGATCTTTCTCCAGGACGGAACATATATTAAATCACAAAGCAGATCTCGATAAATTCAACAAAGTCAAAATTAGGCAAAGTACTTTCTCTGATCATAAAGAAGTAATGTTGGGAATGAACACATGGCAGAAAAAGGGTAACTTTGCATACATATATGGAAATTAAACAACACATTCTTAAATAATCAGTGGGTCAAAGAAGAAATTCCAAGAGATATCAATAAATATCTCAAGATGAATCACAAAGAGAACGCCATGTATCATAACCTATGGGATGCACCAAAGGCAGTGTTGTTAGGAAAATTTATAGCTCTCAATGCTTACATTAAAAAAGAAGAAAGATCTAAAATCAATTACCTAACTACCACATCTAAAGCAAATAGAAAAAGAGAGCAAACTAATCCCAAAGCAATACATAACAAATATAAGAGCAGAAATAAATGAAATTGAGAACAAAAAAATAGAATTAAAACCAAAAGTTGGTTCTTTGAGAAGGTTAACAAAATTAATAAACACTTAGCTTAACTGACCAAGAAAAAAATAAAGATGCAAATAAATGAAATAAAAATTGAAAATAGTGGCATTATTACTGACCCCACAGAAATAATAGAGATTGTAAGAGGATACTTTGAACAACTTTATGTCAAAAAACTAGGCAATGTAGATGAATTGGATAAATTCCTAGAAATGTACAAATGCACATTGACCTTAGGAAAAATAGAAGATCTCAACAAACCAGTCACAAGAGATTGAAACAGTCATCAAACCACTCCCCAAAATGGAAAAGCCCAGGACCAGATGGTTTCACAAGTACATTCTACCAAACATTCAAAGAAGATTTAATACCAATCTTAGTCAAGGTCTTCCAAAATATTGAACAAGAGTGAATGCTACGAAACTCATTATATGAAGCCAGTATCATCCTAATACCAAAGACAGGTAAAGATATTACAAAAAAATAAACTTACAGACCCATTTCTCTAATGAATACAGAGGCAAAAATCCTCAATAAAATACAAGCTAACTGAATCCAACAACATATTAAAAGACTTATTCATCATGATCAAGTGAATTTTTATACCAGGCATGCAAGTGTGGTCCAACACAAGAAAACCAATCAGCATAATACACCTCATTAATAAATCAAAGAAGAAAAATCACATGTTCTTATCAATTGATAGAGAAAAGGCTTTGATGAAATACAACATCTGTTTGTGATATATATACTACCAAAGAAAGGAATTTAAAGAAACTTTCTCAACATGATAAAGGCCATATGTGAAAAACCTGTTGCTATTAATAACATTGTCCTCAATGGTGAAAGACTGAAAGCTTTCCTATTGAGATCAGGGACAAAATAATGATGCCCACTGTCACCACTGTTGTTTAGTACAGCACTAGAGACTCTAGCTAGAGCAATCAGGCAACAAAAAGAAGTAAAAGGCAGGAAGCAGATGTGACTCAATTGACTGGGCTCCCATCTACCATATGGGAGGCCCTGGGTTCAATTCCCGTGGCCTCCTTGTGAAGGCAAGCTGATGGCCCTGCTCAGGGGAGCTGACGGCTACAGAGAGCTGACTGCCTGTGCCTGTGCAGAGCTGATGGCCCGTGCCCACAGAGTTAATGCAGCAAGATGATGAAACAAAGGGAGAGAAGCAGACACAGAAGAATGCATAGTGAATGGACACAGAGAACAGACATCAAGCAAGCAGGAAGGGGGATAAATAAATAAAATAAATCTTAAAAAAGTAAAATTAAATGCATACAAATTGGAAAGGAAGAAGTAAAACCTTTGCTATTCACAAATGATATGATCCTATATCTAGAAATTCCTGAAAAAATCTTCAAGAAAACTGCTAGATCTATTAATAAATATTTCAGTAGGGTGTCAGGATACAAGATTAATACGCAAAAATAAGTGGTGTTTCTATATCCTACTAATGAGCAATGTGAAGAGGAAATCATGAAAAAATTCCATTTACAATAGCAAATAAATGAATCGATTATTTAGGAATAAACTTAAGCAAGGATGTAAAGCCCTTGCATTCTGAAAATTAGAGTGCATTGCTAAAAGAAATTTTTAAAAATACAAATAATTAGAAGAATCTTTCATGCTTATGGATTTGAAGACTAAATATTATTAAGATGCCTTTTCTACCCAAAATGATATACAGATTCAAGGCAATCCCAATAAAATTTCCACCAGCATTTTTTAAGCAAACAGAAAACACAATTATCAAATTTATCTGGAAGACTAAGAGGCCCTGAATAGCCAGAAACCTCTCTAAAAGCATAAATGAAGTTGAAGACTCAGACTTCATGACTTACAACATATTACCTAGTTATAGCAGTAAAAACAGCATGGTATTGGCATAAAGATGACCACATAAACCAATGAAACTGAATTGATGGTTCAGAAATCAACCCACATGTCTATGGCTAAGTGATTTTTTACAAGCCTGTCAAACCCACCCAGGTGGCACAGAATGGTCTAGTTAATAAATGGTGCTGGGAGAACGGGATATCCATAGCCAAGAGAAAGAAAGAAGACCTCTCTCTCAAACCTTACATAAAAATTAACTCAAAATGGATCAAACACCTAAAAATAAAAGCAAGTACCATAAAGTTCTTAGAAGAAAATGTAGGGAAACATATTCAAGGCCTGGTGGAAGAGTAGAATATGATGGCATCCAAGTGAGTGCACCCTTGTCATCTTTCCTGCAAAAAACCTGAGTGGGGACAGAATCCAGTCTGAGTGAAGAGTGTTAGGAACCTACAAAGCAGGAGGTATCTGGACATGAATCTGGAGAGACTGCTAAAAAGCAGTGCTTTTTCAAGGTAAAACCATGGGTTTCTCACAATGGAGCCTGAAGCTGTGGGAAGACAAACCCTTCCCCTAGGGCTGATAGCTTCAGCAGTCCCTGAACACCGCCAGTCACACAACGACATTCCTGAGCCCCATGTTCCCCAAAAAATGATCCCTGAACCCATGTTCCCTGAACCTCACATTCCCCAAACACTGCATTCTCCTTAACCCTCTTCCCACAAAGCCATGTACACCGAGCCCACATTCTCCCAAACCCATTTTCCCCAAACCCATCAGTCCCTGAGCTCAGGCATTCCCCTAGCCCTCCACTCTTGGATGAACTCTGAAAGTGGGAGAGTTTTGCTGAGGGGTGCAGAGGGTCCTGAGATGTGCAGGTTCCATTTTCTGGTTCCCCTTTTAATGAGCTTGGAGGAGCATACCAGCTGGCTTGGGGAGTGGCCAGGAAGAGAGGAGATGTAAATCTGCTGAGAGAGCATAATTTACCTAAAAGCCCTGAGATTGGGAAACTTGGTCTGGGAGAAGGTGGAGTCAGCAAATTACCTAGTTCTCTGTAGCACACTTAAGGGAGGGGTACAGTAGGATGTGCTTTGTAGGCTTCCACTAGCACATTTAGAGTTCCTGGCAAGGTGTGGATGCTCACTCTCAAAGAAACAAAGAATCATTATTTTTTCTGGTGAGTTGGTTTACCAGGGTCCCATATGAATCTCCAAGGGGAGCCCTCATAAAACCCTATGACTGCCTTGGGAAAGAGGGAAGTGAGGAAGGGAGAAATGGGGAAGGATAGACTCCTAAGCAGTTTATTCAATTACAAAGAGGATTCCTTGCTTGAGGCCTTGTCTGGTCCTTTTTGTTGGTTTGTTTTCTTGTCTTTCCTTCCTCTTCATTCCCCCACAGACACCTATTTATTCCTTGCTTGCTTTTTTTTTTCTTTGCCTTTTCTTTTTCTTTCTTTTTTTTTTCTTTTTCTTTTTTCTTTCTTTCTATTAGGTGGTGCAGGCAGTGTTTCTTATTTGCTGTGCTTCCTCATCTTCTATATCCTCTTTCCTGTGTGTACTGATCTTGGCTACTAACACTATTCCCTTTCCTTTACATCTTTCTATCTTCCATTGTCTATTGTTTCTCTTACATTCCACCTCTCTTTGCTTAGTCCCCAATTTTTCTGACTTTATATTTCTGAAACCTCCATTCTGTTTTCTATCTTTTATTCACTCTTTGTGTTTTTGTCCTTTCTTTTCTCATCCTCTCTCTCCTGACCACACTGGTCTTTTAATTCATACTATATTCTTCCCCATATTCACTTTACATCTCATTGTATGTACTCCACTTTTTTACTGTTAACTCTACATAGCTTTCATGAGTTTAATATCCATTCTCCTAGATCTCACATGGTTCCTCTGCTAACATTTACTATCTATATGACTATTATACTTTTTCTTTTCTTACCTCTTTTAATGTCCCTGGCCCTAATATTTTCCTTCAAGGGAACTTAGAAAACAGCAAGGAAATAGAAAAAGGACAAACTGTCAAAGAGAAGAATTAACACTCACACAAAAGCAACACCTAAATAAACCCCAAGACTAGACAGAGAAGCTAATCAACTGAATAAACCCATCAAGATAAAATGATGACCAGACAGCAAAAAAATTTACAAACCATACCAATAATCAGGAAAACATGTCCCAGTTCAATGAACAAACTAAAAACCAGGAAGAGAAGCAGAATACTGAACAACTAATCAAAGCTCTCAAAACATATATCATGGACCAATTTAATGAAATGAAGGAAGAGATTAAGGATATTAAGAAAACGCTTGGAGAACATACAAAAGAAACTGTAACTATGCAAAAAAACATAATAGATACGATGGTGGTGAACAGCACAATCCAAGAAATCAAAAGCACACTCTCAGCCACTAAGAGCAGATTTGAAGAGGCAGAGGATAGAATTAGTGATGGTGAAGACAGTACATCTGAAATCACATAGATAGTAGAATTGATTTTAAAAAATAGAAAAAATGCAACAGGAACTTAGGGGCATGAATGACAACACAAAATGCACACACAAATGCATTATAGGCAACACAAAATGAGAAGAGAAGGGAAAGAGGCAGAAGGGGTGTTAGAGGAAATAATGGCTGAAAAATTCTCAAGCCTATTGAGGGAGATGGTTGTACATGTCCAGGAAGCTCAACACACCCCAAACAGCATAAATCCCAACAGCCTACTTGAAGACATATCCTAGTCAAATTATCCAATGCTCAAGACAAAGAGAAAATACTGAAAGCAGTATGAGAAAAGAGAACCATCACATACAAGGGAGGGAGGCTCCCTAAGATTAAATGCTGATTTCTCATCTGAAACCATGGAGGCAAGAAGGCAGTAGTATGACATAGTCAAGACAATAAAAGAAAAAAATATTCAACCAAGAATACTCTATCTAGCAAAGCTGTCATTCAAAAATGATGGAGAGTAAAAAATATTCACAGAAAAAAAGAAACCAAGAGAGTATGCCTGCCCTTCAAGAAAAAATAAAGGGAGTGCTGAAGGAGGAAAGGAACAGAACAGGAGAGGCAGACTGGAAGGAGAGTATAAGAACAACTAAAAAGACAAAAAGAGAAAAAAACACAACAACATTTGACAAACACAAATCCAAAGAAAATATGTCTGATATAAGTAATTCCTTGAAAGTAACAACACTGAATGTCAATGGATTAAACTCACCTGTCAAGAGATGCAGATTGGAAGAATGGATAAGGAAATATATCCTATCTATGTGCTGTCCACAAGAAACACATCTTAGACATGGGGATTCAAGGAACTTGAAATTGAATGTAAGGAAGCATCTACAGGACCTTGTAATAGGAAATGACTTTATGTACTTCACAGCCAAAGAACAAGCAGGAAAAGAACAAATAGATAAATAGGACGTCCTCAAAATTAAAGCCTTTTATACTTCAAAGGAGTTTATCAAGAAAGTGAAAAAACAGCCACCCAATGGGAGAAAATATTTGGTAACCATGTATCTGATAGGAGACTAATATGCTGCATATACAAAGAACATCTATATCTCAAAAGTAAAAAGAAAAGAACAACCCATTTTAAAAATAGGCAAGAGATCTGAACAGATGCTTCTCCAAGGACGAAATACAAATGGCTAAATAGCACATGAAAAGGTGCTTCAGATTACTAGCTATTAGGGAAATGAAAATCAAACTACAATGAGATACCATCTTACTCCCATAAGACTGGGTATCAAAAAATCTGAAAACTACAAGTTTTGGAGAGAATGTGGAGGAATGGGAACACTCGTCCACTGCTGGTGGGAAAGCAGAAGTATCCAGCCATTCTGGAGGACAGTTTGGCGGTTTCTCAAAAAACTAGCTATAGATTTGTCATATGACCCAGTAATTCCACTGCTGGGCATATGCCCAAAATAACTGAAAGCAAGGACACACCGATATATGCACACAAATGCTCATAGTGGCAATATTCACTATTGAAAAAAGTTGGAACCAACCCAAATGCCTATCAACAGATGAATGGATAAACAAAATGTGGTATATACATACAATAGAATACTACTCCACTATAAGAAGTAATGTGGTACAAACACATGGGATAGCATGGATGAATCTTGAGGACCTAATGTTGAGTGAAGCAAGCTAGACATTGAAGGACAAATAACACACGACCAATCTGATAAGTAATAAGCAAACCAAGCTGTCTCAGAGAGCTAGAGACTGGATAATAGGCTTACAGGAAATTGGGGGAAGAGAGGAAGGTTGTGAGCTGGCGCCTACATGGTTGAAATCTATGATGAAGTGGAGGTAAGTGTTTGTATAAGGAAGGGATAAAATGGGGGCATAGGGATACCATTGGGTGGGGCTTTGCTGTCTTGAGGTGATCTAGGGTTGGAAGAATGGGTTAAATGGCCCAAGGAATTGGGGGTAGGCTTGGGGGGAATAGTTGAATATGGGAGATTTTTGGGTATGATGTTGAAACTATAATTTTGAGAAAACCCTTTAGAAAGTATATGGAAGGATTAACTGTTTAAGGCACTTGAGGGGAGGATCTGGCACAGGGACAGGCTTCTAGGGAGTATGTGAGAGTGTACAGCTTGTCATATTGTGTTATAACACTGTTTGGGGACCCATACAATGAGTGGGAAGGTGTACTTACATCCTGGGGAGGGCTGATGATGTCAAACAGAGGGTATTGTGTCTCTCGATAGATTTGCGGTTCCCAATGGAGCACAGTCCAGTGTGTCAAGCCCTCAGCATTGTTACAAGTACTTGTGAATCTGGTCCTTCAAGCAGTGAAGCTTGATTGTCACTGTGGGCCCTGAGGCAAGGGGGAGAGAGGAATAGAATAGATGGGAGCAGAGTAACTAGGGGGCAATGAAAGTGTTCCACAAGTTCATGCAATGATGGATACAGGACATGTTAAATTTCAACAAAAATGTATAAAAGTCTATGGGCTAAAATGTAAACCATAAGGCAAATGATAATGTAACAAAAAATTTAGAAATTTGTACAGTCTAAATATAAACCATATGTAAACCAAAAGGGAACCATGTTTGATAGCTATGTTTCAATATCTGTACATCAGCGGCACCAAATATAACATGAACATGTAAAAATATCATTGCTGGAGAAGGGGGAAAAGAGTTTGATATTGTATATTTGGGAGTCCTGTATATTGTATATGTGACCTTAGTGTGATCTAAATTTTTTTTGAGGACAAAATTAAATATTAGGGGAAAAAAGGATGTAGACACTGAGGAAAAAATGAAAGAAATTGCCTTGCCACTGTACAGACAGGGCAACTACCATTACAGTGATGAAAGGCAAAATGGCAAAAACAGTTTTATGATATTTTCCATTTTTTAATACTCCAATTTATTTTTACATTATTTTCTCTCAATTAGTATGTATTCTATTTCTAATCTTTAAAACTATCCTTACTATTTCATTTTACTATACATTGAATTTGGCAATAAACTAGCCTTCCTTTTTTAAAATGTTTGGGACCACAGAGGGTTTCAATTATGGCAGGGGAGGAATGTTGGTGTGGGGTGATACATATGAGGGACACATGGTTGGGAGGGAGTTCTTCAGGGCATGTATATAGGATGTATAAAAATGTTTGGATATTCGTTGTGTATTTTCAGAGTAGTTACAGTTTCTAACGACAACTGAGGGAGTGCCAAGTTGCTAGCTAGCGGGGAGCTCTGTCACATTCCCCAATGGAAGAGCAACAATCTCCCAAGTGCAAGGGCAAAGACTAGTGAAGAAGGATGCTTCAATGATGAGCCCTTGATATTGATGACTAGGCTTATCAGCCCGTGTGCCTCAAATCTGAACTAGGCCTAGAGCTGCAGGGTGCCTAAGTGTTACCTCCTGAGAACCTCCATGTTATTCAAATGTGACCACTCTCTAAGCCAAACTCAGCATGTGAATGCATTACCATCTCCTCAACGTGGGACATGATTGCTGGGGATGAGTCTCTATGGCACTGAGAGATTACTACCAATCACTAACTGGAGATGCAAGTAGAAAAAGACCTTGAATAAAAGGAGGAATTGGTAAAGACAAATGAGTTTTTTATGGCTAAGAGTCTTCAAAGATTCATGATGTCATTAGAAGGTTTCACTTATGCATGCCTCAGCAGGATCTCAGAGACAGCCAAAGTAAACAAAACCCTGGTACTCATTCTCTGCAGGGATATAGAGACATAGAGGTTCTACAGCCATGGCACATTGGCTCTGGTGCTCAGTGCCTTGTCAGTGGGCCCTACTTTGGAGTTTTTGTTCCAGAGTGTGATGGAGATGGACTCAGTTGTCACCTTTCTACAAATGCCTCTTCTGTCACTTTTACTGAACCTGTGGTTGGTGTGAGGTTTGGTGTATACCCAGAATACTTCAGTCTCTGGACTGTCCATGTGCCACCTAGGCCCTGATCCTTAGCAGAGTTGCAACTCCTACTTTTTTCATTGGACTTACACAGGTCCGCTAACAGGGAGATGAAGATGGCCAACCACCACACCAGGGAACTGAGAGTGTCTACAACTCCAAGCAGGAGAATCATATCCATCAACCACATAGGATCTCAGTCTCCTCTTGATATAGAGGTGGTGTGGAAATCACCAATCCAGGGTCCACAGGTTGGAGGAATAAAATATGGATGAGAGTGAACTTACTTGTATTCTATTATAGAACTATTGTGACTAGTAATGGAAGAAAGAATAGCCTTGTTCTGGAGAAAGTGATCATCATAGTTGCTGAGGGCAGGAAGAGGGAAGAGGAAGTAAGATGTGGGCTTGGAGTTGTCCTATGTGATATTGCAGGGAGAGATGCTGGACATTATATGTCCTGCCATAGCCCACTGAATGTACCAGGGTAGAGTGTGAACTACAATGTAAACTATAATTCACGTGGTAGAGCAGTGCTCCAATATGTATTCACTAAATGCAATGATTGTGCCACAATGAAGAAAGAGGTTATTGATGTGGGAGTAGTGGGGGGTGGGGTGGGGGGTGGGCTATGTTGGAACCTCTTATATTTTTAATGTAACTTTTTGTGATTTATGTATCTTTACAAAAAAGACAATTTAATAAGAATAAAATAGCCAGCAATCCAATTTAAAAAATGGGCAAATATTTAAATAGACATTTCTCCAAAGAGGAAATACAATTGGCCAAAAAGCACATGAAAAAATGTTCCACATCATTAGCTCTTAGGGAAATACAAAACAAACCACAATAAGATATCATCTAAACCCGCATAAAATGACCATTATTTAAAAAAAGACAAAATAAATGATGGAGGGGATGTGGAGAAATAGGAATACTCCTTCACTTTTGGTGGGATTGTAAAATGGTGCAGCCTCTGTGGAAGACAGTTTGGAAGTTCCTCAGGAAGATAAATATAGAACTGTCATATGATCCAGCAATTCCTCTACTAAGAATATATTCAGAGGAATTAAAAACTATGGCACAAACAGACATCTGCACACCCATGTTCATAGAAGCATTATTCACAATTGCCAAAAGATGGAAACAATCCAGGTGTCTATCAACCAATGAATATGAATGGATAAACAAATTATGATATATACATATGATGGAATACTATGCTGCAGTAAGAAGAAAAGAAATTGGGGCACATATGATAACATGGATTAATCTTGAAGACATTACACTAAGTGAAGTAGACCAGTCACAAAAGGACAAATATTGCATGGTCTTATTAATATGAAGAATAAACACATGACATTAAAACCTAGAATATAGGTTATTAGGTGATAAGAGGAGGGTTGAGAAGAACTACTGATACTTAATGTATATAGAAGATTCAACTAACTTTACTGTAAAAGTGTGGAAATGGATAGAGTTGATAGTAACATATTAATAAGTAGCAGCCTGTTTATAAATTGGATTGTGGCTGAAAAGTGAAGTCTGGGGAAGTAAATGTCAATATTCTCAGTTACTCTGTAAGCATAAAATAATGACTACAATGATGAATCAGCTTTGGGCAGAGATTACAATCCTCCCCTCCCTTATTTTTGTTCATTTCTCAATCTTGAGCTATTTGGGATGATGTCCACTCTGACTGCTTCAGGCTGAGAAGGGACATAATTATCATGGGGCAGAGGTTTGGAATTTTTTGGCTTGAAATTGAAGATGCTCCTTCCTTTTGTCATTTGTCTGGTCTATCATCGGTTTTTTTAAATTTTTATTATCACTTTTAAAGATATGTAGACACAAAAAGATGTTATATTAAAAAAAAATAAGAGGTTCCCCATATACTCCACTCCCAACAACCCCATTTCTTCCCACATTGACAATTTCTTTCTTTAGTGTGGTACATTCATTGCATTTGATGAGTACATTTTGGAGCAGTGCTACATAGCATGGATTATAGTTTATGTTGAAGTTTTACACTCTCTCCAAGTCTATTCAGTGGGTTATGGCAGGGTATATAATGTCCTGCATCATTGTTTTGCTAGTTGTCCAGGACAGGCCAGAAAAACAGGAGACTAGGAATTGGCCTCGCATCTCATGGGTTTCACAGATCAACCTGCATAGGAAAAATCCAAATTCATAAATCTCTGAAAAATTGTAGCAGTTTGATATGATTATGAATTCCAAAAATAGATATTGGTTTATGCTTGTAATCTGATCTGTACCTGGGCATGATTGGCTTATGATTAGGGCATAAAAGACATGGCAAAGAACAGAGCTGGGGGGTTTTGATGTTGGAGTTTTGATGTTGGAGCTTGATGCTGAAGCCTTATGCTGGAGCCGTGGAAAGTGAACTCAGAGAGGAAACAGAAGCAAGCTCCAGGAAGAGAGAAACCTTGAGCCCAGGAAAAAGAAGCCTGAGGAAGGGAAGAACCCAGGAAGCTTGAATCCTCGCAGACATCAGCAGCCATCTTGCTCCAACATGTGGAAATAGACTTTGTTGAGGGGAGTAACTTCTGCTTTATGGCCTGATATCTGTAAGCTCCTACACCAAATAAATACCCTTTATAAATACCTACCAATTTTTGATATGCTAAGTCAGCACCCCTTTGGCTGACTAATATAGAATTATACTTAACAGATAAATTGAATGTTATAGGTTCAAATAAACTAAGGAGAAGAATCATAACTGGCAATTTATAAACAAGTATAACTATGTTATATTAGGGGAAGAACTTTTCACATATTTCCAGAAAGAACCTGCTGAGGGGTATTGATGTCATGAGGCAATGTGGCTTGCCTATGGCATCTGGACATCTCTAGGGCCCTCAGGAACACTTTTTTGTTGCTTTATTTACTGTAGCATTTTGAGAACACAACTGAGACCTGTATAAGTGTGAGATCTGGAGTGACCTCCTGACTCACTTTGAAATCTATTTGTACTAAAATTATATTTAATTTAATATTTCCAATTTTTGAGCAAAGTGTTTCTCCAAATGCAGCATTAATTAATGCCTGTTAATCTCTCAGTGCCAGGGATGGTCATTTCTGGGAGTAATGTCCCATGCCTGGGGGAAAGTAGTGAGATTGTTTTTGTAGATCTTGGCTAATAAAGAGGCCTCTCTTGGATAAAAAGGAGGTCTTCAAGAGGTAACTCTTAGGCATTAATTATAATTAGCATTAGTATCCTTATTATGGGAATAAGGTTCATATGTGCAAACATCAAGGTTGAGGGCTTGGCTTATTAGCCTGGTTTCTTTTATCAGCCAAGTTTATTTATTCCAGAGTTTTTGGACATCTTATTTGAGATAGTAACAGGACTTCCTCAGGAAAAAAGTTTAACATTTTGCTAGCTACTGTAATGGCCTATATCTCTCCAGAAAACATACCTATGGCAACAAGGCAACATTTAAATCCCATAGAAATATGGAGCTATATAATGTACAAGATGTTCAAGATGTCCTATCCATTGAGACACCTTCCATGACCCACTTTTACCTTCTTACCAGGGCTAAGTTAATTATCAGGTAGAACATAATTTATGTTCTTGTCTTGGGTCTCATGTAAAGTTCTTTTTTCTTTTTTTCTTCTGAATATGAGTCTTGAGCTGTAGCTCACTGCATGTATTTCAGAGAAGCCTCAGAGTAAAAACATACAACTGGCAATGAAATTTTTGACATATAACACAGCCTATTTTGACACTTAATGTGGACTCAGTACATTTGTTAAAATTGATGTAAGAATAAGAATGTTAAAATATTATTAACCAAAGTCCATATTTAGCTTTAGGTGCATTTTCCCCCATAAACCATCCTATTACTAACATCTTACACTAGCAATGTTTTTTTGTTAGAAAGATACTGAAACAACATTCTTATATTTGCCTTATTAGCTGCAATGCTCATCTACCAAAGAGTTCACTGTGTTATACAATCCCCAGGTCAATACTCTAGCTTTCCTTCTAGTAATATATATGACTCAAAACAGACCCATTCTAACTATATTCACACTAATACTTCAGCACTATTAATTATTCTCAAAATATTGTGCTACCATGATCTCTGTCAATTTCCAAACATTTAGAGTCAACATAATTTAAAATTCTGCAGGGAATAAGCATCAGCTATACATTCCTTACCACCATTCTATTGTCTGGAAAAGTATCTACTAGGTTCTACATCTAGGAGTTTATATAATATAATTAGTTCATGTTAGTGAGACCATACATTGTTTATCCTTTTGTTTCTGTCTTATTTAACTCAAATAAGATTATCAAGATACACCCTTGTTTCATGCATCAGTACTTCATTCCTTCTTAAAGCTAAATAATGTACCATCTTATGTATAAACCAAATTTTGTTGATCCTTTCCTCTGTTGATGGAAACTTGGGTTGCTCCTATCTTTTGGAAATATTTATTAATGCAACTATGAACGTTGGTGTGCATATATCTGTTCACATCCCTGCTTTCAGCTCTTCTGGGTATATACCTACTAGTAGGGTTGCAAGATCGGATGCCAATGTTATACTTAGCTTGCTGAGGAGCCACCAAATTGTCTTCCAGAGAGTCTGCACCATTCTACATTCCCACCAGTGAAAGAAATATAAAGAGAAATAAAAGTTCTTATTTCTCCCCATCTTCTCCATTACTTACATAATTTTCTGTATTTTAAGAGTGGTCAGTCTGGGAGATGTGAAATGGTAACTCACTAAGGTATTGGTTTGAATTTCTCTAATAGCAAGTGATGTAGAGAAACTTTTTATGTGTTCTTTAAAAATTTGTATTTCCTCTTTGGAAAAGTCTCTATTCAAGTCTTTTGACCTTTTTTAATTGGGTTGTATAATGTTTTTGTATTGGGTTGTAGACTTTATAGATGCAGGATATTAGACCTTTATCAGATATGTGGTTTCCAAACATTTTCTCCCATTGTGTACACTGCCTTTTCACTTCCTTGAAAAAACTTCTTTGAAGCCATATATTTTTAATTTGGAGGAGACCCCATTTTTCTCAATTTTCTTTCATTGCTCATACTTTCATGGTAAAGTTTATGAAAATGGTACCACAGGATCTGCTAGATGCCTCTCTATATTTTCTTCAAGAAGTTTTTTGGTCCTTGTTTTTATGTTTATGTTTTTAATCCATCTTGAATAGAATTCTGTACAGTGTTGAGATAGGGGTTCTCTTTCTTTCTTTTCAATATGGATATCCAGTTCTCCAAGCACCATTTATGGAGAGATTATTCTCTCCCAGTGAAGTGGACTTGGAAGTCCTGTCAAATATCAGTGGGCTCTAGATGTGTGGAATTATTTCTAAACTCTCAATTTTCTTCCATTAATCTGTATGCCTAACCTTATGCTAATACCATGCTGTTTTGACTGCTGTAGATTTCTCTTATACTTTAAAGACTAGTAGTCTGAGTCTTCCCACTACATTCTTTTTTAAGAGGTTTACGGGTAATCTGGGCCCCTTACTTTTCCAAATACATTTGACTATTGGCTTTTCGATTTCTGTATATCAAGCTGTTGTGATTTTAATGGGGATTGTGTTGAATCTGGATCAATTTGGGTAGAATTGACATCTTAATGATATTTAATCTTCCAGTCCATGAAGATGGAATTCTTTCCATTTATTTAGGTCTTCCTTAATTTATTGCAGCAATGTTTTGAAGTTAAACATCTTTTCTGTGTAGATAGGGATGATCATGTTTTTCCCTTTGTTTTGTCAATGTGGTATATTACAATAATTCATCTTATATGTTAAAACCCCAGCATGCATACCTGGGGTAAATTCCAATTCATATGGTTGTATAATTCTTTAAAAGTGCTGTTGGAATTCAATTTACTAGTATTTTATGGAAGAATTTAGCATATATATTCACTTTTAAATGCTATGCTATTTTCTTTTCATTTTGTGTCTTTATCTGGCTTTATAGTGTAGGGTAATATTGGTTTTAAAGAAAGAGTTAGGTATTGTTCCCTTCTGTTCAGGTTTCTGGAAGAGTCCAAAAAGGTCTGGTAGTAATTTACCTAGGAATCTTGGGTAAAATTCCCCTCTGAAGACATTTGGTCCTGGCTTTTCTTTGTGGTAGTGTATATATATATGTATTATATATATATAATGACTGGCTCAATAGATAAAGGAAAACCTTGAAAAAGAACCAAAGGATATTAGGAAACCAATGTATGTACAAAATGAGAATATCAATAAAAAGGTGGAAATGATAAAATGGAGCCAAACATAAATTCTAAACTGAAATGAAAATTTCCTTGAAGGGTTGTCAACAGATTTGAGCAGGCAGAAAATAGTATCAGTAAACTTGAAAATAAGACAACGGAAATGATCTAGTCTTTGAGCAGAAATTTAAAAAGAATGAAGGAAGATGAATGGAGCCTAACAGACCTGTGGTACACTATAAAGCATAGCAATAAATTCATCATCAGCATTTCAGAGGATACAGATAAAATATTTGTTGAAATAATGTCTCAAAAGTGGGACTCTGACTTCTTACATCTGCCTCATTCATATAAGGTCATCAATTTTTTGAGCATATGGTTATTACCTGCCTATTGTGTTACTGGTAATTGAGAAGCATTAATGCCAAAAAAAAAAAAAAAAAAAGAAGGAATCCTCAGTCAAAATGAAGTTGCTATTTTGTGATAGATGTACATATTACATTTCTAAAATAAATGCAAAATTGTTGTTCCAATGAATGCTCTGGTAGAAGGTATATGGTTCAATATGAATATATATTAGAGAGATCTGGACTAGTTATGATGTCATTCATTTTCTGAAGAAGTGCTAATGTAGCTGAGATCAGTGGTAATGAAGGAAACAGGTAGGTAAATGAGAGCACAGCATGAGTCCATCAGGGAGCAAGGCTTTCCATAAACTTTGGGATGAGTGAACACATGGATCTATCAGAGTCCAACTATATTAATCAGGTGATTCTGATTCAGATTACTAAACCATGATTATAAGGTAGGTAGCCAAAGGCCAGGAAATTCAGCATTTTTTCAGCCATGGTAAGAATTTTTTACTTTGTAATTGGAGAAGTTGTGGGCTTATACAACAATAATGCATAAAATTCAGGATTCCCATATTCCAGTCTATCATTAACACTTTGTATTACTGTGGCTCATTTGTTCCAATTAATGAAAGATTGTTTATATAAAGATAATATTAACTATTGTCCATGATTTAAATAAGGGTTGACTTTTTGCATAATGCAGATCCACAATTTTTTAAAAAATCATATACCATATATACAAGCAAACATTTTCCCTTTTAATCACATTCTGAGATATATATCTTGCTATTTTGTTCACAATGCTCTGCTACTATCACCACCATTCATTAACAAAACTTGTCCACTTTTCCAAATACTAATGCTATACAGTTTAAACATTAACTCCCTGTTCCCGAACCCCACCCTATCCCATGGTAGCTTATATTCTAGGTTCTAACTCCATGAGTTAGATTGTTTTAATTGTTTTATATCAGTGAGATCATTCAATAAACAAATGTTTGGTTTACCTCACACAATATGATGTCTTCAAGGTCTATCCATGTATTCCTTTTCACAGCTGAATAATATTCCATTGAATATATCTGCCATATTCTGTTCATCCATTAATGGACACTTAGATTACTTCCATCATTTGGCAACTGTGAATAATGCCACTATGAACATAGGTTTGCAAATATTTGTTCAAGTTGTGCCTTCAATTCTCTAGTGTACATACCTAGAAGTGGGATTGATTGGTCATATGCTAATACTATACTTAACTTTCTGAGGAACTTCCACACTGAGTCTACAAATATTCATTCTCACCAGCAAAAAATCAAATTTCATATTTTTCTTCATTCTTTCCAATACTTTTAATTTTGGTTTTTCTCTTTGTTTTTAAGTTTATTGAAGTATATCACTCATACATAAACATACATAAACAATAATTGTACAGTAATAGTTGTGAACTTACAGAGCAAACATATATAACATCATACCGGACTCTCACAGCTACCACTAATATCTTGCATTGTTGTTGAATCTTTTTAACTAATGATTTAAAAGTATTGTCAAAATATTACTATCAACTAAAGTAATTTCTCCTAACCCCCTATTATTATTATTATCTTTATATCACTTATATATAAACATAGAGAAACAATAAGAGTATAATAAAAGTTGTGAACTTAAAAAGCAAACATGCATAACATCATTTGCGGGTCCCATACATCAACCCTCCACCAACACCCTGCACTGTCATGAGATGTCTGTTACAAATTGTGAAAGAATATTGCCAAAATCTTACTACGAATTATAGTCCTTATCTTATATTTTGTGTATTTCCCACCAACCAACCCTATTATTATTTTTTAAATATATTTTTTATGACATAAGTTGGAAACTTATAAAACAATCATGCACTTGTGCAGAATTCCCAAACAGCACACCTATATCAACACACCACACTAGTGGAACGTTTGTTACAAATAATATAATGTCACCTGATTTTTACCATGTCCATAGTGTATATCTGGAACACATTTTCCATACTGCCCCATTATAGACACACTGCATCTTTCGCATAGATGCAAGAATATTATATTATTACTGCTAATAACAGTCCATAGATCACCCCAGTTGTATCTTTCCCATGCTTTTCCACATTCCCAGCACCCTGCAATAGTAATGCACATTTGCTTTAGCTGACAAAGGACACTCTTGCATCTGTACCATTAACCACAATTCTCATCCACCATTTGGTTTACTGTGCTATTGTTCCTAAAATATTCTCTAGCATTCTGCTAATTGGCATTCTCATTCCTAGACTACCATTTTCAGCCACATCCACATTTATAAACTAATAGTTACTATGTGTTACCATCCACTCTCTACATTTCCATACTTTTACAGTAAAGCTAATTAAAACTTCTACATATAGTTATACTTCAGTAGTCCATCTCAGTACTCCTCTTATCTCCTTTAAGAATCCACTGCCTATCACCATGTCTTGAAGCTATTTTCCCACAATTTCTTCTAGAAGCTTTATGGTGATGGCTTTTAGTTTTAGTTTTTTAATCCATTTTGAGTTAATTTTTGGATAAGGTGTGAGACAGAGGTCTTCTTTCCTTCTTTTGGCTATGGATATCCAGTTCTTTCAGCACCATTTGTTGAATGGACTGTTCTGCAAGAGCTGTGTAGTTTTAACAGGCTAGTTAAAAATCACTTGACCACACATGTGAGGGTCTGTTTCTGAACCATCAGTTTCTTTCCATTGGTTTATGTGTCTGTATTTATGCTAGTACCATGCTGTTTTTTCCATTATAGCTAGGTAATATCATTTAAAGCCTAGAGAGGAGAGTTCATTTTTTCTTTCTAAGATGCTTCTGTCTATTCAGGATGACTTACCCTTCCAAATAAATTTGATAATCAAGTTTTCAGTTTAAAAAAATATTTGGTGGGCTTTTTATTGGGATTGCATTGAATCTATCAATTTGAGTGGAATTGATATCTTAATGATATTTAGTCTTCCAATCCATGAGCATGGAATGTTCTTCCAGTAATTTAGCTCTGTTTTTATTTCTTTTAACAATTAGTTTGTTTTCTGAATACAAGTGCTTTACATTGTTGGTAAATTTATTTCTATTTGAATTTTAACTGTCATATTTTATTTTCACTGCTGTTTTAAAATTATTAAAAAATGTTTCTTTATTTTATATTTAAATATTACATTCAAAAAATATGAGGTCCCCATATAACCCCCACCCCCTTAACCCCACTCCTCCAATATCAACAACATCTTTCATCATCATGGGACATTCATTGCATTTGGTGAATACATTTTGAGCAATGCTGCACCATATGGATAATGGTTTACATTATAGTTTACACTCTCCCCCAGACCACCCAGTGGACCATGGCAGGACATACAATGTCCAGCATCTATCCTTGCAGTACCACCCAGGACAACTGCAAGTCCTGAAAATGCCCCCACCTCATATCTCTTCTTCCCTCTCACTATCTCGGCGGCTCCTGCAGCCACTTTCTCCACATCAATGATACAATTTCTTCCATTACTAATCCTAATAATTCCATAGTAGAATATCAGTAAGTCCACACTAGCTCATACTCTATTCCTCCATCCTGTGGACCCTGGGATGGTTATGTCCACTCCACCTCTAAATCGAATGGGGGCTTAGATTCCACATGGATGATGGATGCAATTCTCCTGCCTGCAGTTTTAGGCACTGTTGGCTCCCTGGTGTGGTGATTGACCTTCTTCAACTCCCTGTTAGCTGGCTGGGGTAATTCCAATAAACCAGATGGTAGGAGTTGCAAGTCTGCTGGCTCAGGGCCTGGCTTTCACATGGACAGTCCAGAATTCAGGTCTCCTGAGTATACACCAACCCCAGCACCAACCACAGGTCTGGTAAAAGAGAAGAGGCATGTGTAGAAAGATAACATCTGTGTTCAACTCCATCACACTCATTAACACAAACTCCAAAGTAGGGCCAACAGACATGGCACTGAACTCCAGAGTCATCTGCCGTGATCATAGAACATGTGGGTCTCTGTAGCCCTCAGAAGAACAAATACCTGGGCTTGTATAGACTTTGGCTGTCTCTGGGACCCTGCTGAGGCATGCATATGTGTGACCCCTCTGATGACCTCCCGGCTCTTTTTTTGAGACTCATATTCATGTAAACTCATTTGTCCTTTACCTAATAGCTTCATCAAACCTTACTTTATAATAATTTATTGAAAAATAAAAATCATGCGCTCATTTAGTTAAATCATTTAGAACTCAAACTAGAAGCTTTATTTTATTTGTATTATAAAAACCACAAAAATAGAAATAAAAGCTACATTAATGAAAAAAGAATTAAGGGATGAGTTCATTAAATACAACTAAACACATTTTAAATATAAATACCATGTATTTCCTAATTAGCATCCAGGAAATACCTAAACTATATATCTGGAATTCTAGTCTTAAAGAAAAGGTTAGAGAAAATTGCAAAGAAGGCACTGTTTCATATTATCAGGTGCATTTTTCAAACGATGGGACAGTTTGGGATTTTTAAAAATTTTCATCAGAAATTTCCATTGCTCCTTTTCTGGGCAATCCATTTATGTCTGTACCCTTAAAGACTACATTGCCTTTATTTTTATTGCTGGATTCTTGTATAGCTTTTCCGGGCCCTATACAACTAAAAAAGAAGGAAATTACTCCAGAAACTTTTTGTAGTTCCAGAGCAGAACTGGAATGACCCTAAAACGAACGCACCACGTTGTCACAGGCTGATAGCTGAAGCGTGAGAACACAGGCGGGTCTCAGAGTACAGAGGCCAGAAATGAGAAGGGCACAGGGTGCTAGGACTCGGCTTGAGTGGCCCTGGCGGGAGCTAGAGAAGCGAGGTCAGAGCTCCTGCCCGCCACGACCCTGACTGCAAGCCCGAGTCCACCCCTCCTCCCAGAGAATTTAAGTTTTTGACATCTGAAAGAGTACAGAGCAAGTGCAATATGATATTTTAATTAAATGAAAAAGAACAAAACACAGCAAAGTACAAATGAATTTCTGAATGTGAAAACAATTAACATTGTAGGCTTAGTTTTATAAAATAAATTATTCATCAATATACCAGCACTCGATTTCATCAGAAATATATTTAAATACTCTTGGGATCTGATACATGATGATAGTAGCAAAATATACTTTAGCTGTGGTATCCTCTCTAGTAATATGCTAATAGCATTCAGCCAACATTTTCAGATCAGAAGTTCATCAAACTGAGTATTCATATATTATAAAAATAAAATTGATTCCAAATCTGTATATTTACAATCTAATATCCATTAAATGATATTTAGTTTAGTTTTTTTTTTTAAATGCATTTGGTGTCTCCTGGCTCCATAAATAGTCCCACTAAAAGTTCCATAAGCAAAATAGGAACTACAAGAGAAGACATATTCAGATGCTGATTGATTTCTTATCTCTGGCATTTAGATTGGCAAAGGCAACAGCCAATGAATGAAAGATTTATTACTGCACTAAGACACTTCAAATGTTTCCCTTTGAAATGGCAATAAGAATAATAATAGCATATAATAATAATATATCTTACTAGCTTTTTTTGATGATTATTAACTTGGGTTGAAAATAAGATTAAAAGAAAGGATATCGTGCAAGACGGTCTCTCCAATTATAAATGAAATATATTCTCTTCCACATGTATGCATATTTCTTCTAGAAAATGTGCAAGGTAGCAGCTGTTGCTTTGTTCCACAGCAATAGAAAGAACACTCCAACCATGAAAACTAAGTTCTGGTTGTTATCACTGTGGAGGTATATACCAGAAGCAGCAAATATACTTCCTATTCCCATATCCTACATCTTATCTGTGACATGGAGAAATCCCCCAACTTCTAACCCAGAGAGAAATTGCCTAATGTCTGACAAAGGATTAAGCCATCCTTAATTATTTTTTCAGGGTAAAATCAAGTACTCTTAATTCTTACCCTAGATTTTGGATTTACATCAAAAGAACATCTAATTTCCAGCCCCCCTTAATGTGTAATAATCATGCTCACCTCTTGCCATGACATTTGCATAAAAATAGCAATTCCCTATTTTCAATAAAATTGATGCCAACTATGTTATCCCTAAATCGTAATGACTTCATAAAACAGCTAGTGGCTTTAGGGCATTATCATTTCAAAGCACTGTCAAAAATACTAATAAAGTTTTTGTTTCAGTAGCATTAAGTTATTGCCTTCCAAAAGAACTGATGTTATGCATGATTACTGGAGTCTTCAGTATTAGATAACTCCATAAAACTCTTTCAATTTGGATTGAACTCCAAAATACAGAATGGGTAATAAAGAAAGGTAGTTGACTTTTTACAGTTTGGGTACTAAGGAGAAATATATCAACTAAACTTTAGCCAACGTTTGTCCCATAATTTAAAATCTCTTCCTGCTAAATAAAATTATTTCATGTAATTAATGATGGGCTTTCCTTAGGTCACATACAAATCTCTCTCCATCTCCAACCAAAATATAAATCTTTTGAAATTCGTCATATAATAATTCTCATACATCAGAGAACCATTCAGTTTAAAAAGATATGGAGGAAGTAGTCTAGGATAAATAATGATTCCTTCATCCAATTAGGGGTAATTTGTATGCCAGGCATTTAGTTCTGAGTGCTTAGTTCATTTAGAGTGCAACCTTAATAGGGCTTATAGGTGTTTCTTTGACTTGGATCCGTCCAGCATTCAGTGTATTGCCTTAATGGTGTGTCTGCCTCTTTTCCACGATGTATTGAAAGAGAGACAAAGGAGTAGTAAAAAAGGAGTTAGAGATTCAGTAAAACTGAATTCACCTCTTGCCTGTTGAAGTGAATTTTGGCTGTGTGATTTTGGGCATGTTACTTAACAGACCTGAGCTTCAGTTTCTTCATTGTAAGACATGATTTTAACCACTCTCATGCCATCTCTACTCTTATTTTAATTTAAAACCTTTTTTTTTTAGTTAGTAATGATTAATATAATAAATTTCCAATTGGTCTGCATTTTCCATTCCTTGTCCTGTTGCCTATTTTGTTCAGTGTCCCTATGTTTTCTTACCAAAGCACGGTCTTCATCATGCCTGTACCAGAAGTTCCTAAAATTCCTTGATTTAAAATCTCACTGATGAAAGCTAAAGACTTCCTTCCCAGAAAGGCACACATGTATGCATTTCTTTCATGATTTGAGAATTGTTAAGCACTTGCCCCATTTAGGGAGGACAGCTATTACTCAGCTCTAGTTGTCTGTTTGCTTGCTGTTTGTGCTCGTTGTCTCCTCATTGTTTGCCCTCACTGTCTGCTTGTTTTTGCTTGTTGTCTGCTCGTTGTTTTGGTTTGTTTGTTTCCTCATTGTCTGTTTGTTTTTTTTTCTTTAGGAGGCACCGGGAACAAAACCTGAGACCTCCCATGTGGGAGGCAGGCACTCAACTGCTTGAGCCACATCTACTCCTTAAATTCCAAGCTTTTAAATAGCAAACATAATTTTCTCATTTTTGCTGCTGCTTTTTTCCAATGATCACCCGATGCATTGTTATTTCTGTTTATTTATATAGTATTTAATATATAATATTAAATTATTTAATTTATAATAAATTATACTAAATCTATTACATGTCTATACAAACAATAGAAGACTTTTAACAATGTGAAAAGTAATTAGAAAATATTGGATTCTGCATATGCATAGGACAATACCTCCATTGTGTTCCCATTATTATAAGCAATATCCTTCCCCTTCTTAAATTCTTTGCCTGAAATGTATGGTTACTCCCTCCTGGGCAGTGTTCAAATCACAGTGGAAGAATGCTAATCCTGACAGCTCAGTAAAACAACACTCTGGTGAGTCGAAATTGATCCATTCCTTTGGATACATTGTCAATTTTGACCAGCAGCTTGAATTTGGCTTCTCAAATATGAACCAGTTAGAAAAATATGAGTAGCTGGTAGTTGTCCAAAATATGGAGGAAAAAAATTAGCATTGGCCACAAGAGATGATCTTTGATTTTGCTTTTAAAGTGGGTGGCCACAGTATTTTTTAAACCACAGTTATTCAAACACTGCAAGAAAAAAATGTACACATGGGTCCTTTTTTTAATATAATATTGCTCAACAAGAATGAAAATTGATGAATAGTAAAAATGAAAATCACTATGTTTGGAAAAAAACCTGCTTGAATTACTTATAATCCCATTAAATGATCAGAATATTTTCAGACCTGAGGGTCCCAGGAACTGCATTCCCGCTACTTTTTCTCCCTTTAGAAAGGCAGAGATTGAAAACTGGGAGTCCACAGGCCATAACTAGCCTGTGTACATTTTTGCATGTGGTATGTAGGAAATATTTGCTGTTATTTTGGTGAGATTGTTATTGGAATTATTGAATTTCCCACTTTAAAACTCATGAAATTTTCCATGCACGTTTGATTCTGACTTCTCTTAAATAACTGGAAAATCTGGGAAGTGAATGTGGCTCAAGTGAGTGGGCTCTCATCTACCATATGGGAGGTCTGGGGTCCAATTCCTGGGACCTCCTGGTGAAGGCCTACATGGTGAGCTGGCCCAAGCAGAGAGCTGTCACAGTAAGATGACACAACAAAAAAGAGACACAGAGGAGAGACAATAAGAGACACAGCAGACTAGGGAGCTGAGGTGGCCCAAGAATATGATTGCCTCTCTCCCACTCTGAAAGGTCCTAGGACCAGTTCTTGGTGCCACCTAAAGAGAAGACAGGCAGACACAGAAGAACACACAGCGAATGGACACAGAGAGCAGACAAGGAGAGAGTGGGAGAAGAAATAAATAAATCTTAAAAAAAAATTGGAAAATCTAAAAATAACCAAACCTAAGCCAGCCCTCTCTCTTTAAATGGAACACACATTTGCACTGTACATAGACCTCGGCATTCTTGATTGTGTTGCCAACACTGAACCCAATTAATAAAAGACTTTTATCATTTTATACCCAATCCATTTTACTCATTTATGTTACTTGTAGGACATTTGTACGCACTTGAATTTGTTTTGTTGTTGTTGTTCTAAAGCATGTAATCATAGGGATAAGTTTTCCTGAAAAGATAAAGATTAGTCAATGTTTACACAACTCCAAAGCAGCTTGTTATTATAATGTAGAAAAGTAACAGTTCATACGCTGACCATTTATTTACATTTACTTTTACATTTCCTTGTCAATTAAGTCCAAGTAGTAGTGGTATTGGGAGATAATTCTCCATGGGTCTCCTGTATTTCTTCATATCTTCTCCTCAAGGTACTGTTGCCTTTTATGCACAATCATCTCAGAAACGTCTGTGTAAGGAATAGAGTTGGGGGATAGAGCTAGTGATGCCCTCCTGAAGGAAGGAAGTCATTCTTACTACCATTGGAAAAGATTCCGGTTCCCTAAATTCAGGATTTCTCCCTTATAATGCTACCCACCGTGTGAGCAGATATCAATCTGGAACCTTGTGTCTTCTGCCAGCATCCATGAAATTGCTACTGCCTAACTTGTTAGCTTGTAAATAGGGTAAAATCTCAGACCTTTCACAGATTGAATCTTGGCAATTAGTCTGGTCACTAATTTTCATGAATTAATTGAATCATTGGAGCTAACTCTAGTCTAAATCATGCCATATGATTTCAAAGGGCTCATCACCTCACTCATATTCACACAAGGAAAAATATTTAGGGCCATACAAACCTACAGAACTATTCAGAACATTCTGAGTGAATTGTTCATGATCAGGATAACATACTCTAGAGATTATGTGCTTTAATGACTATGAACTCAAGTTTTCGATCAGACAGATCAGAAAATAAAGGTCCTCCCACTTATCAGTTGTGCAAACTTTGGAAAGTGCTTTACTTCCTTAAGCCTCAGTTTCCCCGTCTATGAAATGGAGTGATTCTTTTTCTCTTATATGCTGTTGTAAGCATTAAATATAATATTTCAAAAGTATATTAGTAGGGAGAACCAGCAAGATGGCGGTGGAGTAAGAAGCTCCTAGGGTCAGCTCCTGCTACAGGGCAGACAGTAAACACCCAGAGCTCTCTGGAGCTAGCTGAAGCACCTGTTTTGGGGTTCCAGGAGACCAGAAGAGCATCCTGCAATGTCCTTGGGGGAGTGGAAGGAGGCAACTGCCCATCTGCAAAGAAGATTGTAAGTAGAGGTTCCACGCCCTGGAGGCCAGTGCCCATCCTCTACTGGAGGCACAAGCTGCCTCAGGAGCTGTTCTGTGGCTGGAATTGAAAGATCCACTTCCCCAAAACTGGGGAGAAAGAGATGGTTGAGCACCAGTTTCAGCTACTCATGAGTAAATTCAGCAGGCTACCGTATAATCCTAAAGTTTGAGCCTGTCAAAGTCAGAAAGAGGCTGGGAGCTGCCATCTTAACTCCGTGCCTGGCATGAGGGGATGTGGGGTGGACTGAACATCCCAGTGCTGGTGGGGACCGGCTTCTTCCAACCCAGGTCAGATTGCAGGTCTAGCCTAGGACCCATTGCCCCCTCTGGCAGGGAGGAAGCTGCAGAGACCTGTGCCAGCCTCTTTGGGAAATTACCGACCAAGCCACAGAGGCCAGTGACTGTCTTACTCTGGTGGCATGAGTCACCCCAGGGGGTATTCTGTGGCTGGAATTAGAAGCTCTATTTCCTAGAAACAGGGTAGGAGGAGATGGTTGACTGCCAACTGTGGCTACTTATTAGTAGACTCAACTGACTGAGACCTAACCCTGGGAACAGCTGGGGTGTGAACCAGCCCAAGTCAGAGAGAGGCCAATAGCCCCCATTCTGACTCTGCCACCAGCATGAGGGGAAACTGGGATGAATGAAACTCTCAGTGTCAGCAGGTACCAGTTTCTTTTACACAGATCAGCCTGCAGCCCTAGCCTAGGCTTCAGCCCTGCCTCTGGCAGGGAGGAGGCTGAGGAGCCCTGCACCAGCCTATACATGTAACTGCAGGTAACTTTGGCTGGCATGGACTGAAAATTAGCAGTCTACCAGCAACTGTGGTCATCTTGAACCCACACTGCAGATTGCTGCCCACATCTGCAGCTCCTTCCCTGCCCCAGGCATAGGAGAAAGGGACGTGAAGCTTCATCCGTCTCTCTGGGCAACTACAGCCTAGTCCTGCACTTGGATTATTCCACATAACTTTGACTCTGTACCTACCCCTGGCAAATGAGAAAGTTGGAAGAAGCTTCATTGGTCCCTGGTGCAATGAGGGCAGCTTGAGCCCCCACAGCTTACAGTACCCACTACATGCTTGGCTCCTACTGCATAACCAGCAAGGGAGAAAGGATAGGAAGCCCTAAGCTAAAGAGAAAAACTGCACCCAGAGAAAAATACTCTAGTAAGCCAGATGCGAAGACACCGACAAAAAATTACAATCCACACCAAGAAACAAGAAGCTATGGCCCAGTTAAAGGAATAAGATAAGCCTCCAGATGACATAAAGGAGTTGAGATAACTAATCATAGATGTTCTATCAAATATCCTTAATAAATTCAATGAGATGGCTAAAGAGATTAAGGATGTTAAGAAGACACTGGATGAGCACAAAGAGGAATTTGAAAGCATACATAGGAAAATAGCAGATCTTATGGGAATGAAAGATGCAATAAATGAAATTAAGAAAACACTGGAATCATATAATAGCAGATTTGAGGAAGCAGAAGAAAAGATTGGTGAGCTTGAAGAAATGGCCTCTGAAAGTGAACATACAAAAGAATAGATGAAGAAAGGAAGAGAAAAAAGTTGCACAGGGTCTCAGGGAACTAAATGACAGCAAAAGGCAGGCAAACATATGTGTCATGGTGTCCCAGAAGGAGATGAGAAGGGAAAAGGGGCAGAAGGAATATTTGAAGAAATAATGGTAGAAAATTTCCTAACCTATTGAATGATACAGATATCTCTGTCCATGAAGCACAATGTATTCCAATCTGAAAAAATCTGAATAGACCAACTCCAAGACACATACTCATCAGAATGTCAAATGCCAAGACAGAGAGAATTCTGAGAACAGCAAGAGAAAAGCAATGCATAACATATAAGGGATATGCAATAAGATTAAGTGCTGATTTCTCACCAGAAACCATGGAGGCAAGAAGACCGTAGTCTGATATATCAACACCTAGAAATGATGATTATATCAATAAAGGTAACTAAACATGTCAAAAGAGTGGTGAAAATAAAATATGACAGATAAAACTCAAATAGTCAGGAATAAACTTAACCAATGATGTAAAGCACTTGTATTCAGAAAACTGCAACTCAATGTTAAAACAAATCAAAAAAACCCTGAATCACTGGAAGAACATTCCATGCTCATGCATTGGAAGACTAAATATCATCAAGTTGTCAATTCTACTCAAATTGATATAAAGATTTAATGCAATCCCAATAAAAAGTACACCAGCATTATAGAAAAAATGGAAAACAGCATCATTACATTTATTTGGAAGGGTAAAGAATCCTGACTAGCCAGAAACATCATAAAAAGGAAAAGTGAACCCTCATCTCCAGACTTTAAATCATAATACCTACCTGTAGTGGTAAAAACAGGATGGTAGTGGCCTAAAGACAGACACAATAGACCAATGGATCCAAATTTATGGTTCAGAAACAGACCAGGTATGGTCAAGTGATTATTGACTAGCCTGTCAAACTCACACAGCTCAGGGAGAACAATTCATTCAATAAATGGTGCTGAAAGAATTGGAAATCCATAGCTGAAAGAAGGAAAGAGCACACCTATCTCACCCCTTATCCAAAAATTAACTCAAAATGGATTTTAAAAAAACCTAAAAATAAAAGCAAGACCCATAAAACTTCTAGAAGAAATGATTGAAAAATATCTTCAAGACCTCGTGATAGGTGATGGATTTTTAAAGGAGATAAGAGGAGGTCTGAGTGGACTACTGATGTTTAATGTATGTAGAAGTTTTAATTAGATTTACTGTAAAAGAATGGAAATGTATAGAGTGGATAGTAAAACACAGTGAGTAACAGCTAGTTTATAAATGGGGATGTGACTGAAAATAGTAGCCTAGTTATGTAAATGGCTATTGACAGAAAGTTAGAGAATAATCTAGGAACTGGATAGCACAGTAAACCAAGAGGTGGATGAGAATTGTGGTTGATGGTAAAGATGCAAGAGTGTCCTTTGTTAGCCAGAGCAAATGTATATCCCTACTGAAGGGTGTTGGGAATGTGGAGAAGCATGGAAAAAAAGAACTGGAGTGACCTATGGACTGTGGTTAGTAGTAATAATATATTATTCTTGCATCTATGCAAAGATGTACTGTGTTGATACTGAGGCAGTATGGAAAATGTGAGCCAAATGTACACTATGGACATGGTAACAATCTGATGATATTATTGTATCTGTAGCAAATGACACGCCTCATTGCGGTGTGTTGATGGAGGGGTGTTGTTTGGGAATTCTGCACATGTACATGATTGTTTTTTATTTTATTTTTTTATTGATTTTGTAAAAATATTACATTAAAAATATATATATATGAGGTCCCTTTGAACCCTACCACCCCCACCCCACCTCTCCCCCCCCCCCCAGCAACACTCCTTCCCATCATCATGACATATCCATTGCATTTGGCAAGTACATCTTTGGGCACCTCTGCACCTCATGGTCAATGGTCCACATCATGGCCCATACTCTCCCCCATTCCATCCAGTGGGCCCTGTGAGGATTTACAATGTCCGGTGATTGCCCCTGAAGCACCATCCAGGGCAGCTCCATGTCCCAAAGATGCCTCCACCTCTCATCTCTTCCTGCCTTTCCCCATACCCATCAGCCATCATGTCCACTTTTCTCAATCAAATGCCACCATTTCTATGTGGACATTGGATTGGTTCTGTCCATTGCACCTCTATGTCAAGAGGAGGCTCAGATTCCACATGGATGCTGGATGCAATCCTCCCACTTTCAGTTGTAATCACTCTAGGTTCCATGGTGTGGTGGTTGTCCTTCTTCAACTCCATCTTAGCTGAGTGTGGTGAGCCCAATAAGTCAGATTGTAGGTGCTGGAGTCTGTTGAGGCTCAGGACCTGGCTATCACATTGTCAGTCCAGAGATTCAAATCGCATAAATATATCTTGAACCCCATCACTAACTGCACTTCCAGCACATTAGCATGAAAGTCTTATGAAGAGAGATCCCATCTGAGTCCAGATTCATCACACATAAACACCAGTTCCAAAGAGGGGCCATCTGACCTAGTAGTTAACCCCATTGGCCATGACCATAACTCCCATGGGTCTCTTTAGCCCTCGAAGGAACCGATATCTGGGGGTTGTATCTGCTTTATCTGTCTCTCAGACTCTGCTCAGTTGTGCATAAGGGCAATCCTTCTGACAGCCTCCAGACTCTTTTTTAGAGACTCAAAGCCATATAAACTCATTTCTCCTTTCCATTTCCCCTTTACATTAGGTCAAACAGCATTTTAAAGTCATGTTATTTTATGTAGACAGGGATATTCTGCTGATCTGCGTTGAACCTTCCGTATGAGGTCATTTTCCAGTTGCATCATCAGTTGGTAGTTGATAGTGATCCCTTGGTGCCAGGGAGGCTCATCCCCGGGTGTCATGTCCCACGCTGGGGAGAAGGCATTGCATTTACATGCTGAGTTTGGCTTCGAGACTGGCCACATTTGAGTAACATGATTGCTGACAGGAGGAAATTCCCAGGCACAATGCTGCTCTAGGCCTTGTTCTTATTTTAGGCTTATCAGCTCACAAGCATAGTCATTAGCATCAGGGGCTCACTGTTGAACCCTCACTCCCTCCCGGTCCCCGCCGCTGCACCTGGGAGACTGTCGCTGCTCCCCTAGGGACCACGACAGAGCACCCCTGGCCAGGAACCCAGTACCCCCCCTGCTGTGGTTTTTAATTGTTGCCACTATGAGTATATCCAAACATTGCCATGCACCCTGGACATATGTTCTGTACAGCTCCCTGTCAGCCATATATCCCCTGTCAATGGTATCCCATACCAGTATTCCTCCATTGCCTTTGTTGAACCACTCTGTGATCCAGAACTCCCTGAAATTTGAAGCCC
Source organism: Dasypus novemcinctus (assembly GCF_030445035.2). Classification (NCBI taxonomy): domain Eukaryota; kingdom Metazoa; phylum Chordata; class Mammalia; order Cingulata; family Dasypodidae; genus Dasypus; species Dasypus novemcinctus. Next base: position 9,785,556 of record NC_080702.1, on the reverse strand, counting down.
AATATAATGTCAGGGTCCCTTACTAGGAAATGGCATATAGCGATGGGTTTAAAGGTTATATAAAGAATACGGGGAAACGGACTTTGGCCCAGTGGTTAGGGCGTCCGTCTACCATATGGGAGGTCCGCGGTTCAAATCCCGGGCCTCCTTGACCCGTGTGGAGCTGGTCATGCACAGTGCTGATGCGCGCAAGGAGTGCTGTGCCACGCAAGGGTGTCCCCCGCGTGGGGGAGCCCCACGCGCAAGGAGTGCGCCCGTGAGGAAAGCCGCCCAGCGTGAAAAGAAAGTGCAGCCTGCCCATGAATGGCACCGCCCACACTTCCCATGCCGCTGACGACAACAGAAGCAGACAAAGAAACAAGACGCAGCAAATAGACACCAAGAACAGACAACCAGGGGAGGGGGGGAAGTTAAATAAATAAATAAATCTTTAAAAAAAAAAAAAAAGAATACGTGTTGACTTGGAAAAAATTCTACATCCTATCTTTCCCCCCCCCCCCCTAATTATTGAGCTTCTCTTCACAGGAGCCCTAGACCACAGCAATGCATATATATAGCATACAGCACTCCCATACATCCACCACAAAACCTTTCCCTTCCAAAGCCATACTCTTACACCCTATTCACATCATATTTACTTAACGTAATGTACAGAGGATGAGACAATAGCTTTCAAACAAGGTGACATCTGTGCTTACATTGTGGTGCATAATTTAGGATACACAGTTTTTTACATTCTTAGTTATCCTATGTTTTACATTATGGTTTACATTATCAGTCTGTCATCTCCTATATGTTATGGTGTAATATTACATGTTTTATATCCATCCTTGTGTACTCTGAAGAAACTCCTCTCTTACCCCCCATTTACCTTGGTTACACACATTTAACATCCATTTTCCCTTCCACCTTGGTGCCCACAGTGACAGCCAACCTCCGTTTCCCGAGGAGCCCCTTCCAGATATAGATGGAATAGTGTTCAGGGTCTAACTTGCTCAACTGCCCCAATGCCCTGGGAGCCACCCTTTCTTTTGAGGGATACAGTTCCCTCTATTTGATGGCATTAGTCCTCCCCAGGATGTGGGTCCACCCCCACTCTCACTACTTGGGTTTCTACCCCATGGTGTCACCCACTCTGGCAGAATGAGCATTTAGACATTCCCCAGGAGCCCGTCCCGCATCAGACCCTCCCCTCCGAGCATTCTAAACAGGTAACCCTCTTTATTATATTTTGATATGATTTTCTCGGCATTTTACTCTCCACCAACACCTGACCCTCTCTTGTGTTCGTATGCTACCCCTCCCTCCCCCCACTTTTGGGTGATGTTACCCATCCGCCCATCCCCAGCCTCCCTCAAACCCGCAATGCCCCAACCAAAGGCAACCCCTGCCCCCTTTTATCTCTTCTTTGTGTTCATACTTACCACCATCTCGTCTTAACTTCCACCCCTGCAGAAATCGGCTCACATCCTTCCTCCACCCTCCGATTTCCTGTAAGCTTATCGTTCAGTCTCTTGCTATCTAGGGCAGCTTGGTTATTTCAAATCATTGAGGTCATGTAGTATTTGTCCTTTAATGTCTGGGTTGCTTCACTCAACATAAGGTTCTCAAGATTCATCCATGTTATCACATGTGTTTGTAGTGTGTTTGTTCTTACAGCCGAGTAGTATTCCATTGTGTGTATATACCACATTTTATTGATCCACTCATCTGTTGATGGGCATTTGGGTTGATTCCAACTTTTGGCAATAGTGAACAATGCTGCTATGAACATTGGTGTACATATATCGGTTTGCGTCCTTGTTTTCAGTTCTGCTGGGTATATACCCAGCAGTGGTATTGCTGGGTCATATGGCAAATCTATGGCTAGTTTTTTGAGAAACCGCCATACTGTCCTCCAGAATGGTTGGATCCTTCTGCATTCCCACCAGCAGTGGATGAGTGTTCCCCTTTCTTCACATCCTCTCCAGCACTTGTATTCTTCTGTTTTTTTCATAGCTGCCAATCTTATGGGTGTAAGATGGTATCTCATTGTGGTTTTGATTTGCATTTCCCTGATAGCTAGAGATTTGGAACATTTATCATGTGCTTTTTTGCCATTTGTATTTCTTCTTTGGAGAAGTGTCTGTTTAAGTCTTTTTCCCATTTTTAAAATGGGTTGTTTATCTTTTTATTTTCAAGATATAGGAGTTCTTTATATATGCAAGTTATAAGTTTCTTATCAGATATATGGTTGCCAAATATTTTCTCCCACTGTGTGGGCTCCCTTTTTACTTTCTCGACAAACTCCTTTGAGGTGCAAAAGGCTTTAATTTTGAGGAAGTCCCATTTATCTATTAGTTCTTTTGCTGCTCATGCTTTTGGTGCGATATTCATAAATCCATTTCCTATTACAAGGTCCTGTAGATGTTTCCCTACACTGCTTTCCAAGGTCTTTATGGTCTTGGCTCTTATATTTAGGTCTTTGATCCATCTTGAGTTGATCTTTGTATAAGGTGTGAGATGGTAATCCTCTTTCATTCTTCTACATATGGCTATCCAGTTCTCCAGACACCATTTGATGAATAGGTCACTCTCTCCCAGTTGAGAGGGTTTGGTGGCTTTATCAAATATTATGTGGCTATATATGTGAGGTTCTATATCAGAGCTTTCAATTCGAATCCATTTGTCTTTGTGTCTCTCCTTATGCCAATACCATGCTGTTTTCACCACCATAGCTTTGCAGTATGTTTTGAAGTCAGGTAGTGTGATTCCTCCAATTTCGTTTTTCTTTTTCAGTATGTCTTTGGCTATTCGGGGTCTCTTTCCTTTCCAAATAAATTTCATAGTTAGTTTTTCTAGTTCCTTAAAGAAGGCTGTGTTGATTTTTATTGGGATTGCATTGAATGTGTAGATCAGTTTTGGTAGGATAGACATCTTAATAATATTCAGTCTTCCTATCCATGAACAAGGAATAGTCTTCCATTTATTTAGGTCTTCTTTGATTTCCTTGAACAAACTTGTATAGTTCTCGGTGTATAAGTTCTTTACCTCTTTAGTTAAATTTATTCCTAAGTATTTGATTTTTTTATTTACTATTATGAAAGGTCTTTGTTTCTTGATTTCCTCCTGATCTTGCTCATTATTGGTGTACAGAAATGCTACTGATTTTTGCGCATTGATCTTATAACCTGCGACTTTACTAAACTCATTTATGAGTTCTAGAATCTTCATTGTAGATCTCTCAGGGTTTTCTATGTATAGGATCATGTCATCTGCAAATAATGAAATTTTGACTTCTTCCTTTCCAATTTGAATGCCTTTTATTTCTGGTTCTTGCCTCAGTGCTCGAGCAAGTACTTCTAAGACAATGTTAAATAGGAGCAGAGACAGTGGGCATCCTTGTCTTGTTCCTGAGTTTAGAGGGAAGGAGTCTAGGATTTCTCCATTGTAAACAATATTGGCTTTAGGTTTTTCATATATACTCTTTATCATGTTCAAAAAATTTCCTTGTATTCCAATCTTTTGGAGTGTTTTTATCAAGAAAGGGTGCTGTATTTTGTCAAATGCTTTTTCTGCATCAATAGATATAATCATGTGATTTTTTTCCTTCAATCTGTTTATATGGTGTATTACGTTGATTAATTTTCTTATGTTAAACCATCCTTGCATACTTGGAATGAATCTCACTTGGTCATGGTGTATAATTTGTTTAACGTGTTGTTGAATACGATTAGCAAGTATTTTGTTAAGTATTTTTGCGTCTAGATTCATTAGAGAAATTGGTCTGTAATTTTCCTTTCTTGTGATGTCTTTGTTTGGCTTTGGTACTAGGGTAATGTTGGCATCGTAGAAGGAGTTGGGTAATGTTCTTTCTGTTTCGATTTTTTGGAATAGTTTCAGCAGGATTGGTGTCAGTTCTTTCCGGAATGTTTTGTAGAATTCACCTGTGAAGCCATCTGGCCCTGGGCTCTTCTTAGTTGGGAGATTTTTAATAATTGATTCTATCTCTCTGCTTGTGATTGGTTTGTTAAGATCATCAATTTCTTCTTTCGTCAATATGGGCTGCTTATGTGTTTCTAGGAATTTGTCCATTTCCTCTAGATTGTCATTTTTGTTGGAATATAGTTTTTCAAAATATCCTCTTATGATAGTCTTTATTTCTGTGGGGTCAGTGGTGATATCGCCTTTCTCATTTCTTATTTTGTGTATTTGCATCTTCTCTCTTTTTTTCTTTGTTAGTGTTGCTAAAGGTTTGTCAATTTTGTTAATATTCTCAAAAAACCAGCTCTTGGTCTTGTTTATCTGTTCAAGTGCTTTCTTATTTTCTATTTCATTTAGTTCTGCTCTTATCTTTGTTATTTCCTTCCTTCTTCTTCCTGTTGGGTTACTTTGCTGTTGTTTTTCTAATTCCTTCAAATGTGCAGTTAGTTCTTCAATTTTTGTTCTTTCTTCTTTTTTGATATATGAATTTATGGCTATAAACTTCCCTCTCAGTACTGCTTTTGCTGCATCCCATAAATTTTGGTATGTTGTGTTATCATTATCATTTGTTTCAAGGTAGTCATTGATTTCTTTTGAGATTTCCTCTTTGACCCACTGTTTTTCTAAGAGTGTGCTGTTTAATTTCCAAATCGTGGTGTGAAATCTGGGCTTCTGTCCCTTGCAAATCTCCAGCTTGACTCCACTGTGGTCACAGATAATGTTTTGTATGATTTCAATCTTTCTGAATTCGTTCAGCCTTTCTTTGTGGCCTAGCATATGATCTATCTTGGAGAATGATCCATGTGCGCTTGAGAAAAATGTATATCCTGCTGTGTTTGGGTGTAGCGATCTATATATATCTATTAGATCCAGCTCCTATAATATACTATTCAGATGTTTTGTTTCTTTGGTGATTCTCTTTTGAGATGTTCTGTCCAGAGTTGATAGTGGTGTATTAAAATCTCCCACTATAATTGTAGATGTATCTATTCTTTCACTTAGTTTTTCCAGCGTTTGCCTGACGTATTTAGAGGCACCCTTGTTAGGGGCATAGATATTTATGATTGTTCGATCTTCTTGACAGATTTTTCCTTTCACTAAAATGTAGTATCCTTCTTTGTCTCTCACAATTGTTTCACATTTAAAGTCTATTTTGTCTGATATTAATATAGCTACTCCTGCCTTTTTTTGGTTATTGTTAGCTTGTATGATTGTTTTCCAGCCATTCACTTTCAATCTTCATGCGTCTCTGGGTCTAAGATGTGTCTCTTGTAGACAGCATATGGATGGGTCATATTTCCTTATCCAATGTCCCAGTCTGAATCTTTTGATAGGTGAGTTTAATCCATTGACATTCAGTGTTATTACTGTCAAGGATTTATTTGTGCTAGCCATATTTTGATTGGATTTGTGTTTGTCATATTTTGTTTGTATATTTTTTTTTGTCTTTTTTGTTATTGTTGTTGGTCTTATACTCTCCTCCAACTCTGCCTTTCCTGTTTTTTCCTTTCGTCCTGTAGAACTCCCTTTAGAATTTCTTGAAGGGGAGGTTTCTTGTTGGTATACTCTTTCAGTTTCTGTTTGTCTGCGAATATTTTGAACTCTCCATTATGTTTGAATGCTAATTTAGCTAGATAGAGTATTCTTGGTTGGAAATTTCTTTCCTTTAGTACCTTGACTATATCATACCACTGCCTTCTTGCCTCCATGGTTTCAGAAGAGAAATCAGCACTTAATCTAATTGAGCTTCCCTTGTATGTGATGGTTTTCTTTTCTCTTGCTGCTTTTAGGATTTTCTCTTTGTCTTGAGCATTGGATAATTTGACAAGTATATGTCTTGGGGTGGGCCTGTTGGGGTTTATGACTTGTGGAGTGCGCTGTGCTTCTTGTATATGTACATCTGTCTCTTTCAGTAGATTTGGGAAGTTTTCAGCCATTATTTCCTGCAGCATTCCTTCTGACCCCTTTCCCTTCTCTTCACCTTCTGGAATGCCTATAATACGTATGTTTGAGCGTTTTGCATTGTCATTCAGGTCCCTAAATCCTAATTGGATTTTTTCTATCTTCTTATTGACCCCTTCTACTATCTGTTTGATTTCTGAAGTACTGTCTTCCACATCACTAATTTTCTGCTCTGTCTCTTCTAGTCTGCTGATATTTGCTGCAAGTGTATTTTTGATTTCTTGAACTGTGGTGTTCATTCCCATCATATCTGTTATGTTTTTGCGTATGTCTGCAATTTCCCCTCCAAGTGATGTCTTCATGTTGTTAACCTCTTTCATTACTTCGTCAAATTTGTCGGTGATAAATGTTCTGAGATCTTTCATTGCTTGTGCCAAGTTTTGCTCCCCTTCGTGATTATTGGTTTGTTGATTGGATTCAGCCATGTTTTCCTGATTACTGGTTTGGTTTGTAGATTTTTGTTGCTTTCTGCTCATCTCTTTATCTTGACGGATTTAATCAGTTCCTTAGCTTCTTTGTCTGCTCTTGGAGGTTAATTAGCTGTTATTTTGGCATAGGTGTTATATCTTCTCTTTGTCACTTTTTTCTTCTTATTCTAGTTTCTTGTTGTTGGTTAAGTTCACTTTCCACCCAATCGATGTCCAGGCACTTCTGCCCTGCAAAAATCCCGAAAAAGCCTGGCTTTGGAGAGCCTGCAGCCGCGCCCAACCGTCTCCTCCCGGGACCTACCGCAAAGGCAAGTTCACTCAGCGACCATCTTGCCTCCACTGTACCTGTTGTTGGTCTTATACTCTCCTCCAACTCTGCCTTTCCTGTTTTTTCCTTTCTTCCTGCAGAACTCCCTTTAGAATTTCTTGAAGGGGAGGTTTCTTGTTGGTATACTCTTTCAGTTTCTGTTTGTCTGCGAATATTTTGAACTCTCCATCATGTTTGAATGCTAGTTTAGCTGGATAGAGTACTCTTGGTTGGAAATTTTTTTCCTTTAGTATCTTGACTATATCATACCACTGCCTTCTTGCCTCCATGGTTTCAGAAGAGAAATCAGCACTTAATCTAATTGAGCTTCCCTTGTATGTGATGGTTTTCTTTTCTCTTGCTGCTTTTAGGATTTTCTCTTTGTCTTGAGCATTGGATAATATGACAAGTATATGTCTTGGGGTGGGCCTGTTGGGGTTTATGACTAGTGGATTGCACTGTGCTTCTTGGATATGTACATCTGTCTCTTTCAGTAGATTTGGGAAGTTTTCATTCATTATTTCCTGCAACACTCCTTCTGACCCCTTTCCTTCTCTTCGCCTTCTGGAATGCCTATAATACGTATGTTTGAGCATTTTGCATTGTCATTCAGGTCCCTAAATCCTAATTGGATTTTTTCTATCTTCTTATCGACCCCTTCTACTATCTGTTTGATTTCTGATGTACTGTCTTCCACATCACTAATTCTCTGCTCTGTCTCTTCTAGTCTGCTGATATTTGCTGCAAGTGTATTTTTGATTTCTTGAACTGTGGTGTTCATTCCCATCATATCTGTTATGTTTTTGCATATGTCTGCAATTTCCCCTCCAAGTGATGTCTTCATGTTGTTAACCTCTTTCATTACTTCATCAAATCTGTCAGTGACAAATGTTCTGAAATCTTTCATTGCTTGTGCAAAGTTCTGCTCCCCTTCCTGATTTTTGGTTTGTTGATTGGATTCAGCCATGTTTTCCTGATTACTAGTTTGGTTTGTAGATTTTTGTTGCTTTCTGGTCATTATTTAATCTTGACGGATTTAATGAGTTCCTTAGCTTCTTTGTCTACTCTTGGAGATTAATTAGCTGTTGTTTTTGCATAAGTGTTATATCTTCTCTTTGTCACTTTGTTCTTCTTATTCTAATTTCTTGTTGTTGGTTAAGTTCACTTTAAAGGAAAGTATTAGTGCTAGGGAAAGGCAATTGTGTAAGCAAGGAAAAGTGTAAAGTAGTATTGGTGATAAATGTTAACAAAGCAAGAATATGAGATCTGGGAGGATGGAGGTTAGATTCATGTAAATTGTGTAGAGTTATAGCAGTAGGTAGAGTACCTATTATGAGGTAGATGATTGAATATGGGAGGAATATGGCATGAGTAAAAAGCTATTGTTTTCATGAGAGGGAAAAAGAAAAGAAAGGTAATAGTTTCAAGAGTGGATAACAGACAGAAAACAACACAAATGTATTAGAAATTAAGACTTAGACACTTCGTGGATTAAAGAAAGGGAGGTGGGAGGTGGAATATAGGAGAGACAGTAGATGATGGCAGATATCAAGATGTAGGGGAAAGAGTATAGTGTAGTTAGCCTAAAGTTCATACAGAAATGAGGCAGTAGAGGATGAGAAAACCCCAGGAAATGTGAGGTGTTTCCTGCCGCACCTATTGTATAATTGAATTAAAATAAAATAAGTAGAAGATGAGGGACACGAGAGAGAGAAAACAGAAAAAGAAAAAAAATAAAAAAATTAAAAAAGGGGGGAAGAGAAGAAAGGAAGAAAGGTAAAGTAGGTGGGCAAAGGGTGGGGAATAGGTAGGGGAAAGAAAAAAGAACAGATATACATGAAACACAATTAAAACAACAACTACACAACAACAACCACAAAAAAAACCCTAAATAACTGAATAAAAAAAAGACTTTGTGGGATACGCTGTGAGAAAAGACTAGGGGATAATGTGGTGTTAGCAATCAGGACATTAAAAAAAGTAAAAAATAAGACAAAATGAAAATAAAAACAAAAGAAAATGAAACGATAAAGAAAAAATGCCAACGTTGAAGGCTAGGGCATTCAAGGACCTCAGATGGACCTCAGGGTGTGATGGATTCAGGGGTGGAAAGTCTGAGATATTAAAGACTCAAGAGGTGTGAGTCTTTGTGGTGTGGGCCACCAGAGTTTAGGGAATTCAGACCTGGCAACCTCCAATCTGTTCAACAGGATGCCTAGGAGCCCCGTAGTGTAACACAGCCCGCAGGGATCCCCACAGCTGGGTGCCAGCCCTATGGGGGAAGTCAGATCCGCAAACTCTATATTGTGACTGAACCCTGCAATTCACTTACTTAGTAGGGCTCATTAATGTGGGTATATCGTCACTTCAGCTTTTGGACAGCTCCCACCCTGTGCTTCCACAGCACTGCCACTTGTGGGCGCCTTTACACCTCAGCCACTTTACTGGCAGAGATCCGAAGCCCGGCCCCTGATGCCAGAAACAGATTCCAAAACCAGAATTCCCAAGCTTCACAAAATATTCCCTAATCGGCTTCCAGACGTGTCCCCCTCCCTCGCCGCACCCTGAAACAACTTCCCAATTACGTCCCTTTACTGCCTACAGAGTAATTCGGTTGCAGATCGGCAGCCGGGCTTGTGGGGGCGGGGCTTCAGGTGGAAATGCTATTATTTGTGTCCGCAATCAAAAATTTCCCCCGCTTCACAACAAAACACCATCTATCTCCCCAAATCGATCCGCAAAGGCGACCCGTCGCATCAACCCACCAACAGCCCACCCAGGACTCGCGAACTCCCCAGTACTGCAGAGTCACCAAAAAGCTGAGCTGCTGCACGGCACCGCGGCTCCCCCCACCCCCAAGAGGGAAGAACCCGTGTGCGGGCCTCACCTCCATGCAACAGAACCCAAATTATATCTTATAGACCAATCCTGTCCATTACCTTTCCACCAAATCGATGTCCAGACACTTCCTGCCCTGCAAAAATCCCAAAAAAGCCCCGCCTCGGCGAACCTCCAGCTGCGCTCAGCCATCTCTTCCCAGGAGAGACCACAAGGCAAGTTCACTCAGTGACCATCTTGCTTCTTCCTCCTGTTTTAAATTATTGATTATGTTATTTATTTGATATGCCCAGGACTTTTAAATAAAAAGATTTTTCCCAAATTTACTTCCATCTCCATCTCTCCTCTAGGCACTAATTTAATAAATGATTTCCATATGCATTATGCATTTCATTCATCACCAATGAACTGTGATTTGAAATACCTGTTTCTAATTTCTTCTTGAATATATTACATATTCTAGAACCCAAACGTAAGTGTTGATTTTTACTGTTATATAAAAGTATCACAGATGTAATTTGTTTCCATTAAAACCGTGTTGCTAAGGATTACTTTTCAATCAGTTTGTTAAATTCAGCCCATAAACACTAGAAGGCATGAAAAATTGGCAAATGGTAAGATCTTGATGGTCTTATTTAACAAGGTGTTAGTGTGGATTCATAATAAAGGTATTAAATGGATTTGGGACCTCAAAGGGGTATTTGAAGAGACCATAGATAAAAGCAGGAAGATTCACTAGACAGAAAATTATGAATGATGTCTACCTAACTGCCTTCCTGTGAAAGGAGAGTGAATTTGGAAATGCCTTTTAAACCAGCAATGGAGAAGAAAAGATGCTTTACTAATTCAAATAACATATTATTGAAAAAGTAGCTCACTGGATATGCAGGAGTTAGGTAGGGAAGGCATTGGCAACATTTGCAAAAATAATAACAATGAAAGTTCTGCTTCTTGTTAGTGAGATTGTCTCTTGAAATGATATATACTCTAAGTGAAGAATTTACCTTTACTATCATTATGGTATAATACAATCATTATGGTATAATACAATATTTAAAATTTGGCTCAATGGATAGAGCATTCACCAACCACATGGGAGGTCCAAGGTTCAAACCCAGGGCCTCCTGACCCATGGGGTGAGCTGGCCCACATGCAGTGCTGATGTGCACAAGGAGTGCGGTGCCATACAGGGGTGTCCCCCACGTAGGGGAGCCCCACATGTAAGGAGGCATCCCGTAAGGAGAACAGCCCGGTGAGACAAAAGCGCAGCCTGCCCAGGAGTGGGGCTGTGGGGCTGCACACATGGAGAGCTGATGCAGCAAGATGACACAAAAACAAAACAAAACAACACATAGATTCCCGGTGCCACTGACAAGAATACAAGCAGACACAGAAGAACACACTGCGAATGGACACAGAGAGCAGACAACTGGGGTGAAAGAGAGAAATAAATAAAAAAGAAATAACTCTAAAAAATATATATATATTACTGATAAAAACAGATAATATCTCATATTTGTTTATGCATTTACCAGAAAAAGTTCTTTTGTGGTCCTTTGAAATTCATTTTTTTTTTTTAAAGATTTATTTATTTTATTTAATTTCCCCCCCTCCCCTGGTTGTCTGTTCTTGGTGTCTATTTGCTGCGTCTTGTTTCTTTGTCCGCTTCTGTTGTCATCAGTGGCACGGGAAGTGTGGGCGGCGCCATTCCTGGGCAGGTTGCACTTTCTTTTCACGCTGGGTGGCTCTCCTTATGGGCGCACTCCTTGCGCGTGGGGCTCCCCCACGCGGGGGACACCCTTGCGTGGCACGGGACTCCTTGCGCGCATCAGCACTGCGCATGGGCCAGCTCCACACGGGTCAAGGAGGCCCGGGGTTTGAACCGCGGACCTCCCATATGGTAGACAGACGCCCTAACCACTGGGCAAAGTCCGTTTCCCTGAAATTCTTTATTATTTTTTGTTGTTGCTGCTGTTGCTCTTTGCCATCTTGCAATAAAAAGCTAACAGGATCTCAGGCTTTATAGAAGCCAAATATACAATTTGGTTTTTGTTACATTTCAATGCATCTAGACATAAAGTGAGCTTATACAGGATAAACAATGTGCTTCTGTTCTGCATTGACTTTCATTAAATTCATTTTGCCCGTCAGTCCTTTAAATTAAATCCAATTGATCAAGGTTCCAACAAAGGATCATGGAAATAAATTTTAGCCTGAAACTCTTCAGGAAATTTTTGTAATTTCATTACTAAATGCTGATATTTTATAGGGTACATTGGTGTCTTTCACTGAATATAAATTTGTAGACCCAGTATCTGCTTATCTTTAATCAATAACATTTTTAAACTTGTTAATGGCACTAAAAAGGCTGAGATGGTTTTCATGGGGAATTACTTGATACAAGATAACTAAACCAAACTCTCTCTGTCTTGAAAACATGAAAACACCGTGGACAGTCTTCCTCCACGAATTCTTTTTTTTTTATTATTGACTTTGTAATAATATTACATTAAAATATATATATATATGAGGTCCCATTCAACCCCACCACCCCCACCCCACCTCTCCCCCCCCCCGCAGCAACACTCATTCCCATCATAATGACACATCCATTGCACTTGGTAAGCACATCCCTGGGCACCTCTGCACCTCATGGTCAATGGTCCACACCATGGCCCATCCTCTCCCCCATTCCATCCAGTGGGCCCTGTGAGGATTTACACTGTCCAGTGACTGGCCCTGAAGCACCATCCAGGGCAGCTCCATGTCCCAAAGATGCCTCCACTTCTCATCTCCCCCCACCTTTCCCCATACCCATCAGCCACCATGTCCACTTTTCCCAATCCAATGCCACCTTTTCTATGTGGACACTGGATTGGTTGTGTCCATTGCACCTCTATGTCAAGAGGAGGCTCAGATTCCACATGGATGCTGGATGCAATCCTCCCACTTTCAGTTGTAATCACTCTAGGCTCCATGGTGTGGTGGTTGTCCCTCTTCAACTCCATCTTAGCTGAGTGTGGTGAGTCCAATGAATCAGACTGTAGGTGCTGGAGTCTGCTGAGGCTCAGGACCTGGCCATCACACTGTCAGTCCAGAGATTCAAATCCCCCAAATCCTCCACGAATTCTTGACTTCAGTCATTCACACATGTCCCCTTCTCTCATGACTCCTTGGACAAGATTCCATGCATTCCTGAGGTTAATGCACCTCATTAGTTAGAATCTTCTCTACTTGTGACCAACCTGGATTTTCTCAAAGAAGAATAGCTTTTCTTCTACCCAAAGTATCAGGAAAACATGCTGAGAAAATTATACACTTACAGGAAAACATATTTAATGATAAACAACATCAAGAACTACAGGAAATGGATCCTTCATACACTGTTGGTGGAAATGTAAAATGGTGTAGCCACTTAGGAAAATAATCTGGCTGTTACTCAAAATATTAAACTCAGAGTTACCATATGACCAATCCTGCTCCTAGCTGTGGACCCAAGGAAAATGAGAATATATATCCACACAAAAACTTGTAAATGAATGTTCTTAGCTGCCTTAATTATAACAACCAAAAGGTATAAACAACCCAAATGTCCATCAACTGATGATATATAAAATGTGGTATATGCATACAATGGAATGTTATTTTACCATTAAAAAGAATGTACTTTTGATATTTGCTACAACATGGATAAACCTTAGAAACATTATGCTAAGTGAAAGAAGCCAGTCACAAAAGACCACATAGTGTATGATTCCATGACTCCATTTATGTGAAATGTCCAGACTAGGCAAATCCATGCAGACAAAAAGTAGATTAGTGGTTGCCTAGGGCTGAGCTGGGGGTTGGGTGGCAGAAAGGGTGATGACTGCCAATGGGGTATGAGATTTCTTTTGGGGATGATAAAAATGTTCTAAAATTAGTTGTGGTGATGGATACACAAGTCTGTGAGTATGCTAGAAACCATTGAAGCACACACTTAAAATAAATTAATTGTATGGTATATGAATTACATCTCAATAAAACTGAGAGGCAGGGGAGAGAAAGCCACAGAGCAAGAAGCTGAAGCAATGAAACCTGGAAAAGAAAGGAGAGACCAGCAGATGTCACCACATGCCTTGCCATGTGATAGAGGAGTCCAGGATCACCAACAGTGGGACTTCAGGAAGAAGGCATTATTTTGATGATGCCTTGGTTTGGATGTTTTCAGGACCTCAGAACTGTAAGCTTGTAATCTAATAAATTCCCTTTGTAAAAGTCAACACATTTCACAGTATCTGCTACAGTAGCTTAGCAAACTAGAACAAGTTACAATGTTTGACTATGTGCTATGGAGCCAGAGAGACCTCAGGTCAAATCTCAGCTCTGTCAATTAATAGCTGGGTAACCCTGAACTGAACATTTAACTTCATTTAGCCAAAGACAGATCTGGCTCAGCTAATTCCTATCTATACAGCAAATACATTTGGACTGTTCAAAGTGTTTCTCTGTTCTAGAATATTTGGGTCATTTATGATGCTTTTGACAAAGATTTTAGACTTAAATAATGAAAATGGACTTTTAGAAAGCCAAGTTTAACCCATTTCATTAAAATGTGTGTCTTTTAAAATTATGGTAACAGAAAGAATATGTAACCATACCTATGGACACCATGGTAGGAAAAAATGAGCAGTTATAGCAGAACAAGATGCAGTGTCAAATTCATATGTTGTATTTCTAATAATGGGTTTGTTATCAGTGACATAATCAAAATATTCTATTTCTAACCTGACCGGTATAAATAAGGGAAATTGTGAATTGGTATTTCACAATTTCACAAGTGTGTTTGAATTTAATAAACTTTATATTTTTTGTCAAGCACTTAATTTTAGAATCACAAAGAAACACACCAACAATCATTCCTCTTTAACGTGTTAATTGTTGAGCAGAGGTCAAGAGACATGCAACATGTGCTTTGGAGTTGGACAGACCTGATTCAAAACCCAGGTTGGCCTTTTATATGTCATGTGACTTTGACAAATTACTTTATCTTGGTTAATCTCAGTGGCAGCAAATTGACTACCCAATATCCATTCTCCCGTTCGTCCTTATACACAAACCCCAATTAGTTTTTGGCATCAATGTGCCAACTTAATATTCAATTTTCCCTGGCTTGACGCTAGCCATTGAGATATATGAGGAAATTCTTGAGAGGAGCTTCCAAGAAAGATTCTCATCTAGGAGCAGAATCACCAGGCAATCAATTTTAGCCCTTTCTCTTTTGCTTCCCCCTTTGTTTCTGGTGTAGACACAGTACCTGGACTAGAAGCAGCTATATTGTACATGAGGAAGCACACTATACAGTAAGATGGCAGAGGATTTCTTACACAGCATGGAGCAAATGCACCATCCCTAGACATTAACCTCTGAACTTTTGATTAAAACTTAAAATCTCATTTGCTTAAGCCCCTTTTTTCTAGGTTTTCTGTTGCTTGCCACAGAGCACATTCTAATAGTCTCCCGTTCTGATATTATGGCATCATACTTAATGTTATTTGCTTATCAAAATATTTAGCACATGGTAAATGCTAGGAAATGTTAATTACTGATATTGTTAGCAGGGATTCTATCAAAAGCCTTAAGAGGCATACACTTGAGATCCCTAATGTCTGAGGCAAGACATGAGTTGGGGAGGGACATGAACCCAAATATAGAGCTGTCAATTTTTGGAACTATTTAGTTTTATAAAATCTGTTTGGCTTCTAGTTGCACCTTCACTCAGCAGGGAAGGCTTCTACATTACACACTTAAACTTGGAGCTACTGCTGTTTTCCCATGGTTTTGAACATGTCAATAATTAATTGATAACTTTTCTGTTAGTGTGGGCAATTAATGGGAGCTATACAGCTTTTGTTATATCAATTTTCCTGTATCTGAGGAGCAAAAAATTGATTTCACAAACTTACTGGTGCATATTAATCCAATACCTATCCCTAGGTCATTTCTATTTAATGCTTTTGTGCTTTCACTGAAAAAAGTCTCAGGACTGTCAAATGAAATGCAGTTCTGTGGAGTTTTATCTATTACACCACTTTGCAAGTATTTTTGGTATCAGTAATATACTTTCAAGCTTGGAGATCTAGATATTTTCTTTTCATATGTTTTCATTTCTGGAAAATAAAAATTATCTTTCATTAAAATCTGAAATCTCAGAAGACTCTTTGCAAAGGAATTAGAAACCTGTGTGTTTTAAACAAAAGAATAGGATTTGTGTTTTAACCCTCTCTCTTAGATTTCATTAACTGGCTTGACATTATATACTACAACTATGTCTCCAACACTTTATTTGTTAGGGGTGATTTCTTTCTTCCTCTTCCCCAGGAGCCCTTAGTTAGACAAGGGTAATATTAAAAGAACAAAGAGAAGAAAAGCATGAGACTTCTATAATAATAAGCCTTACAAGCAAACCTAAATATTTCTTTACTGAAATAGTTCAATGTCAACCAATATGTATAAATTATCAGTTCTGTGTTGGGTACATTCTAGATCCTGGGGATAATGCAGTGAGCAAAATGGTCAAGACCCCTGTCCTCATAGAGCTTATATTCAAAAGAAATACAGGTGGTTGGAGAAGGGAAAGGTAGAAGAAAAACAAGTGAATAAACAGTGTCATTTCAGATAGTGTTGATGCTGTGGGGAATATTCTAGTAATGGAATAGAGTAGGAAGCTTGGATGGGGATTTGCTATCAAGATAGGATTGTCAGAAAGTTTTTTAATGAAGAGATGATATTTAAGCTAAAATTTGAATGACAAGGAGGAAAAAGAGCTGTACACAAGGTGAAGAATATTCCAGGAAGAAATAAAAGCTTGTGCATAAGCCCTAAGGCAAGAAAAGTCTTGGTTTGTTCAACAAGCAGACTTTCAGAAAGTTAGTGGCTAAGAGGCTGGAGAGAGCAAGAGGCAAAGGGTACAGGGTGAAGTGAGAACAGAGGCCAGAGTGTGAAAAATTTTACTTTTATAGACCATTGTAAAAACATTGGATCTTACATTCTGTGACTTGAGTAGCCACTGCAGGGCTTTGAGCATGGGAATGATTGGATCCAATTTCTATATTGTTTCTTCAATCCCACTGTCCCTAATTCTACATTTCATAGGAAGTAAATTTTTTTTTAATTACAAAGAATGTAAGTGTTTTCCCTCATACTTCAAAATTCAAAAGCTGCTGACTTGTTTTGCAAAGAATGGTTTTCAGCCAAGGATGAGTTTTGTCCTCCAGGGACACTTGACAATGTCTGGAGCCATTTTTTATTATAACAATGAGGGGGTGATACTGGATCTAGTAGGCAGAAGCCAGAGATGCTACTAAATATCCCACAATGTGAAGCCTCATTCGCCCCACAATGCCCTCTCTGGCCCAAAATATCAATATTGCCAGGGTTTAGAAACTGTTCTGTAAAAGGAACACAAACAATAGAATTGGAAGGACACTTATGACACTTGATCTAAAATATAAGAAGTGACTTTTGCTTGACTCGATGCTGGACTCTTTACTCAAAAGATCCAGCAACTCGCTAATAAATACAGAAATGCATTTACATGAATAGACCAAAAACAAAGCAGTCAGATCTTGGCTATGAGCTTTCCAACCAGTGATCAGTGTAGCTGGAGGGAAGAGTTCAAGAAAGAAACACTAACCTGTGTGACTGCGTTTCAAAGTCACCACAACTTTCAACCCATTGCTTATCAAAACTACTACATTCACTTTGATAGACAGCCAGGAAATTGTTTTCCAAACTATTCCCTGGGATGAAAATCTACAGCTTCTCCAACACCCCTCAATGTAGATCTTATTTGCAGCAATGTCCCCCTGAAAACTGCTATCTCCTTGATGAGTAGGCAAATACTCAAACATATGGCTTCAATAAAGTAGTGGTCATGCTATGTATATTTTCACTTTAGGGCAACCAACTTTCTTAGTGTGGAATTTACTCTCCAGTTGAATTTTACTATCATTTCAACTGGAGGAAAATTGCCTGAAGATGTGATAGTATTATATTTCAGCCATTGTAGCTTTATTCTTTGTAATTAATGATACAATTGCTGTGTACATCTCATTTTTGATGCAGTGCAAGAGAGAATTGGCAGTTGGAAGAGTTTACGGAATGTGTTAGGTTGTGTTGCTTAATACCACATTAAGGAATCTTCCTTGCCTCTGAGGCAGTTCTGTTTGCTATATTCCAATGAGACTGTAAGTTACTTTGACAGGGAAAACAGGAAAAAGAAGTCTATACTTATAAATATAAATAAGAACCCAGAAAAAAAGAAACAATTTAAAATATTCCATAACCTATATGATTGAGGATACTGATCTGCAGAAGCATATAACTCAGACATAAGGCTATTTTCTTTTCCTCTGATATCTTTATGAACATAATCAGGACTTTGATACAGCCTTTGCTAGCCAAAATTATAACCTTGCTAATGTTTATGAATATATATAACTCATTTCTAATTTAAGCATTTACATCTCCCTAAAAATAAATTCCCTGTAATTCTGCTCAAATTAAATATTTTTTAAAAGTCTACCAGAGCCTGTCTCCTCTGTAAGAATAACAAAATAAGGTTATTTCATAGATATGTAAGATTGTTCTGGTGTAAAATAGTCATAAAATTGATGGTAAGATATTACTATGTTCTTCAACATACTAAGTATATAGGAGAGATAAGAAAGGAAAAGGTTACTCAAGATGGAGATTTGTTATTGAATTGAAATAATAGAAGATTAAGGAAAGGATTTTCATTCAAAGGGAAACATAATGTTCCACTTTCCTGATGAGTTGTTGCAGTGTTAAAGTTAATCAGTTCTGCTTGGTAAGTGCTCCGATGCTAAACTCCTAGAATGAGGTTGGGCTTTAATCCTATTCTTAGAGTCTTTATGGAGGAGAAGAAGCTGGAAGTCAACTGAGCCCAAAAAAGAAAGGAGAGGACATCACCGTGTGATGGGAAAGCCAAGGAACCCAAAGACTGATGGCCAGGCAAAACCTACAAATCCTGGGAGAAAGCCTGCAAGTCTCTGAAACCATGAGCTAAAACATTCCTGTTGTTAAGCCACACCATGTGTGGTATTGTCCTAGAGCTGGCAAAGTAAGACAGATCCAACATATATTTCTTAAATAATCTCTTCTATTTTAAAAGTTAAAAAAAACTGGATGCATTACCAAACCATTAATCATTACAGGAAGAACCCCCAAAATCCATTCGTAAAGTGGAGTATATTTACAGTTAAGATATAGATAAGGTATCTATCTATAATCATCTTAATTCCAAATTATTCAAAGAATTAAGGGAAAAGTATGAATTGGAATATACCACTGGCACCTCACACCAGCATTAAATTTATAATCAGTGCCTTTGCACAGTGTGGAAAATGTAGTGGTGTTTATTATTTCTTTAATGCATCCAAAAAAACAGCTGATAAAATACTGAATAACACAAATGAGTGCCCATCTAATGTTTGGTTTCCTGGTGACAACTCAAGGTGACAGTAGAGAGGAAATAGTTCTTTTATCCGTAAGAACTCCATATCCTCTCAACTAAAATGACATCATTTTAATAACTATTTACTCCATCAGTGAACATGAGGTTGAATCAAGTTATCGACATGTACTTACATAATATAGGTTCTTATTTTGTATATTGTTAGTGAGACAAATAAATAAATTACTGTTATGTAGCTATTGATACATGAACACTCTTGTGTTGCTAATATGAATTAATAGAATAAAATTGAGTCCCTTGTTCCTGTAATCTTTATTTGCCCCTAAGATATAAAACATGCTGGGAAACGGACTTTGGCCCAGTGGTTAGGGCGTCCGTCTACCATATGGGAGGTCCGCAGTTGAAACCCCGGGCCTCCTTGACCCGTGTGGAGCTGGCCATGCGCAGCGCTGATGCGTGCAAGGAGTGCCGTGCCACGCAAGGGTGTCCCCCACGTGGGGGAGCCCCACGCGCAAGGAGTGCGCCCGTGAGGAAAGCCGCCCAGTGTGAAAAGAAAGAGCAGCCTGCCCAGGAATGGCGCTGCCCACACTTCCCGTGCCACTGACGACAACAGAAGCGGACAAAGAAACAAGACGCAGCAAATAGACACCAAGAACAGACAACCAGGGGAGGGGGGGAAATTAAATAAATAAATAAATCTTAAAAAAAAAACAAAAAAAAAAACATGCTATACCATCTTAGAAAGATAAGATGCAATAAAGGGCCAAATCGTTACACTCTTTCTCCAGATATCTGCCACCAAGTTACCCTTATATGATGATAGAAACAAAAAATAAAAACATGGGTGAAAGCATTCCTGAAAAACTCCAAAAGAGTTAAGAACTAAAATCTTTCTCATTATTCCTGTTCCCAGGGAATGGAAACACCGCCACTGTGGCATGTTTCAGCAAGACTCAAGGTGAGGGGCAAAAAAAATCCTAAACCCGCAACTCCGTCTCAGAATCTCTTGATCATTTAGCATGCCTCTGAACAAATATCACTTATCTGATTTCTTTCCACTTTACCTGCTAGTCCCTTTGAAGAGCTGCATTTGACATTCAGTAACAAATCACATCCTTTAAGGCTCTTAAGTCACTTACCATCTACTGATGTCTTGATGTTTAAGTCTTGTGCAAGACTATCACTCTCTTCCAAGCCACAAATGTGCTTTCTAGAAATCTGCACAACTTTCCCCAAACGTCAAGTCCCTGTGCAATTGGTCTTCTTGAGGGAGGACTTTAAAAATGGCACCCCCCCAAAAAAATAGCTGTTTTCCTGCATCACACAAAAGAACTCAGAATAAGGTATTACTAAAAAACTTCACTGGAGTTTTCCTCATAGTAAGAAAATGCACATTAAAATATACTGTATGCTAATTGTTTTTCCTTATAGAAAATGAATTTAAATTAATTAAAATGACAGATTCCTAACACTATTTCTACACTTGATCTTAGCCAAAAGGCCAAGAAGCAATTAACTAGTCCTATTTCTAGATATCAGTGTGAAATAAAAATCAAGGCAAAGGCCAAATTCTAGAAAATAGAAATAAACTAGGTATCTTTTTGTATGTGTGGTGATGGACATCAAGGAAATTGCATAAATGTGTTTACACTTCTTCCTTAAATTGCCTTTTGGAATATATGAACAAAAGTCAGTGGTGTATAAATAAACCTCTAGTTTTTGTGTGTTTTGTTTTAACTAATGTTCCTCTTAGTCTTCATACCACGTGGGCCAACTAAACTGGTGTCTAAACAATTTCACATCAAATTAACCAATCAGTCCAGCTATTCCAGAGAGCTTGTAGGATTTTGTGGGTTTAAAAAATGAACACATTTGCGGTCACCCCTCGGGCTGAAGTGTGGTTTGCTGGCCTGGTGGGGGGCGGCGGCCACGGTAGACCTATTCCAAACCGCTGCCCCCATAATAGGGTGGCTGGTCGGGCCCACCGCCACCCCTGAAGGAAGCTCGGCATGGGCGCAGAGTGCCCTCGGGTCTCCCCTTCTCGGCAGCCACGCTTCCGCGGCCACCCCTCCTCCCAGATAGCGCCACAATGCCTTAGGATGCAACACCCTTCTTCTTCTTTCTCCCTGCGCAGGCGCAGGGTGGAAAATTCCAGTCTGCTTTCCCCCCACCCCCCCACAGCAACAACAGCCAGGCGTGGGCGGGAAACTCAAGTCTGCCCTCTACCCCAGCAACAGCAGCCACCAATCCCTAAACCCTGCCACTTCCCCCAGCAACAGCAACAGCCAATCCCTAACCACCACCCCTCCCCTGTCCAGTACCTTCCACTGACCTTTCTCTGGCAACCAATCAGAACAGGGCATGGCTTCAACCAATCAGCCTTCCCCAGCCCCTATAAAACTGTTGCCTCTCCCTCAATAAAGTTGGACTTGCATGTTTACCTTGTCTCCGCGGTAGTTCTTCTGCCGTGTGCCCTCCAGTCCTGAGAGCCCCCGACAAGGGCCTGGCCTCCCTTGTCCCCAGTTCGTCGCCTGCTTCTCCGGGTGACCCCCTCGTCGCCGGCTTCTCTGGGCGACCCCGTCAGCCGAACGGCGCAACCCCTGTGAGACCGACCCCTCGTCTGCTGCCGGACCGACCCCTCGTCCCAAGTGGGACCGACCCCTCGTCCCAAGCGGGACCGACCCCTCGTCTGCAGCCAGACCCCACCTCTACCAACTGAGCAAACCGTCACACACATTGAATATTACAGGATGAAAGAGGGATCCACAGTGAAACAATTATGTCTGTAGATATATAACAGGAGTTTCTCCCAGGAGCTCTGGTGGTCCCACTCTGAGTAGGCAAGCTTAAGAAAACACTTGTATGATGGAGACATCTCAGTTCTGCATCTGCCTCACATTTACCACCCAGCTTGGTCATCTGTTACAACTTTCCCAAGCCAATCTCTTTCTTATTTGTATGTGGAATAGAGGCATTCCCTAAGGAAATACACAAGAATGAGGTGTTTTATGGGTGTAGTCAGGATGTAACAAATGACTTACAGCAACCTTCTGAAATGTAGAGGTTTTGCATTTTCTAAGTCCATTTACTAGACTTCTGTTATACTCTGGAGACCTAACCAAGACCCTAAATATTTCATCATGTCTGGAAAACTCTAAAAGATGAACTTTTTATGAAGGAATAAGTTTCTCTGGACATATCTGTTGCTTCCAGGAAACCATAACTATGATGGTTATTAAATGTAGTGGGCTAGTAGAAATATCCTAGTGTTTCAGCTGCCATTAAAATAAATAAAAGGATGCCAAGGGTTATAGATGACCCACCTTAGTTTCAAGGGTAAACCACTGTCACCTTTCGCCTGGTATGTTTTTTGTCATACCTCAATATAAAGCAAGAATTATATAGAATAGAGGCCATTTTTAAAAAGAACTGTTATAGCCCAAATGAAAAATTTCAAATATATTTAATAGTAGGCACACTTAACTACAGTTAAATAATGAAAGGTAATGTAATAATATCCTAGCTCATTCCCTATCTCTGTGAAAACTTCACTCTTTTATTATTAAATTAATTCTCTTAATGCTCAGGACATTTCACCCCTATTCAAAATTCTTTAGTCCCTCCTTAGTAGGCACTGGGTGAAGTCCAATCTTCTCATCATGGAACCCAAGATATGGTAAGCTGCCCTCTCCCAACATCTCTAAATTTAACTCCTCTACATGGGCTAAATCTTCTCAGTCAAATTCTTCAAGTCATTGTTGCTAGAACAAAATGTCAACATTCCCTTAGGAGTTTGTTCACACCATTCTTTCTACCTGTTCATTCCTCTCTACATGTACAAGTGACACTTTCCTTCAAGACTTCCACAGATGGTGCCAGAGTATGGTGATGGTAAAGTATCACTTTCTCAATAATTATAGCTATTCTTATTAGCTACCAGACACTGTACTTGGAAAATCCTCACTATAGGAGAATTCCCAGCTTTGGTATTAAGAAATCAAATTTGAAAAATCACTTCAAATTCTTACACATTTCATTCACGCAGTCCACATATATTTATCAAGTGTCTATTCTGCCTAGAAATCTTGGCCAATAATTTCAGACATGTTTTAAAGCATGTTAAGTATGGTTTAAGAGATATAAAATGTAGACATTAGTGACACGATATTATTCTCTAATCCACAACTTTTATTTAAATATTGCCAATGTCAAAGTGATGATTTTTATAGCAACAGAAAATCCAAAAGAATGCTTGGCATTCAGTTCTCAGGTTACTTTAATCTTTAATTTGGCTGAGTTTTGTATATTATGACCTCGACATTTTAAAAGGTGTAGTCCAGTTATCTTGCAGAATGTCTCTCAATTTGGATTTGCATGATGTTTCCTTATTATTAGATTCAGATTGTGCATTTTTGGCAGGAGCATCTCAGATGTGATGAAATGATGCTGATTTATTCCCAATGCATCCTATCAGGAGGTACATGGTATTGGCTATTCCCGTGATTCTCATGTGGAAGAATATAGTGTGATTCAGGAAGTCATTCTACGTGAGTTTACATCCCAACTCAGTGTCTTTGCATGTGCGTGTGAAACTTTATTTACAAAATCAAAGGGTGAGTTGGATTTTGCCCATGGACTTTTGGTTATGCTATGAGAACCCTCTGGGTCCTGGGCTTCTAGGTTCTTGACTTATGTCACATGAAAGAATTTAAAGACAGCCATAGAGTAGGAAAGGGAGTAAAGAGTTTATTAAAAAACAAGAAAAGAATGGATTTTCATAGATATGGACTGCAGCATGCTGCAGGGTGAGTCATGCAGGCAGAAGGCTCACGTTAGGCCTTTTAGAACCTTGACTCTTCTCCCTTCCAAATGTTGGAAAAAGCTCCAACCTTTTGCTCTTCTGATTGGTTGCCTTATGATCCCCACCTTTTAGCTCTCAGAGGCCAAATGAGGAGGCCTCTTTGGGGTTATCTGGGGCATCTCCTTGACCCCAGAAAGAGTTCGAAGTAGACTCTTGTAGCCAGGTCTTGGGAAATCTTTCAAGCAGCCTTGCCCTCAGGAGGTTTCTGGGTGAAATCTCACAGCCATGTTGTTCATCTGCCATGTTGTCTGCCAGGTCTTCAGCTGTGACCCAAATCTTCCCTTTCCCTGCGCTAGCCTACCCCAGTTATCCACTCCTAGTCCAGACAATAGAGCACAAGAATGGTAAGTAGAAAATCCATCTTAACAAAAGATGCCACATTATAAATATTTAGCAACTGTCTTTTTAAAAATGCAGGTCCTTTCCTATTTTTTACAGTTTGAAAAATGTTTTTTCTTTATTAGAGAAGTTGCGGGTTTACAAAACAATGTGGTACAGGATTCCCATATACCACCCCACCACAACACCACTTGCTTTGCTGTGGAACAATTGTTACAATTAATGTAACATTTGTAACAATACTGCTTCATACTAAGTGTAAGCAGATTATTAGGAATATAATTAACCTCCCTGTGCCTCAGGTTTCTCATTCATAAAATGTAAATATTAATACCTGTCCTCCAGGGTTGCTCTGAGGATTAAAACTGTGCCTGTCCCATAGGAAACACTACATGTCATCATCATCAACTGATGTTTTTAAATATCATCATAAAATACCTCTCTGGTTTTAAACTTTCCTACATTCCAAAAATATTTCCAGCAGCTGGACATATAATGGTGGCTAGTATCAAATAAAATTCTCAAAATTAACATTAATGCCTATCTGAACACTTTACATAGCTCATGTCTACAGTTCCCCCCACTCATCCCATCGTCCTCATCTCAGAAAACAGCCAGAAGGCTGTTGTTCTATTTCCAGGGTGCTTAAAGCAAATACCGTGAAATTGGTCAGGTTAAACAATGGGAATTTATTTGCTTATGTTTCATTTATGTGTTTAGTTTGGGTTTTTTTAATTAGAAAAATTGTGCATTAATAGAAAAATCAGGTGTAAATACAGGATTACCATATATCACCCTACCATCAATACTTTGCATTGGTTTGGAATATTTGTTACAATTGATGATGGCACAGTTTTATAATTATACTATTAATTAAAGTCCATGGTTTAACTTAGGGTTGCTTGTTTGTGCAGTGTATTTCCCTAGATTTTTAAAAATTTGTAATCTGTTACCATATATACAATCTAATGTTTCTCCTATTAAACATATTCAGACATATATTACAGTGCTGTTGTGTTCCCAGTGTTGTTCTATCATTATCACCATCCCTTTCCAAAATATTTCTATCCTTCCAAATAGGAACACAGTACTTTTGAAATAGTTCCCATTCCATATCCCCACCCCAACGCCTGGTAACCTATATTGTAGGTTCTGACTCTATGAGTTTGCTTATTCCAATTGTTTCAAATCAGTGAGATCACACAATATTTGTTATGTTTTTGTCTGGCTTATTTCACTCAACAAGATGTCTTCAGTGGCCATCCATGTTGCTGCATGTATCAGAATTGCTTTCCTTTTTAAGACTGAATAACATTCCATTGAATGTATATACATTTTATTTATCCATTCATTGGTTGATGGACACCTGGGTTGCTTCCATCTTTTGTAAATTGTGAATAATGCCACTATGAAGATCAGTGTGTAAATAGTTGTTTGAGTTCTTCTTTTCAATTCTTTTGGGGTATATACGTAGTAGTGGAATTGCCAGATCATATTTTAGTTTTATACTTAACTTTGTGAGGAACTGCCAAAATGTCTTCCGCAGAAACTGTACAATTTTACATTGCCAGCAGCAACGAATGAGTATTCCTATTTCTCTGCATCTTCTGTAATATTTGCTATTTTCCAGTTTTTCAATAACTGCTGTTCTAATGGGTATGAAATGGTATCTCATTGTGGGGTTTTTTTGTTTTGTTTTTATTTATATCTCTCTCCTTCCCCTCCTCCCACCTGCCCAGTTGTCTGCTCTCTGTGTCCATTTGCTGTGTGTTCTTCTGTGATGGCTTCTATCCTTATCAGCAGCACCAGGAATCTGTGTTTCTTTTTGTTGCATCATCTTGCTGTGTCAGGTCTTCATGTGTGTGGCACCATTCTTGGGCAGGCTGCACTTTCTTTCACATTGGGTGGCTCTCCTTATGGGGCACACTCCTTGGGCATGGGCCTCCCTTATGTGGGGGACACCCCTGCGTGGCATGGCACTCCTTGTGCACATCAGCACTGTGCATGGGCCAGATCCACATGGGTCAAGCAGGCTGGGGGTTTAAACTGCAGACTTCCCATCTGGTAGGCGGATGCCCTATCCATTGGGCCAAGTCCGCTTCCCTCATTGTGGTTTCGATTTGCATTTTCCTGATGGCTAATGATGTTGAGAATCTTTTCATATGCTTTCTGCCCATTTGTACATCTTCTTTGGAGAGATGTCTGTTCAGGCCTTTTGCCCATTTTGTAATGGGGTTGTCTTTTTGATAAGTAGAAGCATTTCTTTATATATGCTGCATATTAATCCACTATCAGATATGTGGTTTCGAAATATTTTCTACTTTTGTATGGGTTGTCATTTTACTATCATGATAAATTCCTTTGAATAACAAAAGTTTTTAATTTTGATGAGGTCCTATTAATTTTTCTTTTAGGGCTTGTGTTTTGGGTATAAAGTCCAAGAAGCCATTGCCTAGCACAAGGTCCTTAAGATGCTTTTCTACAATTTTTTAAATTGGAGTTTAATAGTTTTCTCTTATATTTAGGTCTTAGATCAATTTTGAATTGATTTTTGTATATGATGTGAAGTAGGAGTCTTCCTTGCCTTTTTTTTTTTTTAATGGAGAGCCAGTTCTCCCAGCATCATTTGTTAAAGAGACTATTCTTTCCCAACGGAGGAGTCTTTGCCACCTTGTCAAAAATCAGTTGGCCATAAACTGATTGCGGGTTGATTTCTCAGCTCTCACTCCTATTTCTTTTGTGTATATGTCTGCCCTTGTGCCAGTACCATGCTCTTTTGTTTACCAAGAGTTTGTAATAAGTTTTAAGATCAGGAAGTGTGAGTCCTCCAACTTCATTCTTTTTCAAGATGGCATTAGCTCTCTGGGGCCCATTAACTTTACATTTAAATTTGATGATTGGCTTTTCCATTTCTGCAAAGATTGTTGCTGGAATTTTGATGGGGATTGCATTGAATCTATAAATTGCTTTGGGTATTATTGACATCTTAATGATATGTAATCTCCCAATCCATAAACACAGAATGCAGTGGCAGCCCCACCCCATCCAATCACTTGCCCAGCAGCCATCCTCTCCTCGAACCCTGGGATTAAGACTCCACACTCTCTAAGCACTGGGATGGCAGCCAAGCTCTCTGCAAATTCTTGAGCACAAGCTCCACCCTCTGAGAATACTGGTGTGGCAGCACTCATCCTGAACAATGGTGAAGAAAGCACATCTTCTCCAAGAGCCAGGGAAGAATTATCCTTTCCACACACATGGGTGGGCCCATTCTCTTGGCCTGAGAAGTTGTCTTAGATCTAGACCTCAGCTTCCATGGTTCTGTCCCTTTTCTGTCCTTTGTAATCCAGGTTGGCAGTGGTTCTATTCACAGTGATCTCACAGAAAAACCCGGCACTTTTGCATGTACTACATGGGGTCCCAAACCAACAGATAAAATAACTTTCCATAGATCCTTTATGCATAATTGCACCCCCAATTTTGAGTTGAATGGAAATTGCTGATTAACTCCATTTTAAGTTAAATCATCCCCTGGAGAACTCTTGTCTGGGGACTGGTTTTCCAGAAACTACGAATTTTTCAAACCATCAATTTACAGTTCCTTTGTGCCCAGGAGTTCAGTTCTCAGTTAATTTCTTTCCTCTTGCATTTTATTAGAAGCTGCCAGGAGAAACCAGTTGCACTGTCTACATTTAGCTTGGAAATCTTTCAGATTAATATCCTGCAGTCACCCCTCGGGCTGAAGTGTGGTTTGCTGGCCTGGCAGGGGAGCGGCCGCGGTAGGCCTAATTCCGCTGCCCCCATAATAGGGTGGTTGGTCGGGCCCACCGCCACCCCTGAAGGAAGCTCGGCATGGGCGCAGAGTGCCCTCGGGTCTCCCCTTCTCGGCAGCCATGCTTCCGCGGCCACCCCTCCTCCCAGATGGCGCCACCCGATGCCTTGTGGGGCGGCACCCTTCTTCTTCCTTCTCCCTGCGCAGGCGCAGGGCAGAAAATTCCAGTCTGCCCTTTTCCCCTCCCCCGACAGCAGCAACAGCCAGGTGTGGGCGGAAAAATCCAGCCCGCCCTTTTCCCCTCCCCCGACAGCAGCAACAGCCAGGCGTGGGCGGGAAACTCAAGTCTGCCCTCCACCCCAGCAACAGCAGCCACCAATCCCTAAACCCTGCCCCTTCCCCCAGCAACAGCGACAGCCAATCCCTAACCACCACCCCTCCCCCGTCCAGTACCGCCCACTGACCTTTCGCCGGCAACCAATCAGAACAGGGCGTGGCTTCGACCAATCAGCCTTCCCCAGCCCCTATAAAACTGTTGCCTCTCCCTCAGTAAAGTGGACTTGCGTGTTTACCTTGTCTCTGCGGTAGTTCTTCTGCCGTGCGCCCTCCAGTCCTGAGAGCCCCCGACAAGGGCCTGGCCTCCCTTGTCCCCAGTTCGTCGCCTGCTTCTCCGGGCGACCCCTTTGTCGCCTGCTTCTCCGGGCGACCCCCTCGTTGCCGGCTTCGCCGGGTGACCCCGTCAGCCGAACCGCGCAACCCCTTGTGAGACCGATCCCTCGTCTGCTGCCGGACCAACCCCTCGTCCCAAGTGGGACCGACCCCTCGTCCCAAGCGGGACCGACCCCTCGTCCCAAGTGGGACCGACCCCTCGTCCAGAGCTGGACCAACCCCTCGTCCGCAGCCAGACCCCACCTCTACCGACCGAGCAAGCCGCCGCAGCTGGCGCCCAACGTGGGGCAAAGCAACCCCACCACAGCACAATGTGGGGCAAGGCAACTCCACCACAGCCTCACTCCATAACCTGGCGCCCCCCCCTCCTCTCTTCTCACCGTGGGACTTCTCTCGTGCAACATTGCTGCTACCTGAGCCTTGGCTACCTCATATGATCCACGGCGGTCTGGGAGAATCGCTGGATGGCTTTCTCCTTCCATGTCGGGGGCTTATACCGACCCATGATTAAGAGGAGCCTTGGATTTCTCGGGAGCACGCGCTTGCACGTCTGAAGTAATCCTACCACAGCCCTACGCCCTCCTCTCTTCTCACCTTGGGACTTCTCTCGTGCAACATTGCTGCTACCTGAGCCTTGGCTACCTCATACGATCCACGGCGGTCTGGGAGAATCGCTGGATGGCTTTCTCGTTCCATGTCGGGGGCTTATACCGACCTGCTATGATTAAGAGGAGCCTTGGATTTCTCGGGAGCGCGCGCTTGCACGTCTGAAGTAACCCTACCATAGCCCTACGCTCTCCTCTCTTCTCACCCCTATCTTTTCGCTCTGCATTGCTGCTCCTGAACCTTGGCGACCTCATATGATCCACGGCGGTCTGGGAGAATCGCTGGATGGCTTTCTCCTTCCATGTCGGGGGCTTATACCGACCCGCTATGATTAAGAGGCGCCAATAAAACTCTCAGGAGCACGTGCCTGAGCACCTCCACCCCTGCCTTCACCTCTGCCTCCTCCCCTTCACGCTTGCTCCCCTTTGCCTTGCTCCACTGCTCGTCGTCCCGCCCTCCCCTCGTCGGGGCCTTCTCTTGGCCCGCGACCACCATCGGAGCCCCACCGGCTCCGACCCCTCGTCTCACCGCGCACCTCGGCTCCCATCGCCGCGCTCTTGGCGAGCCAGGACATTTCGCCCGTGAATGCCCGGCAGTCTCTGCACCGCCGGGCCCTCCTGTTCCTCCCCCCCCACCGCCCCGACGGGGCCCTTCTACCCCCTGCCCCCGCTGCGGCCGGGGGTACCATTGGGCTCGCGACTGCCGTATGCAGCCTCCCCTGCAGCGGCAACAGCCATCTTTAAACTCCAGGAGGGGCAGGCCTCAGCCCCACCCCAAAGAGGCTCCCCGTCCCAACCTTCCAAAGCCCTGATGTGGACAGTCCCCATCACGTCCACCAGGCCTACCATGAGGTTTAAGATTCACCACCGCTGGTATTCTGGGACCCTCGACTCGGGTGCAGAGGTCTCTTGTTTCCCTGCTCATTTCGCCGCCCAGTGGTCTGTTCAAGAAGGCCCTTCCGTCCAAGGGGCCACTGGCTCCTCTACCTCCCTTCGCGCCAGTCACCCTATTGCCTGGGAGGACGGTGAGGGACGTGTGGGCACATTCCGGCCCCTCTTCCTTAGCACCCTTGATACTATACTTTGGGGGCGAGATGTCCTGGAGGAGTGTGGTGTTCAGTTAACCACTCAGCCCCCCCAATAGTTTGCGCCACTGCTCAATTAACACCTCCCACACCCACTCCTCTGCGGTGGGATACAGAGGAGCCTATTTGGGTGGAGCAGTGGCCCTTGCCATCCCACAAACTCCAAGCTCTTCGTGAGTTGGTTCGAGAGCAGCTTGAAGCTGGACATATAGAACCGTCCACAAGTCCCTACAATTCGCCCGTTTTTATTATTAAAAAGAAGGCCACTGGCAAATACCGCCTCCTACATGATTTGAGGGAGATTAATAAGCATATCCTCCCCATGGGAACTCCCCAACCGGGACTCCCTCACCCAGTGGCCATTCCTAAACACTTTTTTGTGGCTACTCTAGATATTAAGGACTGCTTTTTTTCCATTCCGCTTCACCAAAAGGACCGCCCGCGCTTTGCCTTTACTGTTCCTGTCCCCAACCACCGAGGGGCAGCCAATAGGTATCAGTGGAAAGTCCTTCCACAAGGCATGCGCAATAGCCCGGCCATCTGCCAGCTGTATGTGAACGCGGCAGTCGCCCCCTTGCGAGATCTGGGCTACCTCATTCACTATATGGATGATGTCCTGGTCGCATGTGAGACCCATGAGAAGCTGCAGTATGTCCTCTCTCAACTTTGGCATAATCTGTCCGCCATTGGCTTAACAATCCAGAATGACAAGGTCAAATTTGAAACCCCCTTAACCTTCCTGGGGTTCCATATCTCCCAGCATGTAACCCCAATGGCTGTGCGACTAAATGTGCCAGACCGAGTCACCCTCACAGAGCTCCAGCAGCTCTGTGGGAATATCAATTGGGTCCGTCCGGCTCTGTCTGTTACCACGGCACAGCTCCAGCCATTATTTGCTCTCTTACAAACCAGTCATAAACCCCCCTCTGCCGTGTCCGCAAAGATAGCCATCACACCCGAAGCTCGAGCCGCCATTACCGCTGTAGATAAGGCCCTTAATAACTGCTGCCTCCAGCGGTTCGATCCCCAGCAGCCTCTCCAGGCGTTGGTCCTCCCCACCAAGGGAACGCCCACTGGAGTTCTTTGGCAGGACGGGCCCCTCCTCTGGCTCCATCCTTCTAAAAGCAAGATGCAAAAGATCTGCCCCGCAGTAAGACTATGGATCGCTCTCGCAGCCGATTTAGTGCAGCTGTCTGTCCATACGTTTGAAACTCAGCCTGCCGTAATTGTTTGGCCGCTTAATGCGAAAGAAACCACCTCCCTCATTAGGGATAATGAGCAAATGCAGGTGCTGTGTGAGGGATTTGCAGGCGATTTCAATTGCCATTTCCCTAGTCACCGCCTACTCCAAGGCGTGTCCAAATTTCCCTTCCGAAGTCCTTTTTTCCCCTTCCCGTCTTCCTCCCCCTTTCCGAGGTCCGTCACTATTTTCACGGATGCGTCTAGAACTAAGTACTCCATGGTTGTGTACCTGGATGGAGTCGCAGAGCCGAAAGTCTTTACACATCTTAACCTACACTCCGTCCAGACGGGAGAGCTTTTGGCTATTGTAGAAGTGCTTCGCGCCTTCCCCTGTGAACCCGTTAACATCTTTACAGATAGCCTCTATTCTCTGCAAGTCTGCAGGGTCTTGGCATTAGCTACATTCTTCCCGACCTCCTCTCCTATTGATGAGGCACTGGATGCCCTTAAGACCCTTCTTGAAAAACGCATGGCACCCTGGTATATTGCTCATATCCGGAGCCACTCCGGGTTGCCTGGCCCCCTAGCGGCAGGCAACGACACCGCGGATCAGACGGTCTCTGCCCTTGCCCTTGATTCGGTCGGAGATGCTATCAATCAGGCTAAGTCCTTACATTCGAGGTTTCACTTTTCTGCCGCCTCACTCCACCACCTTTTGCCTGAGTTGCCAATTGAGACTTGTAAGCACCTAGTGCGGACATGCAAAACCTGTGCCCCCTTCCTGCCTCTGGGGCCTCTGCAACTGCAGGGGGTGAATCCCCGCGGCCTTAGGCCTAATTCCAGGTGGCAGATGGATGTCACGCATGTCCCGTCCTTTGGACGCCTTAAGTTCTTGCACGTTATAATTGACACCTTCTCCCACATGTGCTATGCAGTCCCCTTGCCTGGGGAGACTGCTAAGCACTGCATTAAGGCCCTTCGGCAAGGGATTCTCTTCATGGGGGTCCCCTGGGACCTAAAGATGGATAACGGCCCTGCTTATCGCAGTGAGTCCTTTGCGAGGTTCCTTCAGCTCTACCAAATCGCCCACCATTTTGGTATCCCATATAACCCACAAGGACAGGCCATTGTGGAGAGCTCCCATCGCCGTATGAAACAAGAAATTGAAAAACAGAGGGAAATCCTCCCTCACGCTCCTCCCGGAGACATCATCACCGCTGTCCTAATCCATCTAAATCTCTTGACCTTTGATAAGGATGGTCTCTCGGCAGTCCATAGGCATTGGGGCCCCTCGTATCGCCCCACACAGGCCCCCCTGGTCCTTTGGAAGGACCCTCAAACAGGTCAGTGGCGTGGCCCGTGCCCCCTTCTTACCCAGGGCCGAGGTTTCGCTTGTGTCTTCCCGCAGGATGCCGCTCAGCCAATCTGGGTCCCCGAGAGATACGTCAAACCCGCCACCTCAGCAGCGGATGTCCCGCAGGGCACGGCGCCAGATGCGAGTGATCCAGCACCAACTGAGCCAGCTCACCCTCCACCCCGAGAGGCAACCATCCAACCCTGAAGTCCGTTCACTGCTCGCACTCTACCGTCAGTGCAGACGCCGCAACCCTCGCCATGCTGCCGAGCCAATTAACATAGTCTCTCTACTTCTCCTTATGCTCTCCCTCGCCACCTCTGGCCAAGCTAACCCCTCTCACCAGCCCCACTAAACGGCCCGCAACCCGCTTTCCCCGGCCCGCAGCTTGCGGAGCTTCCTCCTGTCTCGACCTCACTCCTCTTCTCAGCCATCCAAAGCGTCCTTTCTCGTCCCCCGCCCCCCTCCTTTTTTCGCTTAAACCCCTACTGCGTTGCAGATTGGGCCGCCCCATGTTGGCCCGCCCCATTAACATCGGCCTCTCTCACGCCCGTGAAGACTTTGGCCTTCTTATTGTCCTCGCCTACGTCTCCACCACTCCCGACGCTGCCGCCACCACCATCGCTGGTGCCCTGACGCGACTTGTCCTCACCGCTGCGATCCTCCAGACCATCACACAGTCTGCCTCTACCGCTCTTCGCCGCCAAGAAGAGATCAACTACCTGTAACGCGCTGTCATCCTGGACTTTTAACAAGCAGATGGACCTTATAGCCACCGAGATCAACAAGAATTGGACATTGGCCACCCTTGCTTGCAACGGCAAGATACTGCCCCCCAAATTGTACATTTGTATCCCCATCATACTCACCTCCCTCTTCAGCCCCGCTTCCCTCATTGCTTACTGCCTCTTGGGCCTCGGCTACTTGTTGCTGCTGCCATCCTGGTCCTTATTTGAAAAGAAGGGGGAAATGCGGTCACCCCTCGGGCTGAAGTGTGGTTTGCTGGCCTGGCAGGGGAGCGGCCGCGGTAGGCCTAATTCCGCTGCCCCCATAATAGGGTGGTTGGTCGGGCCCACCGCCACCCCTGAAGGAAGCTCGGCATGGGCGCAGAGTGCCCTCGGGTCTCCCCTTCTCGGCAGCCATGCTTCCGCGGCCACCCCTCCTCCCAGATGGCGCCACCCGATGCCTTGTGGGGCGGCACCCTTCTTCTTCCTTCTCCCTGCGCAGGCGCAGGGCAGAAAATTCCAGTCTGCCCTTTTCCCCTCCCCCGACAGCAGCAACAGCCAGGTGTGGGCGGAAAAATCCAGCCCGCCCTTTTCCCCTCCCCCGACAGCAGCAACAGCCAGGCGTGGGCGGGAAACTCAAGTCTGCCCTCCACCCCAGCAACAGCAGCCACCAATCCCTAAACCCTGCCCCTTCCCCCAGCAACAGCGACAGCCAATCCCTAACCACCACCCCTCCCCCGTCCAGTACCGCCCACTGACCTTTCGCCGGCAACCAATCAGAACAGGGCGTGGCTTCGACCAATCAGCCTTCCCCAGCCCCTATAAAACTGTTGCCTCTCCCTCAGTAAAGTGGACTTGTGTGTTTACCTTGTCTCCGCGGTAGTTCTTCTGCCGTGCGCCCTCCAGTCCTGAGAGCCCCCGACAAGGGCCTGGCCTCCCTTGTCCCCAGTTCGTCGCCTGCTTCTCTGGGCGACCCCTTCGTCGCCTGCTTCTCCGGGCGACCCCTTCGTCGCCGGCTTCGCCGGGCGACCCCTTCGTCGCCGGCTTTGCCGGGCGAACCCGTCAGCCGAACCGCGCAACCCCTTGTGAGACCGATCCCTCGTCTGCTGCCGGACCAACCCCTCGTCCCAAGTGGGACCGACCCCTCATCCCAAGCGGGACCGACCCCTCGTCCAGAGCTGGACCGACCCCTCGTCCGCAGCCAGACCCCACCTCTACCGACCGAGCAAGCCGCCGCAATATCCCAGTTCATAGTCTTCAAGTTATGCTTTCCATCTGATATCAGAACTCAATTTTCCAAGTTCTATGCAACTTTAAAACAAGGATCACCTTCAGGGTGCATGGTAATGTTTGGATATACTCATAGTGGAAACAATTAGAAACAACAGCTGGGGGTACTGGGTTCCTGGCCAGGGGTGCTCTGTTGTGGTCCCTAGGGGAGCAGCAGCAGTCCCCCAGGTGCAACGGTAAGGACCAGGAAGGAATGAGGGTCCAACAGTGAGCCCCTGATACTAATGACTATGCTTGTGAGCCTATACACCTGAAATAAGAACAAGGCCTAGAGCAGCACTGTGCTTGGGAGTTTCCTCCTGACAGCCTTCATGTTACTCAAATGTGGCCAGTCTTGAAGCCAAACTCAGCATGCAAATGCAATGCATTCCCCCCAACATGGGACATGACACCCGGGGATGCACCTCCCTGGCACCGAGAGATCACTACCAAGTACCAGCTGATGGTGTAACTAGAAAATGACCTTGAACTAAAGGTTCAACGTGGACCAGCAGAATATCCCTGTCTACATATAATAACAGGAGTTTAAAATGCTGTTTGACCTAATGTAAGGGGAACTGGAAAGGAGAAATGAGTTTATATGGCTATAAGTCTGTAAAAAAGAGTCTGGAGGTTGTCAGATGGATTGCCCTTATGAACACCTGAGCAGAGTCTCAGAGACAGATAAAGTAGATACAACCCCAAGTATTGGTTCTTTTGAGGGCTAAAGAGACCCACAGGTTCTATGGTCATGGCAGATGGGGTTCACTGCCATGTCAGTTGGCTCTTCTTTGGAGCTGGTGTTTCTGTGTGGTGGAACTGGACTCAGATGGGATCTCTTTTCACAAGACTTTCATGCTACTTTACTGGAATTGTAGTTGGTGCTGGGGTTTAAGATATATCTAGGGGATTTGAATCTCTGGACTGACAATATGATAGCCACGCCCTGAACCTCAACAGACTTCAACTCCTACACTCTGATTTATTGGACTTATCCCACTCAGCTAACACGGAGTTGAAGAATGTCAACCACCACACCATGGAGCCTAGAGTGCCTACAACTGAAAGCAGGAGGATTGCATCCAGTATCCATGTGGAATCTAAGTCCCCTCTTGACATAGATGTGCAATGGACACAAACAATCCAAGGTCCACAGAGAAAATGTGGCATTGGTGTGGGGAAAGTAGCCATGGTGGCTTCTGGGTGTGGGGAATGGGTGGAAAAGATGAGATGTGGAGGCGTTTTCGGGACTTGGAGTTTTCCTGGGTGGTGCTTCATGGACAATTATGGGACAATGTAGATCTCCCCAGGGCCCACTGGATGGAACATGGGAGAGTATGGGCTATGATGTGGACCATTGACCATGAGGTGCAGCGATTCCCAGAGATGTACTTACCAAATGCAATGGATGTGTCATGATGATGGGAGAGAGTGTTGCTGTGGGGGGAGTGAGGGGTGGGGGTGGTGGGGTTGAATGGGACTTCAGATGTTTTGAATGTAATATTTTTTAAAAATGAATTAAAAAAAAAGAAAAAAAAAAACAAGGATCACCTTTCCACCAGTTCCCAATATCACATTCATTCTTTTCTTCAAAGTCCTCATGGGAAGTACTTTTAGCATATATGTTCTATAAACAGTTTTGTCAAAGCAATCAAGGCCTTTTCTATCAAATGCCTTACAATCCATCCAGTCTCTACCTATTATGCAATTCAAAACCCATTCCACATTTTTCTTTTCTCAATAGCAGCCCCCCACTCCTGGTATCAAAACTGTTTTGATTTCCTAGGCATTGTTAAACAATAATAATTGATTTACTCTGTTTTGAGGAGGAAACTTTCCAAATCAAGACACTATCAGGAAACAGATGTGGCTCAACCAATTGGACTCCTTCTACCATATAGAAGATCCAGAGTTTGATGCCCAGGGCCTCCTGGTGAGGGCAAGATGGCCCACATGGCTAGCTGGCCCACACCAATTCTGGCCCATGTGGGAATGCTGCCCCACGCATGAGTGCCACCCTGTGTGGAATCCCACCCAGTGCAGGAAAGCCTCCCTGCACAGGAGTGCCACCTGATGCAGAGAGGTGGTGCAGCAAGATGATGCAACAAGTGACACAGAGGAGAGAAAAGAAGAAGACATAGCAGAACAGGGAGTTGAGGTGGCACAAGAGAGTAATCACCTCTCTCCCATTTCAGAAAGTCCCAGGATCAGTTCCTGGAGCCAATTAATGAAAATACAAGCAGACACAGAAGAAAACACAGTGAATGGACACAGAGAGTAGACAATGGGAGGAATGGGGGTAGGGGGAGAAATAAATAATAAAATAAATAAACAGCAACAACAAAAAGACACTATCAAAACAATGCTTTCTTCCTGAAGATCAGTTGCTGGCAATCCTTCATTCTGTCATACAGCAAGACATATGGCAGCACTGCTAGTCTTTTCCTACTTTTCCAGGATTCATTGATTTTAGCTTCTTGCTGCCATGGCTTTCTACATCTCTAAATTTCATTCTCTCATAGAGGACTCCAGTGGTACGCTAAAGAGTCATCCTGATTTACGTGGGTAGCACATGAACTGAAGTATTCTCATCCTAAGCTTCCATTTATAATGGGTTCACCTTCCCAGGAATGGATTAAATTTAAGGACATGTTTTTCTGGTGTACATACAGCTTTAAACACCACACCTCTCTACTTGGAATACTTCAAAGCCAACCTTATCCTTCAGAATAAAACCTTTAGGCTCTAGGTAGTATTGTCCCAGCTAGCTCCACAATCTTGCATCTCTTCTTTCACTCATCATTCATCAGACCCTTACTGTTTCTCTTCCCAAGAGCTCTTGTCCAACAGATATACAAATGGCTCATTCCCTCACCATCTTTCAGAGTTTTGCTGCAATCATATCAGATAGAACTTCTCCATCCTTCTATATTTTTCTTCTTAGACCTGATCACCAGTTGATATATTATTTATTTTTGTTCTCTCTCTTTTCCCTCCCACTCTCCACCCAATATCTCTGACTATAAATAACAGGAAAGCATAGACTTTGTCTTATTCACTGCTCTATCTTTAGTGCCTGAAACACTGTCTAGCACAAAAGAGGAAATCAATTAATATTTTCTGAGTTAAAAAATGAGTACCTTCTTTACCTGGAATATTCTTTAAAGGTAAACTAGCTTTATCACAAGGATACAAATACATCATAGAGGTTAGTTATCCCTATTTAATAACCTAGAGATATCTTCTATAAGGCAGCCATTGCTGGTATAAGAAATTTTCATTTTGTTTTAGAATATATGTGTTATGGAAATCACCACCATTCTGAAAGAAAGATATTTATTTCTCAATATTCACCAAGGCAATAGCAAACACTTTTGCTGAGCCTTTAAGAGATGACCAAGTTCAGAACTATACAAGAAATTACTGATTTGGGCTTAAAGCTTTCTACTTACTTAGAAAATGGGTACATCTCTCAACTACTCAAGTAACTACTAGCAATTAATTCTGAGTTAAAATACACTAACACAGCTATCAGCTAATGAATAGTATATACCTTGTGACTTATGCTCTGATTTCTAGCTGTTTATTCTGACAACCATCTCAAATTTGCTACCTAATCTCACTTTATAGATAAAGGAAAAACAAGTTTCTTTTCCATTTTCCTCCTCCCAGTTGCCCCTTTGTCTCATTTGATCTGATTTTTAGTTTTTTATTTCTGATAGGAAGTGGAATTTTCTGTATTCAATTTACAATGTCCTGTATCTTCATCAATTTTGTTTCAGTGATACTGAAATCTTAAAACTGATAACTGCAGCTGGTCAGAAAGTATTTCTATAATAATAAGGTAGCAATGTGTATGTTCATTTTTTATGGGAAGTTTCTTAATGAATTTTTAAAGCATGTATTTTTTTCCTATGCCAGGTCACTGATGCCAGAAGAAATTTCTTGGTTTGATAATTGCAGAAATGGTACAAAACATTAGGAGAGACTGTGATTTTCTTATTTTCTCTAAGAAAGCTCAATCACAGTTTGTTATTAGGCAAAATAATCACAAGCTGTCAGAGCAGGGTCCAGCAAACTCTAGCCCTCGATCAAATCCAGCTTTGGGCTTGTTGTGGAGCAGTCATTTCATTTTAAAGGGTTGTAAAGAAAGAATATGCAACAGAGAGTATATGAGGCCTAAAATATTTATTAACATGCCGTTTATTTTAAAAAGTTTGATGATATCTGTTCTGAAGTGCAGTCTGAAATTCAAACTCAGGATATCTTTTGCCAAGAAAAAGTGAAAATATCATTTATATCACAAATACATATCTGGGAATATATACTAAATGCAGTGATGTACTGGAACTGGTTCATAATAGTAAGACCAGGCTGGCCATATCCAGGAATCAGCTATCAGTGGCAGTGTTTACAACATGAAAATTAGCAAATGCTACAAATAGTACTTTGGGGAATTATTTATTTTCGTTTTGCTCATTTGTTTGAGATCCAGTTTATTAGTACACAATTGACAATTTCATCCCTATATGAATTACAAAGTAAAATTTCTATCATAGAATATTAGAGTTGAAATGATCTTACAAAAACCTCTGTCTAATCCCAGTGAAGTGGTCTTTGGCCTTTCTCATCCACTTCATCTGACTGAAAGTCTGCTCCTTGAAAAGTAGTTCTTTCTATTAGGGATTTGTATAACAACCGTCGACTTCCATTTCTGTAATATTGACTAAAAACCTTGCTACAAAATGCAGAGAAATTCTAGAAGAAGTACAGCAAGCATTCTTCTAAAAGCATAACTTCCATGCCTTCCCCCTGATAAGGGACATGAGATGAGCCTCCCTGGCACCAAGGGAGTATTAACAAGCACCAATTAGTGATGCTTCTTGACCAAAAGGGAGACATACTAAATACAAATTATTTCTTATAGTTAAGAGATTTCAAAGTGAATCAAGAGATATTTCCAGAGGTTGTGCTTATTCACCTCTCTGAAAGATCTCATTTCTGCCACAGTAAACAATGCCTCAAGCAGGAGTGCTCCAAAGGGGTCTAGAGACATCTGGACCCAATAACTAAGACAGACAAACCCAGTAAATTGGCACCCCATTGATAGACCTTACCTTGAAATATATGATAACCCATCTCCCCAAAGAATCAGAGTTAGATTCATTTATAATTTCCCTACACTTGGTTCTTTTGCCCCTTTATTTGAACCTATAATTAGCACTACACCTATTAAATTTATGTCCCAGAGGCTTAAATCTTTGGTCTGTTCATATGCCCAAATCTCAGCAGAGTTGCAGCTAAATACCTGTTCTCCAGTTCATTGAACTCACCCAGGACAACTAACAAGGAAATGAGGATGGACAGCTCCCATTCCAAAACCCAGAGTATCTACATCTACAAGCAAGACAGTTCCATCCATCTGCCCCATGGGATCTAAGCCCCCTCTCAATCAGAAGCAGAGTGGGCATCATTATCCCCAAATCCTCAAGATTGAGGAATGAACAAACATAAGGGGGGAATGCAACTATGGACCAAAGTAGACTTTTTATTATTCTAGTAATGGAAGAGCTTGTAACACTGATATAAAGGCAGTGGTCACCAGAGGTTCTGAGGGGAGGAAGAAGGAATAGGTATAAAATGTGGCATTTGAGGGGCATTGGGCTTGTTCTGCATTATACTGCAGTGACAGATACAGGCCATTATACATTTTGTCAAAATCTAAAAGTTGTATGTGTAATGTGTAAACCATAACATAAACTAGAGAACATGGTCAGCAGCAACACTTCAATATTTGTTCATCAATTTTAACACTAATGAAAGATGCTGTTAATGGGGAAGGGGTGGGGTATATGGGAATCCCTGTATTTTTTATGTAACTTTTATATAATATAAAACTTCTTTAAAAATAAAGAAAAACAAAAAACAAAAAACAAAAAAGTGCAAAGCTATGTGAATGCATTTGTCTCCCTCA
Organism: Dasypus novemcinctus; assembly: GCF_030445035.2. NCBI lineage: Eukaryota > Metazoa > Chordata > Mammalia > Cingulata > Dasypodidae > Dasypus > Dasypus novemcinctus. Next base: position 9,744,745 of record NC_080702.1, on the reverse strand, counting down.
AGGAATAAAACCCACAAGAAAACTGGAAACCAGATGATCTAGTGAATGAGCTGAATCCATAGAAGCTGTATGAAGAGTTACTAGTCTCAAAATCAAAGGGCTTAGAATTTAAAATCATTCAAATACAGGAGAGGAGAGGGTGTTAACATTCAGATTCACAGATGAAGGCAGTACATTTTGGTGATTAATAAATCAGTGAAAATCCTCTAAATGACCAATCATCCAACAAATGGTACAAGTTAATGAGAGGGAATGGTAACTTTCTAAGGTTGAATTCTGATTGGGAAAACAGTCTTCCCTGAGAAGTTACAGGCCTGTGTTTCAAATTTGCTCGCTCTAGGTACTGCTAATCTGTAAAATGAACATAAAAGGGCCAGTGATAATCATTAAAGACATTTGGGAGACACAGATGCAAACCTCCTTTAAAGGATAAAGGTCTTGTAACAACAATCGCGCAAAACACAACGTTACTGAACACTAAAGGATATAACTTACCTGAGAGCTTGTTTCTTGCAGGGTAGACCATATGGTCAGCAGACCTGACAAAAACAAAACATTTTAAATAAAACTGCAGGGGCATTTGAATCTTACTGGCCGTTGGATGGGGCTGCTCCCGGTTGGCGTGTCCCGTGGCGCGAGAATGGAAAAGTGCTACCCCCGGTCCTGGAACTTCTGCCAAAGCCGCATTGTAAAATGAATGAAAATTAATCGGGTGACACACAGAACTTCGTTGATGTCAAGTGGAATTTGGCAGAGAGGTAAAGAAAAAGGAGTTTATGGTTTTCTATAGAAGACGTCAGGAAGTAAGTGAAGAGAGGTTCTAAACTGAAAACCTGTCTTTGCAAGGAATCTGGTGCTTTAATTGAATATGTTGCACTCCGATGTAAAAAGTTATTATCGTTTTCCATGTGGCCTTCAGAGAGAATATATTTTCCAGATTACTGGCAATTTTGGGTTATTTCGTTGGAACCATCAACCTGTTCAAATAATTACATCTAATTGTTATAGACAGTCCTTACCATGTGCCATTTGGAATTTATTGAGCCTAGTCCAACATATAGTATATTATGAAATCCTTGTAGTAAGAATGCTTGGTTTCACAGAAACGGTTTACAGTTTCAAGCAGTAAACGCAGGAGTGTTTTTCTTCAGATGCATGTATGCAATGATAGTGATACATTTCAGAAAGAGATGTTGAGAATGGAATTCATATTCCTGAAAAAGATGTGTCTTGGGAACTAGGGGAAAATGCTTATTGAGAGCTTTTGCAGCACCATGAGCCTTGTGATGTCCAAGGATGTCGCTGTAAAGGGCAAGAATAGAATGCACCTGACAGCAAATGAGAAATAAAACACTGTCAATGTTGTGGTTCTAGTGGAACCCATTTAGACTGTTGCTCACCACAATCATGGGAACAAAATTGGGAGTGTTTGGAATGTGGAAGGTATCACCTACAATTCAGGGGATTTCAAAAGAAGCCAAAAAGCACACTTAGCCTAATTCAAATAACATGGATATTACTGATTGTCTGTTAGAAGGGTCATCACCGAAATTACTCAGTCACCTGGAGCCCAGATCTAATGAGAACACCCCTGGAAGTCCCACTGGTCTGGAAAGGAGCAAGGAATCAACCTGTTAGAAGAAGGGAAGGCGGCAAATTTAGAAGAGTTTTTAAACTGTATTAATAGAGTTAGAATTAAAAGAAAAACTAAAAGATTATATATCAACAAAGCCTATATCTGGAATAGTGCCTTAGATAGATTCAGAAATCAAAGCTTTAATCCTGTATACTCATTGAAATAGCTTATGTAAATGAAAATGATAAATTTGGCCAAGAGCATCCTGGATCAAAACAAGAGTTTTTGAGTCTTTCAATGCAGCATCTTGAAAGCTCATCATTATTTGAAGGGTCCTTGTCAAAGAACTTGTCCCTTAATGCACAAGATAAATACAACAAATATGGCTGACTTTAACTCAGCAATAAATGAATGCTCTAACTACATACAGCTTATTGGATGTCTTAGACATTAAGTGATAAATATATGTTGGTAAAAGACATACTTTTCGATCATGTAATTAAGAGAACCCAAACACCTTTTGGAAGTTTTAAGCAGGGTCTGAAAACCCTACATTTTAGAGAGAATTCTGACTTCTCCAGAAGTATTTTGCAGCATCCTATCATAAACCTTATAATCTTTCTGTGAAAATTCTTAGTGATCTTTTTACAGTTTATCCATTGTCTAACATACAACTTTGGGATTTTGGAACAGTTACTTACAAGCTACTGAAAATTGTAAATCTGCAACAACAATGAAAGATAATCTTATTTTTTGCAACTGGTTGCAGTTCCAGTCCACCTACTGAATTTAAACTCACTCCTTCAACTGAGTGCCTGCATATGGATTTTCCTATTAGAAACAAGTGTAGTATCTCTTCCAATAACTAATACGTTTAAAGAATTTCAAGAAAATATGGACGTTGCCATAAAAAAACACTTTAAAACTGGAAAAGGAAGAAAGTTCTCACTATGTGGGACATTAAAATGTTTCTTTGAACAAAGATTTTTCTTTTAAAGTTGCTATTGAGCCTTTCTTTTGTTTCAGAAATCTGTCCATAATCACTTTTGAACAAACTTGTCAGCTTCTGGGTCCAATAAAATGTATATGTACGTGAAGTAATGCTCTGGCCATTTAAGCTAAAAAAATTTTTTTGTTGAGGTGTACTAATCAAAATTGGTGAATTTTTCATTGTCTTAATATACATGCTTCATAAATTTCAATAGAAATTCTTACAGAATGACTGTAAAGAATTCTTGAAGCATAGTAGTATAATATATAAGGAAAAAAGGTTTTGCTATATTTGAAAATTGTTAGCTGGAAGATGCCACAATGATTTTTCTGTCTTTATGCAATTTTCAAATTATTTCTTATTTTCTTTAGCCTAAAGTATTTTGTAGAAAAGCTAAATGGATAATTCCTCTTATATAAATCAGAGGTGTATACTCTGGGCTGTATGTTTATGTGTGCTTTTCTTAAATGGCATGAAGTATGTTGTTAAAAATGCTTGAGAATTATTGATTTGTATTAAAACAGAATCATACTGCAGTTAGATTATGCATAATGGGAAATATTATTATATGAAAAGGAAAATTGCACAATATTCTGAAAGCTACAGACATTCCATTGGCTTGAAAACACTTTAGAGGTGGATATAAAATGTATTTGAAAATATCTTAGAAAGTGTGTCTTTTTTTAAAGCCTTGACTTTTTTTTTTTTTTTTTTTGATATCCAATGTGTGGTATTAAACCACAGTTATGCCTGATCCCTAATCAGTTTAGGTATCTGAATGATCTCAGTAGATTGTCATATGGTAGGTTTGGTTATTTGACATTTATTTATTATCAGGATGTTTGTATGATAGGTAACATGGCACCATAAAACTAGTTATTTTCTCTGGCTTTGAAGGGTATCTGTTATTACATAAGCAATGAAGAAATAAAGTAAAAACAACAACAACAAATAAGCAAAATGAAAAATCCACTCTAATTTCACCATACAGAGAACTACTGTGTTTGTGTATGTTCTTCTATAAATTCTTTAATAAAATATTTGTATTTCCTTTCTAAACTCTTTAAAAGACATGTCAGATAGATTTAAATATCAATGATTATATTAATAGGAAAAAGAAATTGAAGGCATAAGTTATAATCAAAAAGGCATAATCACAAAAGACCTGGGAAATTTTAAAAAGAATGAAGTTAGACTTCTGGAAATAAAAAATACATCCTCAGAAAAGGTTTAGTACCTTTGAATATGTATGTGATGAAACTACCCAGGAATGAACACAGTTAAATAGAAGACAAGGAAGAAAAGTTAACAGACCTTGAAGATAGAAGGAGATCTAACATATTAATTAAAGTATCTGAAGAAAAGAATCCAGAAAACAGAAAAACCTGATATTAAAGATTACTACTGAGAATTTCACATAACTGATTAAAGATAAGGGTCCTTGACTAGGGAAACATACTTAATAAAATAGAGAAAAAAATAAAAGTAAAATGTACACCTGACCACATTGAAATTAAACTGCTGAATAAAAAGGCAAAGAAGAGTTTGTAAAAATAGTCAAAGAGAAAGAAACAGACTAATTTTCTTAAAAAAAAGAAATTTTACCTTTACTAATATTTTAGTAGCAATAATGGAGTCCAGAATATATGGGAATAAAATTAATGTGCTAAAAGAAAATTGTTTATAATCACTATCCAACTTAACTTTGATTCTGAAATAAGGAAAAAATTAAAAAAAAAAAACAATTTTAAATCAAGAACAAAAATGAGAAGATTTCCTCTAATTAAGGATATACTTCATGGTAAAAGAAGTTAATTTCAGAAGGAAGAAATGTATTGGAAGAAGGAGTGGTGAGAAAGGAATGTACTGGATACAGTGCTACATCTAAAGAAGGGTTGACTATATAAGATAATAATAAAAATGATTTCTGGTTGGATGGGGCGGGGAGAAAAATTAAAATGCCAGAAGTCAAATAAGATATAAAAGCATTTTAATCTTTGTATTCTTAGGAGAAAAGGATATAAATTGCTTTAGAATTCATGTCAAATGTGTATGTTATCATTTTTTAAATTTTAGAATATTTTGAAATTTTAGAATGTATAACTTCCAAGGCAGGGATGCAAAAATAAAATAAAAATGATAAGGAAAACTTATCCAGTCAAATAAGATAATGATAAATAGAATCATAGAATAAAAATTAATTTGCCTTAAAATTTCCAGATGAAATATAAAAATATCTTCTTCAATACATTACATAGGGCATATTTGGGCCAAAATTCAGAGAAAGGCAGGAACCTACAGAAATAAGTAAAAGCTCACATTTGCATTTAAGGCATTTATTGAACCCAGGGAACTTAAGCTTAGATTTTATGGACTCAGAAGAATATAAGAGAACAAAGACCAGGACCCACCTCCAATATGGGGAATATGACAGGACAGTCATTTATAAGCCTGTGACCCCTACAGGGCTAGACATATCAATGCAAGGTAGATCAGAAAAAAAGCTCTGCTCCCTTGCCTTCTCCTACCAACAGGGTCCTGCAAGAAGACTGGCTATCTCAAGTTCTGTCACTATAAGGGAGAAAAGTCCAACAATGTGAATGTACTTAATACTACTGAACTATACACTTGAAAGTGGTTAAAATGGGAAATTTTGAGTTGTGTATATGTCTCTACAAAAAAAGGTTAAAAATTAAAAAATGTTCTCTTTGAGAACTAATAACCACAAACAGCCTTCCTTTGAATAGTTCCTCAGATTTAATCGTCTCAATTTGGTGGTGCTACCAGTCATATAGCAAGAACTACTGGAAATATTCTCTGAAAGAACCCACGTTCATCCCAGGCTGAAAAGTATTCACAGTGTTAAAATTCCAATAAATATGGGCTCACAGCAAACAATACAAGATTCAGGTGAAAACAATGTACTATGAATAACAACCAACAGAAACAAGAGAGTAAAATGTGACCTATAAATTCCAATATTGGAACTGTCAAACACAATATAAAATAAGTATTTTTTAATATATAAATACTTTTAAAAACACTGAGGTAAAGTATAGTGACTAAGAGTATTTGAAAAACAAAGTAGAATGTTCTAGGAATGAATATTTTTATAACTGAAATATATGATTATGATTTATAAATATATATGAAATATATAATTGAAGCAATAATAAGCTAAATAGGGCTAAAAGCAGTTTAGGTGCAGACATAATACAGTTGAATAAATTAACAGCCTGAAAGATAGAACTGGAAATTATCCAAAAATGAAGTACCAAGAGGTGCCCAAAGATGTACTTACCAAATCCAATGGATGTGTCATGATGATGGGAACGAGTGTTGCTGGGGGGGGGGGGGAGAGGTGGGGTGGGGGGGTGGGGTTGAATGGGACCTCACATATATATTTTTAATGTAATATTATTACAAAGTCTATAAAAAAAAAAGAAAAAAAAAAAAGTCACAGATGGGGTGGCCTGAAGCAGAACTAGCCACAGCCCTGTGGGAGAGTGGAGAGATGAGTGGACCACCATTATGCCCTGCCATGTGCCTGATTGCCCACAGTTGCAACTTGGTGAGACAGCATCTCTTGATGATGATTTGATTTGGACATTTTCACAGTCTCAGAACTGTAAGCTTTTACTCTAATAAATTACTATTCTAAAATCCAAAAAAAAAAAAAAATGAAGTACCAAAAGAACAGAAAGATGGAAAATATTTTTAAAAGGAGTGTATTGAACATGGAGAAGAGAATGAGGGTGTTCAAATACAGCTACTAGGGGTTTCAAATGAATAACTGTAAATTATTGGATCAGAGAAAATGTTTTGATGAAATAATGGAGAAATGTTCAGAAATGATTAAAGGTAGCAAACCACAGAATCCAAATTCCCAATTAATTCCAAACAGAATAAATGAAAATGTACTATCAAGTTAAAAAACGGTAGATCAAAAATATGCAAGTGATATCTCAAACAAGGAGTTAAAATGTTTAAAATAGTCTAAGGCCTAATGTTCTCATATTCTTCAAGAGGAGCATAAGTTATTAAGTAACTTTAGAGTTGAAAAACTTAAAAACACTTGACTTTCTATGATAAACACTAAAATGTCGTTACATGAATTTAAAAAATATGAAAAATTTAATAGTTAATGGAGAAAGAAGAAACATAGAAAATGCAAGAAAAATAGAAATCATGAAATAAAAATAGCAGAAAGAATTATAAGAAATGTAGATGGACTAGGTGCACTTGTTAAATGTGAAAGATTAAAAACTGGAATTAAGCAAATCCAGTTATGTACTTTATGATGACATTTAAGGCAACATAGGCTAAAAAACAAAAAGTTTGAGGGGAGGTAGAGAGGATTACTTCTTAATCAAAAGAGATTAAATACTCTGGGAAGAAAACAAAAGCAATTCTGAAATATAATGTACATAATGTTAGTCTCAAGAGTATATACTGCAAAAATTGAAAGAATTATCAAACAGAATAGATAAATTGACCTCCACAGTCAATTATTTTTACACCATCTTTCAGTAATTGTTAGATCAAGCAATCCAAAAAAAAATCAGAAAGGATATAGAAAATTTGAATAATAGAATTGATGAACTTAAACTGACAGGCATATATGGAATACTGCATCCAATAACTGTAGATAAGTTTTTGATATAATCCAACCTTGGACTTAAGGATTCTTTTTTTTAAATTTTATTAAGAGTGTTTGAAACAGCAATGTTCATAATTTGCCATAAAAATGCTAAAACAAACGAACATTTTGTTCACGCTCTCATGATCTAATGTCCTATAAGGAGTATTATTGGTTGCAAATTATTAGTTTCCTATAACTGATGTACCAATTAGATTTTTTAAAATGGGCCTCCTTAGGTTAATAACAAGGTGTCAACAGGGCTGTTATTTTATGGAGGCTCTAGGGGAATATCCATTTCCTTGCTCTTTCCAGTTTCTATAGACTGCCCACATTCCTTGGCTAGAGTCCCTGTAGCAGTTTGATATAGCTATGAATTCCAAAATTAGATATTGGATTTTGTTTGTAAACTGGTCTATACCTGGGAATGATTAAATTATGATTACTGCTTCTCTTTGGCCACATCAGTAGGGTGTTGATGGGTGGGGACTTACAAATAAAAGACATGGCAAAGGACAGAGATGGGGATTTTGATGTTGGATTTTGTGGTGTTGGAATTTTGATGTTGGAATTTGGAGCTGGAGCCCAGGAAGTGTACACACAGGAGATGAACACAGAGGAAAAGAGACAGCTCCTTACACATGGCAGAAGCCCTGGTCAGAGAGATGGAGCCATTTGCCTGATAGTCTACAGCTGGCCTTGTGGAGTGAGCACAGCAACTAAGTCCGAAGAGATATGCAGCCCCATGAAGAGAGGAACCCTCACCCAGAGAGAAGCAAGTCCCATGAAGAGAGGAACCTAAGCTCAAACCCTGGCAGACATTGGCAGCCATCTTACTCCAACATGTGGCAAAAGACTTTGGTAAGAGAAGTAACTTAAACTTTATGGCCTGGTAACTTTAAGCTTCTACCCGCAAATAAATACCCTTTATGAAAGCCAACCAATTTCTGGTATTTTGCATCAACACCCCTTTGGCTTACTAAAACAGTTCTCTTCCAACTTCTAAAACCAGCTCTAACTGTTTAAGTCTTTCTCATATCCTAATACTCTCACACTGACCTTCTTGCTTCCCTCTTCCATCTCCAAGGGCCCTTGTTACATCTACTGTGTTCCCCAAATAACCTAGAACAATCTCCCTATCTTAAGGTTAATTAGCAGCTATATTTCTTTTTTTTTTTTTTTAATTTTTTTATTTTTTATTGACTTTGTAATAATATTACATTAAAAATATATATGTGAGGTCCCATTCAACCCCACCCCCCCACCCCCCCTCTCCCCCCCCCCCCAACAACACTCGTTCCCATCATCATGACACATCCATTGGATTTGGCAAGTACATCTCTGGGCACCTCTGCACCTCATATACATTGGTTCACATCGTGGCCCATACTCTCCTCTATTCCATCAAGTGGGCCCTGTGAGGATTTACAATGTCCGGTGATTACCTCTGAAGCACCATCCAGGGCAGCTCCATGTCCCGAAGACGCCTCCACCTCTCATCTCTTCCTGCCTTTCCCCATACCCTTTGTCCATTATGTCCACTTTTCCCAATCCAATGCCACCTCTTCTATGTGGACATTGGATTGGTTGTGTCCATTGCACCTCTATGTCAAGAGGAGGCTCAGATTCCACCTGGATGCTGGATGCAATCCTCCCATTTTCAGTTGTAATCACTCTAGGCTCCATGGTGTGGTGGTTGTCCTTCTTCAACTCCATCTTAGCTGAGTGTGGTAAGTCCAATAAATCAGATTGTAGGTGCTGGAGTCTGTTGAGGCTCAGGATCTGGCTATCACATTGTCAGTCCAGAGATTCAAATCCCCTAAATATATCTTAAACCCCAACATTAACTGCACCTCCAGCACATTAGCATGAAAGTCTTATGAAGGGAGATCCCATCTGAGTCCAGATTCATCACACATAAACACCATTTCCAAAGAGGGGCCATCTGCCCTGGTAGTTAACCCCATCGGCCATGACCATAACTCCCATGGGTCTCTTTAGCCCTCAAAGGAACCAATATCTGGGGGTTGTATCTGCTTTATCTGTCTCTCTGACTAGCAGCTATATTTCTATTGGCTACCTTAATTCCTCTTTATCATGTAATCTAATATATCCACAAGTTCTAGGAATTAGAATATGGACATCTTTGGGAAGTCATTATTCTACTTACCACATGAGGTATAAATATTTTTCAGCTTGAGTAGATAAAGTTAATGTGCTTTACAAAGCTTTATATATTTTTACAACTTTATTTATAATGCTGTGTAATGTAAACTTATGAACGTGCCATAATTTCTTGTGCATTCTGGTTATTTCATGTTTTTTGATTGTATGAAATAGTGAAATGTAACTCCTATGGTTAATCATAACACGCTTTTAAATTCCCCTCCCTTGTGGCTTTTTTTTTTTTTTTTTGCATACTGTCTGCTCTCTGTGTACATTTGTTGTGCTTTCTTCTGTGTCTGTATTTATTTTTATTTATCCCCCCTTGTGACTTGTTTGCTGTCTGCTCTCTGCATTCATTCACTGCACTCTCTTATGCATTTTTGCTTGTCTCCCTTTTTGTTGCATCACCTTGCTGAGTTGGCTCTCTGTAGTGCTTGTGAGCCGGGTGGCACTCCACGGTGCCCAGGCCAGGGGCTCTCTGCAGCATGTGGGCGAGCCTGCCTTCCAAGGCGGCCCTGGGATGTGAACACAGGGCCTCCCACATGGTAGATTGGAGCCCAACTGATTGAGGTACAGCTGATTCCCATATCATACATTTTAGTATGAACATTTATAAAGTTTAAATATATGTGTGTATTTTCCATACTATTCCATAATTTTTAAATGGAGATAAGGGAAGTTGATGCCGTATCAGCTATAAGACAAAGATGCTGCCATCTGGTCACCTAGGTGATTTTGACCACATCTAAAGTATTGGTAAATATGAAACAACAACCAGCCTATCAATTCCAGCTCATAGTACCTGGCACAACTCTGATGTTGACCTGCAGCTCTAGGACCTATATTCAAGTCTATGGAACTTATGTTGAACCTATATGCTAGAGTGGAAAACTTTTTAAAAACTCTGAGGACTTAGGGTTCAATGCCAGATTAACCATGGATTAGTTATGCATTGTCTGACTCCGAGTTTACTCATCCTTAATATTTTTTCACCTGTAGTCAAAGCAATCTCACATAATCATTAAAGAATTAAATCAGATAACAGTCATGAAACTCTTGGAAATTATACCAAATATAAAATGAAATTTTCCAGATTTATAAATTGGTGAAAATCACTGGCAGTTTTTTTTTTAAACTTTTTATTGTAGTAATATATATACAACTCAAAGTTTCCCATTTTAACTAATTTCAAGTACACAACTCACTGGTATTAATTACATTCACAAACTCAAAAAGACAAATATTATATGACTCACTTATATGAAATACCTGGAAAACTTATTTTAAGGTTTCATCAGTAAAACTTAATAATCTGATATAGGCAATCATAACTTATCAGTTATGTATAAAACAGAGATTAGTGGGTATATGGCAGCTATTCAGCACATTGAATGAAAATTAAGCCATTTTAAACATTAAATTCTGAAACTTGAGAGTATATTTACATCAGAAATGAAACAAAAATAATCACATTTCACCATTTACTCCTGCTCATGTGTAAACATCACAAATTAATCATGGACACTCCTTTAAAGAATAATGCAAGAAATATGAAAGGAATAATAGAAATATGATATGCTAGAAATATGTATTTTGCAGCTCCAGAGTAATAACTGAATCATGCAAGGATTATTGTGATCACCCAAACATTACTGGAGAATACACTATTTATATCTTGCCACAGTATCATCCTACAGATTATTTTTTAGTTAGGAAAAAATCATAAACCAAAAATGGGCTTCAATGAAGTGGTCACCACTTTAACCAAATCGTCATAGGTAGCATCATTTATACTGAGACAATACAGTAGTGACAGCATGAAATTCAACATTTTCTATGAAGTATTCTTTTCAATAATTGCAACCCCAATCTAGGCAAGCCTTTAGATTAATCTTTCAGTTTACTAAAAACACATGGCATAGAAAAACAAGTTAATGACATGGCAGAACTATAAGACCAATACAAGAAGGGGAATTTCTGAAAGACAACTGGCCAGGTCTTCTCATAAGTCAATATCATTTTCAAAAAAATAAAAGAAAAAGTGGGGGACTAGTCTAGATTAAATGAAACTAAAGAAGAAATTTTAATTTGGTCAGCATTTACATAAGATTATAGAATTAGAAGGTTATTGTCAGTTTTCTTAGGTGTGGGAAAATATTCTTCTTTTAGAATATGCAAACTAAAGTATTTAAGGGTGAGGTGGTTTGATGTCTGCAACTTACTTGCAAATGATTCACAGAGAGATGAACAGATCAGTAGATAAAATAGATACAACCAAATGATAACAAGGATAAAGTTAGGAGGATAGACTTTAGAGTCAAACCGGAGTAGTGTCAAGTCCTAGATCCATCTCACTCTAGTTCTGTGGTCTTGAGAATTTTTAAAAAGCTCTCCATGTATTCCATTTCCTCTCTGTGCAATGAGACTTATACTGGTATCTGTTTCATAGGATTGCTGTAAGAATGAAATGAACAAGTGCATACTAAAGCACTCAATATCAGGCCTGGGACAATAATGTTAGCTAAAATAATAATTATCATTACTAGCTAAAAAAACTCAATCTTTTATTACCTTTTACCCTACCCTATATTCTACAGTATTAATGATTTGATTAATCAGTGTGAGCAACAGAATCCAAACGCAGTCTGTGGTAAAAGATAAATAAACTTGCATACCTCAAACTCTATTATCCAATATGACAATGGAGTCAGGACTCCCAATTTTAGTTGCAAGTTATCACAGTACTTTACTGAAATATTAATTCTCAAAGTTTTGTTAGAATATCATGCACTGATGATTCCGAAGGCACTCAGGATCTTGCCATATAAAGGTTATCACAAAAAATGTATATTGCTTTATTGCTTCACATAAATGGCATAGATGGCATGGATTTCTAGCTGGTAATAAAAGGTGAAGAGAGATAGAACTGGAGAGAAAAAGGAAGGGAGAGATACAGACCATGAAGATAAAATTATTTATTCTGTATGAAAAATGAGCAAAACTGGAGACTGCATCAAATTACACCTGGGAGGGAAGAGAACTTGGCCCAGTGGTTAGGGCATCCATCTACCACATGGGAGGTCCACGGTTCAAATCCCTGGCCTCCTTGACGCATGTGTAGCTGGCCCATGCGCAGCGGTGATGCACGCAAGGAGTGCCGTGCCACGCAGGGGTATCCCTGCATAGGGGAGCCCCATGTGCAAGGAGTGCGCCCCATAAGGAGAGCAGCCGAGGGTGAAAAAAAGTTCAACTTGCCCAAGAATGGCACTGTACACACGGAGAGCTGATGCTCTGACAACAGAAGCGGACAAAGAAGAACACCCAGCAAATAGACACATAGAGCAGACAATGGGGGGTTGGGGGAAAGGGGAGAGGAATAAATAAAAAATAAATCTTTAAAAAACAAAAACAAATTACACCTGGGAACACTGCAGAGAAGCACATTAAGATTTTATAAGCAAAACAAAGGTCAAGAGAGTGGAAAACTGGATGTTGGCGATTTGGACCTGAAGGGTATCAGGAATGAAAGAAAGAGAAAAGGAGAGAGTGAAACAAAGAAAGAAAGAGAAAGCTGGGATCAGGGGGTCTGCGAGTAGTCACTCATCAGACAACTTTATTTTCTACCTGTGGCATTATATATACTCAAACTATTGAGAAAACAAACAGTGTAACTACCCATTAACAAGACTGGTAAATTAAAGAACTTATCTCTAAATACAAAGATTTAGTATTCCTTTCAAACTACAAAGTGTGTTTACTCATATTTCTCCCTGCCCGGGACAGCTCTGTCCTGCTGACTCGAAAGGCTTAATTGCTGCATTCCTATGTTAAAAGCTTAGCCCTGGAAACAGCACATCTCCCTTTGTGAGACCACCATGCCTCAGTTTCCAACAACTGGATAGCCAAGTACACAGCTAATACCAACTCAAAAAAGGAAAGAAAAATATGTGATTTCAGGAAGTATTGTTTCACATGATAGCAAAATCTTAACTTATCTTGCACAAAAAGTGAGGAAAGTGTCAAAAAAGCAAAATCTTTCAGTCTCTAGTGTATGTTCGTTTTTAATATTTACTGTTCAGGACATTAATTGGAGGAAATTTTCTTCATTATTAGCATAGGAGCACTTTACATGCTTCAATTCATTAAAACATATTTTGAGAGAAGCTGATGTGGCTCAAGTGATAGGGCTTCTGCCTACCATATGGGAGGACCTGGCTTCAATCGCTGGGGCCTCCTGGTGAAAATGAAGAAGAGAAAGCATGCCTGCGTGGTGAGCCAGTGTCTGCACAGCAAGCCGAGTGCCCACACAAGTTCCCATGCACGTACCTGCACAGCGAGCTGAGTGCATGTATGGCAAGGCCAGTGCCTGCATGAGTATCTGTGTGGTGAGCCAGTGCCTGTGGAGTGAGTCAGTGCCCATGCAGTGAGCTGAGTGTCCCCACAGTGAGCCAGTGCCCGCACAAGTGAATCACATAGCAAGATGATGATGCAACAAGAGAGATGAAGGGGAGAGTCAAGGTGAAGCACAACAGAAACCAGGAACTGAGGTGGTGCAGCTGACAGGGAGACTCAGGGAAACTCCCTCCACATCAGAGGTCCCCAGGATCAAATCCAAGAGAAGAAATGAGAAAAGAAGACAAAAAGAGAAATAGATACAGAAGATCACACAGTGAATGGATACAGACAGCAAAAATAGCAGGGTGGGGTAGGGAGGGGGGGGAGGGGAGGGAGAGGGGAGGGAGGATAAATAAACCTTAAAAAACATATTTTAAATGTTCAAGTCACCAATTTTAATTTTAATTTTGGCCCTCCAAGTTAATATTTTAGTGAGTTAGTATTTAGAGTTTATATTTTATCTTTCAGTTGGTGCCCTGATTTATGAAGCAAAAAAATGCAGAGGAGAAGGCCATCGAATGACAGCAGATGCCCTATGCAGGAAAGGGTGGTCTGGCAAGTTCGCTCAGATTAGGTGGCTTTTGAGTTGTCATGTAGAACTGAATATAAACACATAAATGGATAAAAAGTAATGAAAAATTGCTAAATTTAGTAACATAGGAATACCAAGGCAAGAAAACCTAGTAAATTTTCTAAATATTTTATTCTTGGTCTAATGTTGGAAGAATTAACCATGAAATATAGCACTTGGAAATGAAAGAGCATCTGGTTTTGTTCCATCAATTATATCTGTCCATTCTTTTCATGCTTCCTGTCCTCACACCACCATATTCAAGATGTCTTTGTTTTTCTTGCCTCTACTCTGTTTACCAATGCCTCCTGAAAACTGTTATTTTGAGTCTTCTGCCTATAATTGACTCTGTATATAAACAATAACTGGGGTTATGTTTGGATTGAATTTCAGAACAGCATCTTGAAGTTCATACAACTAATATCACCTTCTCATCCATGGAGAAATGATGCAGAAGTACATTCAGTCACTGGTTCAATTTCTCAGAGACAGTAACAGAGCAGGAGCCCCTACTACTGCTTGTCAGTTCCTAGAACTAATCTTCCCACTCATATTAAACATTTTCTACCTTAGTAATCTTCCTACTTCTATTAAATAAACTAATTCAGTATGTCTTTCTTCCTGGTTGTTCCAAAAATACTGCCTTAATTCTCACCTCAGAGTTTTCCCCATAGAGGTGTCCCTTGCCTGGAGGACCTCTCCACCACCAGTGAAGTAATCAGTGGTCTAGTTGCAGCCCATCCTGCAGCCTTTCGTGACCCCTCTGCCATCACAGGTCTCTTTCTATGGCCAATCTGCCTTGATGCTTCCTGATGGGAAAGGGCTTTGAAAATCCCCCAATATCCTGCTTTGTTTTGAATATTACGTTCCCTGTGTGGCAGTGATGCTGACTACCCCCAATTCCAAAATTCTCAGTCTGCCTTGTTTTCACAATGATGTACTTACCTCTGGATTCTGAAATTTTGCCTAGGACTTACATTGCAAGTTATAACCCTGTAAAGCTTATTCCAATTCCCTATGCCTATTCGCTCCCATTTTTAAGCCACAGTAATAATAGTCTGTATGATCAATGAGTAAAGAGATAGATATAGAAATGTATATATTGTCATTTTGGTTACATAAAATTTCCCCATTCATTTCCAATGAAAAAATCCAATTTTTTATATCTATGACTCTACTTTTATTTTTAAAATTACTCTTTCATAGATTACATCAAACTTCAAAATGCTTACTTCTCAGTATAAGAACTGATTCTGTAAGAATCTCTTACACAGAAGATTTCTGCTTTTATGTGTACAGATAGTGGAATATTAATTGCTAATATTTAAGTACAGTCTGTTTATGGCAATTTATTATTTTTTAATTCATTTTTTAAAATATATTACATTCAAAAAATATGAAGTCCCATTCAACCCCACCGACCCACCCCCTACTCCCCCCACAGCAACACTCTCTCCCATCATCATGACACATCCATTGCATTTGGTAAGTACATCTCTGGGAATCACTGCACCTCATAGTTAATGGTCTACATCATAGCCCACACTCTACCAAGTTCCATCCAGTGGGACCTGGGGGGATCTACAATGTCCCGTAATAGACCATGAAGCACCACCCAAGACAACTCCAAGTCCCGAAAATGCCTCAACATCTCATCTCTTCCTCCAATTCCCCACACCCAGCAGCCACCATGGCCACCCTTCCCACACCAATGCCACATTTTCTCTGTGGACATTGAATTGATTGTGTCCATTGCACATCTATGTCAAGAGGGGGCTTAGATTCCACATGGATACTGGATGCAATCCTCCTGCTTTCAGTTGTAGGCACTCTAGGCCCCATGGTGTGGTGGTTGACCTTCTTCAACTCCATGTTAGCTTAGTGGGGTAAGTCCAATAAATCAGAGTGTAGGAGTTGAAGTCTGCTGAGGTTCAGGGCATGGCTATCATATTGTCAGTCCAGAGATTCAAATCCCCTAAATATATCTTAAACCCCAACACCAACTACAATTCCAGTAAATTAGCATGAAATTCTTGTGAAAAGAGATCCCATCTGAGTCCAGTTCCATCATGCAGAAACACCGGATCCAAAGAATTGCCAACTCACATGGCAGTGAACCCCATCTGCCATGACCATAGAACCCATGGGTCTCTTTAGCCCTCAAAAGAACCAATACCTGCCTGGGGTTGTATCTACTTTATCTGTCTCTGTGACTCTGCTCAGGTATGCATAAGGGCAATCCTTCTGACAACCTCCAGACTCTTTTTTAGAGACTCATAGCCATATAAACTCATTTCTCCTTTCAATTTCCCCCTTACATTAGGTCATGTTATTTGTATTTTAAAGTCATGTTATTATTTGTAGAGAGGGATATTCTGCTGATCCGTGTTGAACCTTTAATTCAAGGTCATTTTCTAGTTGCATCTTCAGCTGGTATTTGGTAGTCATCCCTTGGTGCCAGAGAGGCTCATCCCTGGGTGTCATGTCCCATGCTGGAGGGAATGAACTGCATCTACATGCTGAGTTTGGCTTCGAGACTGCCCACATTTGAGTAACATGGAGGCTGTCAGGAGGAAACTCCCAGGCACAGTGCTGCTCTAGGCCTTGTTCTTATTTCAGGCGTATAGGCTCACAAGCATAGTCATTAGTATCAGGAGCCCACTGTTGGACCCTCATTCCTTCCTGGTTCTTACCGTTGCACCTGGGGGACTGCTGCTGATCCCCTAGGGACCATGACAGAGCACCCCAGCCAGGAACCCTGTACCCCCCCAGCTGTTGTTTTTAATTGTTTCCCCTATGAGTATATCCAAACATTACCATGCACCCTGGATATATGCCCTGTATAACTCCCTGTCAACCATATATCACCTGTCAATAACATCCCATACCCGTATTCCTCTGCTGCCATTGTTGAACCACTCTGTGATCCAGAACTTCCTGTAAAGTGAAGCCCAATATAATGTCAGGTTCCCTTACTACTAAAATGGAATATAGCGATGAGTTTAAAGGTTAGATCTAGAGTACGTATTGATTTGGGAAAATTCTATATCCTACCTTTTTCTTTTCCTTTTTCCTAATTATTGAGCTTCTCTTCACAAGGGTCTCAGATCACAGTAATTCATATATACAATATACATTACTCCCATAAATCCACCATAAAACCTGTTCCCTTCCACAGCAATAATGTTTTAACTTAATTCATATCATATTTACTGAAACTGATGTACAGACTCCGAAACAATAGCTTTCAAACAAGGTGACATCTGGGCTTACAATGTGGCCCATACTTTAGGATGTACAGTTTTCTAAATTTTTTAGTTATCCTATGTTTTACATTATGGTTTACATTATTAGTCTGTCCTCCGCTATATGTTTTTGGTGTAATATTACATGTTTTATATTCATCCTCGTGTACTCTTGCGAAACTCCTCTCTTGCCCCTACATTTACCTTGGTTCCATCCATTCAACATCCATTTTCCCCTCCCCTTGGGGCCCACAGCAACAGCCAATCTCCATTTTCTGAGGAGCCACGTCCAAAGATACTTGCAACAGTGTTCAGGGCCTGACTTGCTCAACGGCCCTAATGCTCTGGGAGCCACCCTTTCTCTCGAGAGATACAATTTGCTCTATTTGATGGCATTAGTCCTCCCCAGTATGTGGGTCCACCCCAACTCTCACTTCTTGGGTCTCTAACCAATGGTAAAACCCACCCTGGCAAAATGAGCATTCAGACATTCCCCAGGAGTCTGTCCCGCATCAGACCATCCCCTCCGAGCATCCCAAACAGGTAACCATCGTAATTATATTTTGATACTATTTTCTCAGCATTTTACTCTCAACCACCACATGACATTCTCCTATGTTCATATGTTGCCCCTCCCTCCCCCCAATTTTTTGGGCAATATTACCCATCCGCCCATCCCCAGGCCCCGTCAAACCCACAAAGCCCCACCCAAAGGCAACCGCTTGCCCCCATTTTATCTCTTCTTTGTGGTCATACTTACCGCCAGCTCATCATAGATTCCACCCCTGCAGACGTCAGCTCACATCCTTGCTCCACCCCCCAATTTCCTGTAAGCCTATTTTCCAGTCTCTAGCTCTCTGAGGCAGCTTGCTTATTTCATATCATTGAGGTCATGTATTTTTTGTCCTTCAATACCTGGGTTGCTTCACTCAACATAAAGTTCTCAAGATTCATCCATGTTATCACATGTGTTCATAATGTATTTGTTCTTAAAGCCGAGTAGTATTCCATTGTATGTATATACCACATTTTATTGATCCACCTCATCTGTTGATGAGCATTTGGGTAGATTCCAACTTTTGGCGATAGTGAACAATGCTGCTATGAACATTGGTGTACATATATTGGTTTGTGTCCTTGTTTAAAGTTCTGCTGGCTATATACCCAGCAGTGGTATTGCTGGGTCATATGGCAAATCTGTGGTTAGTTTTTTGAGGAAACACCAAACTGTCCTCTAGAATGGTTGAATCCTTCTACATTCCCACCAGCAGTGGATGAGTGTTCCTCTTTCTTCACATCCTCTCCAGCATTTGTATTCTTCTGCTTTTTTCATAGCTGCCAATCTTATGGGAGTAAGATGGTATTTCATTGTAGTTTTGATTCGCATTTCCCTGATAGCTAGAGATTTGGAGCATTTTTTCAGGTGCTTTTTAGCCATTTGTATGTCTTCTTTGG
The DNA here is from genome assembly GCF_030445035.2 of Dasypus novemcinctus. Classification (NCBI taxonomy): domain Eukaryota; kingdom Metazoa; phylum Chordata; class Mammalia; order Cingulata; family Dasypodidae; genus Dasypus; species Dasypus novemcinctus. Next base: position 9,725,707 of record NC_080702.1, on the reverse strand, counting down.
AGAAGTGTCTGTTTAAAACTTTTTCCCATTTTTTAAATGGGTTGTTTATCTTTTTATTTTCAAGATATAGGAGTTCTTTATATATGCAAGTTATAAGTTTCTTATCAGATATATGGTTGCCAAATATTTTCTCCCACTGTGTGGGCTCCCTTTTTACTTTTTTGAAAAACTCCTTTGAGGTGCAGAAGGCTTTAATTTTGAGGACGTCCCATTTATCTATTAGTTCTTTTGCTGCTCGTGCTTTTGGTGTGATATTCATGAAGCTATTTCCTATTACAAGGTCCTGTAGATGTTTCCCTACACTGCTTTCCAAGATATTTATGGTCTTGGCTCTTACATTTAGGTTTTTGTTCCATGTTGAGTTGATCTTTGTATAAGGTGTGAGATGGTAATCCTCTTTCATTCTTCTACATATGGATTTCCAGTTCTCCAGGCACCATTTGTTGAAAAGGCCATTCTCTCCCAGTTGGGAGGGTTTGGTGGCTGTATCAAATATTATATGGCTATATATATGAGGTCCTATATCAGCACTTTCAATTCGATTCCATTGGTCTGTGTGTCTCTCCTTATGCCAATACCATGCTGTTTTCACTACTGTAGCTTTGTAGTATGTTTTGAAGTCAGGAAGTGTGATTCCTCCAATTTCGTTTTTCTTTTTCAATATGTCTTTGGCTATTCGGGGCCTCTTTCCTTTCCAAATAAATTTCATAGTTAGTTTTTCTAGTTCCTTAAAGAAGGCTGTGTTGATTTTTATTGGGATTGCATTGAATGTGTAGGTCAGTTTTGGTAGGATAGACATCTTAATAATATTCAGTCTTCCTATCCATTTACAAGGAATAGTCTTCCATTTATTTAGGTCTTCTTTGATTTCCTTGAAGAGTCTTGTATAGTTCTCGGTGTAAAAGTTTTTTACTATTTAGTTAAATTTATTCCTAAGTATTTGATTTTTTTATTTACTATTGTGAATGGTATTTGTTTCCTGACTTCCTCCTGATCTTGCTCATTATTAGTGTACAGAAATGCTACTGATTTTTGCGCATTGATCTTATAACCTGCGACTTTACTAAACTCATTTATAAGTTCTAGAAGCTTTGTTGTAGATCGCTTAGGGTTTTCTATGTATAGGATCATGTCATCTGCAAATAATGAGATTTTGACTTCTTTCTTTCCAATTTGAAAGCCTTTTATATCTGGTTCTTGCCTCAGTGCTCAAGCCAGTATTTCTAAGACAATGTTAAATAGAAGGGGAGACAATGGGCATCCTTGTCTTGTTCCTGAGTTTAGAGGGAAGGATTTTAGGATTTCTCCATTGTAAATAATGTTGGCTGTAGGTTTTTCATATATACTCTTTATCATGTTCAAAAACTTTCCTTGTATTCCCATCTTTTGGAGTTTTTTATCAAGAAAGGGTGCTGTATTTTGTCAAATACTTTTTCTGCATCTATAGATATAATCATGTGATTTTTTTCCTTGAGTCTGTTTATATGGTGTATTACATTGATTGATTTTCTTACGTTGAACCATCCTTGCATACCTGGAATAAATCCCACTTGGTCGTGGTGTATAATTCATTTAATGTGTTGTTGAATATGATTAGCAAGTATTTTGTTAAGTATTTTTGCTTTTAGGTTCATTAGAGAAATTGATCTGTAATTTTCCTTTCTTGTGGTGTCTTTGTTTGGCTTCGGTACTAGGGTAATGTTGGCATCATAGAAGGAGCTCGGCAATGTTCCCTCTGTTTTGATTTTTTGGAAGAATTTCAGCAGGATTGGTGTTAGTTTTTCCGGAATGTTTTGTAGAATTCACCTGTGAAGCCGTTTGGCCCTGGGCTCTTCTTAGTTGGGAGGTTTTTAATGACTGATTCTATCTTTTTGTTGTGATTGTTTTTTAAGATCATCAATTTCTTCTTTCATCAATATGGGCTGCTTATGCGTTTCTAGGAATTTGTCCATTTCCTCTGAATTGTCATTTTTGTTGGAATATAGTTTTTCAAAGTATGCTCTTATGATAGTCTTTATTTCTGTGGGGTCAGTGGTGATATCGCTTTTCTCATTTCTTATTTTGTGTATTTGCATCTTCTCTCTCTTTTTCTTTGTTAGTCTCACTAAAGGTTTGTCAATTTTGTTGATCTTCTCAAAAAACCAGCTCTTGGTGTTGTTTATCTATTCAAGTGCTTTCTTATTTTCCATTTCATTTGTTTCTGCTCTTATCTTTGTTATGTCCTTCCTTCTTCTTCCTGTTGGATTACTTTGTTGTTGTTTTTCTAATTCCTTCAAATGTGCAGTTAGTTCTTCAATTTTTGCTCCTTCTTCTTTTATGATATATGAATTTATGGCTATAAATTTCCCTCTCAGTACTGCTTTTGCCGCATTCCATAAATTTTGGTATGTTGTCTTATCATTATTTGTTTCAAGGTAGTCATTGATTTCTTTTGAGATTTCCTCTTTGACCCACTGTTTTTCTAAGAGTGCGCTGTTTAATTTCCAAATCATGGTATGAAATCTGGGCCTCCGTCCCTTGCAAATTTCCAGCTTCACTCCACTGTGGTCAGAGATATTGTTTTGTATGATTTCGATCTTTCTGAATTGACTAAGCCTTTCTTTGTGGCCTAGCACATGGTATATCTTGAAGAACGATCCATGTGCGCTTGAGAAAAATGTATATCCTGCTGTATTTAAGTGTAATGATCTATATATGTCTATTAGATCCAGCTCCTCTAATATACTGTTCAAATGTTTTCTTTCTTTAGTGATTCTCTTTTGAGACGTTCTGTCAAGAATTGATAGTGTTGTATTAAAATCCCCCACTATAATTGTAAATGCATCTATTGTTTCACTTAGTTTTTCCAGCGTTTGCCTCACGTGTTTAGAGGTGCCCTTGTTAGGAGCATAAATATTTATGATTGTTCGATCTTCTTGACAGATTGTCCCTTTCACTAAAATGTAGTATCCTTCTTTGTCTCTCACAATTGTTTCGCATTTAAAGTCTATTCTGTCTGATATTAATATAGCTACTCCTGCCTTTTTTTGGTTATTGTTTGCTTGTATGATTGTTTTCCAGCCATTCACTTTCAACCTCCATGAGTCTCTGGGTCTAAGATGTGTCTCTTGTAGACAGCATAGAGGTGGGTCATATTTCCTTATCCAATGTCCCAGTCTGAATCTTTTGATAGGTGAGTTTAATCCATTGACATTCAGTGTTATTACTTTCAAAGAATTATTTGTGTTAGCCGTATTTTGATTGGAGTTGTGTTTGTAATATTTTGTTTGCATTTTTTTCCTTCTGATTTTCTCTTTTGTTGCTCATACATTCTCCTCCAACTCTGCCTTTCCTGTTTTTTCCTTTCTTCCTGCAGAACTCCCTTTAGAATTTCTTGAAGGGGAGGTTTCTTGTTGGCATACTCTTTCAGTTTCTGTTTATCTGTGAATATTTTGAACTCTCCATCATGTTTGAATTCTAGTTTAGCTGGATAGAGTATTCTTGGTTGGAAATTTTTTTCCTTTAGTACCTTCACTATATCATATCACTGCCTTCTTGCCTCCATGTTTTCAGATGAGAAATCAGCACTTCATCTTATGGAGCTTCCCTTTTATGTGATGTTTTTCTTTTCTCTTGCTGCTTTTAGAATTTTCTTTGTCTTGAGCATTGGATAATTTGACAAGTATATGTCTTGGGGTGGGCCTGTTGGGGTTGATGATCAGTGGATTGTGCTGTGCTTCTTGGATATGTACATCTGTCTCTTTCAGTAGATTTGGGAAGTTTTCAGCCATTATTTCCCGCAACACTCCTTCTGAACCCTTTCCCTTCTCTTCTCCTTCTGGAATGCCTATAATACGTATGTTTGAGAGTTTTGCATTGTCCTTCCGGTGCCTAAGTCCTAGCTGGATTTTTCCTATCTTTTTATCAACCAATTCTATTATCTGTTTGGTTTCTGATGTACTTTCTTCCCCATTACTAATTCTCTACTCTGGCTCTTCTAGTCTGCTGATATTTGCTGCAAGTGTATTTTTGATTTCTTGAACTGTGGTGTTCAGTCCCATCATATCTTATCTTTTTGTGTATGTCTGCTATTTCCCCTCCAAGTGTTGTCTTCATGTTGTTAACCTCTTCCTTTACTTCATTAAATTTGTCAGTGATAAATGTTCTGAGATCTTTCACTGCTTGTGCAAAGTTCTGCTCCCCTTCCTGATTTTTAGTTTGTTCATTGGTTTCAGCCATGTTCTCCTGATTACTGGTTTGGTTTGTAGTTTATTGTTGCTGTCTGGTCATCATTTTATCTCGATGGGATTAATCAGTTCCTTAGCTTCTGTGTCTAGTCTTGGAGATTAATTAGCTGTTGTTTTTGCATGAGTGTTATATCTTCTCTTTGTCACTTTGTTCTTCTTATTCTAATTTCTTATTGCTGGTTGTGTTCACTTTAAAGGAAAGTATTAGTGCCGGGAAAAGGCAACTGTGTAAGCAAGGAAAAAGTGTAAAGTAATATTGGTGATATACGTCAACAGAGCAACAATATGAGATCTGGGAGGATGGAGGTTAGATTCATGTAAATTGTGTAGCGTTATAGCAGTAGGTAGAGTACCTATAATGAGGTAGTCAACTGAATATGGGAGGAATATGGTATGAATTAAAAAGCTATTGTTTTCTTGAGAGAGGGAAAGAGAAAAGAAAGGCAATAGTTTCAAGAGTGGATAACAGAAAACAAAACAAAGGTATTAGAAATTAAGAGTTAGACACTTTGTGGATCAAAGAAAGGGAGGTGGAATATCAGAGAGACAGTAGATGATGGAGGCTATCAAGATGTAGGGGAAAGGGGATAGTGTAGATAGCCAAAATCTGTTCACACAGAAATGAGGCAGTGGAGGATGAGGAAACCCAGCAAATGTGAGGTGTTCCCTGTAGCACCTATTATATAGTTAAGATAACATAAAATAAGAAGATGAGGCACAAGAGAGAGAGAAAAAAATAGAAGAAAGGAAGAAAGAAAAAGGGGTTGGGTAAAGGATAGGGAAAAGAGAAAAAAGATATACACCAACCACCACAGCCACAATACCAATAAAAAAAAAAAACCTAAATAACTGAAAATAAAGATTTTGGGGGATACACTTGTAGAAAAGACTACGGGATAATGCAATGTTAGCAATCAGAACATTAAAAAAAATAACAAATAAAATAGAAATAAAAATAAAAACAGAACAAAACAAAAGAAAAAAGAAAAAACACAAATGTTGAGGGCTAGGACATTCAAGGACCTCAGATGGACCTCAGGGCATGATGGATTCAGGGATGGAAAGTCTGAGATATTGAAGACTCAAGAGGTGTGAGTCTCTGGGGTGTGGGCCACCAGGGTTTAGGGGACTCACACCTGGCAACCTCAAGTCCGGTTAACAGGGAGCCTGGGAGCACTGCAGTGAATCACAGCCTTCAGGGATCCCCACAGCTGGGTGCCAGCCCTATGGGTGAGGTCACATCGGCAAGCTCTATCCTGTGTTCTGTACCCCCCAATTCACTCACTCACTGGGGTCTATTCTGTCAATGTATCACCAATTGACTTCAGGACCCCTCCCACCCTGTGATCCCCCGAAATGGCCACCTGGGGGTGCCTCTAGACTGCAGCCAATTTAATGATGCAGATCAATAGCCAGGCCCCAGGGGTGGGGCTCCAGCCGGAAATGCTAACAACAGAGTCCAAACCCAAAATTCCCATGCTTCGCAAATTATTCCCCTAATCAGCTTCCAAACTTCTCCCACCCTGCCAGATCCTGGTGGCGTCTCTTTATTGCTATCAACCCAAGTCCACTGCAGATCGGCAGCCATGTCTGGGGGAGGGCGGGGCTCCAGGTGGAAGCACTACTGTTTGTGTCCGCAATCAAAAATTCCCCCACTTCAAAATAAAACTCCCATTTGTCTCCCCAAATCGGTCTGCAAGCGCCTCCTGTCCGATCAAGCCCCCAACAGGCTGCCTGGGGCTTATGAATTCCCCAGTACAACAGAGCCTCCAAAAAAAAAAAAAAAACACCACGGCAGCGCCTGGTGCCACAGCTCCACCCACCCGAGGGAGATTTCTGTGCGGAGCCAGGACCTCCGTGCATATTTTATAGACGTATTTTCTCCGTTACCTTCCCACCAAATCGACGTCCAGACACCTCTCGTCCTGCAAAAATCCTGAAACAGCCTGGTCCCAAAGAGCCTCCAACACTGCCCATCCACTTCTATGCAGGAGATATTATCAGGTGAGCTCACTCAGCCACCATCTTGCCCTGCCCCTGTTTATGGCAATTTAAAAGCACAGGCAGCTGTGTGACAGCCTTGAAGTGGGATCTAGAAAGTTGATTGCACAGGATTCTTGAGTGTGACACTTGTATGGCCAAGTTATTTTAGATGGGGAAATGATTCTCCATAATGCTAATCTGGAAAAGTGACTAAAGTAACAGTTTATCACTGCTTTTACATAAAACCATCAGCATACTTGTATGAAAGCAACATTTTAGCTAGATTAATATTAATCTATGTTTCAGATTATTTTTGAATTATTGAAAATTATACAGTTCCTCACATTTTTAAATAACCAATAATTTGGATTCATGTGATGCAGTGGTTAAGAAAAGTTTTCTCAAACTTCATGCAGATACAATAGAGCAGGTGCTTATTATGTGCTATTGTCCTTTCCTTTTTTATCTAGAAAATAGAAAGCATGGATGTTGAAACATGATAGCCAGAGGTTGCATTTGAGAACCCAGACTCTGGAATCCACTTCCACTACTTGCTAACCCAATATATTAGGAACTCAGAAAACAGTAATGAGTCGATCATAATTTTTGTTATTAGTAACAGAGCTCCAGAGTTTGTAAAGGAATTAGGAATGGAAATAACACAGGGCCCCAATAGAGGAGGGTCTGGAGTAAAAGGCAGGAAAGCCAAGGCAAGGTCACAAACTCAGGAGGCAAGCCTCTAGATTTCTTAGATTAGATCCCATGGGGGCTTTAGAAACAAAAAATAAGATAAAACTCAATTATTAGAAAAAACAACTTTTCTAGGCTTATGGTTCAGGAGCTGGGACATGTGGAGGCATTGGGGTGAAGCCAGGATGTACCCCATTAGCCTCTAATTTGCCAACTTATCACCATAAAATTTAGGACTGATAAGTTAGGGAGCTCTGGTGGCTTCTCTCATAAACCATTCATGGGGACCTTCCCACAAAACATTTCCCTCTTTAGTGGTTCCCACCCCTTTCATAACTTCTTTGCCGGAAGCAACTCCAATTGGCCTTTTAATGTCTTTAGCACAGGTGACATGGAGATGAAACAGATGGAGACCTGGCTACTTTGGTGCCAAGGTAAGTCCCAGAACCACTGCACCCAGAGGAAAAGCTACAGGACCCACATGTGGACATGAGCTGAGGGTGGCCCTGGGGAAAATATGTCATGACTCCCCTGTACTCATCAAGATCACAAGGGGGAGAGCCTTGCTTAGGAGATTAGGCACCTGCCTACTCCTTCTAACATCTCAATGCTCTTTTGGATTCTTCATTCTCTTTCCTCGATGTCCACCATACCCACATTTTTTCTCACTCTGCCACATTTTTCCTTGGGCAATGTGAACATTTCCAGTATAATGAATGAGTAATTCCTTTACCCACAATAAAAGTCATCAAGCCATATCCTGGCAAAGACTTGATAGGGATGGAATTCCCCTCCAGATAAAGTACACCCAATGGGTGATATCATTGCCCAGTTCAAACATCCCCTAAGCCAGGGGTTCCATGGACCACTTTGCCAGTCAGGGGAATACCACAGACCCCTTACTAAGTCCACACTATACAGTGTTTTAATATGTCACATCTGTACCTACACATCCCCAAAATAATACTTTTTAAAATTTAAATTAAAACTCACTGCCCTAAGCTAATAGTCTGTTCTTCAACTTTACACCATCCATCCGAGAGCACATCATACACATGCCCCCCCACCAAAAACAGTATATATTTTGTGAAATGATAAAAGCCACAATGTTTCAGAAAGTGTTCCCATCCCTGAACTCCTCTACAACTGGGATGACTTGTGCTGAGGGGACAGTGGGGACACCTGACCCAGGCCTGAGGTCAGTTTTCATATTTCCAGTTTTGAATCCAGTTGTCATTGTATGGCTATAAACAAACCTGTGAACCATTTGAATATGTGAAGAGATGTCTTGGCCAAGCTTATAAATAGCCTCTCCTCTTCTCAAACCAATTTGAAAGGCTTATTCCTCTGAACCACTCCCTTCTATCACATACCCTTTCATTTAGAGGAAAAAAGAACAGAGAAAGGAAATTTCTCTGTTTGTCCCCACAAACCCACCACCTAGGGCTACCGTGTCCAGCAGTCAATAGCCAAGGTCACCACACCTGTGTGTGCAGCTATCACCATTCATGGACCTGCCTGCCCAGACTCTGGGCTTGAGAGAGGTTACACGATCATTGAAATTTTCATTGGGGCTGAGAGGAAAACAAGTCCCACAGTAGACTCCCTGGCTGTTCCCTGTGTACACACATAGATACAATAGCTCTAGAGTGTGTTCAGGGGTAGAAGAATTACAAGTGGTGGAATGTTTTCCAATTCATTGAGGCTAAACAAAAAAAGTGGAAAGCAGGGCCATCTCCCCCATTTTAATCAGTAAAGAAAGGAGACTTCGGTGAAGGTGTCTTCTTTTCTCACAATTGATAGACATAGATTACTTCCACCTTCTGATCTCAGCACTGAGGCAGCCCCAGACTTCCCCTTCTCACATTGGAGATATGTGATGCTGCAGGTCTCCCATCTTCCTGGATGGCAATTTCTGTTTCTAGTAAACCTGTGTATCCCCATCCATCCCATCCTTCTCAAGAAAGGGAGGATAGGGAGGAACTTCCTGAGGCAGGACTGGGATTGGATCTCTATGAACTTTATAGATTCATAGAAATTTTAATGGATGCTTTTTGAAATTTTTAAAATGAAAGGTAAGGAAAACATATTTTAAATGTAAGATATCTGAGCACATGAAAATGAACTGCCTGGTGGCAGTGGATGTGCAATGTCAGTATTAAATTCCCTCTATGAACACGGGCTTCTTTTAGAGGCCAAAACAGGCACCTAATGGGTGTTAAAACTACCACTTCATTTAAGCTCAAGCTATTGGAATACCCTAAACCTCAACCCAAAGGTGGCAGAGACAGACACAACACCCTTATTTGAACAAAGAAATATATCTTTAAAGAATTTTTTTAAAAATTTAGAACAGAAAATGTGGTATGGGGCTGGGGTTGGGGAAGAAGATTTATGATTCGGTGGGGGAGACACAGGACATAAAGCATAGCAGGGGGAAGTGGTGACGGCGGTCTCGGGGACCTTGCACTCTTGGTACATGCTGGTGGGCCCTGACAGGAGTCATCAACTCCATGGGAGGAATGGCAGAAGTACAGCTTGGACGCAGTTGCTGGGAGACTAACACTGGCCTTGTTGATTTCAGTGCAGCTTGGTGGCTATTTCTTTTTCTCCCTAGACAAATCCAACGTAGCATACAGCTAACCCTCTTCCGATGTTTGCTTTCTTGAGGTCCCTGTCCCTTTTGGGGCAAGAACTGGGGCATCACACTCTCTGTTGATCCCCCATCCTGAAAAGGGTCGTCCATCATCTCTATTCCAAGGGAGGGCCCTGACCCTGACTCTCTTTCTGGGTATTCTTCCAATGGGAAATCCCCGGGGTCCTCTTTTCCTGTATTTAAACTGGCATCTTTGACCATGCAAGAGGTCTTAACCTTAGAATCCCTTTGCTCCTGCAGGCCCATGTTGCTCCCTCTGTCCTCTCGGTGGATATAGGGTCCCTGGGAATTGGCCATGTTTCCTCTACACATATTTGGCAACCAGGTCTCATAGTCCTCAGAAGAAAAACTAGGTAAATTGGGGAACCCTTCAGCAGCACAGCCAGGAGGGGACTGGCTCTGTGGCTCTCCCTCCAGTTGGAGCGTTGGCTCACTATCAGGATAAACTTTCAGAGGTGATTTCCCTACATCCTGCTCCCCCATTAGGTTCAGTATTGTGGGGCATTCACCAGGTGATATATTCCTTACATTGAATAACTGTTCGATAAATTGGGAATCTGCAAAATCACTAGCACATGGGGAATCTCCTGATTTGGGTCTGGAGACAATGGTCTCCCCAGCCTTGATGGTTTCCTCATACAACTGCCCTGGTTGATCGCCAGTGCTCAGGAAGGGAGGGGGCCCTGGGAAGTCCCCATCAATATCAGGTAAATCTACAGTTTTTTCAGAATTGAGTCCACATTTCCATCTGCATTTTCTTGGAAATACTTCTTCCTCCTTTCCTTTCTCCAACACCACCTGGACAACCACTATCCTTGTTCTATCAAGGGGCTCCTGAAGAAAATGGTGAAGGCCAAAGAAGCCACTTGATGCCCTATGACAGCATTCATGGTATGCCCAGGATGAGGCCTGTGAAAGATGAAGAGAAAGACACACTTTATGGAGCACAGTGTGGGAACGTGGAAAAGACAAGCTCTTGTCAGGTAACTGCCTCCAGGAGAAGGCTGAAATGAGCAAGCCTGAGTCCTGAGGCCTGATACTGTTAGAACAGAAGGCTTTAATCCAAAGGGACAATGTGGAGTTGAGCTCTCTGGGCCAGTGTTCAATAGAAAAGGAGGAAAGTCAGACTGAGTCAGTATAAGATGCATATGTGGTATTGGAGTGGAAGAGCGGGTGGTGGAGCATGGCAGGTGAATGATTCGTGGGATTCATGGGATGGTGGACTTGGGGGAGAGAGTGATATCCTGAGATTGTGGGCCCAGCTAAGGACATCCCTCTTGACTCTGAATTGACCCAGAAAGAATGAGGGCCTGGGACCCAGTTCTTACTGTCATTTCTTAGGCAAACTGCAGACCTTCATTTTTCATAAACTATATGACTTTCTACCTAGAATGCAAAGAACTGTGTTCTTTTCTTTTTATTCTTTTAAAGGGAATAAAATGTTTTCTCCTTTTCCTTCTTTGAAAATCTCAAAGTACTTTATGTACATGATCCTCTATTGATACTGCAGTCAGTGCTCTGTGCTGAGAATAGTGTAATCTCTAATCTTTAGGTGCCTGGGAGGCCTTGTAAGATTCTGCTCCAAGGCCAGAGCTTGCGCTTAGCATCTGACCAGAGGCCTTCCAAGGCTCAGTCTCACTCTTTGGGTCAGCTTCACCCAGAGACACCAGACTTGGGAAGGAGAATTATGAATAATTATCATAGCGGCTGTTTGATGCTGACATTAAGAGACATTTCTCCCCCAAATATTTCCTATATTCTCTTAATAACCCAGCCCAGGGACCCTGAGTCACAGCACTTGAAATTTACCCTGGTGTCCTCTGCCACCCCCAAGGAGACAAGAGTGTGGATAGAAGCCTCTCTGCTGCCTCACCCTGTTTCCCTAAAGAAAGGTTTTCATCTTTCCTTAGAGGGTCCATCTCTGTGGAAACATAAATGATTTAGTGAAGTGGAAGGAGCAGAGAAAGCAAGAGTCCATCTATGATGGGGGTTGGCTCTGGGATTCCCTTACCTCATCTCTGTATCCATCTTCCTCAGATAGATTCATCTGGATTACGAACAGAAATAGGAAGAGTAATAACCCGCACAGTAAGAACACATTGCATACAACCATCCATGCGGAAGTACTTGTGCTCGTCCATGGGGCACTGTGGCTTCTCGGGAAGTAGAAATCTGTCTCCATCTTCCCAGCACACACCTGCCTCAGGCAGCACTGAGTACTGAGAGCTGAGCCTGCGCTGCCTGGAGATACAGGCCCACATCACAGAGCCCCAGAACATTCAGAGAGGGTGGGGGAGGGGCACAGGGAGGGACCAGGGCCCCTCCCCCACCTTAAAGACCCCACAGCACAGCCAACTGCACAGTTACAGAATAGCATATGTATACCTCAGTACAAAATCATCAGATAGGAACTGTTCCTGCTTTATTCCTTGGTGCTTTCAGCTTTGATGCCATCAAACCCATAGCCTAGAGTGTTTGATGCTTTCTCAATAATTTTTTTTGCAAATTGTTAGTACGTTACTTTCGGTATTTCTCTGCCCTCAACTCCAGCTTTGCCACCTTTCTGCTTGCTTGTATGAACCCAGGTATAAAATTATGCTATCTTTCAAGTTTACCCAAACTATTCCATTTTGATTAAACACACACAAACAAACCCACATAAACTCATGAGTTGGCAAAGTAGATGCTATTACAGATACTAAAAGGGCACCCAACAAGTTTGAGAGAGATGCTAGGACCCCCCCCATGCCAAATAAATTAATTAGAAGAATAATTTAATAATTTATAGGTTCAGACTTAGTAATTTTTGTGCAGCAAAATCATTTTATGGGCATTCTGCCCGAAAGCCTCTCCGATAGCTCCTCTCAGCCCATAGCACCCACCTTGCTGGTCCCTGTCTTCCAGGCCCCCATTTCCTCCCCAGAATTTCTCCCAGAAGCTCTTGAAAGTTTTGACCCCAACCTGTCCTAAACCCACTGGATTTTGACACCGGCTGAGGGGAATCTGAAGTATTATAAAGGAAATATTAACTTTTTAAAAAAGTACTTAACCTATGTTACTTCTTTTGTGAAAAGATTTCTGACTTTTGACTTCTACTTTTTAAGTTTTAACCAAAATACTATTGGCCTCTCAATAATTCTTAAAACAATGAATATTAAATAGCTATATTCACTCAGACATGCATACATAGATATTTATCTCCCATTTCAGCAGGCATATAGCATAGCTGTAATAATGACAGCTTCATTATTAAGATTACAAACCATGGAAATAACTCTGATTTTCTCCTGTCACACTTGATCCAGAGCACCCAGACCAGTTTAAGTAGGAAGATAATATATGAAGAAGATACATGAAAAATAAGGATTAGGAGAGAAAACTAGCCCACCTGAGAGAGAAACATAGTAGAAAGCAACCACAGTTAAATCAGTTTAGTATAATACCAGGATAGAGACAAAATTAAGGGAAACAGAGTAGAATCTAGAAATTGATCTAAATGCCAATGGGAATTTGGGGCATGCAAATCAATACAGGAGGTTTTCCAGATAATTGGGAAGAAAGCTGCAGTCAACATAATCTGATAAGACAAGTGGGTAGCCAAAGAGATGGATTTCCAAAATGAAGGGAAATGGGAATCTGAGACGTTTGTCCAGGAGTAACTGGGCACTGTCCTCTGTTTCTCCCACAAGTGATAATATAGACCTGATGACCTGGAATTTATACAAGGAAACTCAGTATTTCTATGTATTTCCATTAATGGAAATGCCTAGTTGCATGTGTGTGCATGTGCATTTTTCTGAAGGGATTATAAAAATATCAAGTCAAAAAGACTGGCATGGTATTAACTAAACTTTCCAGGTCTAGCAGATTCTGTTGTGAGAATAAATCACCTGGAGTTGCTGTGCATAATTCAAGGCTCTAAACACCAATGGAAGCTCCTATGAGAAGTGCTGTGTCTCCTCCTTTCCTGGGTGACCACCTCTCTTCTAAAAATACTGTGAGGGCTTTTTTTTTGTGTATGCACTGTTACTGCCCATTAATTTGCCACTTGAAAAGCTGCTGAACCTATTTATAGAAAACATTAGTTCTTTACTTCATTCCTTCCATAAAAGTAGTATCACTAAAATCAAAGAGAAATGTAAAAAAAGGAAATTTTAAAAATCAAAGGAACAATGTATAGCTTTTAAAAGCATGGCTCAATAAGCTTTGAAAATATTGGCTGGTAAACTCATATACATGAGTTTTAATAGACTCATTTGTAAAATGTTGGCTACCCTGGAGATAAAAATATTCTCTTCAAAGATATGGCAACACTTTCAGTGCCAATCACCATTCTCAATTAGCAAAGATTTTATTGTATTTTTCCTGTTGAGTTAACTGAGCATAATTAGTAACCAGTACCACACTGTCATTTAAATATACCCATAAAATTACAGGTTATCTTATTGGAAGATATTAAAAAATCAAACTATCTTTTTGGTACAAGTTTTAAGAAACATATTTGGTTCACATTTAGTAGCTGGCTTTCCTCAAAAACTAATGATACTTCCCTCTTTTTTGTTGTTGTTGTTTGTTTTTTCTCTCTCTCCATTTATTCTTTCTGTAAGAATCATAAGATAATTAATAGCCTTATCTGTGAAGAGATGAGTGTGTGGGTTTTCAGTTTTAATATTTTTCCCTTCATACTATTTATATCTTCCAATTATATAAGTGCATATTGTTTTTAATTTTAATTGAAATCATGCTAAAAGGGGACTTCTGAGAGTTATGCAAACTCTCCCAGTCTTATGTTTAATACTTTGGTACAAGATAGGTATTTTGCAGGAAATATTTACAACCCTGACTTCTAGGTTGTAGACCCTGAGAGAAGAGCTCAGAAGTGATCCCAGGAAGGAAAAGATGATCAGGAAAGTGAGACAGAGAAGGGGAGGTAGCTACGAAGTACATGTTAACAAGTCATTCTTCTGGATCTGGGGATTGACTGGGGATCTGGGGGTCAGTGTGACCCATGTGTATCAGAGCCATGCTACTGGAGGGATAGTCTGCAGAAGGTAATTCCCAGTAGTGCTAATTCTCTGCCTATTCCAGTTTGCCAGGGGCCTGTGGAGATGAGGCTCTGGATGCCAGAGATAATCAATAGGAAATTGGCAATCAGAGAAGTGGTGCAAGACAGTCCTAACACCTGAGGAGGTACCAGTGGTGAGGCTTCAGGAATACTTCAAAGACCTGGGTGTGTACTTAGACTGGTGGTGTATTTTACCTTACCGTCCTCTGATTTAAAGTTTCAAATGCCTATTGGCTCTGTACAGCTTGGGGTTGGCCACTTATGAGTGTCGAGGGCTGATCAGTGATTCTATAGAAGGGCTCCTCTGGAAGGGAAATAATTACTCTGAGGCTGGTTTGAAGGTAGATGAACTTCAGGTATACAGTGGGTGAGTGTTCATTTTTGTTTGCCTACCAGAAGATTTTCTGCTTCCAGAAACATCCTCAATTTGTACTTTGGGAGCTCCCCTCCTGCACATACTTTCCATCCACACGAATCAAGACAGACATATAGGCAGTTCAAGTCAGGTGTTGGAAAAAACCAACTAGAGCAAGTGTCAATAGATTTTCTGTAAAGAGCCAGATAATAACTATTTTGCTCAATATTTGTGAACTAAGAGGCAAAATGTAGGAAAGTTGTATAACAAAAAGAAAAACAAATCCCAAAAATTTTTACTGAAAAAAATGAAATTATAATAATATTTATTTTTAATACAAGTCTACTAAGGAGAAAGGGATTATTTTCTCTTTGGCAGATTAGATTTCACTTAATTGGATTAAAAGTTAGAAATCCTTATTATCCAAATCAATTGCAACTGTTAATCTGTTAATGCTGATTGGTAATGTGATTTTATGTATTGTATCTTTGAAAATGTCTTTTCAGACAGACAGGCACTGCTAAGTACTGATACCAGGTCATAAGCATTTGGTTTTAACTCAGTATCTATGTCATTTGGAAGTCTATTAGATTCTTTTATTGATATTTGTTTTTTAGCATGTCTTTGCCATGCAGATTAGTCACCTCCAGTTGAAGATTAGGTGGAAGCACTTGTATTGAGATCTGAAATATGCTTCAGGACGGTAGTATGAGCTTGGAAAATATAGACAAATTTCTGTGAGAGATTGGATTTCTCACTTCTTATTTTAACTTTTAAGAGTCTAGGAAGTATAGAAAGCAGTTTAACATTACTTGTGATTCAAACAGTGTTAGTTGTTTTCAAAACGACTTTACCAGAGGATAATTTCACACAAAAGCACTGTTTTGCCTTGTAAATTTAGGTTTAATTCACAAAGAAATATTATCAAACCTATAGCAAAAGCTAATTTAAAAAACATGCAGTGTTTCATAATAATGGCTGAAGATGGTTCTCATTCAGAAAAAATTCAATCTCAGTACTGAACTCAATCTAAATAAATCTTATCATTGGGAAGCCATAAGACTTCTGTGTGGTAGGGCAAATCAGGACATTCAGTTTCCACTGCTTATAAAAATTCAGGAAAAAATTATGATTATTTCACAAGAGTAAATGAAGTTCACCTCTGACACTACCAGTTCAAGAACACATTACAGATTCAAATGTTTTATGTAAGCTACCTGCCAATAAATAATATAATGAATAACCATAGGCTTTATACATTTTACATTTTCACAAGCATTGTAAATTTGTCTGACCAAATCGATTTCTGCTCGACCTGTATTTTTACTACTTTTACTTACTACAGGTCTTAGCAGATTCCACTTCAGGTAGTACTGAATTAGTGTTTCCTTAAATTCTTTGAAAATATTCTTGCCTGTAAATGTTCCACAGAGAGTATTTGAAGGGGCTAATTCTTGACATACTTCAAACACTTTATTGACCCTTAAACAAACAACTGAGCAGTATAGGTTGCATCTGTCAACTCACCCAAGGAAATGCTCTCAAAGTTGTTTGTCTTTATTTTAACTTGCAATTGTTGTTACAAATGTCCTCAACTCTTCACATAAGTATTCAACCAAACATGATCCAATTAGTTTATCGTAAATCACTGGCTTTTCTTGCTTATTTAATAAATAAGCCATCTGAAAGTTTACTTTGGTTGTGTGTCCATTTTTAATTTTTGTGAAGAATTTCTGTTGAAATGAGATTAAAGAAAAAAAACTTTCAAATTTTCCTGATCAATATTTTCCTGTGTGTTGGTATATTTTGATGAGTGTTCATTCTGGCAATGTCCATACATGACATATTCTTTTATCACATCCATACTGTCACTGCATCATAAACACAATGATGTGGATTTAATAATAAAATAATTCACATCCCATTGTTCATTAAATGTGTGACATTCCATATTAGCTTTCTATTGCTAATATAACAAATTACCATGAGTTTAGTGGCGTAAAACAACACAAATTTATTCTCTTATACTGCTGGAGGTTCAAAGTCTGAAAGGGGTCTTATGGGGCTAAAATCAAGGTGTCAACAGGGCAGTTCCTTCTGGAGTCTCCAGGGATTAATCTATTCCTTGCCTCTTCCAGCTTCTAGAGGCTGCTGGCATTCCTTGGCAGTTCCCTGCATCTTTCCAATCTCTGCTTCTCTCATTAGATCACCTTCTCTCTACATCTGACTTTCCAGCATCCTTCTTAGAAGGAGCTTTGTGATTACACTGAAGCCACTAGGATAACCCAGGATTTTCTCCACATCTCAAGATCCTTAATTTAGGCATAACTGCAAAGTCCCTTTTGCCAAAAAATTTGGTAATAATTTCCCAGGTTTCAGGGATTAGGATATGGACACCTTTGGGGTATTCAGTCTACCACACATACAAAGCCTACTTTTCTCTTCTTTAATTGTTTTGAAATGGTGGATATGCATTGATAATTTAAAAAATAAAATAAAACATTGTAGTAAGATAATATGTTTTGAAATGGTGTCAAATTGTAACTGTCACTGCAAGTTGTAATGTGCTGAGTCTGATGAGAAAGTCACATACAGTCTAAGTTGCAACTACTTAATTTGCTTTTGTATGATCAAAACAGCCATAGACAATATGCAAATGAATAAGCATGGACATGTTCTACACTGAAATTTAAATTTCATATAATTTGCATGTGCCATGGAATATTAATATTCTTTTGCTTTTGTCAACCAGTAATAAAATATAGAAATTATCTTTAGCTATCAGGCCATACAAAAATAGGTGGCAGGACTGATTTGACACATGAGCCATAGTTTTCTGATTACTAGCATAAACCAATAGACACACAATATCCATACAAGATCTGCAGATACACCTTGGACCACCAAGTTATTTTTTTAAAAAGAGAGAACACTGACAATTAATAATAAGGAGAAGGGAAACAGATGTGGCTCAGGTGACTGGGCTCCCACCTGCCACATGGGAGGTCACTGGTTTGGATCCCAGTGCCTCCTTAAGAAGATAGCAAGCTGTCACAACAGGCACGTGCAGCAAGCTGACACAAAAAGAGACACAAGAAGGAATAAAAGCATTCTGAGAGGCACAATAAAAGCAAGGAGCAGAAGTTCCTTGTGTCTCCTAAAGAAGACAACTAGGTCATGTGACAGGCAGGTGTGGCAAACTGGCACAATGAGATGATGTGAAAAGAGATGTGGGGAGGAAAAACAGCATGAGAGACACAACAAAGCAGGGAGTGGAGGTGGTTCAAGTGATTAGTCACCTCTCTCCTACATCAGAGGTCCTGGGTTCAGTTCCCAGTGCTTCCTAAAGAAACAAGGAAGACAAACAGACACAGCAAGGGAGAAACAACAAGGGAGTGGGGAGAAATAAAATAAATCTTTAAAAAAATAGATGACAGAGGTTTATTTTTTAAAAATTAAGAAGTTCACATGAAAACCTTGCTTTCTGCCTCCTCTTATAAAATCCGAAGATCCAGAAATACTGGGTCCACATGGCAAAAATTTACCTCTTTTTTTAAGGACTGCCCATCTGGACTACTTCAGTCTTTATGCCTTTGAGTTTGCAATCCAAGATTCTTACCCTTCTAGGTTTTCTCTTAAGGTTAAATGTCTTAAATTCTTTCAACAATTCCTTCTGGGCCATCATTTCTCAACTCTCTACTATCTAGAATGCTTTCCTTTGTACCAGTTCTTTTCTCACCTAAAATGACATCCAGAACATTTCCCATTTAACACTTTCAATTCAGTGTTGTTAATTACATTACCACTCTTGTGCTGCCATTGCCAATATCTATTACTCTTTTTCATCACTTCAAACAAATACTGCTCTCATTAGGCAATAAGGTACCCCTCACCTCCCCACCCCTGGACTCTGGTAACTTGTAATCTCCTATCTTTCTCTCAGAAATTTGTTTATTCCAGATATTTCATATAAGTGAGATCATTATAATATTTGTCATTTGGTTTCTGGCTTATTTCACTCAGCCCGATAACTTCAAGATTCATCCGTGTTGTAGCACATATCACAACTTCTTTTATGGTTGACTAATATTTCATTTTGTTTACCCATTCATTTATTGATGGATACTTGGATTGCTTCCACCTTGCAGCTATTGTGAATAATACTGCTATGAACATTGGTCTACAAAGATGTGTTCCAGGCTCTGCTTTCAATTCTTTTCAGTATATACCAAGATGTGGGATTGCTGGGTCATATGGTAATTGATGCCTTTTTAAAATCACAAGTAGTCAAGGGGAGAGGTGAAATTGTGTTTCTGTATTTGCTCAGGTTTCAGGTGTTTTGTTCTCCTTAAGGGGTATGCTTTTTCAGAGTGCTAAGAGTATCATCAATGTAAATTTTGCCTTGTCTCACACCACACTTGCTTCTCCAAAATTTGCCACAGTCATATTTGATTTGTATTTTCTACTCTGTGACTACAGTTACATTATATACAAAGAGGTTATAAAAAAACTTCCCACTTGAAGAAAAATACAGAGAGATATGTTTCTCTTGTCACTTTTGATTAGCTCTAATCTGGCTCTCCAGAGAGAAAGGACATGACATTGGACATTGAGCCTCTCTACTCAAAAAGCTGGTTCTTAATAGCACTGAGGGAAAAGGAAAAATTCTTTTGATCTTGTATTTTAAACTTAAATTTTAATTTGCACCATAAAATTTAAATAACTGTCCACTAGGTATCATAGTGAATGGATTAAGTATTTTGCTCATGCTATACATTACACATGTAACTTCAGATTCCTCTGTATATGCAAGACCTTTGAAGACTGCTTATTAAATTAGTAATGACCACCAGTCAAAGACTGTCAACCTTTGTATACTCATGAGCCTTGCCCACACATCAAAAATAGATGCTGCAATCCTTTCTGTTCATGAGCATAAAGTAATCATATGACTATGATTAATAAATTCTGTGTTTCTCATGGGACTGTCAATAATCATATCTCTAGCTTCATCCAGAGTCTGCTCTTTAAATGCTAATGAATGAAGAGGCCAATTGATTGCTTACACTTTCCAAAAGGCTGATGATAATGGGAACGCTTCTGATCAAAATGCTTTACCCCTATTATCCTAAAGTAAAGCAAATTTTGTGTTCCAGAAATAGAAATGGATCAGTAGCCTAAACCCATTTAAAATGATCATTTTACTTTTCTGTTTAGTTTTTTGTTTTATGCAATGAGTAGATAGTCTTTAAAATTAAAGAATACATTTTGAAGAAATTATAACCTTTACCCTTTTACATGTGAAGGAATAGGAGTACCTATATTTACAAGTCAATTAAGAAGAAACCAAAAAGGAAAAAGGAAAAAAAAATTAATGTGTAATACAATTGACAGCCATATTGCTATTTTTCAAGAAAGTGTATTTTTTCCATTAGTTCACTCAGTGAAAATATGCTGAGAACGCACTATATGTTATGCACTATACAGGGAGATAAGGGGATAGAAAATTTCTAAAACAAGGAGTTTTGTTTAGTAATTTGATATTTATTTATTGTGTAAAATAAACATAACTGTAATCAATCACATGAAGGCATCAGAAGTGACAGAATGGAGGAAACATAGTAATTCAGAACAAAGTTGATTGGTGACTGCCTTGAGGGAGCAGGAAGCTTCAGTGAGAATAGAAAGCTTAATTTAGTTCTCAAAATGTAAAGAAATAAGGAGGAGTTCACCAATCAGATAAGTGGAGCAAGAACAATCCAGGAAGATCTCAGGTGAGTAAAAAGAAAGGGTGGCATGGAATGCATAGCCCTTTAGGGAATTGTTCAGTTACTCATTATTGATAGAAGATTGGGGGGGGGGGGTGGTGATAGGAGGTGATATTGAAGAGGAAGGCAAGACTTCACTGTGTGTGTATATTTCTGTGTCCATGGTTACATGAGTATGGATAGAAGTTAAATAGTTGTTTCTAAGAATTAAAATGGCTACCCAAGCTATTTATGTATATATGCAATGTAGCAATACAGGGGAAAATATAAGTGAGTGTCAGATTTGCTATTTTATTCTCCTAACCCCACTGCCTCAACACCTTGTACCCAACACTCCAACCCAAACAGCATATAAAAGCAAAAATATATTTGGCACAGAATAAGGTATTCGATGAGTATGATCCATATATACTAAAGATCTGGTAAGATACAAATTATAATACACTCAAGTCTTTATTTATTATCATAACGAATGACTCTAATGATAGATTCAACAAATTCCCTAAGTTGGTTTAATGTACTGTTTATTGAGCTATACTTTAAATGTAGTAAAATGACCCTTTTTAGTGTAAGATTCTATGGGTTTGACAAGCACATACACTTATGAATATAATTAAAATACAGTACAGGAAAACAGATGTGGCTCAAGTGATTGAGCTCCCTCCTACCACACGGGAGGTCCATGGTTTGGTTCCCAGTGCCTCCTAAAGAAGAAAGAGCTGGTGCAACAGACAGGCACACCAGGCTGACTCAACAAGATGATGCAACAAGAGACACAAGAAGAAAGAACATAATGAGAGATACAACAAAGCAGGGAATCGAGGTGGCTCTAGTGATTAGGTACCTCCTTCCTCCATTGGAGGTCCAGGTTCAGTTCCCGTTGCCTTTCTAAAGAAACAGCAAACAGACTCAGAAGTGCAAACAATGAGGGGGTGGGGAGAAATAAATAAAATTTAAAAAAAAATACAGTATGTTACTATCACTCAAATGTGTAATTACCAAAATGATCAAAATATAGTATGGGTCCATCAGCCCCCAAAATTTCTTCATGCCATTTTGTGATTAACTCAATCCAATGGCAGCAACTGATCCACTTTTTGTCTCTGTGTTATGCATTTCCCAGAGTGTAACGTATTTGGAATCAGTTTGTAGTCTTTTGAATCTGGCTACTTTGATTTGGTTTAATGCATATGAGATTCATCCATATTATTAGAAGCTTAAACAGTTCCTTCTGTTTTATTGCTGTTTTATTCCATTGTATGTATGCACAACAGTTTGTTTATTTATTCACTAGTTTAAAAGCATTGGGTTGTTTCCAGGTTTTGCCAATTATTTATGAAGCCACTATATACATTATATAAAGGTTTGCTTGTGAACATCAGTTTTCTCTTAGGTAAATATTTTGGAATGAAATTGATGGGTGATACAGTAAGTATATTTTTAACTATATTTGTAACTGATAAACTGTTTTTCAGTTTGGCTGTAGCATTTAACAGTCCCTCCAGCAAAGTATGAGAATTCCAATTGCTCTTCATTCCAACCAGCAGTGGAATTTTCCAGATTTCATTGTTAGTAATAGGTATGGAGTATCACATTGTAATTTTAATTTTAGTTTCCTAATGACACATGATGTTGAACATATTCTCATGTCCTTTTTGCCATCCATATATCTTCTTTGGTGAAGTATCCACTCAAAACCTTTTCCCATATTTTTAGATGGAGTATTTTTTAAATTTGTGCTTTGAAAGTATTTTTTATATTTGAATACAGTCATGTTCTACAAAAATCTTCCCTCAACCAGTAACTTTTCATTGTCCTAATGCTATCTTTCAAAGAGCAGAAATTTTAAATTTTGATAAAGGCCAAAGTTTTGGGGTTTTTTCTTTTATGGATTGTACTTTTGATGTCATAAATAATAAATATTTGCTTAATCTAACGTGACAAAAAATATGTTTTCTACTTCTAGAACTCTTGGCCTCTAAGGTCATTGCAGTAGAGAAAGAGACGGAGGACTGGATTTTGCACCATAGTTTAAGTGCCATGGTTGAAAGTGACTTACATCAGTGCTTCTTCTACTTTAACGTGCATCATCTGGAATCTTGTTAATGAGGATTTGATTGAGGAGGTTGGAGATTGAGCTTGGGATATGCATTTCTAGCAAGCCCTGAGGTAATAGTGGTGCTGCTGTCTCATAGCCCACAGCTTGAGAAGCAGAGACTCACCTTCCTTCTGAATACATCCCTTTGGCCAGAACCCTTCATTTGCTCTACCTAATTGCAAAGAGGTCAAGGAACATGCTTTTCCTATGTGCCCAGGAAGAGACATTATTTCTGTCCCATGAGACTACAACAAGCAACCTTAGAAAATCAAGATGGAAGTTACCTCTGCAGCTGCAGGGTCACTGTATTTTGGCTGAATTATATCTCCAATGATGTCCACATCCTAGTGCCTGGAACCTGTCATGTTACCATATGTGGCAAAAGGGACTTTGTAGATGTGATTAAATATAGGAATTTAAGATCTGATTAGTCTGAATCATGCTAGTGGGTCCAATGTAATCACAGGGGCCTTGGTAAGAAGGAGGGTGAGTGTCAGAGAGGGTTACATGATGATGGAAGCAGAGAAAGAGAAGCAGTTGCAATGATGGAAGCAGAGGTCAAAGTGACATCAGTTGTGAAAGGGTCCCACAAACCAAGGAATGAAAGTAGCATCCAAGAGCTGGAAACGGTAAGGGATGGATTCTCCTGTGGAGCATCCAAAGCAATACAACCCTGTCATACCTTGACTTTAGTCCAGTGAGACTTATGTTGGACTTCTGAACTCCAGAACACTCTCAGGGAACCCAGGAATTGGTTAAACACTCAGAGAAGCAACTGTTGTTTTAAAGACCTGGGACTGACCTTCTGAAGGTGGCTGAGAAACTACTGGCCTTGGACAAGGTTATGAGAAGGACACATGAGCCAAAACTGAGGGTGGGACTTTGAACAGTTAGCTATGATTCCATGAGTCTGGAGCTTCCTGATATTTGAATACTTTTCTCCCTCTCAGGAGATAGCATAGACAGTTTTATCTTGAAGGGAGCAGCAAGGTCTCAGGCTCAGGACATCCTGTCAGCTTGGGTCTGAGAGAACTGCTAAAGAAGGAAGCAAAGAACTAAATTTGTCAGAGCTGGAGATTTTTGAGACAATCTATTTTAGTGGTATAATTTCCTGGTAAGCTGGCCTCTCCTCCTTGCTCAACATACTTGAACAAAGACTAAATCAATTATGACATCTCTGTTTGCCTTTGCCCACTGAATACCAACACTTCCTCAGAATCATTTTTGGCCAGCACCCCACACAATAACCATTGAGGCAGGCATGGATGTGCCTGCTCAGAACTCCCTTCAGGAAAGCACTTGCTGCCCAGCTGCCAAGAGTATGGCATTCTTCAGCTGTTAGCTCCTTCAGGGTCTGTCTCAGCTTTTGGGAGGAAATTGTATTCTTTTCTGGGCAACCCCTGGTCAATGCCTGAGTAAGGCCATAGTGTAAGGGCCCAGTTGTTAATAACACCAGTTATTATGACATAATAAAAATTCTCCATTCCAAAAAAATATGTATCAATTGGCCAGATATTTCAAACTTTTTGATAAACTTTTAAAAATGAAGCAAATAAAATAATGGACCTTAGACTGCAGTACTATGAAGCAAGATACCTAAAATTCAAATGGGACCTTGGTGCCTTAACTCACTGCAGAAAGAAATGACTGCCAACCATCTTCCAGACCACCTCCTCCTCCCAGGGGACCCTAACTAGACTACTGGAAGCTTATTAAGCACTTCCTACTGCCCGCCTCCCTTAGGGGAGTAGAAATTTTTAGTTTTCAGCACAGGACTAGTCAATTGCCTGACTACCTTTCCGCAGGCCAAGTTTCCCTATTCCACGGCAGTTAGGTGCCTCAGCAGCTTTGCCTCTCTCCTCCTCCTGGTGCCACCTCAAGCCAGCTGGTATGCTCCTCAAAGCCCAAGGGGGTCCAGGCAACCAAATCCACAAAGGAAAACTCCTCTCCGCCCTCCACCAGAACCCTCCCACTTTCAGAGAACTCTTCCTCCAGCTGGGTAGGGGCTCTCCCTGGCTTTTTGCCTTGAGGTAGGGCTTAGCTGTCCTGCAGTTTCCAACCTCAAGGGCAAGAAACTCACGCTTTTTCCTTGAACAGTTTATCTCTTTGTCCAGCTCTCTCCAGACCAATGCCTTGAAGCCTCCTGCTCTGTGGGTTCCCAAAACAGTTCACTCGGGCAGGATCTTGTCCCGACTCCAACATATTCTTATTAGACATATCAGGGTGGGTTATTTTTCCATGGATTCACTGATTTCAGCTGAAGCTGACACATCACTCAGGAAAACTGGCTAGGAAGATTTAACCTTTAGTGGACAGTCAATTAGGAGCCAGCACACACCTTAGTACCACAGAATGCATGAAGACCAGCTTTTCATAGCTCCGTGTACAGATATTACAACATTTTTTCTTTCTCTCTTCTGATTGATCTTATATATCCCTATGGCAGGGTCGCTCAAAAAACCCTTGGCTGAAAGGAAGTTTCTGAGATTCAAAGCCTCTGTTCTTAGTTAACGGTTTTTCATACTATAACTGCCCAAATCCAAATCCTCAGCTCACTTCTACTGCAAGCTGTTTTCCTTTGTGTGATTCAGGACATAATTTATATAAAAGTCATCTCTCTATCACGGGCTGTAATTCTCCTTTAATTAGAATGTAATTAAAACCAAATAGAGAAACATGCAGAGGAATAACTTCATAAATTTTTACTCCCAGAAAACAGTTACTTTTTTCTTTGTTAATCAGGCTAAAATATATTCAGAGAACAGTTTTCTGCATCTTGATAGTAAACAGCTGAGCATGTCTGTGTGTCTTTTCCCCTGAAAGGCTCTCACACAGAGCATTTTAATTTTCCATAGTATTGGTATGTTGACCTCTGAGACCTTGTAAAGTAAAGTATTTATGATCCTGGGCTTTTTTATTATATTGTTTCAATATTTTGTAACATTTGTGTTTCTTACTGATGTTCTTGGCATTAAAAATCACTCAAGGTGTGCTAAAATATTATGGTATTCAGTGACCCATACCATGGAAGGATAATTCAGTTCAGTGAGGTTATTCCAGCTCATCATGTACAAAAAGGATTGAAAGAAATTGTAGAAGAGTCTCAGCTTCCTACATGGGCAGTATTGAGACTTGCTCCCACACCCAATAACTCGACATAGAAAAACCTTCACTCGAACATAGAAATTTCTAGTTTTAAGTGTTTAGAAAGGACTGGAAATGAAAGGAATAATACAATGGCCCAAGATATAAGAAAGCAAAGTACTGGTACTGGTAAACAGTTTCTCTGGATCACCAATATCCTTTACCTGTGGCACAGACAAAAATCGAGCTTCAACAAAGAGTCAGCACTCATTCCCAATTTCAACATATCTCCAGAGAAGTCCAACAAATGATGTCGTCTCAAACTTAATTAGCTTAGTAGAATGTGCTATTACAGATAGAAGCCAGGGATGACTTAATGTCCACATATTTAAGTTGTCTGTAACTATGGATATACCCACACAAGGCCTTAGGTTGAATGCTATACGTATGCCATTTTCTACTTATTTTGCTATTTCTACCCCAAGAGTAGACAAATACAGACCCTCTTTCTTATCACACTCAGACTGACATATAGATTATAAGAGTATCTGGTATGTTTTGCTCTTTTGTATATTTTCTGTTTTGATTGGTTAACCATTTATGTTTGACATTAATAATATCATAAAAAGTCCTAAAAGCTGACTGGTTAAAACACCAATATTTACATGCTTAAAGGATATGTGTGCAGGGTCTATGGGAGCCTCTTATATTTTTTAATGTACCATTTTTTGTGATCTATGTATCTTTAAAAAAAGGAAAAAAAATGATTAAAAAAATAAACGGTGTATGTGTGTATATATGTTTAAATTATACATGTCAAACATGTTTTGAATTACAAATGATTGAGACCTTAAATTTGGTGTAGCCATTCAATAGAAGTCATAAATTCCTTCTGAAGATGAAAAACAGACCTTTCAAATTTTATTTCTTGTAGATAAGAGAAGTATACAAATATACAAATGCAATATACAAATGCAGTACAGTGCTAAGCACATGGGCTCTGGAATCAGCTAGGTCCTGGGTTCAAATGGAGCCACTGCTACTTACCTGCTGGATGGCTTTGGGCAAGTTACTTTGTCTTTTCTATGCCTCAAATTAATCATTTGTAAAATCAGTATATGGTTCAACTGCTATAGCAAAAACAATAAAATGATACTGAATTAAATGAGATAGAAGTTTATTTTTCTCTCAGATAATAACTCTGCTCATAAGCAGTCTAGGGTTGAAATAGCACCTCTAGGGTACCAGGGACAGGGCTCGTTCTATCATGTTGCTTTGCCATTTTCAATATATAACTTCCATATTTTGTTCCAAAGAATGCTGCCTAAGCTCTAGTTTCATGTTTACATATTTGCCAGTGGGAAAATGAATAAATGAAAAGGAAGTGAGGTAGACCAAAAAAAGGGTCACTGTTCTCCACCCTTCCCTGTATCTATGTCCCTTTACAACATGGCTTGCAGCAATTCCTAGAAAGTAGTCAATTTTCCCACCCCTTGAATATGTGCGGTCTTGTGATTTGCTTTAACTAATAAAATGCAGCAAAAATGACATTGTGAGAGTTCTGAATCACAGTCTCATGAGGTCTTGAACTCTTCTGCTTGCTCTCCTGGAACCTACTAGCCACTGCATATACAAGCAGAGACTAGTCCACTGGATGAAAAACAGATGAGGAGCACCACTGCTCCTATGACTCCAGCTCACAGTCAGCCCCCCAAGTAGCTGCCAGATTACCACAACTGTAAAAATTCAGTGACTGCCAGAAGAATCAAACAACTGATCTTGGCCCAAATTGTCAGCTGCAGAACTGAGTAAAAATAAATGGTTGTTGTTTTACCCCACTAAGTTTTTAGGGGGTTTGTTAGTCAGCAAGAAAAAAAGGAAAGACATTCCTTTCTTCTGATAAATAAAATCTAGGAAGCACATCGTGGAGGCATCCATGCTAAGCCCTACATCAGCAAGAAGACCAAAAACCTAAGCAAATCACTATTTCCTATAAATGCCTGACTCACCAAGAAAATCAAATTTACATACAGCCAATTAGTTATCGCCAACTAACTTCATCCATCCCAAGCAACACTTGCACAAACCATTTTAGGAAACATAGTCCGAGCTAACCAATAAAATTTATCTCCCAATGTACTTGTGTATTCTACCTGTAAAAATTAATTTCTATCTTTGTTTCCCTATTTCATGAAGCGATTCACTAAAACTCTGAGATCCAACCAAAATTTGCTCAAGCTTTTATTTGAACATCTTCTAAGCTATGGCCTGGAATCTTCACGTATCACTTCCACCCATTTGCCAAAGATAATTTAACCTTCTGGCCACCCTAGCTGCAAGGGAATCTAGGAAATGTAGTTTTTAGGTAGATGGACATCCTGTGTCCAACTACACCTAAGTTCCTACTATTGTTAAAGGATAAAGGGGAGAATCTATAGCGAGGGTTAAGTAGTAGTTTATGCCATCTCTCATTCTTCAGTTTGTTATGAAGATTACATGAGAACACAATTGCAAACTCCTCGGCCCCAGTGACTTGAAACTTCAAAAGGGCCCAATAAATATTTGCTGTTATTTATAGTCAGAATCAGAAATAGACAATATTTGCTGAAATAGTCACAAAGAATAATCTGCCATCTCAAATTCTCCAGACACATTTCTGGTTTGGGAGGAGGCAACCTCTGTCTCCTCCCAAACTGAAGTCAGGGACCACATTGGAAGAAGATCATGGAGAGAACATAAAGAATGACATTGAAACATTGAAACAGAACATGGAGAGAACATAAAGAATGACATTGAAACATTGAAACAGAAGTGATGTGGACAAAGCCTGGGTGCCTGCTAGAAAAGATTAGATAGAGTCGATGGCATAAAGGCAGAGGACAGGACTAAAGGAAGTCCGTTCAATTCTATTATCTGTCACTGTGTAATAAATAGAGAATGTCACCGGGCAACTGTTAGAAATCAGAGAAGAAAGGATTTTTTCCTCCTATTTCTTTTTTTCTTTTTTTTTCCCATAAAAAAAGAAGAAAAAGGTGGTGTATTAGTAAACAATTTTGGTCTTGAGCAGAGAAAAAATCGGTGCCTTTCCTGTGGTCAATTTATGTCTCTTCCCTATTTTAAAGTAAAATAAATCAAAATAAGCAGAATGGGAGATAGACTGTGTAGGAAACTGACAGAAATGAAACCTAGGGAAACGGACTTTGGCCCAGTGGTTAGGGCGTCCGTCTACCATATGGGAAGGTCCGCGGTTCAAACCCCGGGCCTCCTTGGCTCTGTGTGGAGCTGGCCATGCGCAGTGCTGATGCGCGCAAGGAATGCCGTGCCACGCAAGGGTGTCCCCCGCGTGGGGGAGCCCCACGCGCAAGGAGTGCGCCCGTGAGGAAAGCCGCCCAGCGTGAAAACAAAGAGCAGCCTACCCAGGAATGGCGCCGCCCACACTTCTGTGCCACTGAGGACAACAGAAGCGGACAAAGAAACAAGACGCAGCAAATAGACACAAAGAACAGACAACCAGGGGAGGGGGGGGTATTAAATAAATAAATAAATCTTTAAAAAAAAAAAAGAAATGAAACCTAAATGTAAATCTTTTGAAAACAGCACAAGGGACGCATATAATCCTCCATAAAATATGATTGTCATTTATTGGTAAGTTCAATTATCACCTAATGATAGCTGTAAAACAAATAAGCAACTAATAAATAGGCTTTAATCATGAACACAAGTTTATCTCTATTTTCCATACACCACAATAATTTGACTGAGCCTGTGGTTTCTTTAGATATCTGACATTCTGAATTTTCCTCCAGACTACTGGATGGCATTACACTTGGTAAATAGTTATCATTGTTGAAATCTGTGTGAATAGTTCCTCTCTAAGTCCAGAGCTGCTGCCAATTCAGAATTTGCTATTACAGGTCAAATCCTGAAATAACCTGAAAAATATAAGTAAGAGACCCTAGATGGAAGAAAGATGAAATAATCAATAAGTAAAGTGGCACTTGCACAAAAGAAGGAGACAGCAGTGAGATGGAGGGCAGGCATGGGCCATCTTGTGTGTGGCAGTATTTATACAATATGTCCAATTGAAATGCAAGGAAGGGTTCAAGGTCAACAACAACTAGAAAATCAGAAATCCTTAAGAAAGAAGGCTTTGTGAGGAGCCATATATGGGTAAGGACTAGGACCTGAGAGCAGGGTGAGCCAGAGAATACAAAGGATATTCCAAATGGGTGGAGAAAAGGAGCATAAACCAGTATAATGGCATTGAAGAGAAAAAGAAAATGGAAGGCCCTAAAGCAGGGCTTTTAGGAATATTTATTTTATTCAGAATGATTAAGAAGCAAATACCCCTGTCACCCATACAAGCTGATATTCTAAAATATGAAAAAATGTGAGGCTAATTCTATCAAATGACTAGAAAATAATAATACAGGAAAAATCGAAACAAAGATTAAAGTGTGATGCCCAAGAGATATAAATCAGCAATTCCTAAGGATATTCAAAGGAGTACTAGTTTCCCCTGAGGTTAACAGACATCACATAAACTGCAAAAACTATGAGAGTGTCAGGCAACATGGGGTTGAATAGATTACTTTACTGGAGAGAATATTCAGAACTATTGTGCACTGTGGCACTGTAAAGGGAGAGAGTAGTGTGTTGTAGATTCCTGTTGCTTATTCTTCCCAGGGTTCTTTCTCCCCCTTTTGGTAAAGCTGCCCACTTTTCCTCTGGGGAACAAGAAGGAAGCTTGATTTGGGACTTTCCATCAGAGTGCTCAAATGTTTTCCCCTCTCCCAAACTGTTGGACATATGACCCAGCCTAAGCCAATTAGGCTCCTCCTGAGAAATTGCCACTTTAGGAGCAGGACACAAAGGCAAATTCAGTGCCATGAAGTGTCACTCCATTTGCCCACCTCTTCCCAAGCTCTGGTGGTTCAGTTTACCCTGAATGTTTTGAGGTACTCCACATGCTTCCCTTGAATTCTATTCAGGCTTAGTAACCAAATTATTTGTAACACTTCACAACACATTTGCCTATAGATGTTCTCTCTCTCTCTCTTTCTCCTTATTTCTTTCAGAAAAATAACCTGATAACACAAGCTATCTTCAGAAGACACACAGCTCTAGATATTAATGGAGGGGTCTGAGAACATATTAAGGTGAAATAAACTGGACTCAGTGCTGATATTTACAAATTGGGAGTAATTAAGTAAAGAACAACAATGCATCCCTCTCTGTGTTCATGTCACAGAGGGATAAATGTTCTTGCTAGTGATGGTGAAGCCACCACACAAAGATATTGTATTGGTACCATGGCTATCAACGGCCACATGACTCCTTCTCTGGAAGAAATGTGAGATCCACAGCAAGGAATAGTATTTACCAGGGCATCATCTTCAGAAATGACTATAAAAGGGAACCTTGCACTTATTAAAATCTTCCAGGAGAACAATAATATTTAGTTAAGTGAAGAGTCTCCGTCAGTCAGGAGGGATATGGAGGGAGGAGAAAGGGGAGAGCATTCCTTGGAAGACCCCTCCCAAAGCCTTGTCATGGTTGGTATGTATATTTTTGAGGAGCCCAATAGCTCTTTAAGTATATTCAATTAAGAATGAAGAATTAAGTAAAACTGTCCTAAGATGGAGGCACAGCACCACTAGCTATGCCTTTGGAAAAAGCCCTGGACTAAAAGGGGGAAATGATAAATACAAATGAGTTTTTATGGCTAAGAGATTTCAAAATGAGTCAGGAGGTCATTCCAGAGGGGACGCTTGTGCGTGTCTCAGCAGGATCTCATTGACTGCCACAGTAAACTGTGCCTCAAAAAGCCTGGCTCCTGAGGGCTCCAGAGATACCGAGACACTATAGGCAGAGCAGACAAGCTCAGGACAGATACAGGTCATTACACATTTTGTCAAAACCTATAAAATTGTGCAGTGCAAAATGTAAATTATAATGTAAACTATAGAACATGGTGAGCAGCAAAACTTCAATACATGTTCATCAATTGTAACAAATGTACCACACTAACATAAGATGTTATTAAGAGGGGAAAATGTGAGGGGGAGTGGGGTATATGAGAAACCCCCATCTTTTTGATGTAACATTTATGTAAGCTAATGCTTATTTAAAAATAAAAAAGATTAAATTTTAAAAAATAGAGGTACAGCAATAAATATTCCTTAATATGAAAATGGCAGAAAGGGGAGAGTACGAGTGGAAAGAAAGAATAGAAGGGTGCTAATAGTACACGTGCAAATAATTTTAATTCTATATGTGTTTCTACAATGATAAGACCAAAAACAACAATGATAATATTCATATTAATAATAGCAAACACGAAAATATCACTTGGGTTCTATTCAATGCACATTACAAATCATTATCCCCATTTTACAGATGAGAAAACTGAAGCAGGAAGATCAGCTAAGTTTAACATCCCCTCAGCTAATGTTTTTATCCTAACCTTTCTTCCTCTTCACCCCACAAAAAATGCAAATATGATAAAATTTGTGATGATAGTTTTGTTGCAAGAACTTTGTACATAAGTATGTAAGTATATATGTATACACGTGTATACATACACAGTATTCAAAAATTCAAAAAGGCTGTAATGAAAAGGAATGAATAATATTAATAGATGAATTGAGGCCCTGAAGGAGATAGGAAGGAGAGATGAAGAACAGCCTTTAAGAACATTCGGGACTCATCTTCCTATAAGCCTGGTAGACAAGCATGGGCTAAAAGGAAAGTGTTTTATCAGGAACTCTGGGGATTTCATGCCCAAAAGTACTTCTTGGAGAGGTATGACACAGAGCATTCTGGAAAAGAACATTTGTTTTACCTGTTTATTGAGTCTTTTGGTGAGGATTAGCTTCCCCTTTTCTAAAACTCTATACTTTATCCATGGAAGATATGGATATTTGTCTCTGAAGGAAGTTAAATGAACCTTTATGGAGCAACTTAGTTACATGTGGTTGCACTTTGTTTACACAAATTCTAACTAATAGCTCTTTTCAGCTCTCACAGAACTACTTTGGCCAATTTTACAATTTTATTACAAACTTTCAATTTGTTCAAGGTTGTGTCAAGAGTGCCAATGTCTTTCAGTTTTATGCTGGGCTCATGAAGAGTGTTTCAAAAATGGAAGTCACCTGGTCACAAACTTAGATGACCACTGAAGCTAGGCAAGTACCATAAGTAAATGAATCAATTTTGGAATGGGAAACATTGTACAGCTCTTTCAGTCTGCCTCTCATTTTCCCAGTTTTCACAATGGCATGAATGCAGAAAATAATCTCTCTACTTTGAGAAAAGTTACAGCAAAAGTGCTATGATAATGGTAAATCAACATGGGGCTTAGTCTCAGAAAAATAATAAGAGTGAGTAGGCTCTGTCAGCAAACTAGCAAAAGCATGATCATCTAAAGCTGTCAGCTGCTACTCAGCCTTATCTATTCGTGCCATGCCTGCAATACAGTTCCCTGTGTTGTCAGAAGTTCTTAATTTTTAAGCAAAGTGTGGTAGATAAGAAAAATGACCCAATTCTCCCCCACCCCTCCCTGTATCCATGCTGTTTACCAAGTAACTATACGGTGCCTTCAAACTCTGACTATAGGCTTCCCCATGTCATTTGTGCCAACAGAACGAAGCACAAACGACATATATCTGTTCTAAGCCTAGAGCTCAAGAGGTCTTCCATGTTTCTGTTGGTTCTCTTTTACTTCTACCATCAACACAAGAATGCCTGGTTGAGGATGTGGATCAATTGTGATAGCCTGATGAGTAGGCTGGACCAGATATGGAGAAAAGACAATCACCCCTGGGGATGACCAGCCAAGATCAGTGAAGCCAGGTGGCTAACCACTAAATGATCCCAAATGTGAGAGCAATAAACTTTCTGCTGTATGCCCCTGAGGTTTTGTGGTTGTTTGCTATGCAGCATTATCATGGTAATGGGTCTCTGATACATAAACCCAAAAAACCAGATTCTTAGTGAAATATTCTGATTTTTTAAAGTTCGCTATTATTCAAGTTTTTAAAATAACATCAGTTTAAACACAAACTTTCTATGAGTCAGTTCTAGACCACTGAGCAGTATTTCATGTTCTGTTCTATCTGAGTCCTTTATTTTAAAATTAGGAAATGACTGAGAGATAAAATCTCTTTCCCAGAGCCAAATAACTGGACCTCAGAAGCAGGAATTCGCCTACTCGGGTCACTTGTTGTAAAGCATCATACTGCCCTCATTGGAATGCACGTATATTTTCAGATTCCCCATCATTCCTGCCACTTCATTTTTGTCCAAACGCTACACCCACATGAAGAAATCCCTTCATTCATCTCCACCAGGCTCAACTGAGCCCTGTTAGCTACCATCTTTTGAGAAGGGGATGTAAATTTTACGTTTCCCAGAAAAGGAAGTACTTCTAGAAATGTGCTTGTGGACACAAACTTAGCATATTATTTCAGCATTAAACTCACACCGCTGGCCTTCACAAAACGAATGAATTCTACTTCTACTTTAAAAGGAAATAATTATTATACGATGCTAAGGCAAAACTCCCATGAAACCTAAATGACGTTGAACTTGGCCAAGCGAAAACAATATATAAGATGAGTTGAAAGACAAATTCTAATAGGGCATTTGTCCTTTCATTTAGAAAAGCAGAGTTTCTCTCTTATGGAGTTACTAAAAGAGAACCCATATTGAAAGTTGTCATTATTGTTTTAGCTGGGATTCATAAAGTGAACAGCTGCGCACTTTAGTAGATCTAATCTAAATACGTGCTCCTTGTATTTTTGAGTTAGGAGATATTTATGCTATCATTTCAACTTTATACAAACCATCAGGAAGAATATTCCCTGTAGCTCTGTTGACTCAAAATAATGACTTGTAAGGGAGGTCTAATGACAGAACAAGGGCAATTATAGACACAGCATGAGGCTTGGAATAACTGTGTGATGTATTTGTGTTGATTGACCTCATGTACAAGGTCATTTGTGCCGCACTATTGTAGTTGTGGCCTATGCCTCAGGGTACATGTTTTATTAATTTCAATATAAACAGAACAGATTAGATCAGATTGCTCAAAGAAAACACAAAGCTGCACCAGGGCTTGATGGATAAGTGATGGTACATTGGAGTCTATGAGAAGGAACCATCAAAAATCTTTCGAGGATGAATGAGAAGTCAGAGTAATCAATATGCAGTGTTACTGCATTTCTATTCCTGGGATAGCTAATACAATGTACATCCTCTTGCATTTTTACATAATTGTAATGGCTGTTGGGAAGACATAGCATTCATTGTAAAAGGAGAAAGGGATAGGATAACAAAGACAGAACAAGAATTCAATATAGAATAAGGTTTCTCTGAGATGTCCATAGATTGTATTACTTTAAAGCAAAACCCTTTGGCATCCTCTTTTGTACATGTCACTTTGAAAAACACTCCTATTGGGAAAGGGGGGAAAAAGTCTTTTCTGATGAGTTGTCTATAATTCCAATTCCAAAAATCCTTACATAAATGGTGAGAGAGGGATAAAAGATGTGGAATATAGGCCAAAAATTGTTTTTGTTATCAATGTTAATGTCTATCAAAAAAGGAACAAATTCTCTTGTTTATATTGTGTACAAAACTATAAAAAGAGTTCAAGTACATAACAAAATTGCAGACTGACTTAAGAAACATGTTGAAACAGCAACGATCCTCCAAGTGCAATAACTAAGACCAATAAGGAAGGATGGTCCAACAATGAGCCCTTGATGCTAATGACTATGCTTGTGGGCCTGTGGGCCTGACATAAGAACTATGTCTAGATCTGCAGGGTGCCTAAGAGTTACCTCCTAAGAACCTCCATGTTGCTCAAATGTAGCCAGTCTGGAAGCCAAACTCAGCAAGTAAATGCATTGCCTTCCCCCCAGCGTGGGACATGACTCCCAGGGATGAGCCTCCCTGGCAACAAGGGATTACTACCAAGTACCACCTGATGATGTGGCTGGAGAGTGACCTTTAATAAAAGGGTCAACTCAGACCAGGAGAATATCTCAGCCTACATGTAATATCAGGAGTTAAAAATGCTTTTTGACCCTGCATAAAAGGGGGAAATAGAAAGGACAAATGAGTTTATATGGCTGAGTCTCCAAAAAAGAGCCAGGAGGTCATCAGAGGGGTCTCCCTTATGCACACCTCAGCAGATTCCCAGAGACAGATAAAGCAGATACAATCCGAGGTATTGATTCTTGTGAGGGCTACAGAGACCCACAGGTTCTATGGTAATGGCAGATGGACTTCAGGGCCATGTCAGTTTCCCCGACTTTGGAGTTTGTGGTCCTGATGGAGTTGGACCGAGGTGTGATCTTTGTTCACAAGCCTCTCCTTTCACTTTTACCAGACCTGTTGTTGGCGCTGGGGCTTAGTGTATACTCAGGGGACCTGAATCTCTGGACTTTCCATGTCATAGCCAGGCCCTGAACCTCAACAAACTTGCAACTCACACCCTCTGGTTTATTGGACTTACCCCAGCCAGCTAACAGGGAGGTGAAGAAGGTCAACCACCACACTAGGGAGCCAAGAGTGCCTACAACTGCAAACAGGAGAATTGCATCCATCATCCAAGTGGAATTGAAGCATCCTCTTGATACAGAGGTGGAATGGACATAACCATTCCAGGGTCCACAGAATAGAGGAATAGAATATAGATTAGAGTGGATTTACTGATACTCTATTCTGGAACTAATGTGATTAGTAATGGAAGTAAATGCAGCACTTTAGATGGAGAAAGTGGCCATGGTAGTTGCTGAGGGTGGGAATGGGAAGAAGAGATTGATGTGGGGGCATTTTCAGGACTTGGAGGTGTCCTGGGTGGTACCGCAGGGACAGTTACTGGACATTGTATTTCCTCCCATGATCCACTGGGTGGACTGGGGGAGAGTGTAAACTGTAATGTGGACCATTGACCATGTGGTGCAGCAGTGCTCAGAGATGTATTCACCAAGTGCAATGAATGTCCCATGATGATGGAGGAGGTTGTAGTTATGGGAGGAGTGGGGTGAGAGGGGCAAGGGGGAATATGGGGACCTCATATTTTTTAATGTAGCATTAAAAATTAATTAAAAAAGAAACAACATGAATAACTAGCAGGTATGCAATTTCTCAGATTACAATTTCTCAGATACAGCTTTGATTCTAAACTGCTTAAAAGAGGCGTTCCAAAATATTGATTTCAGCAGCCTTGGTTGTTTGCTAATAGTACCATCTAGTCAACTTTCCTCACATTTCCAAAATGGTTGTTATTAAACCCTATGGAAGCCTTGATAAAAAAACTTGAAATCAGTGCTCTCTAAATGATATTAGGAACCACACATCTCTGGTCTTCTATTATTGCAGCATATAATGTTTGAGAAAGTACAACTAGTATCTAACATCAAATGAGGAAGCTTCTTCCTCAGGGTACTCAAATAAAGGGTCTCCCTAACATAATATATGCAAACACTGATTAAAAATAGGAATAGGGGAATCTATTCCAAATTTCATCTTGTTTGAGAATTTTTGACTGAAAATAGTTCATAAGTGAAACTACAGTTAATATAAAAGTTCTTATAGGCAGGGACAAGCTGCTGATAGTTTCCACACCTATTTTGTTCCAGATATTAGAGAAAGAGTAGGAAATGTATGATCAAACATACAGCACTTTTTAAAAATTGATTTTCAATAGGCCATGTTTTAAAAAACAAATAATTTCTCTTCAAGACACCAGTCAAATAAAATATACTGGTTTTAAACAGTATGTAGAAGAATAATCATACATGGATTTTCACAGAGAAAACTGATTTCTGACTGAAAGCTCTTGCTTGAGGTATGATGATTTCTCTCCACTGAAACAATATATTTTACTAACTTAGGAGTAATAAATAAGATGCAGGCAATCCCAATAAAACAAGGATAGCACATCTGATTATCAATCTTAAATCACTTATATTCAATTTAATGTTTTAACAGCTCTACTAGCTCTTTTTCCTCAAACTAAGCAAAAGAGAGAACTTTCAAAAATAAAATAGATAATGGTATTATTTTATTGGTATATGTTTTAAAGAAGTATAAATTCACTTATTTTAATGCCCATAAGTTAAAAAATAAAGTCATTTTCATGATATCAAGCATTAGAACTTGGATGATGCAGATACAAGTTTTGTCTTATAACATTTTAAGAATCAATCTGTTTCAGCTTTATGTTTGTTTTAGTTGAAAAATATTGGGTAAAAAGTTTGCAATTTGGACATTTTTTTTGCTGGGAAGTATCTAGTCATCCTTCATCCAGTAACTGTAAGATGTGCCTCCTCTGGCCACTACTTACCGAATTTTCAGGTCATGCATTTGGGGATGTTAGTGACTCCACCTCTGACATGTTATTCAGATTTGGACAATCACAGCTCCTTACGTTTCCTGGCTATACTAATCCTTTCAAAACAGAGTATCTGACTCAGTTAAGATCCTTTAGAGTCAAACCCTGCATTTTCTGCTCTAGAGGGTAACCGATCATGAGGGAGATAAATCAAGTGGAGAAGAATTGAGGTACCCCATCTGAGAGCCAGCACCAAGGCCCTAGACATGTAACTGAAGCTCTATTGGTCCTCTGAGCCTAGCCCATTCACCTAGCTAAGCTCACATAGAGCAGAGCCAAACTACCTGAATTTCTGACAAACAGAATCATGAGTAATAAAATGGTTGTCAGATGCCACCAACCTTTTAGGTGGTTTGTTATCCAGAAATAGATAAAAGATACATTGTCTATTTGATAGAGAAGCCAAAGTAGTCTCACTGATGAAGTGACATCGGGGCAGAAACCTTACTACTATGGAGAAGCAAACCATGCTAAGACTAAGCATTCCAGGCAGACAGCTATAAAGCTTAAATGACAATGTATTCCAGAAACGCCCAAAAATTTACTAAAGCTGGAGGGATATAGATGAGGACTAGAAGGAGTCAAAGTCAGTGAATAAGAACCAGAATTTAGTCCAGAGAAAGGAACTTGGATTTTGTTTTAAGTATGAGTCTGGGTCAAGCACACTACTCCATAACTTTCATGTTTCATGAACCTGTATATTCTTTTTCACTCTCTCTAGGTTTGTTGAATTTAGAGCTGAAAGAGTCCTAATTAATACCATCAATTTACCCTGATGATGAGTTGCAGTGTTTTCATTTGCCAAAAGGCTGCCAACACAAATTACCAGAAACGTGTTGGCTTTTATAAAGGGTATTTTTTTGGGGGGTAAAACCATACAGTTTCAAGGCTGTGAAAAATCCAACTCAGGGCACCATATGAAGTGTTTTCTCGCTCACGTCAGCTGCTGTGTGTTGAAGCAAGATGGTAGGTGATCTCTGCCTAGTCTCTGCCTTTCCCTTTGGGCTTCCAGAGCTCAGTTAAGGGCAACCAGGCATAGGGCTTATCTCTTACTAGGACTCCCTCTCAGGCTTGGCTCCCCAGCTTTCTTCCCAATTTGAGGTGCAAGTTATCAGCAAATGACTTATCTCTCTGGGGGCCTCAGATGCTTGAGCCTCCCCTTTCTGCCACTTAACAGGATTGAAAATGGCAGCTCTCTCTTTTCCTGAATGTCTCCATTTTTCAACAGACCCAGTAAGAGGGTGGAGACTCAACGTGAGTCTCACCTCACTGAGGTAGTCCAATTTTAAAAAGGTCTCATACCTTTTTACAGGTGTGGACCAGCTCACAAACATAATCTTTTCTCTTTGGGGGATTCATAAATTAATTTCAAACTGCAACAAAAAAACAAAAAAAAATCTCTTTTTGAAATTTGTAAATAAATTTCAAACTGCAACAACAAATGAAAGTATTTTTATACCTTCCCTTGAATTCTTAGGATAGTACTCCATTAAATATAAAAGACCAGACAAACTTTATCCTAATATATAAGTTCTGCACAAAAATGGGTTCCCCCACCAGGAATAGCATACTGAAGGGTCTCTAGCATGTTCAAATTTGGTTGATTAACATATATAAGTATTTTAGAACTTATTTAAATTACAGCTCTAAAACATATTTTTAAAACATTTATTCAAGGAGAAAAGTAAAATATTATGGAATGCCTGAAGCACCATTCCATGAAACCATGATTGAAAATCACGATTTTAATTTCAAAGGCAGATGTTACTCCATTTTGTTTTTAATGTTTCAATTTCACAGAAAAACTGAGTTGAAGAGAGACCAACAGATGGAAGAAATCAACTTATATTTTATATATTGCACACCCACAGTGCCAGTCTACTTAAAACATTTGAAACTATTGGAAAAATCATTTTGAGAGTCCCAAATACTTCAGATGCCAACCTCCATCTCCATACATAAGAAATTCTTATTTTCATCTTGCTTTCACTGGAACCAGTCTAATTCCATTTTCAATGTGAATTGTAATTTAAATTGCTGCCCTACATGCCTGAAAGTGACTTAGAAGGGAATAAAAGAGGGAATAATTGTGATATCGATAAGCTTGGTAACATCTGTCAAACAAACAAAAAGAAAATCCTGTAAATGTGATTGATTCCTTATTGTGATACATCCAGTTGAAAAGCTGAATCAAAAATAATTGTGATGACACAGAGATTTAACATAACACTGAAAAGCATTGATACGATTTTGCCTATTTAAAAGTATATGTAATTGCAATTTCCGTTTCTGACTACACATGCAAATAACAGGTCTATATTCTTGATATATGGAATGTTTACTCATTATTTACTTTTGTACATTTCTAATTCTCATATATCTAAGAATTTTGTGTTGGTAAGAATGCTTTCTGTTTCAAGTAACAAGAAAAGCAAATCAAATTGGATTTAGCAAAATAAAAAAATACTTATTAAAGTATTTAACTAAAGATTCTAAGATTTCATTCATGAATGGAGCTGGGTCCTTAAATGTGTCTCTCTCCATCTCAGATCTACTTTCCTGTGCACTGGCTTCATTCCTAAAAAGATTCTCTTCATGAGGTATCCCTTCCAGTTCAGGAGTTATATTCTTTCCAGTTTGAATCCAGTAAAAAAGTAAATGTCTTTCTAACCCTCCAGCACAATTCCTAGGATAACTTTGGATGGGTCCTGTGCTTGGTCCTTAAGTAACCACTGCAACTGGGAGGATACAATGCACTGATTTGTCAGGTCCAATACACTACTGAGCCCTGTAGCCTTGAGTAAACTCAACTCCTGCAATGGTGGAAATTTAGCTTATTTGTTTTATATTCATTACAGACATAGAGGCAAGGAATATTCTCACTTATGTCTTTGCATTATTTACTGATTAGTTTAATAGAATAAATTCTGATATTGCTATGTCAAAGCTTATACATATTTTAAAGCTTTTAAAAAATGTGCAAAATTGCCTTCCAGAAAAGTGGTACTAATTCATACTTCAATGAGTAGTGAATGAATTTTCCTTTACATATTTTCATCAGATCTAGCTATTATTATATTTTGCTGATCTTTGCCGTTTTGAAAAGCAAACTATTTCATGTTTATATATCCTTGATTACCAATGAAGCTAAACATAATTTTATGTTCCTTCACCATTTGCATCTGGCTTCTTAATTGCTTATTTTTATATTTCCCATTATATACTGGATTATTGGTTATTTTTATAACTTATTTATAAGAACCCAATGTATGTATTCACTCAGTTGTTTAAAATATATAATTGAGCTTTATGATAGGAATAATGGCATAGGAATTCAGAATACAAAAGCTAACAAGCACATGAAAATCCCTAGTCTAATATATATTTTTGCAACAATATAAATATTTTGAAATTTCCATCCCAAAGCAAGTTGAAAGAATTGTATAACACCACCAGCATAATGTTCACATAGTTTCATAAATTGTTATACTTTGCCATTCTCTCTCTTTACATACACACACACACACACACACATGAAGGCATATAAGAATGCACAGACATTTTTGTTGAACCATTTGAAAGTAAGTTGCAGATATTGATACTTTCCCCCTAAATACTTCAACAAATATCACTAACAAAACTGCAGCATAATGGTCATATCAAGAAATTTAACTTGGATGATATTATCTATAAAGAGTCTATATTCAAACTTTTCCAGTTGTCCTCAAATTATTCTTTGTTTTTTAAAAAATCAAAGATCCAATTAGAGTCATGAATTACATTTAGTTGTACAAATGTAATTTAGTTGTCATGACTCTTTATTCTCCTTTAGATTAGAATTTTTTTTCTTCTTTCATGAAATAGATATGTTTGAAGCAGTGGGGCCAATTTTCTTGTAGAATGTTTCACAATAGGGGCTGGTGTGATTCCAGATTAATGTGTTCTTCATGCATTGATTAAGATTAAACATTTTAGGTAAAAATACCATATAGGTGATGTTGTGTAGTTGCCATTATATCATTTCAAGTGGCATACGATGTTCATTTGTTACATTATTGGTGAGGCCCAGTTTGATCTTTTAGTTCAGCTGGTGTGCAACAGATCTCTCTATGATGAAAGTGCCTTTTTAAGATTAAAAGTCTTTAAAAGTAATCTGGGAGAATTCAACCAATACTGGTTGAATATTTTGTTCCCCGGCAACATTGTACTCTATGATTTGAGAATCTATCTATACTACTTACCTACTATCAATGATTATATGGACAGTTTAAAAAGGTTGATTTTCTAATTTTATCATTACTTTTACACTTGTAGCTACAATTCTTCTATAAAGAAAAATTTCCCATCCCTCTCATTTGAGTATTAGTATGCTTCCATAGATTCATTTTTATCCATTGTTTCATAATCCATATTAATTATTATTATGGTGATGCTCAATGCCAATGGTAGTGCCAGAAAAGCCAGCTACTACGTCTTTCAAAATGTCCTGTTTGTCTTTGAAAACTTTCTTGATTTCTTCAACAAGATATCCCAGGTTCAACTTATACTTTCCATATCCTTGTCCTAGAACCGTCAATTTCTCCAAGAAGCCTTGGTTACTTTTAGTGAAGAATAATGTTCAGAAACCAAGATCTTGGTGCTCAGTAATGTCATTCATTCTTCTTCCTTTTAGCAGCCAGAGAAGAAAATATATTTCAATAATCAATTTATCGTACAAAAAACCCTAATACCACAGGCTTCAAGATTATACCCAATTCCATATTTTCCTCATTTCTCCCCCAGTGAGAACTATAGTTCCTAACATAAATGTATATACTTAAATGTTCTATAACATTCCAAAAAATCAGACTTAATGTACAAATATTATACCACACACAAAAAAACATACTCTGTAAATTTTTTAAGTTTTTCAATTCTTATTACTCTTACAATATATTCGCTGTGGGTGAAGAGTCTGAAAGCTGCTTAACTAAATTACTTTTTTTCTGGGTAGCTATTTTAAATGCATTTAGATTCATTTATCTATTTGTATTCAATTGAGTGACTTTTCACCCTTTCTGATTCACTCATATTTTGAATATGAAAACATTGACACAGTACAAACTCAAAGCTTTGGAAGAAGTATTTTCAGAGAAGTCTTACCTATATCCATATCCTTTCCACTTATTCCTATACACCTCCTATAAATAACAGGAGTATTCTCCCAATTCCTCCCTTCCATCCTTTGGGCCATTGTTGTCAGACATTTTACTTTTACGTATGCTATAGATACAAAATACTAGTTTGTTTTTGCTACTGTTACTGTTTTTGCTATAGAGAGTTTATTATCTTTCAGAGCAATTAAAAATAAGAAAAATAAATTTTATATTTATCATTTTCTATTCTTTTATATTAATAAATTTTTTACAATAGCTTCTAGCATCTAAAGAGGTCTCTATCCATACATCACCAAGACAACAGATTAAATAATAGAAAATCTAGACAGACAGAATAATATACATATTCTCAAGTGAATAATACTTGTAACTGGGATTGTGCAATAGTATTATGAATGTTAAAGGCAGTCCATGGCTTCCTACCTCCTGCAGAGCAGATGTGTCTTTGTACATGGCAAAACTTTGTTTTCCCTTCAATAATGTCTGCATTGTTCAGGCTCAGGATTTACTGGTATACTGGAAAGTTATTTGCCCTTCTGTGATGAGAATCCAGTCTCTTCCCCATAGTGAAACTAAGAATTTCCACCCCTTATTTGCCCTCTTCATATTGGTGAATCATATTGGATCTCAGCTACACGTGACAAAAAGTTCAATTCATATGACTTTATGCCAAGAGGGAATTTATGGGCTTTTGTTAATGGGAAGATCAGAATGGTAGAGCTCACTGGGTATAGCTTAATGTTATAAAGAATTATCTCCACCTAGTTATTCTCTTTTCTGCTAGCTAGCTTTGTTCTTACACAGCTCTTCTCTTGTGTTTCTTTGATGACTGCATTAAATCCAGATTTTATCTTGCCTCAACCAGAAGTTCGGTGGGAATGAATGAGTGCTCCTTTCCTGGAATTTCCAATGGGGTCTTGTTGCATCAGTGATCCTGAATAAGTCATGGGCCCACCTCTGATCCAATCACTGTTGCCTGCACTATGCAAGATGATGGTTGACCCCTCTTGAGGAAGGAATGGAGTCAACTCCACTGGAAACACTTTGAACTAGGTTGTATTGGATAGCCAAGAGGAGAATTCGGATAAAATTAATAGAAAATAGAAGAATGGATACCAGGCATCCAAATCAATGTACATCATCTACCCTGGAAAACTAGAACAAATTGTGGCCATTTGCCTCAGCAGATTTTGGATGAACAACTTAAAAATAAATTTTAATAGTTTGTAATAATTTAATTCTTT
Source organism: Dasypus novemcinctus (assembly GCF_030445035.2). Taxonomy (NCBI): domain Eukaryota; kingdom Metazoa; phylum Chordata; class Mammalia; order Cingulata; family Dasypodidae; genus Dasypus; species Dasypus novemcinctus. The sequence continues at coordinate 9,680,976 of NC_080702.1, read as the reverse complement.
TCTTTTTTTTCCCTCCAGATCATATTAAATGATTATTTTGTCAGAATTTTGGTATTTATTCAGTACTTAATTTAGTTTCGATTCATATTTACCACCTTTAGTCATCATTTCTACTCATGATATCACAATTAATTAAGCTACCAAAGAGATTTTCATACTACATACAAACTGAAGAGTATAACTACAGGTGAAATGTGGACAATAGGAACCAAGGGGGAGGGGGGAGAATTCTGATCTCATGTAAATGATCCCTGTATATAAGTGAAATTAAAAAATAAATTTTAAAAGTGATTTGTGATTTATTGTTCCCATTGTTAATTATATATGAATATACATGTACACACATACATATACATTCCTGCATTTTACCCTTTAAGTATGCACTTGAGCATTATGTAAAGATAATTTATAAATATTGAATTGCTACAACCTTCATTTATACTCTTAGTATTTTGAATCCAAAGTAATAACTAAATATGTATCACTCTACATTTACGTAACTGTATTAGAAAAATTATAGGATTGGTAAAATTAAAAATACATTTGACAGGCCATGAAATCCATAAGAAATAAATACAATATAAATGCTGTATGTGCAAAGACTAAGGATATAATACAAAAATCAATTAGAATTCTGCTGGAAGTTGTGAGGAAAAATAAACTAAATAAAAAGTCTTCTTATATTCAACATCACTGGCCTGGTTGTAAATTACAGAAATGATAGAGCACAATAGAATGAAGCTGAAGAAATCACATCTGACAAAGGAAGTCCTTAGTAGGGATCATTAGTGTTAAATAAATATTCAACATTCACTTTCCACTTATATTGAAATGCTGACAGGCTGAATCCCAAAGGCCCAGAGACCAAACACAGAAGTGTGATATTGAATTAACAAAATATGCAGAGCTCAGTAAAGAGCTTCAGATCTCAGATCCTGGGGTCTGATGAAAAGAGAGAAATATGCTGAGAGGTCTTTAAATATTGTTTCTTTTTCTACCCCATCTCAAAGAGAAAAAGGTGAAAATCACTTTGCACCCTCAGTAAGCCAATGGGCTACTGAACTTGCTGAGCTCCTTACGAAAATACACTGCCAGTTCCAAATGTGTTTTAATGGTAGAGGTCACACAGTATACTCTTATCTCCACCAAGATTTCAGGATCTCCCCAGGTCTCTGGATAATTCTCATTAAGGAGACATCTAGTTGACCAAAAGGAGAGAAAAGGAAAAGATAGTGTTAACTCTTGCGGGAAGTCTCCTCTAAATAACAAGAACCCAACCCCAGTATGGAAGGGTCAAGTGGCAAGAGGGTGAAATTTGGAGTCAGAACCTTTACATCCACCAGTTGCTGACTGTTGACTTTGCCAACCTGCTGAACTTCTCTGAGCTTGAGTGTGATCATCCATAAATGGGGTAATTATTACAACTTCACAGGTTTGCTTGGAGCAAACAATCTAAACTTTGGGGAGAATCCTTGTTTGACCTGAAACTGTGTGGACAAAAAAATCTACACTTGTATTCTTTTGGGTGGGTAGAAATACCATTCACTATTCTTTTAGTACACCATTGTCAAGCAGCGCAAAAACCTAGCATGTTAAATGTTGTTTATCTTTCATTTTGGACATTTGAAAATGCATTTTATGTATATATACAGTGATTCCCCATCCAGTCCTCTATATCCAGGGCAGAAAAAGACCATCCTCTTACTTTCACTATGCTTTAAAAAAACCTTGATGTACCTTCATGTTTCTGAGTATCAGCTAAGGATTTGGAGCAGAGGACTGCCAGCAAGCAACTTATTTTATCTCAGCACCCAAGAGATTATTTTCACTATGTCAAAATTATCTTATCCAGTAAGTAGAAGAGGGAAAGAAACTTTTCCATTTAATTACTTCTTTGATTTGTATCAGCTGCTTTGCTTTTGCCGATGCCAAGCACAGTTAGGAGAGTTGGAAGGTGAGAGATAGCAGAACATTAAGTTCTGTGTGGCTTACAGATGCAAAGCAAAGCATCTTTATTGATATTCTTTTTAAAGAGTTCGCTGAGGTGCAATTCACAGTTGTGAACGGAAAGTAGAAAGCCCTTTGAAAATGAGAGATAAAATTCAAAGTCAGTCTCCCACAAACCAGTCTTTCCTCTACTCCCACCTTTTTGGAAATCATAAATCATTTATCTGGATTTGTTCACTGTGTGCTGATGGTATCTCACCTTATCACTGTCTAAAAGAACACTTCAAAAGCATATTTTAAAAACAACAATTTATCTTCTCTTGTCCTGGAAGTTAATTTGAGCCCCCAATAGTCTATTTGGAAAAAAAAATGTGTAAGTTGCAATTTTTTAAAAAAATAAAAGCTAAACTGTTTTATAGCTGGCATTCGAAGTTGTTATAGTGGATACATTTTCTCTTAGGCTGGCCCACTCTGCCTTCTCTGATTTACAATTTTAGAAAACATTCAGAGCATTAGAACAAGAGTCTTAACAGTCGTAAGCTATATTTCAGTCACATGTCCCATTTCCAAATGAGGCTTGCTCCTCTAAATGCTCTTCATACAATGGTTGCCCTCAAAGTTATCTTTCACAAGAATTGTTGAAGAACTACAGAAAAGTTCCCTTATCTATTGTGAAGTTTGCTTCAGGGAAAAAAAGAAATGCAGATATATGCATACTTTAGGATTAGGGCATTCAGCCCAGTTCTTTTAATGCCTGTCAACAAAAATGTCCCTAAAATCAAATTAAGTTCAGGCAGATTTCTCCTGATTCCTAGTCACAGCTGGGAGGCTTCAGACAGACAGTCATTCTGACAATTGAAGAAGTGTCTTTCTGTGAGGGTGATAAATGTAGGATCAAGTATTGTGTTCGGACATCAAAGTATTTGGTCCATATTTTGGTACCTCCTGGAAAGAAAGCTCTTCAGAAGATTTTCAGAGAAGATGTTTAGGAAGAAATTCTGAAACTTTATTTAAAGCATGTATCTCAGAAACATCAGCAACACTTAAAAACCCAGAGACCAGTAAATCCATTGTCACCACCTCATATTAACTGAAGTTATGAGGACCCCCAAATACCCAGGAGTGTGTGTGTATACAATTACTCCGGCAGGTGTCTGTTGGCCTGTGAAGAGAATGTAACACGACTCTGAAGAAGACACAGGTCCCATTCCATGTATAATAAACAACAGGTGACTTGGGAGCTGACAGCTCTCACTGGTATAGCTGATTGGAAGACTCTAGATGTAAATGACTCTTCTCTCCAACTCTTAATCTTCACCCTTGTACCAACAGACAACTCCTTTACACGTTTCCTCGCTCATGAATGATGATGAGAAGCCACTGGAAAGCATGCCTTGAGCCACACAGCCTTTTAGCACTGGCTTTCAATATTCTGTCACTTCGACTACCACTCATACTTTCCCTTCACCTCTGCCCAAAATATCCAGCTGGAAGCCTTTTCTATTCCTCTCACATACCCCTCCATCAGTTTGATGGCTTTCCTTTCAGCATCCTAACTCCTCTTGCTCTGACAAATAGACTAGTAAAAGACAGGAGCTCATGGCTTTTGGGAAGTACTTTCACTGAGGCAGCATAGAAGAGTGTAGCCCAGTCCATTTTTTCCCCAAAACATTCAATAGGTGCTGAGAACATTTCTGTTATTTCTTCCATTTCACACCCATCTCTCATGCAAACAGTTAACTTTAACAGTATGTTCCATTCTGATGTCAACCACCAGCATGTGATAGTTAGGTCAAAGCTTATTAATAATGATTTGATTTGGATGAGGAGAAAATTGATTGGTAATAAAATTCTGGATGATTTGCTTATTTCTAGCCTAAGGAGATAGACCCATTTATTTTATAGCATAGCAATCATTTTAAGGGTGCCTTCTACCATTAAGAACTTTTTCTTTTATTTGAGGTTTTCTTCGGTTTTGTTATTTTTGTTTTTGCCCTAGCACACACCAATAAGGTTTGTGATTACCTTGCAGAAGACTAGCAGAACTCACCAGAATTGCTTCATGACATTTTTAAAGTTTCCCTAGCACAATTTGCCATTTGACACACCTGGGCATCCCCAGGATGAAGAGCAGTCTTGGTAAATAAAGAAAAATTACATGTACTTTGCAAAAATCATTGTAATAACACCTCCTAGATATTTAGGTGTAAGGCAATATTCTCTCTTTTTTTTTTTAAGATTTATTTATTTCTTCCCACTCCCTCCATTGTCTGCTCTCTGTGTCCATTTCCTATGTGTTCTTCTGTGTCTGTCTGCTTGTATTCTCATTAGGTGGTTCTGGGAACCAATTCTGCGACCTTCCAGAGTAGGAGAGAGGCAATCGTTCTCTTGTGCCACCTCAGCTCCCTGGCCTGTTGCATCTCTTATCATCTCTCCTCTGTGTCTCTTTTTGTTGCATCATCTTGCTGTGTCAGATCTCCACAGGGGCCAGCACTCCTGCATGGGGCAGCACTCCTTGCATGGGGCAGTACTCTGCATGGGCCTGCTCACCACATGGGCTACTGATGTGGCTGAACCAAAGTCCTATTCTTAACACAATTTAATCAGACATCTCAGCTGAATCTAATACAATCAAAGGATTATCATGACCAGAGGAACAGACCAGTTTACAAACATAATAACTCTTTTTGGAATTCATAAATAATATAAAACTGATAAAATATCTGTCACATTTTACTTGACTACAGAGTAGCATATGAAAGTCTGTATTAATGGTTTTTACTCTCTATTTCACAAATGAATCATGCTAGAAATAAAATTTTTTTATTTATTGAACTATATCATTCAAACATGAACACATAAAAACAATAAGTGTATAGTAAAGATTGTAAACTTACAAAACATACATAACATCACACAGGGGTCTCACACATAACCCCTCCATGAACTCTTTGCATTAGTGTGAAATATTTGTTACAAACTATGCAAGAGCATCATCAAAATATTATTGCCAACTATAGTCCATATCTTACATTGGGTGTATTTTTCCCCCAACCCATACTATTTGTTTAAAGTATATTTTTGTTACAGATATTGTGAACTTGCAAAACAACGATACAGATGTGTAGATTTCCCATACAATGCCACACCACTAGTGGAATACTTGTTACAGATTATGAGATAATATCATTAGACTATTACTACCAATTATGGTTCACAGCACACATTTGGGACACTTTTTCTATCCACCTCCATTATCAACACAGTACAGCTTGGCATTGATGCAAGAATATTATAGTATTGCTGTTAACCAGTCTATAGGTCACACCAATTGTACTTTTCCCATGTTTCTCCATATTTCCATCACCCTGCAATAGTGACGTACATCTGCTCTAGCTCACAGAAGGACTCTCTTGCATTTGTACCCTTAACCACAATTCTCAACAGCCTCTGGGTTCACTGTGTTATTCAGTCCCTAGATTATTCTTTAGCTTTCTTTCTATTGACATTTACTCTCCCAGATTACCTTTTTCAGTCAAAATCCCATTTATAAACTAGTTGCTACTCACTATAATGTGTTACTATCAACTCTATCCATCTCCACATTTTTACAGTCAAATTAATTAAAACTTCTACATACATTAAGTATCCATAGTTCTTCTCAACCCTCCTCATCTCCTTATAACCTATACTCTAGGTTTTAATTCCATGTGTTTATTATTTGTATTTAGTTCATATTAATGAGACTATGCACTATTTGAACTTTTGGGTCTGGCTTACTTCATTCATACTCGTCAGATTTATAGTTTACATTACGGTTTACACTTTGCCCTGTACAGTTTTATACACTATATATATTATATATTATACATTATAATATCACTGTACATACAGGATGACCAATCTTACAGTGACAAAATGTATAATGGCCTGCATCTGCCATGGCAGTTTTTTGCAGAAAAATTCCAATACCCTAAAAATGTCCTGTGTTCCATTTAGTTTTAAATAACATTGGGATTTTCAAAGTGGGATGCTATTCCCCTTTGGGAGTCAACTCTTGTGGACAGGTGAATCTAATGCTCAGATCACCAAGGATATAACATTCAAACTTTGACTTTTCCACTGTCTATTGCTTTTTAAGTAAACTTTATTTCAAATTCAAAAAAATAAAATAACAGACAAAAGGTAGCTTCACCAGTTATGCAAGCATTACTCCAAAAAATTTTGTCCAGGTACTTTTTTTTTTAGGAGATACCAGGGAACAAACCTAGGACCTGGTATACGGGAAGCAGGCACCCAACCATTTAAGCTCCATCCACTCCCCATGTCCAGGCACTTTTATCTCATCTAATCCTAAAAACAAATTCAATTGTTTCTCCAGTGTTCAGGAAGATACACAGATGAACACAGGTTGGTTAAATGACATGAACAAGGTTTTGTTAATGGAGAACATAAGGAAGAAAACAAATCCTTATTCATATTCATATCTCATAAAACTGAGCCCTACATATTCTTTTTTCACCTTTAGCATTGATAGAGCACTTTCTCTGCTTTTGCTTTAAAAATGTACAGTATTATTAACTACAGTGTAGAAGTTATATTAGTTACATTTCCCACATATATCACCATATTCTTAACATCACATAGTCAAAGAACATTCCTGTATTTACATTATAATTGCAATCCTCATCTACCACCAGAATCACTGTTATACATTCCCTAGATTATCCAACTAACATTAACCTCCCTAGACTACCTGTTTCAGCCACAATCACATCCACAAATCAGCAGTGTTTGTTATACTCATCATAATGTCACTGTACATACAGGACAAAAGATCTTATAGTGATGAAAGGCAAAATGTCAAAAAAAATTTGTTTTTTTTATTATCCCAAAAGTATTTATTTTTAATTTTTTTTGTATTTTATGTCTTATTTTTAAAACTATCATTATTTCATTTTCTTATTAATTGTATTTGTCTATTGCATTGGCTTCATTTTTTAAGAGGTTTTGGATCACAAAAAGGTTACAACTGTGGAAGGGGAGGATGATTTGTGTGGGGTGTCAGTGATGGGGGATACAAGGGAAGAGGTTCACCCGGGCATACATACAAGGCATATAAATGTGTTCAAATGTTCATGGGGTATTGTCATGGTGGGTAGAGATCCATACAATAACCAAAAGAATATTGAATCCCCATCCTGGGGAGTTCTGCCACATTCTCTAATGGAACAGCAAGAATCCCCCAAGTACTAGGCAATGGCTGGTGAAGGAGGATGGTCCATTGACAGGCGCTCGATATTGATGACTGTGCTTATGAACCTTTACTTGTGAAATTGAAACTTACCCTCATATTATAAGGTGTCCCCTGCTCCCACCCTGCCTTTCGCTTCCTTACACTTTGCCCGCCTGTTCCTCGTAACCTCCCTGTATTATGGCCCTTCTCAGCAGCAGTTTGTGCTGCTGCCTCCCTCTGCCCCTCCTCCCAGCCACTGTTATCTTCCCCCTCCCAGCCGATCGCTGTTCTCCCTGCCTCATTTCAACCGCCCTCATCCCGTATCCGCCCCGGCACAACCTCGGAAACAACCCCCTCTGCCATCAATGGCTTACGTCATAAACCGCAGGTCCGCCCTTGCCTCTGCAGCCAATCCTCAGCTGCCCCGCGGACATGCCCCTCCCACAACCTCCCCGCCTCCATGACACTATAAAACCCCATGTACTTCCCGAATAAAATCAGACCTGCGCATAGACCTCGTCTCCGTGGTTTTTCCTCCATCGAACCACGCGTCCCCCAAGCCTTGAGCCGCCCGCTGCCGCCCCGGTCCGGCCGTGGCGTAGGCCCGATCCCTGGCAGCGACTCGCCTGCAGTGACCCGCCTGCAGTGCCGCAGCGGAGGCCAACAATAAGGTGCTTAAGGATTACCTCCTGAGAGCCCCCTTGTTGCTCAAATGTGACCTCTCTCTAAGCTGAACACAGCATATAAATGTAATAACTTTCCCTCAGCATGGGACATGACTCCCAGTTGTTTTTGAAAGAAAGTTATTTATACTGTACATGTTTTAGAGATCCATTTTCCCTCCATTCACCTCCTACCAAGAAGAAGTTTGATTAAATTTCAGTAGCTGGTCATTACCAAAGACATTATTCAGAGGTAATATTAATCTTAATTCATTACAGCTGTTCCATCCTCAGATTCAATGAGATCCAATTTTTTCCCAGTTGGGCTGTTCACCATAGGTAATATTATTTCCATTGGGTTTTCTGGGTCATTTTAGAGATGAAGGAAAAAACAAAGAAAGAAAGGAAGATAGGTGTTGGTAAATATTTATTATAGGCTCATTGTAGGGTGAAGGAGTAGTTGAACCATTTATGTACATGTGTGTATCTGTGGTCCATTCAAAAAAGTCATACAAAACATGTGGAAATGAACATTTATAAAAATAATCTTTTATACTGTCAAAATATTATGCATTATAATCTTTACATGGTCCTTGTGCTAAATTTATAAAAAAATGGCTTTGATTTTATAAGTGCTCTTTACTCTCTCTTTTATGAGGACACATAAAACAAGACATAATCCCTGATCTGGAGTTGATTACACTAAATATATACATAGAAACCAAATGAAGAACAATAAAATCAAGCTCAAATTTTTCTGGTATTGAATTCAGGAGTGTATTTAATTTTCTTTCATAAGGACCCTTCACTTTGTCAAAGTCATCATAGAGAAGGATTTGGTTTGGCAGAGGGCAGTCCACGTAAGTGATGTAAAGGCACAGAGCAGGGTGGAGGCATGGTGTGCATATTTAACATATGATTGCACATAGCAACAGAAGGCTTTGTGAAGAATAGTAAGAGAATGTTCAGAAAGAAGGCAATTTGACAGAAATAGCTATATATTAAATATATTTTTAAAAAATCAGTTGAAATATTTTCACAAATTTCTACCCAATTCAGAAGCATAGTATGAGCAGGCCAAATGTAGATCTTTCTGATATTTTTCTTCAGAACTCAGTACTTCCAATTGTGATTTTTCCCTATGTATTCATTTAAATCTAAGATAGGTGTTAACAAAATAAAAAAGTGTTCCTTGTTTTGTTTAAATGTCAGGTAAAGAATGCCCTCATTTTTAAGGATATGAAAGAGTACAATTGTCCATTCTTGTTTGGGTTCCACAAGCAAAATCAGCTGGAGTTATACAAGGCCCAGACAGTCAGACCCAACTGAAGCGGTTATTTTCCTTTTCCACTTCTGACTGTAAAAGACCTGCTGCCAGATTATCATTTCCAGAAAAACATCTATGCCAGCAAAACCTGCAGACACAGACTTTTTTTTCTTTTCTGAATTGTTAGTTGGTCTCCCAGCACATTTTGAATGTAAACTTTTTAATCCCTGAATTTGCAATTAGAGATTAAAATTCCATTCCCAGAGTCATTTGGCAGATGGCATAGCATGAACAAACTGGAAGCACTTTAAAATTGTATTTATACAGAACACCAGATGAATTTGTCAGGCTGTTTCTTCCTCAGCTTATATGTTCACTTCTGAAAATTGATTGTTTAAGATGTAGACTTCATTTGCTAGGATTTAGTATTTTTATAGGATTTTAAAGTATAAATTAACCCATCTCCTTTGTTCAGCACAGTTGCTTTGAATATGAAAGTAATATCTAAAGTTAAAGAACCTGCTTCATAAAAAGATTAAATCACCTGTGTAAGGGTCACCAAGGTAGGTTCAGGGAGGCTACATGATAATGAATGGGCAGGTCACTTGACTAACACATCTATTATGTGGAAACTCCAACACATCTTAAGCAATTTAGGCAGTTTGATTCTTAATTAAGACTTTTCATTAAGCTTCCTCCATGAGCTTATAAAACATTTCTTATAGTTTTTAAACTTTTTATTGACATATAACAAATTCAGAAAAGTGCACAGATCATAAATGAACAGCTAGTGGAATTTTTAAGAAGTCAGCATACCCATGTAACTGGTTCCCAAATCAAGAAATTAAAAAAAATTCGTATTCCAGAAACCTCCCTCATAATCATTTCCAAATTATTTCATTTCCCAAAATAACCACTATTGTGATCACCAACACTAAAGATTACTTTATCTTATTGAAATTTTTATAAACAGACTCATACCCTATTTCCTATTTTGTGTCTAGTTTCATTCACACATTATGTTTGAGATTCACCCATGCTGTTGCATTAGGAATATGTTTTGGTATCATAATCATGTTACTTTCATAAAATGAGGTGAGAAGGCATTTTAGTTTGCTAAAAGCTGCTGGGAGCAATACACCAGAATAGGGTTGGCTTTTACAACGGGATTTGTTTAGTTAAAAGCTTACAGTTCTGACATCAAGAAAAATGTCCAAATCAAGGCATTGGTGGAAGCTCTCTTCTGAAGGTCAGCTACTGTTGATCCTGGATTCCTGCCATGTGATAAGGTACAATGGCAGCTCTGCCTTCTCCTCCAGGCTCACTTTCTCCCTAAGCTCAGCTCTGGGCTATCAGGCACATGACAGAGCACAACCGCAGCAGCTGCTCATCTCTCCCCTCTGCTCTGAGCCCCAGTGCTAGTTCTGCTCCAGGCTGCTCCCGCTGTGGATTTTCTCTCTCCAGGTTTGTTGATTTCAACTTCTGGAGGCTTCTCTCTATCACTGCAGCTTTTATCCTATGTCCGCAGCTTTTATTCATCCATTTATACAGGACACCAGTAGAGTATTAAGATCCATCATGGGTCACACTCTACTGGAGCAATCTAATCAAATGGTCTTCAGTGATCTAATCTAATCAAAAGTTCACAATAGGTTCAATTTAAGAACATAATTTTCTGGGGTCCACAAAAGACTAAAGCCAATACAGAAGGGTACTCTCTCTTTCTATTCTACGCTAGAATTTGTTTGATATTTCTTCCTTAAATTCTAGGAATAATTTACTGCCGAAACTAACTGTAACTAAAATTTTCTTTCATAAAATTTTACTATTTATTTCTTCTTATGGATTTAATTTTTTACTGTGGTATAACACAATTCAGAATTTCTATTAATTTTTCTATCTCTGATACTTTGTGTTTTATGGGTTTTATTAATTTTAACTAAATTATCCAATGTATTAGTAAATCATTTTTATAAAGCTTTTAAATATTTCTAATGCCTGCAAGGGGGTGGATGTTCATTTCTTCATTACTGATACTGGTAATTGATGTTTTCTCTCCTTTTATAATCAGGAATACTTCAGTTATATTAGTCTTTTTTCAAGCAACCAACTTTTGGTTTTATTTTTTCGTATTATAAATTTGTTTAATATTCTGTTATTTTCTATCTTACCTATTTTCTTTTCCTTCTTTTAATTTTCTATTTTTATAACTTTTTAAATAATTAAATGATCATTTTTAACCTTATTTCCTTTTATAAAATATACATTTAAGCATACACATTTTACTATGAATATGTGCACTAACCACATTTTAGCTTCTGTAAATTGATGCTTTACATCTATTTACATCTATGCTTAAACATCTATAGTTGGTACTAGGTGGCCACACGCCACCTATACTTCTGTTCCTCCTAGATAATTCTGACCCCAGTTGTAGGGACACCACTTTCAAATATAGCCAGCCAATCCCTCTCTGGTGTGCTCCTGCCCCAGCCTTCCTGCTTCCCACAGAAATCACAATAAAGACACTTTCTCAGTTCCATTTGCTCTCTCTGCCTTGAGACTGATCCTGTTGTTTTCCCCATTTGGCCCTGCAGGGCATGATGCCCTCTCCCTGATACCCTTTCCCCAGGAAACTATGGGAGTAAGAAATCTTTCAAATTCTTCTGATCTTTCTCTCTTGATCTCTGTCTGGTCTTATCATACCTCACACAAGGTAATATGAACAAAACACCATAGCTCTAGCTGCATCTTATAGCTTTTAACACATAGTGTTCCATCATCCAATTTTAAATATTTTCTAAATTTCTTTTTCATTTCTTCTTTGACCCATAGATTGTTTAGAAGTGTACAGCTATGTTTTCAAATATATCTGCTTGTTACTGATCTCTGGCTTAATTCCAATATGGTTGGAGAACACTCTGCAAGACTGCAAAATTCTGAAACTTGTGAAAAAGCGCTTGATGAACTGGCATAGAGCTTATTTCATGCGCCTTTGAAATGAATGAATTCTGCAGTTGCTAGTACTGTGTTACACAATTGTCAACTAATTCATGTTGTGTAGTGTTAAAACTTTCTATTATCTCTACTGATTTTCTGCAGTTTTTTTTAGCTAAAAGTAAGTTAAAATTTTCAACATTCACTGTGAATTTCACTTTTTAAAATTTTGGTTTTATTTGTTTTGCTTTATATTATTGTGCATGCAAAAGTAACTCATGTAGTTTCCTCGCAGATTGACTCTTCATCATCGTGAATTGTCTCGGTATATACAGCAATGGTTTTTGTCTTAAGGCTTATTTTGTCTGATGATAGTATAACTATGCCAACATTCTTTCAGTGAGTACTTGCCTCTTCTACCTTTATTCATCCTTTCACTTTCAACATTTCCCAGTCCATATATTTATGGTATGTCCTGTATATGAATATACTTGGGGTAACCTTCTTTTATTCAGACTGATGATATTTTTTCAATATATATTTAAAGTGATTATTGATATATTTGGGTGTATCTACTACCTTACTTTTTATTTTTTAATGGACCAGCTGTACTTTCTTCCTTTAACTTGTATTTTTCAGTAACCAAAACATGTTATTCCCTTTTCATTCAACCATTAAATTGTTAGTTATACCTAATTTTATTATTTTTATGTTTATTTATTATTGTTCCCCTAAGGATTACACCACTGTTTAGGGCCTATTTAATTCTACCATAATTGTCTTTTTTTTTTTTTTAATAAAAATATCCCCATAGCATTTATTTTGATCTGGTAATAATGGTAATCAAAAACAATATGAACAATCGTTTTAGAACTATACTTATAAGAAAGGACACCTTAAAAAAATTTACTGACTTCTCAACAACTTGTCACTTCATTTCTAGTAGCAGAGTAATATTATCTCTTTTTAGCAATATCTGACCCAGCTGTTTCCTTGACTTTCTTTTAGAATGACTCTCTTCTGCATCATCTAATACAGGGCCCATGTACTCATCAACGCCAGTAACGCACCCCTCTATCCATATATTTACTTGCTCATAGAGCCACACCTGGATCCAGGACCTCTCTTTTCACTTTTCTGAAAGCGAGGCCGGTACCTCCGCGAGGACGAGGACCCAGTGGGCGGTCAGTAGGGGCTCCCCAAGATTCTGGAAGAATCCCTTCGGACTCCCTTATTCTCCAGGGGTTTCCTTTGCCTGACCTCTTCCTCCTCCCCCAACCTATAACTCCGAGTCTTACTCTTTACCTAATAAGCCGTCTGCTCTCCAGCCGCTGCTCGCACTCCTGCCCTGCCCACCTCCCGCCGCGGGGTCTTCACCTCAGGCGCTTCCACCGTCTCAGCAGCCCCGGGGGCTGACGGGAGGTGGAGTCACTCCGCTCCCTCTGAACCCAGCTCTGCTGACTCCCGCTTCCCGGCTTCCGGTCTGAACCTTCTGGTCCTGACACTCTGCTTAGGATACCACGAGCTGCACCATCACCGACTGCGCTTTTTGGCCCTGCCCATGGTAAGCCATGGTGGAAGTTCATAAAGACCAGATAAATCCACGCAACACCCCCGAAAGCAACTTCCAGAATTAAAAACCGGAAGTGGCAGTGTCACATTTATGTACATACTTTCCCAATCCTCTTTATTACTTACTGCATTTTCATGCTTTCATTTGAGATCATTTTCTTTCTACCTGTAGAATTCCCCTAAATTTTTCTTTTAGTTTGGACAATTTATTTTCTTTCTGATGACATTTTATTCACTTTAGACGTTGAAGACTGGAAAGTATTTCCTTTGAGCATAAAGTTTTAATGCCTTTTGGCTTCCATCATTTGTGCTGAAAGTTCTGAGGCACTGTTCTCCATCCATATCACTTATTACTTAGTGAATACCTTGTTTTGGTAACGCATGGTGGTGATGGTAGCACAGCATGGTGAATGTATTTAACACCACTGAATTTGGAAGGGGTTAAAATGGAAACTTTTAGTTTGTATATATGCTACTAGAATATAAATTTTTTAACAACATAGACCTGTGCAACACAGTAAACCCTAATGAAAAATATGGATTACAGTTAATAGTATCATAATAATAAGATAGTTTTATTTATTGTAGCAATGATAGCACATTAATACAAAGTGCTATTATGGGAAAACTGTGGAGGGAATATATGAGATCACTGTACTTTCAGCATGATTTTTCTGGAACCCTCAACTTTTCTAATTAATAATAATAATAATAATAAAGGAGTAGGGAGATGGATGTGGCTCAAGCAGTTGGGCTCCCATCTACATTATAAGAGGTCCAGGGTTCAATGTCCAGGGCCTCCTGGGGAAGACGAGCGGGCCCACACAGAGTTCCGGCCCATGAAGGAGTGCCACCAAGCCTGGGAGTGCCACCCTGTGCAGGGTGCTGGCCAACATGGAGAGCTGATGAAGCAAGATGATGCAACAAAAAGAGACACAGAGGAGAGAGAATAAGAGATGTAGCAGAACAGGGAGCTGAGGTGGTGCAAGAGAATGAGCGCCTCGCTCCCACTCTGGAAGGTCTCAGGATTGGTTCCCAGAGCTGTCTAATGAGAGTACAAGCTGACACAGTGAATGGACACAGAGAGCAGACTGGGGGGTGGGGGGGGGAGCGAGAGGAAGAAGGGAGAAGTAAATAAATAAATCTTTAAAAAAATTAAAGGAATAAAAGAAAAAAGTGGAGGAGAATGATGAATTCACTACACTCTTGTACACAATATTTAATCCTCAAGTCCTGGCTTCTTTGAATATTTTCACTATGTCTTATATTTATATTCAGTTTTATGGTTATTCTCCACAGATGGATTGATCTGATATAAACTATTCTATCATAGCCAGAAGCAAAAATATATTAACTCTTTGTAAAACTTCAACAGCACTTATGAAAGTTTGAAGCAATATTATATACTGGGACAAAAATTAGTGTATCTTTGGCCACTTCTCATAATAATATAGATTCAAATAAATTGGAAGTTGGAAGATCTCTAAACCCAAATTGATAATCAATTTATTTATTATGAATATGGGAGGAGAACTTATAGGATTTGGAATAAAAGAAGTTACTTTTACATCCCTGTGATAAGAGTCACAAGCTCTGGGAACAAGGCCAATCCCAGACATAAACTTTTTGAGTGTTAGTTTTTAACTCAAAAGGGCAATAATAATAAATGGGATTGAGTTCTTTACATTAAAATACTTTGTAAATTGGAATCCAAGAAATAAATATGGGATAGAACCTCTTGTCATGTCAAATAAATACAAAAAATTTAAAAGTTGGTCTATGCAAGAAGAAATAGAAAATCTGAAACAAGAGATTGAGTTAGTAATAAAAATTTTCCCTCCAAGTAAATCCCAGACCCAGATGGCTTTACTGGTAAATTTTACAAAAATTTAAAGAAGAATTAGAAACAACTCTTCAGAAACTCTTCCAAATAAAATACAAGAAAAGGGAACACTTCTCCACTCATTCTTTAAGGTATTTCTTACTCTGATGACAAAATCAGGCAAAGATACCACAAAAAAGAAAACTTGAGAACTCCTACCACTTATGAAGATAGACATCAATATCCTCAACAAAACAGTGTACTAAGCCAGACACAAAAGGACAAATACGTTTGATTGTGCTATTGAGATCTAAAAATACTCTGTAAACTCATGGAGTTAATAATTTGAATATAGGTCACTCTGATGACAAAATCAGGCAAAGACACCACAAAAAAGAAAACTTGAGAACTCCTACCACTTATGAAGATAGACATCAATATCCTCAACAAAACAGTGCACTAAGCCAGACACAAAAGGACAAATACTGTTTGATTGTGCTATTGTGATCTAAATATACTCTGTAAACTCATGGAGCTAATAATTTGAATATAGGTCACCAGAAAATCAGAAGAGGGTAGAGAACGGAGAGCTGAGGGTTAATCTGTGCAGACTATCTGGTAAATTTACCAGATTAATCTGGTAAAAAGGTTATTTGTCAATCTTTGGAAATGAATAGCTATGGTGAAAGCATATCATGGTGTTTGTAACTAGCAGTGCATTGTATGGGTATGAGAGTGGTTGAAAAGGAAGATCTAAGGTCA
Source organism: Dasypus novemcinctus (assembly GCF_030445035.2). Lineage (NCBI taxonomy): Eukaryota > Metazoa > Chordata > Mammalia > Cingulata > Dasypodidae > Dasypus > Dasypus novemcinctus. The sequence continues at coordinate 9,664,771 of NC_080702.1, read as the reverse complement.
CGTATATTACTAGATGGAAAGCTAAAAACTGTAACATAGGACACTATAAGATAGTAAAACCTCATGGAAAACACCAGTATGGGAGATGTCGAATATGTAAGATTGTTTTACAAAATATAAATACAAATATATTAGAAAGAAAGAAAAAGAACAGCAGTTACGTAGTAAGGCAGGCAAGGCATAGAGAGATTGAGAGGTGATGAGTTTTGTTTGTTAATTTATTATTATGGGAACAGTGAAAGTGGTCTGGGAGTGATTGGGGTGATGAATGCACAAACGTGATTATACCGAGTACCACTGATTGTACTCCTTGGATGGATTTTTGCTTTGTTACATGTATCAATAAAATTGGGGAAAAAATGACAACACTGCACTAAGAAGCTGAGTGCAGCACCATATAAAAATGATTTCACACCATGACCAAGTAGGATTTATACCAGGGATGCAAAGTTGGTTTAAGACTCAAAAATCAAGTCATGCAATATACCATTATCAACAGGGTAAAAAAATAACATGATCATCTCAATAGATGTAGAAAAAGCATTTCACAAAACTCAACACCCTTTCATAATAAAAGACACTCAACAAACTAGGAATTGAAGGGAAATTCCTCAGCCTGTTAAAGAGCGTCTATAAAACCCCACAGCTAATATCATACTTAATGGTCAAAGACTGGATGCTTTCCTTCTAAGATAAGGAAAAAGACAATGACGTTCACTCTCACTACTTTTCTTCAGCATTGTGCTGAAGGTTCTAACCATGGTCATTATTCAAGAAAAAGAAATAAAGGGCACAAATTGTAAATGAGACATATAGCTAGCTCAGTTTGCAGATTACATGATATTGCATATAGAAAGTCCTAAGGAACCCACTAAAAACCATTTGACCGAATAAACAAGTTCAGCAAGTTTTCATGATAAAAGCTCAATATATAAAACTTAATTGTAGTTCTATACATTGCAATGATCAATCTGAAAAAGAAATTAAGGAAACAAATTCATTTACAAGAGCATGAAAAAACCACAGGTTAAATTTAACAAGATAGGTGCAAAATGTGTACTCTGAAAACCACAAAAGACTTTGAAAGAGAATTTAAAAGCTCTAAATAAATGAAAGTATATCTTATGTTCATGGATCGAAAAATTTAATATTATTATGATGGTAACACTCCCCAAACTGATCTACAGTTTCAACACAATCCCTATCAGAATGTCATCTTACTTATTTCTAAAAATTGACAAGTTGATTCTAATATGTATATGGTATTGGAAGGGACCCAGAATACTAGAATATCCAAAACAATTTTGAAAGAGAAAGCAGAACAGGAAAACCCACACTTCCTGATTTAAAAACTTCCCAGAAAGCAACAATAATCATGATCATGTGGTACTGGTATAAGGATAGACAACTGAGAGTTGTGGTGGTTTGACGCTGTGTATGCCTCCCAAAAAATATATTCCTAAATTTAACCCATTCCTGTGGGTGTGAATGCATTTTGAGTAGGACCATTTGATGAGGCTACTTCAGGTAAGGTGTGACCCACCTCAATCAGGATGAGTCTTAATCCTATACTGGAGTCCTTTATAAGAGAATGAAATTGAGACTGACAGAGATAAAGCCACAGGAAGCAAGAAGCTGAAACGGAACCTGAAAGAGACCAGGAGACCCCATCATGTGCCTAGCAGTGTGACAGAGGTATCAAGGGTCCCTAGCAGCCAGCCCCAGAATGCCACAGTCTTCAGGGATAAAGCACTGCATTGATGATAGCTTCATTTGTACTTTTTCCAGTCTCAAAACTATGAGTGAATAAATTCCCATTGTTTAACCTGACCCATTTCATGGTATTTGCTTAAACAGCCTAGGAAACTAAAGCAAGAGTCAAGAAATAAACCCTCACACTTATGGTCAACTATTTTTGACAAGGGTACCAAAAACATTTAGTGGAGAAATAATAGGATTTTCTACATATTATGCTGGGACACCTGGATAACCACATGCAAAAGAATGAAATTGCACCCCTACCTTATATGGGTACAAATATTAACCCCAAATTGATCAAAGACCTAAATATAATAGTTGAAACTATAAAATGTGTCCTCTTAGAAGAAAACAGAGGTATAAATCTTTGTCATCTTGGAGTAGGCAAGGTTTCTTAGATATCACACCCAATGCAAATGCAATGAAGAAAAGAATAGATAACTGGATATTGTAAAAACAAAATTTTAAACTGTGTATCAAAGGACACCATCAAGAAAGTAAAAAGACAATTCACAAAGTAGGATATAATATACAAAAAACGTATCTGATAAGGGAATTATATCTAGAATATATAAATAGCTCTTAAAGATCAATAATAAAAAGACAAATGACCAATTAAAAGAATGTTCAAAGGATATGAATTAACATTTCACCAAAGAACACATACAAATGGCCAGGAAGCACATGCAAATTGCTCAACACTGTTAGTTATCAAGGAAATGGAAATCAAAACCATAATAAGATACCACCTCATACTTACTAAGATGGGTATAAACGAATATTGAGATAATTACAAATGTTAACAAGGATGTGGGGAAATGAGAACACTCACACACTGCTGGTAGGAATGTAAAATGGTGCAGCCACTTTGCAAAAAGTCTAGTAGTTCCTCAAAACGTTAAACAGAATTACCATTTGACCCAGGAATTCTTCTCCTAGATAAATACCCAAGAGAAATGGAATCATGTCCACAAAAACACTTGTATCAGTATGTTCATAGAAATATTATTCACAATAGAGAGTAGAAACAATGCAAATGTTATCAACTGATGAATAAACAGAATGTGTTATATATAGCCATATAATAGAATATTATGCAGCAACGAAAAGTACTGATACACGATATAACATAGACAAACCTTAAAAATATTAAGTGAACAAAGCAAGTTACAAAAGACTACATATTGAATGATTCCATTTATATGAAATGTCTGGTATATGCAAATCTATAAAGACAAAATGTAGATTAGTGATTTCCTAAGGCTGAGGGATAGAGATCAATGATTTGCAGAGCGATACCTAAAAGGTACAGGGTCTCTTTGTGGGATGATAAAGCTCTAAAATTGATGGTATTGATGGTCATACAACTCTGAGGATATACTGAAAACAACTGAATTGTACATTTTAAATGAATGACATTTATGGCATGTGGATTATATCTCCATAAAGCATTGCAAAAACAAAACACACTCATATGGTACATGTGCTTAGCACCGGGGCTAAGTGCTATGAGCATTTAAAATATATTAGTTCCTTGTTTTTGAGATGTATTGTAAAAGCTATAGAAGGAATATACACACTTATGTATACATATTTTAAATACTAGCAAACATATTTCCCACATTACTTAGACCTGAATTTCAGGTTTTATTTTATCTTAACGTGTCTAAAATGTCTAAAATTAGGATAGATCTTATAATCAATGTATTATTTAATGTAGATTATCACTTCTTATAAGAACTTAGGAGTCATCCTTGAAAATTTAGAAACAAAATAAAGCTGAGGACTGTAATAGAAAATAATTTGTATTATGTAGGTCTAATCTTATTGCAAATTCACACAAGTAGTTCTGAAATGGTCAAAGAAGACTTCGTGGGGTTTATTTTCAAATAGGTGTTTGAAGAATGGACAGTGTACGGATTGGGGGAAAAAACAAGAAAGCAATTTCAGGCACTTTTTATAGAATTTCTACTCATTCCTTATATTTTCATTACCTTTGTTTCTACTTATGTGCTCTTAATTTTAGCCACACTTGAAACATATATCTCCTCCATAAAAGCATACAAATAAAGAATGAGCTCCATGTTTTTTTCTTTCATAAGTCACACATATTTCCAATACAAATATCTGCACATCATTCAAGATAAAGATGATGAAAATATAGCAGTTTTTTTAGCTAAAGGGTGAGGATTCACAAGGACTCTGATAGTTTACTTTTTCCTATGTAAGCAATAATTACATTTATAAGAAATCCAAATGCATAAAATTTTTTTACATTTTACACAATTTTATATCCCTAGCTACAAAGATGAACATGCCACAAAACAATATAGGATAAGCCCAGGCATTATTTCCTTTAAAGCTAGACTGAATCGTGTAATTGTTGAGAGCTGAGGCTCATTTCAAAACACAAACTCTTGTCAATTACAATATGTTTAGACTTTGTGCATGTCTAGTAATCTCTTTGAGTCTCAATTTTCTCATCTTAAAGTAAGGATAATAATAATAATATCTAGCTGTGGAAAAATGGATTTGTTTTCATGGTCACCTTATGAACTCAGTATTAAAACTACCCTGATAAAAGACTATTAGACCAAAGCATAGGAAGACTTCAGGAAAATGGATTTTATGGAGAACAAGAAAATTGGAGGAAACAATAAATCTACTTTCTGGTTTCAGATAATAATATGGACTTGATTCTCCTAAGTTTGATTCAGGAATCAGGAGAGTCCATGACTGTGAACATTTCTTTAAGAGAATGCACATATTATTTGTTTAACTTTCTGAATGACACAGAAGACCAGAGTGTTTGTTAAAGGGCTGTGCTGCATCAAAGATTCTCAGGTCTGGCAGGATACTCCCCTGTTAATAAAGGCTGGGTGACTCCAGTTAGGGGCTCTGGGACACATGGGAACTATGCTGAGATATGCTGGCATCTGATTCTGCTCTCCCTCAGCATCCATCTCACTTTCCCAAAGATTCTGCATCCTTGACTAATTCAGGATCACAATTTAACCTACAAGGAAGTTTGTGTTAGTACTGGTTTCTTCATAAGACCTCTAACTTCATAGCTGGTTGTCTGCACACAATGGTATAGTGCATTTAAAGTACCTGATTTAGAGTAAAGTCCTAAATAAATACTAAATAAGACTACGATGAAGGTAAGGATGCTGATTTTGTAATGAACAGACTCATAAATGATGACAGCATTCTATTTTGGTGGATAATCAATAAGACATGATCTGGATGATGTCCCCCTTCTCCCTTAAAAAGATATCACTGGCATGAAAGAAAAGGGATTTTAACCAGTCATGGAGCATCTTGATTTCCTAATTTCATGATGATTTTGAACTAAGATAGTTAAAGTTAATTTGGTAGTCCAGAAATTACCCAAGAAACAGTTTTCCCCTTCTCTTTAACATAAAAATTGAGTTCTGGATATTAAAATAAGTTGGTGTTCTTTAACACTTGACAAGAAATCTGGTCATTTTTGTAATTAAGAGAGATTCTGTGTCAGCAACAATTTTTAAATACAGAAGCAGTTCACTTATTAGTAGACAACCTCACAAGATCATGTAGGGCATATCATTAGAGGATAGCTAAAAGCCCAAAGAGTAAAAGTATCACGTAGGGATGAATTCACTCACCTTCTGCCTCTGTCTCCTCTTGCGTTGCCATTACCAGCATTGTGGTCATGGGCAAATTACCTATCCTGCTTGTAAAATTGGTAATGTAAAAGTTAATTCATAAATTTCACAGGAATTATAATTTTCACTATTATAATTGTTGTTTAGATACCTTCACTAAAAAGAAAGAGGAAAAGGAAGACTAGATTTAGGAAGCCATGGCCTGCTACTCATCTTCCTTTCTAGCTTCTTTTCAAATCCCCCTCAACTCCTTCTACATTACAGATGCATCAAAATATGAATTGCTCCCTAATTATATCCTAACACAAATACAAATATTTTCTTAAGCATCAACTAGCTTCCAGGACACCAAAGTAAAACAATGATACAACTTGGATCCTGTCCTTAAAGAGTTTACAATCTGGGAAAGACCAATATTATACCATTGTTTACATTGCCCCTTTAATCTGAACATAATTATCTACTACCATCTCCACTCAGGAAACATTTTCCAACACACCCAAATAGTCTGAATCTACATGGCCTCCTTTTCTGGAAACAGTTGTTTTTTCTTTCATTGTAGCACTTAGACCTTGGGATATACAAAAAAGTTAGTCATATATGTATTAAATTCCATTATGGAAAACATGGTGTCTTTATCTTTGGATCTTATTTATTTCTTTCATTTAGCTTTTTTTTTTTTTTGATTTTGTAAAATTATTACATTAAAAAAATATGAGGTCCCATTCAACACTACCACCCCCACCCCACCACTCCCCCCCCCAGCAACCCTCACTCCCATCATCATGACTCATCCATTGCACCTGGTAAGTACGTCTCTGGGCATCTCTGCACCCATGGTCAATGGTCTACATTATGGCCCATACTCTCCCACATTCCATCCAGTGGGCCCTGGGAGGATTTACAATGTCCGGTGATTGCCCCTGAAGCACCATCCAGGGCAACTCTAAGTCCCAAAGGCGCCTCCACCTCTCATCTCTTCCTGCCATTCCCCATACCCATCAGCCACCATTTAGCTTATTTTTCATGAGAAGTTGTAGATTTACAGAAAAATCATGCATAAAATACAGAGTTCTCATCTACCACCCTGTTGTTAACATAGTGGGGTACATTTGTTATAATTCATGAAGGAACAGTTTTATAATCGTGCTATTAACTACAATCTATTGTTTACATTAGGATTCTCTATTTGCATTACATAGTTCTATGTAATTTTTATTCTAGTAACATATTATACAACCTAAAATTTCCCCCTTTTGGCCATATTCAAATACATAATTCAGTGCTATTTTTTCCTGCCTCTCCAGTATCACTCTCAGCCATATCTATCAGTAGACATTACACATACATATATCCACATGCATCCAAATTATGATGTAGTGTTTACCTTTTTACATTTTCCAAAACAATTTCTCTGCATCTCTCTTTTAATCTCACAATAATTTCCAAAATGTGTGAATGTGAAAGAGAAGAATGCTTGAATAACTTCCCAAAGCACCAAAATATCGAGCTGGGGAGACTAGAACAAAAGACTTCAAACTCCTGCTGCAGTTTTTTGTTTTGTTTTGTTTTGTTTTTTTCTTACCATGATCTCATTGCTTTCTAAATGCTCTTATACCTTGTCAATTTTCAGATGGGCTTTGAAGAAACATTTAGAAGTTTTGGAGGTTAGAAATGAGAAAGAACAGAAGAGTGGAAGATTTACTGCCTTTGTGAAAAGGATGAAAAGGCTACTGTTAATAAATCAGAAGGCTAAATTCTAAAAGCAATTCTAGTCACTAACCTCTGACACTGTTTACCTACCGAAATATGAACTAAGTCAACATCTTACACCTCTGTGAGTGGCGACTTTTGCTTTTGTGTTGGTAGCACTCTGTTTATGTGGTCCCATCATCACCCATTCGTAAACCTTAAGAAATCACTTAATATGTTCTTAAGTGACATTACTGATTTCCCTACTTCCATACATATGACTATCATTGTACGAAAGAAGTACTAGTCAAGTTCTAGTTCAAAGAGCTCTCACTAAATATTCTCCTCTCTCAGCAGTGTGTTTCTTCCTGGAGAAGGAGGTCACCTGGGCAGATTTAAGTGAGTGATCTGAGCCTGAGTTCATGAATTGGTATCTGTGATCCAACAGATGTTTTCTATCATTTAATTTTTTTTTTTGGAAATTATGTCTGATTTAAACAATTATTTCTTAACATATATGACTTACTAGTCGATGCTGGTTTTAGACATGAGGTACACTTGAAAAAGGATTTGGGCCAGGAGAGAGGTATACAACTGCCTAAGAGATCATGTTTCCAAAGATTAGACATGAGATTTTCCTGAATTCCATTGACCTTTGTTTCTTTACCTGGCCAGGACCCCCACAGTCGTTTGGATAATCCTACCCAGTGAAGCAAGAACTTTGCACTGATTCTGAGCTCATCACTTCCCCTAAAGTTCAGGGTGCCAAAGGGAAAGATATATTGTCCCCCCAGAATGCCTTTGTAGCCTGGGAAGAAAGAAGGAGCAAGAGGACGTTTTTTTAAAATAAGAAGGTATCCCTATCCATTTAAAAATTTACTAGGTTCAAAATGTAGTCTCTGTACCTGCTAAATGTTCTTTATTTCTTCTTCATTAGTTTGTACATATACCTTCTAAAAGGATCTTAGTCACCAGGTGGCTATTCCAAGCTCTCCTAAGTTTTAATTATCAATTCACATGATAGATCTAAAACCAAGTGCCAAACCAGATTTACTGCTGTAGGGACAAGGCTGTGTGCAGAAACTATCGACCTTGTTGGCCAACTGGCAGCTCTTTGCACACTCTTCCAATTACTTCCAGGTCATTAGGCCCATCTTGAGTAGATATTTTACTGTCATTGTGAAAAGGAGTATAATGACATTCAGTGATTTCAATATTAGAGCAATAAAAGGGACGGTGGGAGGGGGGCAATGAGAAAGACATCTAGGCATTGAATTTAAGCTGAATTTTATAAGAAAAGTTTTAAGAAGAAAATCAGCATTTGTATACATTATTGGTAGATTTGTTCCAACAGGCAATACTATTTTGAGTGCCTCCAATTAGACAGACACTGCTCTAGGAGCTGAATGATAGAGCAGTGGATAAAGCAGACAAGGCTTTCACATTTACAGAACTTATTTTCAAGTGGTAGTTTAGTTTTCCTGGGCTGTTTTGACAAATACCACAAAACAGATTGGTTTAAAACAATGGGAATTTATTGGTTTGTGGTTTTGAGCCTAGTAGAAGCCATAAACTGAGGCAACAACATGGTAAGGCTTTCTCCCTAAAGTCTGTAACATTCTGCTGCTGACTGCTGGCAATCCTGGGCTTCTTTACCTTGTATGTCTACTTCCTGCCATCACATGGCAATATCCATGCCTTTCTCATACGGCTTCCCTTGACTTCAGGCTTCTGGCTCCTCCATAGGGCTTTCTCTACTATGTTTTTTTTTTTTTTTTTTTTTTAATTGATTTTGTAAAAATATTACATTAAAAAAATATGAGGTCCCATTCGACCCCACCACTCCCACCGCACCCCTCCCCTCCCAGCAACACCCACTCCCACCATCATGACACATCCACTGCATTTGGTAAGTACATCTCTGGGTATCTCTGCACCTCATGGCCACTGGTCCACATCACGGCCCACACTCTCCCCCATTCCATCCAGTGAGCCCTGGGAGAATTAACAATGTCCGGTGATTGCCCCTGAAGCACCATCCAGGGCAACTCCAAGTCCCAAAGGCGCCTCCACATCTCATCTCCTCCTGCCATTCCCCATACCCATCAGCCACCATGTCCACCCTTCCCACTCCAATGCCACCTTTTCTCTGAGGTCCTTGGATTGGTTAAAAAATTCTACATATCACTTTAAGTAAATACGTTGTGAATAGGCTGTTAGAGTGTCGCTGTGGAAGGGAAAAGGTTTTGTGGTGGATGTGTGGGAGTGCTGTATATTGCATACATGAATTGCTGTGGTCTAGGGCTCTTGTGAAGAGAAGTTCAATAATTAGGGGGAAAAAAAAAAGGAAAAGAAAAAGACAGGATGTAGAATTTTTCTACTATGTCTTAATTTCTTCTGCTTATAAGGGACTCTGTTAATCCAGAATAAGGCCCAGCCACCTTCATTTGGGCCACACCGTAACTAAAATACCATCTCCAAGAGAACCTATTTACAATGGGGTCACACTGACAGGAATTTGGAGCAATACAAAGAACATCTCTAAATCAGGGTTCAGAATTCATTCCACCACAAGTCAGATGAAATAGGCAAATGCAGATAAACCAGAAAATATTCATTAGTTGCATGTACTGTGAAGAAAATCAAACTAGGTGAGGTGTTTGAAAATGAGCAAGGAATAATATAGAAGTTATTCTTGAAGCATTACACTTACACTTAGACACAAATGAAAGAAAAGTATGGAGCCATTTAGAGATCTAGTCAGATATGGGGAAGCTGTATATGACTGTGAGATAGGGAAAAACTCACCATTTTCTTTTGGGGGGGAAGACCAATGGGACTAGAGAATATTGATCTGGAGGAAAGAGTCAGAGAAGTAGGCGGGGACTAGATCCTGTAAGACCTGGTAGGCCCAAGTATTTGTAATAATTATTAATTTTAAAGCTATTGACAGGTATTTTACTAAACCCTATGGATATCAGTGACCAAAAGGGCAAAATTACATGATCTCAGGGAGTATACCTTCTAGTTGTAACATATAATAAATAATAATAAAATTTTCTATGGATAAAAAGTGGCATAAGATAACTAGTATACAGTGTGTAGGGGGTGGGGACATCTCAGCGTGCCAAATTCCTGAGTTGTCCACCCTGTCTATACTGTCTGGATGTCTCCAGAGCCCTCAGGAGCCCAGCTATCTGAGGCGATATTTACTGTGAAAGTCAATAAGATCCAGCTGAGACGTGCATAAGTATAACCTCTAGAATGATTACCCGGCTCATTTTCAAGTCTCTTAACCATATAAACTCATTTGTCTTTATGCTTTACCCCTTTTGGTCAATGTCTATTTCAAGCTGAATTGCTGGTTGGTGCTTCGTAGCAATCCCTCAGTGCAAGGGAGCCTCGTCCCTGGGAGTCATGTCCGATGCCAGGGGGAAGTTAGTGCATTTGTATGTTGAGTTTGGCTTAGAGAGAGGCCACACTGGAGCCACAAGGAGGTTCTCAGAATAAATCTCTTAGGCAGCCTATAATACTAAGCTAAAGGTTTCAAAAGTAAAGGTTCATAAGTAGAGTCATCAACATCAAGGGTGCATCAATGTCCATCCTCCATCACTAGTCACTGCCTCTGTACTTGGGGATTCCTGCTGTTCTATTTGGGAATGTTGCAGAACTGGGTTTTGTTATTCTTTTGGTTATTGTGGGAAAGTCTACCCACTGTGACAATGCCACATGAACATCTGACCACATGCCTATGCCTTATTGGGATGCACCAGGTGAACGTCTTCCCACGAATCCCCCATCATTGACACCTCACACCAATGATCCTCACCTGAAACACTTGCAATCCTTCTGGGATCCAAAATTTCTCTTAAAACGAAGTCAATAAAAGAATCAAACACAATTTTTAAGAAAATGAAATGATGATAGTTTTAAAAATACAAATACAATAAAGTTTTTAAAATTGAAATAATTGAAAAATTTTCCATTATATCTTTCGTCATTATAAGATCTGTTGTCTTCCATGTTCAGTGACATGTTCTTCCACTTATTCCCCCAGAGTCTTACTTTTTTCACTGTAATTTCAGAGAAACTTCAGGCTATAGAAAAGTCATGTAGAGAATACAGGGTATTCCCATATACCCAATATCTTCCCCTTTTCCTGTTTCCCCTATTAATAACATTTTACATGTGGATGGTACATTTGTTACAATTGATGCACACATACTAAAGCACTGCGACTAACCATGGTCAATGATTTACATTATGGTTTACAATTAGGACTATACACTTATAAATTCGGATGAAATTTAATATGGCCTGTATCCAGCACTGCAAGATCATGTAGAACAATTCCATCACCCCAAAAATGTCCCATGTTCCATCTATTTTATTCCTCCCTCTTTCTCCCCTCAGGACCAAGGGCAACCACCAAGCTCTACTCCTTGAAGGAAAAGATTTATAGTTACTTAAAACAACACTGAGGGCTTCACATACTATGCTGTCCTCTCCTACTAGGCACTGCCTATGCTCTCAAGAGACTCCTGCCCCTCTATTTGAGGACATAGCAGGATTGCCCAGAATGGGAGTACCACACCTTACCACTCATTATGTGGGTCAGCACCCACTGACACAACATACTATAAAAAGATGAACATTCACACACTTCCTAGAAGACTGCCCCTGGTGCACCCTGTCCTGCATGCTCCCCACATCCAACAAGCTAAACTAGTAACCGTCTCATGCCATATTTGTCAAAATAACATTCCCAATGTTATAGTTACAATCACATATCCAAAAATCCCAAGTGTTCACCAGCTCCCTCCCCAACCTTCCCCCCACTTCCATGGACAGTCCAACCCTCCTCTCGCTAACCCCTCACAAACCAGTACCACCCAACCCAACAGCATCACTGCCCACTGTCATACCCATCCACTGCATGACTACACCCTTCCGCCTTACCATACATATTGCCCACAATTGCTCACGACCCTCTAGGCCATTTCTGAGAAACACTTTAATTTAAGAAATGACTAAAATTAAGTAGTTGTGTATTGGCAAAGCAGCCATGTTTAAAGGACAGGGCACTGATCTTGGAGTTTCCACTCCCAGGTATGAATCCAGCTTTGAGTCTTATTAAGTCAGATGTGAGCCAAGACATTGTATCTTCAATCAACCTTTCTGAGCATTTACACATGTTACATATATTAACTCACTCAAAGACATACGTCATGGATGATTCACTATTCTACTCCTTGGGTGAAAAAACTGAGGTACGGGATTGCATGTGCAACAATCACAAAAAACAGAAATGAACTTCATCAAAAGTCAAAAGCTTTGTGGACCAAAAGACATTATCAAGAAAGTGAAAAGAACCTACAGAAAAGGTTGCAAATCATATTTTAAGAAAGGGTTAAAATAGCCAGTATATAAAAAGAACACCAACAACTCAACAACAGAAAGAAAAACATGCCAATTATAAACTGGCAAAGGACTTGACTAGATAATTCTCTACAGGATATACCAATTACCAATAAGCACATGAAAGATATTCAAAGTCATTACTCATTAGAGAAATTCCTATAGAACATATGGTATATGTATGGTCAGCATGTGTGGATCCACAGAGGGTGAAATGATCTGGAAGATATCAAGAAGATACTGGCAATTTTGGAAATTTAGGTGAGATACAGAACAAACAGGAGGAACCATGGGACCCTGTCACTGAATTTTAGTACCATTTGTAAGCTGATTATTACAAGTTACTTTAGGTTGCCATTAACTAGAAAGCCAATCACTCTGATTCACAATTCTTTGCTCCTACTGTCCTTGCTGTTCTTCTGACAGTAAGAAGATGGCCCAGCAGCAGCTCATCCTATAACTTGTTAATCCAAAATTCCACTCTACCCTCTTATCCAAGGCCAGAATACTCTCTGAGTAATTCATGGTTAAACACCAATGTGCACAGAGATACTCTCTGTCCACCTAACTCTGAAATAATAAATGATGGTATAGCTTCCTAATGACCAGGGAGATGAGGTGGCCCCATTGAAGGCTGAGGTGGGGTCGCTATTCTGTGCCTAAGATATAAATGCTACCTTTTTTTGTTTTTCTCTTTCCGTTGCCTTCAAGTAAGTATATCTAATTATGTGCATTATATTTGACATATACAATTTCCTAGGAGAGGAGAGTGTCAAGTGGGGTCACCTTCAAACTGACCCCTTTTATAAAGGGGCATCCCAAAAAAGCAGCAGCAGATTATAAACTACACAGTAGGGGTCTTTATCTCAGCAACATTTTTCCTCCGCTGATTGTAAAAATTTTGTAATCGCAAAGCAAAATGGACTTAAGAGATCTATGTCAAAATAAATGCCCTTCCACAAACGTCCTTACACTTGCTTATAGGGCCTTTGACTTGACCACCCTTTCCCATCTGTTCTTCTAAAGCACCAAGAGAACAAAGTACCTGAGCAAAGACCACACAGCATGATCCAGTTCTCGAGAGTTTTCATTTAGACTATTGGGCATGACTCTAAGGAAGCAAAACAGTACATATTCTGATTCACTCACTTTTGGTTGTTGCATCATCATCTTGCTGCATAACTAGCTTGCGTGAGAACTGGCTCACTGCATGGGCACTTGGCTTGCTGCATGGGTACTCGGCTTGCCACACGGGCATTTGCTTGTTCTGCAGGCACTGGCTCGCCATGTGGGCACTCGCCACGCAGGCACTTGGCTTACCACACAGGCACTCGCATGGGCATATGGCTTACCGTGCAAGCTCTCAGCTCGTGACACGGGCACTGGCTCACCATGCAGGCACATTTTCTCTTCTTTTTTACTGGGAGGTCACAGGGATAAAATCCAGATCCTCCCATATGGTAGGCAGAGGTCCTGAGCCACATATGCTTCCCAGGATTCACTCGCTTTTGAGGGAAAATCTGCATAAGAAAATCAGAGCATCCTGGAGAGTCATTCTGGTTCCATCTCCTGGAAGACATGAGGATTGGAGTATGGTTAAAGAAAGTGATTTACCAGAGAAAGAACTACAGTTCTTGTAAGCATCAGTGTTCCCCTAAGGTGGCATGGATTTTGTGTGCAGGGTCTGGGGAGTGTCTGTGTAAGTCTGTGTGGTGTGCTGGTGAGTGTGTGCGGGGCAGGGGAGGGGTGTAACTGTGTGTCCTGGAGAGGGGCAGTGGGATGTATTTCCTTGAGCACACTTCTAGCCTCCACTCTTCACCCAAATCCAAAATTCCAGGGTTAAGAATAAAACTGAATTGACTCCCATTTGAGAGAGATTGCTGTCCAGCTGCACCTCAGTACCTTCCAAGGCCTGGCAGGGTTTCTGGAGGACTTGGTGAAGGGGCTACTGACTGGCTTGTTTCGCACACTGGCTCTCACAACACTGCTGACCTGGTCTCCTGGAATGAACCAGGTCCACCACAGCATCTCTGGACCACAGGGCTGAGGGCTCCCTGCTCTCTCAGAACCCACAGCTCCAGTGAGAGAGTTTGCCCTGTCTCCCCAACTCTACTCATGCCCCTCCCTGTGAGCTTTCCTCAGGACACTGGGTGTCTTCCTGCCCTGGGTAACTGGGACAAGCATAAATGTTTCCTTCCCTCCCTCCCCCAGCTGTCAACACTTTTCCAGAGCAAGTGTGATTCCAGAAATTATCTTGTACTAGGTTCAAGAGAAGAGATCTGGGAAGTAAAAAGAGCTGAAGAGAGAGAAGAGGAAATGTGGAGCAGGTCAAAAAAGGGGAAGGGAAACAAGTGCATATGGAATCCACTGCTTTTCTACCTTTCTTTTTGGCATTTCCGGAAATGCAGCAAAACTGAGGGAACACCAGGTAGCTGCAATTAATATTTTACATGAACATGTAAGTGGAGATAAGAACTAGCTGGTAAAAATAGGCACAGGAATTGAAGGATGTCCTGAGAACTTCTACTCAGGGACAGCAACCATTTACATACAAGCCCTTAGGTTGCTGAGCCATCCATCCAATGGCTTTTTTGGAGAAGAGGACTGACACGATGCATTGTTTTTTCAAAACCTTTATGAGATTGTAATTTTCTTTCTATTATGCCACAGGCTTTTTCCTAAATGCACAAAATTTTTTTTTCTTTGAAGCCCATAAATATATTGCCATAATTCTCATTCACTGCTCAGTACACACTTTTAATAAGCAGCTTCAAAGCATTCCTTCTATTTCCAAAAAAAAAAAAAAAAAAAAAAAAGATAGATTTTTAACTTGTTTCAGGACTCTGCTTTGGTTTTGTCTTTTCATGGACTTCACATATTGGCTCTTCTTTACTTAGCATTCACTTTTGACACTTTTTCTCAAATCTTTTACAATTTCTGTTAATTACTCTTCAATATGTTTTTCTCTTTTCAACTTCTATTTCTTATAAAGCATTATTATTCACTGTATTTCTTCTAGCTTACATTACATTTTAAAGCAATTTTTCCTATTTTTTATGTTCTTTCCTCATTTATGACCCTTCATTTTTTGAGTATTCATCTGATGTCTTTTCATATCTTACTTCATTTTCTTAATGCCTTATACCTTGTTTTTGAAAAAGTACCTCATAAAGTACACAAAAATGTAGATATTTCATTTCTTTGTACTGTTGTTTCTCTGCACTTATTCCTTTTTTGCCCTATATTCCCTTTTGCATGTCAAGCAACACGAGGTATTTTTATTATTGGTCATTTCACATGTTTTTTTCTTTGAAACTGTAGGTAGTATGATTCAGAATAGCTTTCCCAGCCTCACAGAGCTGTCCATCCTGTTGTTTCTATAAAATGCTCATAAATATGGCAGCTAACTTAAGGGTATTTCCTGGCTCCATATTTCTCCCAGTCTTAAATATGGGTCTTTGTTCTCACTACCTCTATTGCACCTGTCCTATTCTATTTCATTCTGTATCTGATTACTGATTTTCACCCCTATAGTAAGTTCTTGTTCTGAAAGGGAACAAATGCTGTCATCATGCCAAAATCTAGTCGTTACCTTTAAATTAGCTTCAAAGGTATTTTCAGTTAAATGTCTCAAAATGTAATTTATTTCTGAAATACATATATGTAAGTATTTTATCTAAGAATTATTAACTTTTAGTTTCTTATTATTACTGTTGAAACTGAAAGTAAGTTCAAATCAATTCAAGGTTTATCATCAATTTCTAATGTTAAATATAAACTCCAACATCACCCCACAAAGAAAATATCTAAAAAATATACAGAAAAAAAAATGGGATCAAATTGTTTCACTACAAAAGATCAACTACACACAAAAGGCTGCAGCAATGGAGGAAATGAGGGGTAAAAGGTATAAGATGTAAAAGAAATGAATTTACAATGCCTAAATAAATCCTGCTTTTCAAAGTAATTGCTTCAAAATAAATAGATTATAAGGTGTATCTGCAAGAGACCTAAGTTTTTTGGGCTGTCCATGTCCAACCTGGGCTTTGAATCACAACAGAGTTGCAAACACCTACTCACAGCTCATTGGACTCACCCAGTACAACTAACAAGGAGATGACGATGGACAACAAACATCTCAAGGAACATAGAGAGTCTACAACTGTAAACTACATAGCTCCATTCATCTGCTTCATGGGAGTGAAGCCCCCTCTCAATTAGAGGTGGAATGGGCATCACCATCCCAGAATCCGCAGGAATGGGAATAGAACTATGGACTAACGTAGACTTCCAGGTATCCTACTATAGACTATTTGTGATTCTAGCAATAGAAAAATTTATATCCTTGATTTGGAAGCAGTGGCCATTGGAGTTCCTGAGGTCAGGGAGAGGGAAAAACAGGTTCAATATAGGGTTATACTTGGGACTTGGAAATTGCCCTGAATGACATCACAATCACAGATATAGGCCATTATATATCTTGATATAATCTTTAAAATTGTTTGGGAGAAAGTGTAAATTACAATGTCAACTATAATCCATGCTTAGAGGCAATGCTCTAAAATGTATTCATCAATTGTAACAAATATACCATACTAATGAAGAATGTTGTTAATGGGGGGAAATGTGAGAGGTATAGGGAGTGGGGTATATGGGAAAACTCTGTATTTTTAAAAATATATTTACTGAAATATATCACACACCCACAAACATACATAAACAGGAAGTGTATAGTAATAGTTGTGAACTTACAAAACAAATGTATATAACATTATACAGGACTCTCATAAGTCACCCTACCACCAACACCTTACATTTTTGTTAAACCTTTTAAACTAATGATTAAAGAGCACTATCAAAATATTACTACCAAAGTATTTCCCAATACTTTTTGTATGTATACATTTTTTGTATGTATATTTTTTATTGAAGTATATCACTCATACACATACACACAATACGTGTATAGTAAAGACTGCGAACTTAAAAAATAAACACACATAACATCACCCAGGGGTCTCATACATCACCCCTCCACAAACTCTCTGCATTGGTGTCAAACATTTATTACAAACTATTCAAGAGCACCGACAAAATATTATTACCAACTATATTCCTTCTCTTACATTTGATGTCTTTTTCCTTCAACCCATACTATTTTTTATATAACATTTACGTAATCTAAATATCTTCAAAAAATAATAAAAACAATAAACTCACCAATTAAAAGACACATATTGGCAGAATGTATTGTAAAAAAATACTTCAAACACCCTGTTATTTTGAAGAGACTCACTTTAGATCCAAAGAAACGAATACTCTGAAAGTTCTGAGATGAATAAAAATATTATGTACAAAGAGTAATGAGAAGAGACCTGGGGTAGCTATACTACTATCAGAAAAAAACAGCCTCGAAGTCCAAACTCAGAACAAAAGGAAATGGAGAGAACTATATACTAAGAAAAGGGTCAATCCAACAAGAAGGTGCAACAATCACCAACATATATGCACAGGAGCCGCAAAATACATGAAACAACACTGGCAAAACTGAAAGAATAAATAGTTATACAATAATACTAGGAGACTTCAAAATACCACTTTCAAGAATGAATCAACCATCAAGACAAAGTATCAGAAAGGAAACTGAGGAAGTCAACAATATTATAAATAAACTGCACTTAACAAACATATATAGAATGCCTCCCAACAAGAGAAGAATACACATTCTTCTAAACTATCCTTGTATCATTCTCCAGGCTAGACCGTATGTTAAGATATAAGACAATAAAAATTAAAAGACTGAAATTACACAAAGCTTCTCTTCTACCACAATTGATTTATATAAAAATCAGTAATGGGGAAGCAGCTGTGGCTCAATCAGTTGGGCTCCCATCTACCACATGGGAGGTCCTGGGTTCACGTGCCGGGGCCTCCTTGTGAAGGCAGGCTCATCGGCAAGCGCTGCATAATGCCGCAGACCTGCAAGAGCAGCGGAGAGCCGACTCAGCAGGGTGAGGCAACAAAAAGGGAGACAAGCAAAAACTACAGAAGAGCCCACAGTGAATGGACACAGAGAGCAGACAATAAGCAAGCCACAAGGGGGGTGTGTATGGAAATAAATTTTAAAAATAAATACAGGCACAGAAGAATGCACCGTGAAAGGACACAAAGAGTAGACAGCAAGCAAAAATGCTGCAAAGGGGGAGAGAGAAATATTTAAAGAAAAAAATCAATAACAGAAGGAAAACTGGAATTATACAAGTAAGTGAAAGATATATGACCCATTTTTAAATATCCACCAGGATAATTTTCTGAAACCCACCTACAAAAGAAATCCGAAAATTCTTATTAAAAAAAAAAAATGCAAAAACCTATGGGAAGGAGCAAGGCACTGCCCCTTATAGCTACAAGGGAAACTTATAGCTATAAATTTCTACATTAAGAATGAATGGTATCAAACCAATAACCTAACTTCCTATCTTGAAGAAAGAAGACTAAGTCAAACTTAACATTACTAGGAGGAAGGAAATAAAATAATAAAGATTAGAGTAGAGATAAGTGAGATAAAGGACAGAAAAACAATTGAGAGGATCAATGAAACCAAAATTTAGTTCTTTCAAAAGATTAATAAAATTGGCAAAGCTTTATCCAAACGAAGAGAAATGAAAGAAGATGCAAATAACTACTTAAGGAGTGAAAGTGGGAATATTATCACTGATCTAGTGGAAATTAAAAGGGTTATAAAAGATTATTATGAACATTCATATGCCAACAAACTAGATAACCTAGAGGATATGAACAAATTCCTAGAAACATAAAAATAACCTGCACTGATTCAAGAAGAAATAAAAGATCTTCAGAGACCTATAAAAGCAAAAAGAATGAATAATCAAAAACCTCCCAACAAGGAAAGGTCCAAGACCAGATGGCTTTAGAGAGAATTGTACCAAGCACTCAAACAAGAATTAACACAAATCCTTCACAAAGCCTTCCAAAAGAAACGAAGAGGTCGGGATTCTTCCTAATTCATTCTTGGAGGCTAGTATTACTGTGATACCCAAACCAGACAGAGACATCAAAAGAAAATAACAGAACAACTTCTCTAATGAAGCAAAATCGCAACAAAACACTGGAAAATCAAATCCAACATAAATTAGAAGGATTATACCGCATGACCAAGGGCGACTTATCCCAAGAAGAAAAAATCCATATGATCACTTTAATAGCACAAAGAAAGCTTCTGATGTTATCTACCATGATTTCATAATAATATCACTCAGAAAAATAGGAATAAAAGGTAACAACCAAAACATGATAAACACAAAAAACTCACAGCAAACATCGTAGTCAATATAAGAAAGAATGAAAACTTGCAATGAAAGACTGAAACCTGTGATCAGGAACAAGGCAAGGTTGCCCACTTTTATCACTTCTATTCAAAATTATACTCAAAGTTCCTGGCAGGGTAATTAGGCAAAAAAAGAAAAAGGCATTGAAATCAGAAATGAAAAAGTAAAACTAACACTTCTCTCTGATGGTATGTCCTTCCATAATGAAAATCCCAAAGGAGTCACAAGAAAACTACTACAGAAAATAAATTTAGTGAAGGTGCAGGGTACAAGATAAACTCTTAAAAAATCAGTTTTCTTTTTTCATACCAGGAAAGAACAATCTGAAATGGGCATTAAAAACTAATTCCATTAGTTGCAACATCTGCTGTCCAGTTCATTGGCCTCACCCTGGACAACAAACAGGGAGGTGAGGATGGACAACCACCACTCAGAGGAACTGAGAGTCTACAACTGCAAGCATCACAGTTCCATCCATCACCCATACGGGACTGAAGCCACTTCTCAATTAGAGATGAAATACGTATCATCACCCCAGAACCCTCAGGACTGGGAAATAAAATATGGAACAGAGAGGACTGACTGGTATTCTGCTATAGACTTACTGGTATTCTAGCAGTGGAAGAAATTATATCATTGATGTGGAGGTAGGGGCTACTGGAGGTGCTGAAGGCAGGGAGAAGGAAAAAGAGGTACAATATGGGGGCATTTCTGGGACATGGAGTTGTCCTGAATGACACTGCTATGACAAATACAACCCATATATACCTTCCACCACCTATTGAATGTAATTCAATTGAATGTAAACTACAATCTAAACTATAATCCATGCTTAGTGGCAAAGCTCCAAATATGCTCATCAACTGCAATGAATGTGCCACATTAATGAAAGAAGGTGTTATTGTGGGGAAGGGTGTGAGGTGTGGGGAACGGGGCATTTGGGAATTCCTTATATTTTTTAACATTTTGCGAAACCTAAGTATTTTGAAAAAAAAATTTTTTAATTCCATTCACTATAGCATCTAAAAGAAAAAAAACCTGAAAATAAATTTAAATTAAAAGAATGAACTATACAATGAACATACAATGAAAACTACAGAAAGAAATTAAAGACCTAAATAAATGTCAAGATATAGTGTGTCCACATTTCACATTTAATATTGTTACAATACCATTACTACTTAAAACGATCTACAGATTAAATATGATACCTATCAAAATTTCTGCAGCATTGTTTTGTAGGAATGAAAAAAGTCGATCCTCAAATTCATATGGAATACCAAGAGGCCACGACTAGTCAAAACAATCTTTCAGAAGTTTGTAACTATATAATAAGCACATGCAACCAGAATATCATCCCAAATTGTACAACATACCATATAAAGAACTGGGAAAACCTCATCTATTCTCCAGGGGAAAAAACAATCAAGCAGATCAGTCCCAAAAGAACCATGGAAGGAATTATCAGACAAAACAGTTATTAAATCTCTGCTCAGTGAGAAAGGTAAATACTCTTGGAATGAAAGAAGAGATAGTTCATAACAAAGAAACAAACAACAAAAAAGATATAAAAGGAAACTTTAGACCTAGATATAAAATATCTAATTCAAGGACAACCAGCAGGATGGCAGCAGAGTAAGCTCCTGCTAAGGGCAGTTAGTAATCACACAGCTATCTAAAGCACCTGTTTGGGACTCCAGTAGACAAGAAGAACATCCTGCAACATCCTTGGAAGGAATGGAGGGAGGAGACTGTCCCTCTGCAGAAAAGATTGTTAAATAGAGCACTCCACGTCACAGAGGCTGGTGCCCATCCTCCACTGGAGGCACAAGCCACCTCTGGAGCTATTCCGTGGCTGGTATCAAAAGCTCCACTTCCCAAAACCGGGGGAGGAAGAGACATTGTGCATTAACATCAGCTATTGATGAGTAAATTCGGTGGGCTAAAGTATAATATTAAGAACAGCTAAAGTATCAACCTGCCAAGTCGGACAGAGGTCAGCTGCCTCCATTTTAACTCTGCTCCTGGCATGAGGGGAAACCAGCCTGACCGAAAATCACAGTGAAGGTATGAAATAGTTTCTTTCATTCAGATCAACCTGCAGCCCTAGGCTAGGCTTCAGTCCCACCTCTGTCAGGGTGGCAACTGGTGGTACTGCCCCACCTATCCAGGTAACTGCAGGTACCTCTGCTTGGCACAGAATGAGTAATAGGGAATATACTAGGGCAACTGCGGTTATCTTGGGCCCGTAATGCATAGATTGCTGCCCACACATGCAGCTCCATGCCCTCCCAAGCAGGGGAGAAGGGGGCATGAAGCTTCATCAGGCTCTCTGGGCAACTACAGTCTAGGCCTGCATGACTTGGATTATTTCACACACCCATGACTCGGTCCCTATCCCTGGCAAAGGACAAAGCTTGAAGAAGCTTCATTGGTTCTTGGGGTTAAAAGGGAAACTTGAGCTTCCACAGCTTACATCACCAACTACATTCTTGGTTCCGACTGCACAACCAGCAAGGGAGAAAGGGCAGGAAACCCTAATTTAAAGAGAAAAACTGCATGCAGAATAAATACTCTAATAAGCCAGAGGCTTACTCTCATGGCCAGATTTTAAATCATATTACCTAGCTGGGGTGGTAAAAACAACATGGTACTGGCCTAAAGACAGACACATAGACCAATGGAACCAAACTGATGTTTCAGAAACATACCCTCACATGTATGGTCAAGCGATTTTTGACTAGCCTGTCAAACCCACTCAGCTCTGGCAGAACAGCCCATTCTACAAATGGTACGAAGAGAACTGAGTATCAATAGCCAAAAGAAGGAAAGAGGATCCCTATCTCACACCTGATCCAAAAATTAACTAAATATGATTCAAACACCTAAATATAAAAGCAAAAACCATAAAGCTTCTATAAGAAAATGAAGGAAAATATCTGTAAGACCTGGTGATAGGTGTTATTGTGTGTGTGTGTGTGTGTGTGTGTATACTTGTTATCATTTATTTTATCCACCCCCCTTGCATCTTGCTTCCTGTCTGCTCTGTCCGTTCACTGCTTGTCTCCCTTTGTTGCATCATCTTGCTGCACCAGCTCTCTGTGGGTGCCAGCCATCAGCTCTCCACAGGAGCAGGCCAGCTTGCCTTCACAAGGAGGCCCCAGGACATGAACTCAAGGCCTCTCATATGGTAGACAGGAGCCCAATCAACTGAGGTACAGCCGCTTCCCTGATCCCTATATATATACTTTTTCCTTATTTTTTTTTTAAATGTTACATTCAGAAAATATTCCAATAGCATACGTGGGGTCCCTGGTCAGGTGTGGGTGCTCTCTCTCTGGAAATTAAAGAGATATTGTTTTCTGTGCTGTGCTGGTTCAACGGGGACCCACTTGAATCTCCTACTGGACCTCTCAGGCAGCTGTCCTGCTGCCTTGGGAGAGAGGGAAGTGAGGAAGGGAGAAAGGGGGAATGTCAGATTCCCAAGCATTTTATTTAACTGCAAAGAGGATTCCTTGCTCGAAACTTTGTCTGGTATTTTGTTGGTTTGTCTTCTTGTTTTTCCTTCCTCTTTATCCCCCAAAGGCACTTTTTTCTTTCTTTTTTTTCCCTTACTTTCTCCCTCCATCCCTTTTTTTTTTCTTTCTCTTCCTTTAAACTTTTTTTATATTAGGTTCTGCAGGGAGCACTTCACATTTGCTGTATTTCCTCATCCTCCATTTCCTCTTTCCTGTGTGTATTGATTTTGGCCACCAACATTATCCCCTTTCCGCTACATCTTTCTATCCCCCATCATTTATTGTTTTTCTTACATTACACCTCTCTTTGTTTGGCCCCCTATTTTTCTGACTTTTTATTTCTAATACCTTTGTTCTGGTTTGTCTTATATTGACTCTTTATGTTACTGTCCTTTCTTTTCTCTTTCCCTCTCTCCTGAACACACTAGCCTTTTAATTCACACTATATTCCTCCCCATATTTAGTTTACTGTCTCATTATAGGTACTCTACTTTTCTTACTGTTATAACTCTACAGAGCTTACAGGAGTCTAATATGCTTTCTCCTAGATCTCACATGATTTCCCTGGTAATATTTACTATAAATACTAGGTGGTGGTTTCTTAAAGGAGACAAGAGTAGGACTAAGATGGCCTACTGATACTTACTGTATATAGAAATTTTAATTAGCTTTACTGTAAAAGTGTGGAAATGTAGAGTGGATAGTAACACATAGCTAGTAACAGCCAGTTCATAAATGGGGATGTGGCTGAAAACGGCAGTCTACTGTAGGTGGAACAGCAGAGACTTTCAGCCTGGCTGTGTTGCGAGCGACTAGATGAGCACTCTCTCTAGTCCACACGCTTTTGGGCACACCCAAAAGATGGCACACCAGCACTGAGCCAAATGTCTCCAGCCCTGCCTCACCCTCCTCCCGAGCCCTCCACCTATCAGCTATGCCCCGTAAGCCAAACCGCTATATAAACGCTGCAACTTCCTCAATAAAGCAGATGTGCATTGTGAACCCGTCTCCGGAGTGAGTCTGTCTCCGTCATCCTTATCCCAACGAGCCCCTTGTTCAACAAGTGGTGCCCGAACAGGGACTCATTGCAGCTGATGCTCCTGCCGTCTATGACTCGGGTAAGTGATCCTTGCCATGGGTAACCTCCCCTCCTCCCCTCGGACTCCACAGGCTCGAGCCCGGCACACTCTCTTGCAAGTAGGCATATTAAAATATCAGAAAAAGAACTGAACCAGTACTGGGATATGATAGTCCACTTCAATCCCTGGCTCTCAACTGCATCTCTATGGGATCCTCAGACCTGGGCTAAACTGTTAAAGCACATGCGCTCTGCAGAGGTTCATGAAAACAAAACATTCCCTCTCAGCCTTATCCCTGTGCTCCTAGCTATTCATGCTTGCCTTACGGGGGCTCCAGAAGACGAACCAGCCCCTATCCCTGATATAATGCCTGCAGACTGCTCCCCAGCAGCACCGCCTTATACCTTAACCCCCACACAGTTGTGGGGCTCGACTACACCGCCCGATACTAATGCCCTATACTCTCCTCTATTGGAATTTGTGGGGGCCATCAGCTCAGACACCAATGCTACCGGCCCCCCAGGACCACCTGACGCTAAGACGAGGCAGAGCCACCCAGTAAGAGACTCGCTACCATCCCTGTCTACATATAATAACAGGAGTTAAAAATGGTCTTTGACCTAAAGTAAGGGGGAAATGGAAAGGACAAATGAATTTATATGGCAATGAGTCTCTAAAAAAAGAGTCTGGAGGTTCTCAGAAGGATTGCCCTTATGCACACCTGAGCAGAGTCTCAGAGACAGATAAAGTAGATACAACCCCAGGTATTGGTTCTTTTGAGGGCTAAAGAGACCCACAGGTTCTATGGTCATGGCAGATGGAGTTCACTGCCATGTCAGTTGGCCCTTCTTTGGAGCTGGTGTTTCTGCGTGATGGAGCTGGACTCAGATGTGATCTCTTTTCACAAGCCTTTCATGCTACTTTACTGGAACTGTAGTTGGTGCTGGGCTTTAAGATATATCTAGGGGATTTGAATCTCTGGACTGACAATATGATAGCCAGGCCCTGAGCCTCAACAGACTTCAGCTCCTACACTCTGGTTTATTGGACTTACCCACTCAGCTAACATGGAGTTGAAGAATGTCAGCCACCACACCATGGAGCCTAGAGTGCCTACAACTGAAAGCAGGAGGATTGCAGCCAATATCCATGTGGAATCTAAGTCCCCTCTTGACATAGATGTGGAATGGACACAACCAAGCCAAGGTCCACATGAAGGAGGAATACAGTAAGGATTAGAGTGGACTTAATGATATTCTATTCATGAACTATTGAGGTTAATAATCAAGAAAATGTGGCATTGGTGTGGAAAAAGTGGCTATGATGGCTGCTGGGTGCGGGGAATGGGAGGAAGAGATGAGATGTGGAGGCATTTTTGGGACTTGGAGTTGTCCTGAGTGGTTCTGCAGGGTCAATTGCCAGACATTATATGTCCTCCCATGGCCCACTGGACGGAACGTGGGAGACTGTGGGCTATGGTGTGGTCTACAGGCCATGGGGTGCAGCGATGCCCACAGATGTACTCACCAGATGCAATGGATGTGTCATGATGATGGGGGAGAGTGTTACTGTGGGGGGAGTGGTGAGGTGGGGGCGGTGGGGGTGAATGGGGACCTCATATTTTTTGAATGTAATATATTTTTTTAAATGAATAAATAAAATTAAATTAAAAAAAAAAAAAAAAGACTCGCTACCGAGGAACTTTCTGCTTTGGGAGTCCCCACGCCAAAGGAACTCTCTGCTGCAAAACTCCCCGTGTCAGCGCTTCCCACTTCACAACTTCCCCCTCCACAGAACCCAGCTCCCCAGGAAGCCTGGGCTATGGGCACTCCCTGTGACACCTCAGACTCTCCTACCAGCAGTCCATGGTTAACTAACTTCTCCCAGCTTTGCCGGCAACGAGATGCCCATTCTATCACAGGAGCAGAATCATGGCCCCACTTCCATCCTGTTAATGTAAACCCCACTGCTGCCCGCCCGGCACAACGGTATCCCCATGAACAAAAAACAATCACCACTTTATGCCGTGTCATGCAAGAGGATGGCCTTAACAGTCCATGTGCACAAACGTTATTAGAAAACCTCAATGTAAACCTTAATTGTGCCACTGATTGGAAAAACCTAGCACGTGCTCTATTACCCCCTGGGGATTATATCCAATGGAAAGCACTCTATTATGATGAGGCTGAAATATTGGGAGAAAGAAATGTGGGTTGCAGTTAATATTCCCACAGAATCCTTACAAGGAGAGGGCCAATATGCATCTCCTACTGTCCAGGCGACAGGGCCCTCCAATATTTTGATCAATGCCGTTTATGCACTAGGAGAGCATTCAAAAAAATAAATCCAAAAGGAAAACCCCTTCAAATGTCTAAACTTGTACAAGGTGCTAATGAAGGCTTTGTTAACTTTTCTGGCCGAGTTAAGGAAGCGGTAGAGAGAAAAGTCACCCATGCCACAGCAGCGGACATGCTAGTAAAGGACCTTTAATGGGAGGGGGCCAAGGGCGAATGCCGTACAGCCATCGCTCCGTTGTGCAAGGGCACACTGGAAGACTGGGTGCTAGCTTGTCGTGACGTCGGCTCGGTATCCACCAGCGTGTTGGCGGCCGCCCTAGCCCAGCATCTCAAGGTATCCCCCAAATCAAACTCAGGCAATTGTTTCCATTGTCACTCTACTAGACATTTTGCGAGAGAATGCCCACAAAAACAGTCACAAAAATCCTCTCCTGGCAAGCCAAATCCAATCTGTCCTAGGTGCCACAAGGGGCTCCATTGGAAACGTGACTGTAGGTCTCACACCAATGCCTGTGGAGAAACCCTACTGCCTTTAAATGAGAAGCGGGGCACCTCTCAGCCCCACCAGTAAGAGAGGAAACTCGATTAAATCCAGGCATTTATTGGACGGTCCCCATCACCCAAAACAAAGCGTGGTTAACCCTAGATATCAATGGAAAATCCATAGTAGGGCAGCTTGATACAGGGGCGGATATCTCCATCCTAAGTAGTAAAGATCTACACCCAGAATGGCCCCTACAGATCGGGCCCATTATTCAGGGAGTGGATGGCTTAAAAACTTCCCGCCAAGTTTCAAAACCCTTAACTTGGACAGACCCAGATGGTGCTGCAGGACAATTCCAACCCTTGGTGTTGACACAACTCCCTAATACCCTATGGGGCAGAGACAAAATGCCTCAGCTCGGAACTGTCCTAACAACCGACCAGTTCCCCCAATCCTAAAGGCCACTGCTCCACCACTAATGACAATCATGAAACCCCTACCAGTCACCCTAAAATGGGATACTAAACAACCCATCTGGGTGGACCAGTGGCCCCTGCCTCGTGAAAAACTCACTCAACTCAAAATCCTTGTCCAACAACAGCTAGACCTCGGGCACCTAGAGCCCACTACCAGCCCCCTTAATACCCCTGTATATGTTATACAAAAGAAAGCAACAGGCAAATGGCGCTTCCTTCATGACCCGCGGGCCACCAACTCTCACATGGAAAAGATAGGCTCACCACAACGGGGGGCCCCCATCCCTCAGCTATACAAGAAAATAGTTATATTTTTATAATAGGCATAAAAGATTGTTTCTTTTCCATCCCATTGTATAAACAAGACCGCCCATATTTCGCCTTCACAGTTCTGGCATGCTCTGCCAACTGAGCAATGGAAAGTCCTCCCCCAAGGCATGAAAAAACAGTCCCACAATATGTCAAAATTTCGTAGGCAATGCCACGTTACTGCGACGGTTTGCTCGGTCGGTAGAGGTGGGGTCTGGCTGCGGACAAGGGGTCGGTCCCACTTGGGACGAGGGGTCGGTCCGGCAGCAGACGAGGGGTCGGTCTCACAGGGGTTGCGCGGTTTGGCTGACAGGGTCGCCCGGCGAAGCCGGCGACGAACTGGGGACAAGGGAGGCCAGGCCCTTGTCGGGGGCTCTCAGGACTAGAGGGCGCACAGCAGAAGAACTACCGCGGAGACAAGGTAAACATGCAAGTCCAACCTTATTGAGGGAGAGGCAGCAGTTTTATAGGGGCTGGGGAAGGCTGATTGGTCGAAGCCACGCCCTGTTCTGATTGGTTGCTGGAGAAAGGTCAGTGGGAGGTACTGGACGGGGGAGGGGTGGTGGTTAGGGATTGGCTGTTGCTGTTGCTGGGGGAAGTGGCAGGGCTTAGTGATTGGTGGCTGCTGTTGCTGGGGTAGAGGGCAGACTTGAGTTTCCCGCCCACGCCTGGCTGTTGCTGCTGTCGGGGGGAGGGAAAAAGGCGGACTGGAATTTTCCACCCTGCGCCTGCGCAGGGAGAAAAAAGAAGAAGGGTGCTGCCCCACAAGGCATCGTGTGGCACCATCTGGGAGGAGGCGCGGCCACGGAAGCATGGCTGCCGAGAAGGGGAGACCCGAGGGCACTCTGCGCCCATGCCGAGCTTCCTTCAGGGGTGGCAGTGGGCCCGACCAACCACCCTATTATGGGGGCAGCGGTTTGGAATAGGCCTACCGCGGCCGCCGCCCCTCGCCAGGCCAGCAAACCACACTTCAGCCCGAGGGGTGACGGCAGTTACTATTGCAAACTTACTGCCAAATCATCCACTACATGGATGATATTCTCACAGCACACCCTGATCAGAATCATCTAACAAACTGTTTTAAGGTGTTACTCCATAATCTAAAACAGTTGGGACTGCAAATCACCCCCGAAAAGGTGCAAACTAAATCGCCCTTCAGCTTTCTAGGATACATATCAATACAGGCATCAAGCCCTTGTCACCATCTCTAACAATAACACAAAATTGCACATTAAATGAACTGCAGAAAATCTGCGGGGACATAAACTGGATCAGACCACATCTATCCCTATCATCACATAAATTAGCCCCCCTCTTTTTCCTTTTAGAGGGAGACCCCAATCCCACGAGCCGTCGTGTCTTCACTTCTGAAGCTGAAGACGTCATAAAATATATCAATTCCCAAATGCAAAACACAGAACTGGCCAAATTTAATCCTCATAAACCTCTCCTTGCCATAGTATTAGCAACCCAAGGAACACCCACTGGAGTTCTATGTCAAAATGAGCCCCTATACTGGGTGCACCTCTCCTTCAATAGTCTCAGCAAAATCACACCCCAATTAACGGCCTTTTGCCTACTGGGGAGAAAATTACGATACACAGCAAAAAGCATCTACGGCCAGGAGCCAGACAAACTAATCTTGCCTCTTACAGGAAAGCATATCACCCACCTCCTCCAAACCAACCTCGAAATACAAACGCTTGTAGCAGGATTTCCTGGGCAAATAGATAATCATCGGCCCGCTCACAAACTTCTCTTCACCCTCGAGCAATTGCCGTACAGTTTCCATGAGAACGCTTACCCACCGTCCAAACCACTTCCAAATGAAACCCCTGTCTTTACAGACGCCAATAAGTCATTCCATGGAGTACTCCTAAAACAACAAAAACAAATGGATTGGATTATAAAATGCCCCCATGATGGCTCAGTACAGTTCGGAGAACTATATGCACTCTTCCTTGCGCTAGATCATTGTCAGAATATCCCTATAAATACCTTCTCCGGCAGTGCATATGCGGTACAAACCCTACATAGCCTTCCACATGCAGTCTTCCGCTTAAGAAAAACCCAACTAGATGACCTGTTAACTCAAACCAAGGCTATCCTTGAAAATAGAGCACAGCCATGGTACATACAACATATTAGAGCACATACTGCTTTGCCTGGCCCTCTAGCACGAGGGAACCAGCAAGCAGACGAATCCATTGATTAATACTCACTGCACCTGCTATTGATCAAGTACCCACTTTACATGCCAAATTCCATATGTCTGCACATGCCCTCAAGCGGCTGTTTCATTCGCTCTCTCACCAACAATGCAAACATCTAACTCGCGCCTGCCCGCGGTGTGTCCCCTGTTACCACCAGGACCACTTCAACCCCAAGGAGTCAACCCAAGGGGGTTACATCATAACAGCTTATGGCAAATGGACGTCACCCACGTCCCCTCTTTTGGGACACTGAAATATGTCCATGTACTTATTGACACATATTCCGGATTCGTGTTTGCCACTGCTCTCTCTCGTGAGCGTACCCGTCATGCTACTTCTGTCTTGTTGCAGGCCATTCTACAAATGGGGGTGCCATGGACCTTAAAAACAGACAACAGACCCTGTTATACCTCCCAATCCTTCCAATCCTTCTGTTCTGAATGGCGGGTCAAACACTCTACAGGCATCCCACACAACCCACGCGGTCAAGCCATCGTTGAACGCATCCATGCCACCCTGAAACAACATATAATTAAACAAAGGGGGAGGACCCTAGGGATATACTCAAAAACATCATAACAAAAGCCCTAATTACACTAAATTACTTTTCTTTCAATTCTGAAGGTCTCTCTCCCGCCAATAAGCACTGGGGAGGACTCCGCTCTATACCCACACCAGCGCCCTTGGTGCGCTGGAAAGACCCCCTGACGCAACAATGGAATGGGCCCCATCCCCTACTAGTACAGGGATGAGGGTCTGCTTGTGTCTTTCCAGAAAACGCAGACCAGCCCATCTGGGTCCCCAGCAGATTGATACAGCTCGCCCTGCCCACCGAAAAACAAGATGGCCGATCCTCCACCACCGAAGATGACCCCCCAGACAGTCACTCAACTCACAGGCGACATAAATAACCTGTCCCTGGAAGAAAGGCGAGAAGGCGGCCCTGTGAGATGATGCCATCAACACCATACTCCTGCCCATCCCACGTGTTGCATCACACGGGGAAACATCAAATCATTATGCACAGAAGCCCAACGTATGGCACCTGCCCCTGCAAGGCCCAAAACCCTCTTCCTCCTTATTTGCTGGATCCTCACAGCAAACTCCGCTCGCGGAAAGCTGCTCTGGACCGCAGTACGACATCCACCTCTTCTTATGCCCGTGGACGTGGACGCTCCACAGTTCCTCAGCCTCACCCAACTATTAACATCTCAAATCTTATCGATTAACAACACCTGAGCCTCTGGAGTAGACACCTCTTTACTAGCTGCAATGCTAGAGCATGTACAGTCCCTCCTATCATCTCCCAACCTTCTGCTATGGTTTATAACGGGAATCTTAATTGTTGTCATATGTATTGTCTACTGATGTATCAACAAAAGCCTTCAAGCTTTATCCCAAAAAACTGAAGAAAGGAAATTAGGATAGTAGGCTCTAGTTAATAACAGACGGGGAGATGTAGGTAGAGTGGCAGAGACATTCAGCCTGGCTGTGTTGCGAGCGACTAGATGAGCACTCTCTCTAGTCCACACGCTTTTGGGCACACCCAAAAGATGGTGCACCGGCACTGAGCCAAATGTCTCCAGCCCCACCTCACCCTCCTCCCGTGAGCCCTCCACCTGTCAGCTATGCCCCGTAAGCCAAACCGCTATATAAAAGCTGCAACTTCCTCAATAAAGCAGACGTGCATCATGAACCCGTCTCCGGAGTGAGTCTGTCTCCGTCGTCCTTACCCCAACGAGCCCCTCGTTCAACAGTCTACATTTGTAAATGCCTAAAGAATAACCTAGGAACTGAACAGCACAGAAAACCAGGAGGTGGATGAGAATTGTGGTTGATGGTACAGATTCAAGTGTCCTTTGTCAGGAGGAGCAAAGGCACATCACTATTTGATCATATACAATACGGTGGGAGAGGACAAACATGGGAAAAGCACAACTGGAGCGGCAGATGGACTGTGATTAGCAGTAATAATGTGGTATTCTTGCATTTATGCCAAAGATGAACTGTGTAGGTAATGGTGCAGTATGGAAAATATGTGCCATATGTACACTATGGATATGGTAACAACTGGATATCATCATATAATCTGTAACCAATATTCCACCACAGTGTGGTATGCTGATAGAGGGATTTGTTTGGGAATTCTGCACATGTGCACAATTATTTTCTAAATTTTCAACTTCTGTCATAAAAATACATTAAAAAATAGTAATAGGGTGGGTTGGGGGAAAACCTACCAAATATAAGAAAAGGATTATAATTAGTAGTAAAATTTCCCTAATATTCTTTCATAATCTATAAAAAATGTCTCACGATAATGAAAGGTATTGATGGAGGGCCGATATATGGGCTCCCATACATATGTCATGCATGTTTGCTTTGTAGGTTCACAATTTTTATTATACACTTATTGTTTATGTATGTGTATACATAAATGAGATAAAGATAACAAAATAAGGTTGGTTGGGGGAAAAATGCTTTGGGTAGTAGAAATATTTTGATGTTGCCCTTTAATCGTTACTGGAAAATGTTTAACAAGAAAGCAAGGTATTGGTAGTAGGGTGAGGTATAAGAGTCCTGTATGATGTTATGTATGTTTCCTTTGTAAGCTCAAAACTATTAATATAAACTTATTGTTTACATATGTTTCTGTATGAGTGATACACTTCAATAAATTTTTTAAAAATTAAGGAAAAAAAACACCATTTACATTAATTCCAACACCTACTCTCCAGTTCACTGGCCATATAGGATTGAAGCCACCCCTCAATTAGAGGTCGAGTGGTCATCACTCATCCCAGAATCTTCAGGATTGGGGAATAAAATATGGAATTGAGGGGACTTACTGGTATTCTACTACAGACATACTGGTATTCAAGCAATGGAAGAAATGCTATCATTGATGTGGAAACATTGGTCACTAGAGGAGCAGAAGGCAGGGAGAGGTAAAAGGAGGTGTAAAATTTGGGGTCATTGTTGGGACATGAAATAGTCCTGAAGCACATTGCAACGACACATACAGGACATTAATTCCCTGCCATAACCTACAGAATTGAGTAGGAGAGAGTATAAACTAAACGTAAACTGTAAACCATGCTTAGTGGCAATGCTCCAAATGTGTTCATCAACTGCAGTGAATTTACCATACTAATGAAAGAAGTTGTTAAATGTGGAGAAGGGTGGGGGGTGTGGAGAGTGGGGCATTTGGGTACCCCTTATATTTCTGTATAAAATTTTGTGTAATCTATCTTCTAAAAAAATAAAAAATATATTTTAAAAAAAACTATTCTATTCACTACAGCACCTAAAAAAAAAAAAAAAACCTGAGAATAAATTTGAACAAAGAGTTGAATGACCTGTACAATGAAAACCACAAAACACTACTGAAAAGAAATTAAAGAAGACCTAATAAATGGCAAGATATTACCTAAAGTGATCTACGGATTAAATGCAATACTTCTCAAAATCTCTACGGTTTTTTTTGGAGAAATGGAAAGAGTTGATCCTCAAATT
This sequence comes from Dasypus novemcinctus, assembly GCF_030445035.2. Lineage (NCBI taxonomy): Eukaryota > Metazoa > Chordata > Mammalia > Cingulata > Dasypodidae > Dasypus > Dasypus novemcinctus. The sequence goes on along the minus strand of NC_080702.1, from coordinate 9,631,015 downwards.
CATATGGAATAGCAAGAGGTCCCAACTAGCAAAATCAATCTTTCAGAAGTCTCACAACTAAATAACCACCACATGCAACCAGGATATCATGCCATATCATACAACCAAGCCAAGGTCCACAGGAAGGAGGAATACAGTAAGGATTAGAGTGGACTTAATGATATTTTATTCATGAACTATTGTGGTTAATAATCGAGAAAATGTGGCATTGGTGTGGAAAAAGTGGCCATGGTGGCTGCTGGGTGCGGGGAATGGGAGGAAGAGATGAGATGTGGAGGCATTTTCGGGACTTGGAGATGTCCTGAGTGGTGCTGTAGGGACAATTGCCGGACATTGTATGTCCTCCCATGGCCCACTAGATGGAACGTGGGAGAGTGTGGGCTATGGTGTGGGCCACAGGCCATGGGGTGCAGCGATGCCCAGAGATGTACTCACCAGATGCAATGGATGTGTCATGATGATGGGGGAGAGTGTTACTGTGGGGGGAGTGGTGGGGTGGGGGGGGTGGGGGTGAATGGGGACCTCATATTTTTTTGAATGTAATATTTTTTTAAAAGATGAATAAATAAAATAAAATTAAAAAAAAAAAAAAAAAGAACTAGAAAAATCTGGTCTGTTCTCCAGGGGGAAAAAAACAATCAGCAGATACAGCCCCAAAGGAACCACAGAAAGAATGATTAGACAAAGCAGTTATTAAGTCTCTGCTCAATGAGAAAGGTAAATACTCTCCTTGGAGTGAAAGAAAAGATAGCTCAAAACAAAGAAACAAACAACAAAAAGATGTAAAAGGGAACCTTTAGACCTACATATAAAACATCTAAACTCAGGGACAAACCAGCAAGATGGTGGCCAGAGGAAGGAGTTCCGAGAGTCAGTTCATGCCACAGGACAGTTAGTAATCACACTGAGCTATCTACTAAAGCACCTGTTTGGGGGCTCCAAGAGACCAGAAGAGCATCCTCCAACATCCCTGAAAGCATGGAAGGAGGACACTGCCCATCTGCAGAGAAGATTTATAAGTAGAACACTCCACACCCCAGAGGCTGGCGCCCATCTTCCAGAGGCAGCACAAGACATCTCGGAGCTATTCCTCAGCTGCAATCAGAAGTTCCACTTCCCAAAAATGGCAGAGGAAGAGAAGACTGGGCACCAGCTTCAGATACTGATTAGTAAAGTAAATTAGGCAGTCTAAAGTATAATGTTTAGAATGGCTAAAATTTGAACCTATCCAAGTCAGAAAGAGGCTGTGTTGTAGGCAGCACATCTCAGCCTAGCAAAATGGCTCGGCTTGTACCGAGATGGCCTCCGGCGCTAGCTGGCTCGCCAACCTGAAAGCTGCTTCTTTCCCCAGCAACAAGAGCGAGCAACCTATACACTCCGTCCTCTTTGCCCAGCCAATCAGCGCATGCCACACTCCCCTCAACCCCCACCCTAGCCCTTATAAGCTGTTGCACTTCCCTAATAAATCAGACCTGCGCCACCAGCCTGCCTCTCCAGAGCGGTTACTGTGTGTTATTGTGCTCTGTTTGTCCTTACCTCAGAAGGCCCCCAGGCCGCTCCTCAGCCCACACTGGCAGCAACAAGGCTGGTAACCACTATTTTAACTCTGCCCCTGGCACAAGGAGAAAATTCCAGTGCTGTAAGGACAGGCTTCTTTCCATCCTTATCAGATTGTAGCTCTAGGCTAAGCCCCAGCCCCACCTCCAGCAGGGAGGAGGCTGTGGGACCCTGTACCAGTCTCTCCAGGAAAATAAAGGCCATGCCTCAGAGGACTACAATCATTCTACTCTGACTGCTTCAGGGGCCATTCTGGAATTGGAAGCTCCGTTTCCCAAAAAACAGGGAAGGAAGGGATGGTTGGCCACCAACTGCAGCTAGTGATTAGTAAATATGGCTGGCTGAAATAGAACCCTAAGAACAGGTAAAGTTTGAACCTGTCGAAGTAAGAAAGAGGCCAGTGGACACCATTTTGACTTTGCCCCCAGCATGAGGGGAAGCTGGGCTGGCTGAAAATCATAGTGATCGTAGGGACTGGCTTCTTGTACCGAGATCAGCCTGCACCCCTAGCCTAGGCATCAGCCCCACCTCTACCAGGGAGGAAGCTGGTGGGCCCTGCACCAGCCTATCTCTGGATAACTGCAGGAACATTCGGCTGGCAGACTGAATAATGGGAAGGCTACCAGGGCAACTAAGGTCATTTTGCACATGTACAGCATAGCATGTTGCCCACACCTGCAGCTCTATCCCTGCCAATGCAGGGGAGGGGACTTTAAGCTTCCTCAGTCTCTCTAGGTGACTACAGTCTAGGTCTGCGCACCCTGGATCATTCCACACAGCTGTGGCACTATCCATATCCTGCAAAGGAGAAAGAAGGGAGGAGATTCATCAGTCCTTGGGAAACAAGGGCAGCTTGAGTCTCCACTGCGTTCAACACCAATTATATCCTTGGCTCCCACCACACAACTGGCAAAGGAGAAAGGGCAAAAAAACCCTAAACTAAAGAGAGAAACTGCCACCCAGAATAAATACATCTAGTAAGCCAGGTGGCAAGATACCAACAAAAACGGCAATCCATACAAAGAAACAGGAAGATATCACCCAGGTAAAGGAACAAGGTAAGCCTCCTGATGACATAAAGGAGTTGAGACAACTAATCATAGATGTTCAAACAAATCACCTTAACAAATTCAACGAGATGACTAAAGAGATTAGGTATATTAAGACAACACTGATGCTCCTCGCCTGCGATACTTGAACCCCCCTATGGTACAAAACTACTTCAAAAATGAAGCCTAATATATCCATTGCCTTGCCAATGGGCCTTACTTTAGAATTTGTGTTCCTGAGTCTAATGGATTGGGACTCAGATGTGACCTTTCTACACATGCCTCTTATGTCACTTTTACTGAACCTGTGGTTGGTTGGGGTTGGTATATATCAAGGAACTTAAATCTCTGGACTGGGCATGTGCCAGCCTAGCTCTGAGCCTCAGCAGAGCTGCAAATCCTACTCTCCGATTTGTTGAACTTACTACACAGGTCAGCTAGGAGGTAAAGATGGTCAACCACCATGTCAGGGAGCTGAGAGTGCCTATAACTCCAAGCAGGAGAATCGCATCCATCAACCATGCGGGCTCTAAGCTCCTTCTCGATATAGAGGTGGAGTGGACATCACCAAACCAGGGTCCACAGCATGGAGGAATAAAATACAGATTACAGTGAATTTACAGGTATTCTACTATAGAACTACTGTGACTACTAATGGTCGAAACTGGAGCATTGATCTGGAGAAAGTGGCCAAGGTAGTTGCTGAGGGTACGAAAAGGGAAGAGGAGATGAGATGTGGGGACATTTTCGGGACTTGGAATTATCCTAAATGATATTGCAGGGACAGATGCTGGACATTATATATCTTACCATAACCCACTGAATGGCCTGGGGAGAGTGTTAACTACAATGTAAACTATTATCTATGTGGTGCAGCAGTGCTCCAAAATGTATTCACCAAAAGCAATGAATGTGCGACAGTCAATATATGTGGGAACCTCTTACATTTTTTAATGTAACATTTTTTGTGATCCATGTATCTTTTAAAAAGAGAAGACAACTTAATAAAAAAATAAAAAGATGGCACTGGAAAAGCACAAATTTCAAAGTACATACAGAAAAACTGGAGATCTTATGGGAATTAAAGGTGCAATAAATGAAATTTTAAAAATACTGGACTCATATAACAGATTTGAGGAGGCAGAAAAAAGGACTGGTGAGCTGGAAGAAATAGCTTCTGAAAGCAAAAGTAAAAAAGAACAGTGGAAGAAAAGAATGGAAAAAATTGAACAAGGTTTCAGGGAACTAAATGACAACAAAAGATGTGCAAACATATGTGTAAAAGGTGTCCAAGAAGGAGAAAAGGGGAAAAGGGTAATAGGAATGTTTTAAGAAATAACGGTAGAAAATTTCACAAGCCTATTAAAGGACATGGATATCCATATCCAAGAAGCACAACGCACTCCCTTATGTATAATTTCAAAGAGTACAACCCCAAGACATATTAATTATAATGTCAAATACCAAAGACAGAGAATTCTGAGCAAGAGAGAACCAATGCATAACATATAAGGGACACCCAATAAGATTAAGTACAGAGTTCCCATGGAGGCAAGAGAGAGTGGTGAGTGTTACAGGTCTTTTAGAATTTGTTCAGTAGGTCTTCTGGCTCTTGCTGGAAGACCCTTACTTTCCCCATATTTTTTTTTTCTTTCCATCCCCTGCCCTGCTGTTATTGCTGTCTGTGTCCATTTGCTGTGTGATCTTCTTTATCAATTTCTCTTTTTTGTATTCTCTTCTCATTTTTCTCCTTTAGGATTCACCGGGATTCCATCCTGGGGAACTCTACTGTGGAGAGAGGTTCCCTGTCAATTCTACTACCTCAGTTCCTGGCCTCTTGCTGCGCTTCACCTTGACTCTTCCCTTGTCTGTTTTTTAATTGCGGCATCTTCTTGCTGCATGATTCACACAGGTGCTGACTCACTGTGTGGGCACTCAGCTCAACATGCAGGCACTGGCTCGCCATACGGGCACTCGTGTGGGCATTCAGTATGCCACTCAGGCACTCACATTTGTGCATTTGGCTCACCAAGTGGGGACTCAGTTTGCCATGTGGACACTCAGCTCACCATGAGGGCACTCGGCTCACCATTCGGGCACTTGACTTAGTGCAAACATTTGGCTCATCATGCAGAAAATGGCTTGCCATATAGGCACACTTTCTCTTCTTTTTCACCAGGAGACACTAGGGACCAAACCTGGGACTTCCCCTATGGTAGGCAGAGACCCTATCACATGAGTGCCATGTGCTTCCCACATTCCCCATATTTAACAATAAAGTTAAGTTCACCTTAGTAAACTGGGTATTCTTAAAAAACATAAAAAGAAGACAACATTGGTATGATATAGTTAAGATACTGTGAAGGAAAAATTTCCAGTTAAGAATCTTATACCTGGTAATATTGTCTTTCAAAATTGAGGGTGAGTTTAGAATATTCACAGATAAACAGAAATTGAGAGAGTTTATAACCAAGACACCAGCTTTGCAGGAAATATTAAAGGGTATGTTACAGCCTGAAAAGAAAAATCAGGACAGAGAGTCTAGAAATATAGAGTATGTAAGAAAAAGTAACCGAAAATGTCAAAAGAGTAGTAAAATAAAATGACAGATAAACCACCAATATTTAAGAATCAACCTAACATTGAAAATCACTTGTATTCAGAAAACTACAACTCACTGTTAAAAGAAATTTAAAAAGATGTAAATAATTGGAAGAACATGCCATGCTCACATATTAGAAGACTAAATATCATTAAGATGTAAATTCTACTCAAATTGATAAACAGATTCTATGCAATTCTGATAGAACGTCCAATAGCATTTTAAAAATAATTGGAAAGCATGATTATTAAATTTATTTGGAAGGTTAAGGGGTCCTAAATACCAGGAACACCTTAAAGAAGAAAACTGAAGTTGGAGGACTCTCACTTCTGGACTTTAAATCGTATTACCAAGGTATACTGGTGAAAACACCATGGTACTGAAATAAAGACAGATACATAGACCAATGGAAATGAAGTGATGGTTTCACAAATCATCGGTTTTTGTTTTATTAACACATTTCTTTTTATTAAAGTTAATAGATGACACAGAATGTTACATTAAAAAAACATAAGAGGTGCCCATATAACCTAGTCCCCAACTCCCACCTCCATCATTTTTGTAATCAGTATTTTTCTGAATATAAATACATCACAAAAAAGGTTATATTTTTTAAAAAAAAGGTTCCCATATACCCCCCATCCCCCCACCCCACTCCTCCCACACAAACAACCTCCCCCATCATTGTGGCACACTCACTGCACTTGGCGAACACATTTTGGAGCACTGCTGCACCACGTGGATAATAGTTTACCCTGTAGTTCACACTCTCCCCCAGTATATTCAGTGGGTTATGGCAGGATATATAATGTCCAGCATCTGACACTGCAATATCACTTAAGAAAATCCCAAGTCCCCAAAATGCCCACTCATCACATCTCTCTTCCCTCTCCCTGCCCGCAGCATCTACTGTGGCCACACTCTTCACGTCAATGATACAATTTCTTCTATTACTAGTCACAATAGTTTCATAGTACAATATCAGTAAGTCCACTCTAATCCATGTTTTATTCCTCCATTCTGTGGACCCTGGGGATGGTGATGTCCACTCTACCTCTATATAAAGAAGAGGCATAGATTCCTCATGACTGATGGATGCAATTCTCCTGCTTGCAGTTGTAGGCACTCTTCGTTCCCTGGTGTGGTGGTTGACCATCTTCACCTCCCTGTTAGCTGACCTGGGTAAGTCCAATGAAACAGAGAGTAGGGATTGCAACTCTGCTGAGGCTCAGGGCCCAGCTGGTACATGGGTGGTTCAGAGAGTCAAGTCCCCTGAGTACACACCACACATAATATGAACCACAGGCTCAGTAAAAGTGACACAAGAGGCATGTGTAGACAGGTCATATCTGAGTCCAGCTCCATCACTCTCAGGAGCACAAATTCCAAAGTAGGGCCTATTGACATGGCAAAGAACTCAAAATCCATCTGCCATGACCATATACTCTGTGGGTCTCCATAGCCTTCAGGAGAACCAGTACCTACGGTTGTATCTCTTTAAGCTGTTTCTGGGGTCCTGCTGAGGTGTGCATAAGCACGGCCACTCTGATGACCCCCCAACTCTTCTTTGAAGACTCTCATCTATATATACTCATTTCTCTTTGCCATTTCCCCCTTTTATACAAGGTAAAACAGCAGTTTTTAACACATCCTATATGTAGGCTGAGATACTCTGTTGGTCTGAGTTGACCTTTTATTCAAGGTCTCTTTCTAGTTGCATTACCAGTTGGTGACTGGTAATAATCCATCGGTGCCCGGGAGGCTCATCCCTAGGAGTCATGTCTCATGCTCGGGGAAGGTATTGCATTTATGTGCTGAGTTTAGTTTAGATATTGGCCACATTTGAGCAATATGGAGGCTCTCAAGAGGTAACTCTTAGGCACCCTGCAGCTCTAGGCCTAGTTCACATTTCAGGCACACAGCCTCATAAGCACAGTTGTCATTATCAAGGGCTCATCGTTGGACCATCCTTCCTTGTTGGTCTTTGCTGTTGCACTTGGGGGATTACTGCTGTTCCATCGGGGAATGTTACAGAGCTCTCCTGAGTAGGAACTCTGTACTCCCTCAGTTGTCATCTGTAACTGTAACTACTATAAAAATACCCAACATATAGCAGAACATTTTTATGGCCCCTATATACATGCCCTGGAAAACACCCTCCCAATCATGGGACCCGAATCGATAACAACCCACAACAGTGCTCTTCCCCTCCCCATAGGTGAAACTCTCTGTGGTCCAAAATGTCTTGAACAATGAAGTCTAATATATTGCCAAATACACTTAAAAGGAAAATGAAATAAAGTGATGGGTTTAAAGATTAGAAATACACATACTAATTTAGAAATATGAAGATAAAGAAAAAATAAACTGGTGTATTAATAAAAATAAAAAATATCATAAAGCTTTGTTTTTAACTTTTTGCCTTTCATCACTGTAATAGGTGTTGCCCTGTATGTACAGTGGCAAGGCACTTTCTTTCATTTCTTCTCCTCAGTGTCTACATTCATTCCTCTTTTTTTAATTTTTTTTTCTAATTTTTAACCTTGTCTTCAAAAAAGTTTTAGATCACAGTAATTCACATTACACAATAGAGGGGACTCCCATATATTCAATATCAAACCCTTTCCCCCTTCCCCAGCAACGATCTTTTTACATGTTCATGTTACATTTGCTGCAGCTGATGTATAGAGTTTGAAACATAGCTTCCAAACCTGGTTCCATTTTGGTTTACATTACGGTTTATATTTCAGACTGTAAAATTTCTAAATTTTTAGTTTCCCTGTGTTTACATTATGGTTTACACTTTAGTTTATAGACTTGTATACATTTTTGGTGTACATTAACATGTCCTAATATCCATTGTTACATGATCTTGTGGAGCAGTTTCATTGCTCCCTAGTTACCCTGCTTCCATCTATTCTATACCTCTCCCCTCCTCCCCTCAGGGCCCATAGTGACAATCAATCTTCACTACTTCAGGGACCAGATTTACAGATACTTGCAACAATGTTGAGGGCTTGAATACTAGACTTCCCAAACTATTGAGATCGACTGATTCTCTCAAGGAATACAAACAGTTCTTCACATCAAGGGTCAAGAGATTTTTGACAAGCCTGTCAGATGCACCCAGTTTAGGGAGAACAGTCCATTCAACAAACGGTGCTGGGAGAACTGGATATCCATAGCCAGAAGAAAGAAAAAGGACCCCTACCTCACATCTCATACAAAAATTAATTCAAACTAGAACCAAATCGTAAATACAAAAGCAAAAACCATAAAGCTTCTGGAAAAAATGTAGTAAAGTATCTTGAAGACTCAGTAGTAGGTAGTGGATGCTTCAAGGAGATAAGAGCAGGACTGACATGGACTACTGATATTTAATTTATGTAGACGTTTTAATTAACAGTACTGTAAAAGGGTGAAAACATATACAGCTGATGGTAATATATTACAGTGATTAACATCGTTATATAAATGGGAATGTGACTGAAAAGTGTAGTCTAGGGATATAAAGGCAAATTGACAGACAGCTAGGGAATAATCTAGGGGCTAACACAGTAAACACAGAGGTGGATGAGAATTTTGGTTGATGGTACAGAGGACAGAGTGTCCTTTGTGATCTAGAGGAGATATACATCACTGTGGCGGGGGGGGGAGGTGGGAATATGGAGAAGCATGAGAAAAATACAACAGAAATGACCTACAGACTGTGGTTAACAATAATAGCGTAATATTCATGCTTATATACCAAAGATGTACTGTGTTGATAATGTGCGAGTATGGAAAAAATGTGCCAAATATAAGCTATGAACCTGATAATAACCCAATATTATTTCATAATCTAACACATGTGCCATCACACAGTGGTATGTTGATAGAGGGGTGTTGTATGGGAATTCTACACATGTGCATGATTGTTTCCTAAGTTTACAACTTCTGTCAAAAAAAAATATTTTAAAAATAATAATAGGGTAGGTTGGAGGAAAAATACACCAAATGTAAGATAAGGACTATAGTTAGTAGTAAGATTTTGATTACAATCTTTCATATTTTGTTACAAATGTCATGTAACAATGAACACTGTTGGCGGTGGGCTGATGTATGGGACTACCCCTTTATGATGTTATGCATGTTTGCTTTGTTAAGTTCACAACTTCCACTACACACTATTGTTTATGCATATTCACATATAAATCATATAAAAATAATGATAATAGAGTCGGTTTGGGGAAAAATACACCATCATAAGGTATTTTGATTACTAGTAATATTTTGAGGATGCTCTTTAATGATTAAAAATGTTTGACATTGTAAGGCATTGGTGGTAGGGTGAGGTTGAGAGCCCTGTATGATGCTATGTATGTTCGTTTTCTAAGTTCACAACAACCCACAATTCAGAAGTTCCCTGAGTGGGATAAATAAGAGAATGGAGGTAACAGAGGAAAGAATCAGTGACATGGAACTTAGAGCAGTAACGTGATATAATGAAGAACACAGAGCGAGCAAAAAGGTTAAGCTAAAGTTAACAGAACCTCAGAAACCTGTAGGACAGTAAATATTCATGCTAAATGCTGAAGGGAGAAGACACAGAATTGTTCAGAATAAATATGGGCTAAAACAGCCTGAACACTAGCCAATCTTGTGATACACAGATCTGAGAAACTCAGAAAATCACACCCTGACACATCATTTAAAATATCGGCTGACAATCAGAGATGAAAAATTCTGAAAGGACCCTAAGAAAAACGACACATTATAGGAGAAAAACAATTTGAAGGCCTGTCATTTCTCCTCAGACCCAATAGAGGCCAGAAGAGAGTAAAACAGGATCTTTGAAGTGCTGAAATAAAATAATATCAACCCAGAATACTACATACACCAAAAACTGTCCAAGGATTCAAGGCAAAAAAGAAAACGGAGAGGACAGAGAAATCTAAATTCATCACTAGACAACTTGCTCTATAAAGATGCGAAAGAAACATCTTCGGGAAGAATAAAAATAATTATAAGAGGAAAATTTTGAACTTCAGGAACAGATACCATTAAATTAATATATGAATGAATATTTGGCAGAAATTACACCCTTTTGGGAGTAGATGGCCATACCACATGCAGAGAATGCATATGACAAGTATAACCAAGAGTAGGGGTTTAAATACTCTATATGACTGTGAGGGATCTACGTTTTATTTGAATTGTTAAAAATTAACTGATTAGTATGTGAGAAGTTATCCCCAGAGCAAACACTAAAAACAATTCCAAACAAAGTCAAAACCAGGAGAACCATAATGGCCTTTATCTAGGACATACAATTAAGCAGCTAAAAGAGTGGCACACAGGGATTTTAGGTGAACAAAAATATTCATTTCTCTTGGCTAGAGCATGACATTGGTTTTGTTTTTTCTTTTTGTACTTTCAGTCACAGAACATATTTTGAAATCACACACTAAGTATTCGGAGGTTAAAGTATATCAAAAAGAAAAAGAACATAAATAGCTATGGTTGAATATGTGTTGCTAATTCTAGTGGCCTAGAGAGGAATTCTAACCAATGACAAACAAATGATGTCCCTGAACTAGACACAACTTACAGCGTTTTTGGTTGTGGTAGTCACTGGGATCTGGGTTTCTTGGAGGAACCTATTTCACGGCCCCCTAGTTTGAATTCTCAGGCATTCCTAATCCTAGGGGTGCAGTTCCCTGGGCAAGCTGTTCTCCTAACAAGGCCAAAGACCTATCAGGACAATGAAAGAAGGGTTCCGATGGCTCCAGGACTGCAGAGTCTGCATTAGGCCTTTGAGGGTCAGGGGAGGCCTGGCCTCCCTCCTGCCCAGACCTGGGCCTTAAGAGAAAACTTCCTGCCAAAGCACAGAAAGCAGCTCCACCCAGAACTCCTGGATCTCTCTGAACCATGCACATAGGAAATGCAGTCAGGAACTCAGAGAGATCCATTCCAGGTTTGCTGCCCCTGAGAAGAGGAGAGATCCAGCCCTGTCTGTCTCCCAGCTGCTCTACAGATACACAAAGAATGTGAGCAAGGATGGGCATCTTCCTATCTCCTTGGCCTCCATGAAAACCCCGAGAAAGATCCAGATCAATCAGGCTTTGGTCACCTCAGAGCAGAAAAAAGTTAGGGGATGGCTCACCCATATTCGACAGTCCAGGCACCATTAACGTAAAATTCCTCTGCTGTCACACAGGTGACGGGCCCACCTGAGGCTGCCATCACACTCACACACACACACACACACACACACACACCAGCTAGGGTACTGAGTCACTGCTGAGAATCTAGACCCAGGAAAAGGAAGCAGTGCGCTGGACGAATCAACAGTTCCCCAGGTGGTAAGACTGAAGCACCCCAGAATGCAGCACCTCAGAGCCTTCTAGTACATTCCCTGGCCTGCTCCTGGACTGCTCCTCCACCAGCTGCCTCTGCATCCCCCACAGTAATTCACAGGTGAGGAGGTGTGGGAAGGACTCCCCAGGCCCAGGGCTCATCCTGGGATCCACTGCAGTGGCCACATCGGTGGGTCCTTTGCCTCGGAAGAAATGCTACTCTGCAGACCCGTCCTCTCCTCACTGTCCCAGCCCCACCTGACGTACTGGCACACCCTCTCCCCTCAGTATCTTTCACCTAGCTGAGCCCTGCTGCCACCCCATCATCACAGACTGGGCTGTGTGCTAGGCCCTCTTCTGCCCTGGATCCCGGCACCACAGAAGGTGGGAATTGTGAAAGAAGCCCAGAGCCTGCTCCTGCAGCTGCTGCATGGTCAAGCCAATTTCGGCGAGACCCCTGAGAAGAGTCCCTGTGCATCCCAGAGTCTGTGACAGCTGCAACTGATGCCAGTTCTGAGTTCCGCACAGCTCCCAGCACCTCCTCCCTCCGCAGGTATCCCATCATAGTCAGAATGAGCTCAGCGATTCCGGTGTGTGTGGACTCTCCTCACTCCTTCTCATGGACACCCCTCCCACCACTAGGCCTGGGGACCCTCACGCCACGGGCCTTCCAGAGGCTGCTTCTGCAGCCACTTCCAGCCCCTCAACCAGCACACCTGCAGCCTTGACTTCCCACCTTCCTCTGACCGTCGGGTCACCCCGATGAATACCACATCCCTTCCCCCTCCACTGCTCTGTGGGCCTCCTGCTGGCTCCAGTGCCAGCTTCTTCCCATCTGACCAGGCCCTTCAGGCACATCCAGCGGCAGCGCTGCCTCCACCACAGACACCCTCAGCCTGCACACACTTGGGTTCGCAGCCTGACCCCAAAGTGTAAACTCCCCTTTAACCCTGTAGCAGCGCCCCAGCTCCTATTTGGAGTCCCTGGTGGGCAGCTTCCTGGAAACCTCGGCTTTGAACATTCTTTCCAATTTGAAAACCTGGCAACTCCCACCTCAACCTCTGCTAAAGGCCAGGTACACCTGAGCACGACCACTGCTAGCTTTGATGGGTTGATACCTAGAAGTTTCACCTTGGGCAGCCACGCCAGGCTCCAGCTGGCCTTTGGGTCCACCCCACCGTGTTCTCCTCCAGCACAGGCAATGCCTCTGGCTTTGCAGCCACCACCAACACGCCGTGTGCTGTGACCAATTTCAACCCCAGCGAGAGGCAGCGATGCTCAACATTCGGCAGCAGCACCCCAGTCGTCTCCAGGTCGGGTTTCAGCAGCACATAAGAGCTTTGGGAGCCAAGTGGAGGTCACAGATCTGAGCTCCAACATTGATGCACTCAGTATAAGAGGAAAAAGGAGTAGGGCCCCCACACCACATATCACTTTGGGGTAAACTTAGGCCTAAAGACCTGGGGCCCTGGAGCCAAAGCACCCTATGGCCAACATAGGGGCCACCACCCCTAAGAGTAACCCTGTGGATGAAGGCACTAATGCCCAACACCCAGGGGTGTGCCCCGGCAGGGCCCCCTTATTTCCTGTGGAGGACCTGGAACCTCTCAGAGACATACTGGATTTACATTCACGTCCATCCCAGCCTTTAATTTCATGAACCCACAAGGAGGAGCCTTGCCTTCAGGGTTCTGTCACCACGAGTCAGGGCTTTGCAGGAGACAGAACTGTTTGGGCCCTCAGCCCGTTCACTTCTCTCCAGGTGCGGCTCTACCATGACAAGTTTTAAGAGACAAATGCTGGCCTGAGGCAGCAGAACCTCAAGAAGCAGCCTTGTCCACTTTCCTGCAGGCTGGACCAGGGGTTGTCAACTTTAAAAGTGTTATACAAATCAGCACCTGTTCTCTGCACTCCTAGAGCCAAATGGAGCCCCAAAGACAAAGGTTTCCATTTCCTCTGTGTTTCCTGCAGTTTTGTTACAGAAGTTGGGGGTTGGGGCTGTCATCTGGTAGGATCCCAGCAGTCAGATTACTCAGACAGGAGAGGAAGCCTCCGCCTGTCCCCTCCAGACGTGGAGCCAGTAGAACCCACTGCTGCGCACAGGTGCCTCCTGTCCTTCCCATTTTTCTTGTCAGTCTTCCAGACGTTTTAGAAATAAAATCTGGTTCTGGGAAGTGAACTTGGCCTAATGGATAGAGCATCCGCCTACTACATGGGAGGTCCACAGTTCAAACCCCAGGTCTCCCTGACCCGTGTGGAGCTGGCCCACACGCAGTGCTAATGCGCACAAGGAATGCCCTGCCACGCAGGGGTGTCCCTGGCGTAGGGGAGCCCCACGCGCAAGGAGTGTGCCCCATTAAGGAGAGCCATCCAGCGCATAAGAAAGTGGAGCCTGCCCAAGAATGGCGCCGCACACATGGAGAGCTGACACAGCAAGATGACTCAACAAAAAGAAACAGATTCCCGGTGCCGCTGATAAGGATATAAGTGGTCACAGAAGCACACACAGTGAATGGAAACAGAGCAGATTACAGGGTGGGGGGGGAGGGGAGAGAAATAAATTTTAAAAACCTGGTTCTTTTTCTTTTATATAATTTATCTATTCTCTGTAAATCAAGTATAGAGAAGCCACTGATGTGTAGAATTGGAGACAGATGAAGCCAGACTTAACTCTTTAAAGTTTTGATGTCCCAGTTAATATGGTGAGGAAAGCAGCACGAAAGATGAAACCTGAGTAAAAACCTGACCCAGAAATATTAAAAACGTGTTTTGACTTTAAGGGATGGGAATTCAAGATTGGGAAGGGATTTAGCTCAACTGACAGAGCGCCCGCCTACCACACGGGAGGTCCAGGGTTCAAACCCAGGGCCTCCTGACCCGTGTGGAGGTGGCCCACACGCAGTGCTGATGCATGCGAGGAGTGCCCTGCCACACAGGTTGTCCCCCGTGTAGGGAAGCCCCATGAACAAGGAGTGCGACCCTGCAAGGAGATCTGCCCCGCATGAAAAAAGTCCAGCCTGCCCAGGAGCGGCACCATACACACGGAGAGCTGACACAGCAAGATGATTCAACACAAAGAGACACAGATTCCTGGTGCTGCTGACAAGAATGCAAGCGGACACAGAAGAACACACAGTGAATGGACACAGAGAGCAGAAACAAGGGTGGGAGGGGAGGGGAGAGAAATAAAATGTGAATCTTAAAAAAAAGAAAAAAGATATAGTGGATCCAGGGAAAGGACAGATGGGGTGCCCAGGGTAAAAGCGGCCTGGGGGAAGGTATTGGTAGATGGGGAGCCTGGGGTGAAAAGGGTGGGCCCAGGGAAGGGGAGTCTGACAGTGGAACAGGCAGAGTCATCACTAGTACACACAATAAAACACATCTGATATATCTAGTGTTTTGAAGCTGGTGATTATTTTTGCTTTTAATTAAGGTTTAGACAAATCACAGCTCACCTAGAGAGTGTGGGACTGACATCAAGGCCCTAGGACCAGAGTGAACAAAGGATGAAAAGTCACCTCTGCTCTGTAAATAGTAAAATGCATGTATCTAAGATATGACATATTTCTGGACAATTTATCTTAAAATACGCATAGGACCCACTGAGTCCATGACTCTCCTTTCGGAGGAATAAAGGATGGAAGGAGACTGCTTGAGGAGGCAGGCAAGCTAACATTAGATTTTAATTATAAAACAAAGTCTAAAACTTATGTATGTTTATTAATCACCGTTTACAGATGAGCGACAGGCACAAAGATCTCAAGTACTCTCCCTGAAGTGACCCAGCAAGTACATGTCAGGATCTAGGTACAGGGAAGTCTAACGTTAGGCTACACCCTGTGAATATGACTTCACAGGAGTCACAATTCCACCCTAGCTGAGCTGACCTCACAGTCCACGGCGAGTCTCAACTACATCCAAGTACTGCAGATGTGATGGTCTGAAAGCACCTCCCCTGCCAGGAGAGGCATCGTACAGATGGTGGAAAGAGCCAGGCACCAGGCACTGTCCTCTACTCTTTTCACTCTACGAAATGGAGAGTGAGTGAGGACTGTATATGTGACCCTGTGCTAGGCCCAGGGCAGGGAGAGAGGAATGTAAACCTTATAAGGAGTCATTTACAATCCAGGGAGCAAAAGCTAAAGAATCAGCAAATACAACGTGAGGGGTCAGTGGTAGGATAACAGAGCAGGTACGAAAGGTGTTGGCAGTGGATGTGGTTCAAGCAGTTGAACACCTGCTTCCCATACGGGATGGCCCAAGTTTCGTTCCTGGTGCCTCCTAAAAACAAACAAGCAAATGAATAAACCAACTGACTCAGTGGTTCAGTGCCAGCTTCCCACAAACAAGGTCCCAGATTCAATGTCCAGCCCTGGAATCCCCAAAAAAATTATTTTACCTAAGTCAGAGGAGATGAGATTGGAGCTGGAGATCAAAGGAAGAAGAAGCAGCCAAGTGGTGAGGAGGTATTTCCACATCAAAGAATTAGCCAGTGACAAGTGGACAAGGAAGACAGTCACAGGCTAACCTCCAAGGCCAATAAGCATATGAAAAGATGCTCAAATTCATCAGCCATTAGGGAAAGGCACATTAAAAGTATGATGAGTTATCACATCACACCCATTAAAATGGCTATTATTTTAAAAACTGGAAAATACCAAGTGCTAGTGAGGATGTATATAAATAGCAAACCTTATACACTGGTGGCAGGAATATAAATAATGGAGCCAAGTATGGAAAACAGCTGGGCAGTAACTCAAAAAGTTAAATTAGAATTAACATATGACCTGGCAATCCCACTTCTAGATATACATCCAAAACAAAAGAAAGCAGGATTTAAGACAAGTATTTGTGCACCAATGTTAACGCACAAAATACAAAAGGTAACAACAAATACCCACCAAGAGAGGAATGGATAAACAAAATGTGGTAAATACATACAACACAATATTATCCAGCTTTATGAAAGAATGAAGTCCAGATGCGTGTGACAACATGGATGAACACTGAGGATATTATATTCATTGAAATAAGCCAGACACTAAAGGACAAATAATGTATGATCTCACTGATATTAACTAATTATAATAAGCAAACTCAAGAGATTTAGAATCTAGAATATAACTTACCAAGGGACAGAATGGGTGTAGCAAATGTAGAGTTGATGCTTGAATTGTGCACAATTTCTATTTAGGATAGTGATGATGGTAGCACATTATTGGGAATGTAGTTAACTGTGCAGAATTATGTTTATGAATAAGATTGAAAGGAGTTTAAGGTCATGTACTTTACTAGAAGGGAAAGTTAGAAGCCAAAACACGGGATTGTTTAAGTGAACACTGTTGTGGATGATGGACTGGGGTTAATAGTACAAATACAAGGCTATTTTTTCATGAATTATAACAAATGTATGAAACTATTATATGTTGCTAATAATAGGATGGTATATGGAAAAAAACACCTAATGAAAACTATGGACTATAGGTATCAGTAATATCTTATTTTCCTTCATCAATCCTAAAAAAGGTACCACACTAATGCGAAGTGTCAATAGAGAGATACATGGGAACACTGTATTTTTTACATGAATTTTCTATAAACATACAACTTCACTATTAAAAATTTTCAACAATTTAAGAAAGCAATAGGCTAACTGAAAGAAACCAGACATAAAGTACTAACATATTCTACTATTTCATTAATATAAAATGTCAGGATAAATAAATTTATAGAGATGGAGTAAGATTAGTTGTTAGCTAAGGCTGGGGTTGAGGGATGACAGGGATTGAGAGGTGACTGCTAAGGGGTATGGGGCTTTTCTTCTTGGAGTGAGAAAATGTTCTAAACCTGACTGTGGTAATGAGTGCACAGCTCTTTGATTATACTAAAAGTAACTGTGGACACTTTCCATAGATTGTATGGTATGTGAATCTATTTCAATAAAACTGCTTTTAAAACTTGGTGCACACATTGTAGTCCAGTATAAGAACTTCATATTTTACTGTAGCTGGGAATATATGGGGGGTTCAGTAAAGAATAACAAGGGACAGGACCTGACTCAGGCTTTAACAGGATCATTCTGGCCACAAGATAAGAACGGAGCACAGTGGCAAGCAGATCAAACTGCAGACCAGGTAGGCAGCTCTCACAGTAGTCCAGGCAAGATACATGGTGGATTAGACAAAGCAGTAGCTGCGTAACAAATGGACCACACTAATGAAAGATGTTGTTCATGGGGGAAAGTGTGGTAGGGGGAAGGAGTAGAGTATATGGGAATCCCCTATATTTCTGATGGAACATTTATGTCATTTAAAGCTACTTTAAAAACAAAAAAGTTTTTTTTTTTTTAATTTTTACATAGAAGCAGAAGAATCAGTGGAGTGGTCAGAATAGGCAATAGAAATACTGGGGCATCATCAAAACTATTTGATATTTGAAAACATGGAGACAGAATCCTAAGGAAGAGTGCACTGAATGAGAGATCCATAAAAAAACAAAAATGACACATCGGTCTTCAACAAACTTTAAAATACTGATCTGCAAATGATAAATTATAAAGGCAAACTACTGACGGGCAAAAATATTTGCAAACTTACGACAAAGAAAGAACACATATCTAGGAAATCTAGAGCTGATATCTGGAACAGATATCTAGAAAATTGGGAGTGGATATGGCTCAAGCGAGAGTGCTTGTTTCCCGTATGGGAGGTTCCAGCTTCAGTTCCAATACCTCTTTAAAAAAAAAAAACAACAGAGACCCAGCAAGCAAACAAAAAAAACAACTTGATCGAGCCAATTTGGCTCAGTGGTTGAATGTTGGCTTCCCACTTTTGAGATCCCAGGTTCAAACTCCAGACATGGTTCTAGGAAAAAAAAAAACACTCCTATCTAGAATATAATAAAAGAATTTCCAAAATTCAATCATAAAAACATTACTATTAGAAAGTGGGCAAAACACATCAACAAACATTTCACCACAGTAGATACACAGATAGGAAATAAGTACATAAAGAGATGCAATGATATAATTAACAATCAGGGAAATGCAAATTACACCATTATTAAGACAATGTAAAGTGACAATACCAAATGCTGTTGCGAATGCACAGAAGTTGGATCTCTCTTTAGTGCTCAAAAATGATAGTCACTCTGAAAATTAACCGTTTCTTTAAAACTAAATATACACTTATCATACAGTCCAGCAAGTGCACTCCTGCACATTACTCACAAAAAATGAAAACTAAGCCCAGATTAAGCATTAGTTTGTTCTTTGAAAAGATCAAACTGATAAACCTCTATGCTAACCAAACATAAAACAGAGAAGATACAAATTACCAATACCAGGAATGGAAGAGGGGTCATCACTACTAGTTCCCCACACATTGAAAGGATAAACAAGACTATGAACAACCCTATGTCCAAGAGTTTGATAACTTACATGTAACGACCCAAAACTCCTTGAAAGATACAAATTAACAAAACTCATACAGGAACAAAAGTATCATTAGAATAACCCTATGGTCATTAATTTTTTGAATCAATAATTAATGACATTTCAAAACACAAAGGACAGGAACATAAAACCAAAATTTTGTCCTATTGTCTAGGAATGTTCAGCTGACTAGGGGCCTCCTGGAAGGAAAATGCACATAACAGGACATACTTCAAATGCCTGGAGTGACCCCTCCCCATAATCTGTATTTATTATTTTGTATTTTGTGGAAAAGAAACACATGCTCATATTAATAAAAAACAAATCAAATGTTGAAACAGGTACACAATTAAAGGTAAGCCTCCCTCTCTCCAGTCCATTCCCTCAGTTCTACCCCCTCCTAGACACCCACTTACAATTTCTCTCACCTCCTTGAATGAATAGGTCAGCCAGGTACAAGCATATATATCTGTGGTTGATCATACATCCCATTTTTAAACTTTTACCTAAATTATTAAGTTATTCAGTCATTAAGTCAAACTTTCTTAAGTAAATTTCATTATACACCCAATAACATGACCATATAACATAAAGTCACATCAGGATATTCTTAGTGAGAAGGAGTGACATGAAAAGGTAGGACAACAGACATAAACCAGGACTGCCCTGGACAAGCAGGAACACACCACGTTAATTTAGAAATCGGTGCTCTGAAGTCCCCTCAGGTCCACGGCAGACAAATGCACCACCTCCCACTCCAGCCGCAGGACGTTCAGTGCAGTAAAGGACAAGAAACTCAGCAGAAGGGTCGGCTCCCTCCTCACCGCACAGGACTAACACCTCCCACAAACATCCCCAGGCTGCAGAGCTCAAGGTGGCCTGGCACCTGGGGAGCCACAGCCATCACCCAAGGCCTGGCTGCTGAAGCCTGGACACCAACTGCCAAGGCCTGCAGCCTGCAGCTGAGCATCATGGGAGGGGAGGCAGCTTCCAGGACCACCCACCAACTGCCAAGGCCTGCAGCCTGCAGCTGAGCATCATGGGAGAGGGGGAAGGGGGCAGCTTCCAGGACCACCCACATGCAGGCCCACCCAGACCACAGGGCCCAGCCAGGGCCTAGGGACTGGGATGGCCCCACCCACCTCCTGGTCCAGGCACGCCAGGGTGCAGACACTGGACCATCTGTACCATTCCTCATCTTTTCAGAAAGGTTTTTTTTTACGAATTTTAACATTCTCCATTTAATTTCTTTTTAGCCCTTTCTACTCTTTTAACCTTCACTTTGTACTTAAGCATCATCTTGTCACCCTATTTCCTAAGAGATTACATTTCACTTTTGAACTATTTTCCCATTGTTCTTATTATCGTATTCTCATTCACTATGAGTTTTTTCCAACTTATGATGTCTTATCATATATTGCTTCATTTTCTTAATGTCTTTTATCTTCTTTTCAGAAAGTATATTTCAGAACATCATGTAGTCATGACGAAGAGCTTTCATTCGCGGTAAGATACTCTTCACTTACTCCTTTTCTCCCTGTATTACACAGGTATTTGAAAGTAACATGCATTTTTTTCTATTGGTATTCGTACACTTTTAAAAAATTGTGGATTAAAGTGAGATTCAAAACAGCTTTCTCAACAAGACAGATTTCTCTTTCTAGATTTTTCATGAAAGGTTTTGACGGATGAAAGCTTTCTTCCTGATATTTCTGGATTCTGTACTTCTATCATTCTTATAAATGGGCCCTCACTCTCATTACTTCTATTGCACCCTTTGTTATCTATTTTGTCTTTCTCCAACTGACACCGAATATTCTTTTACGTGTACTCCTCTCTTGAAGAGAACATTACCACATCACCAAAATCTAAAGGTCCATATATTTTCAAAATCAATTATCTAAGTTATTTCAGTAAGTTACACTGGATTTCATTTCTAAATTATGTTCTTGGTGTATATATGTACTGTATTCCTACAATCATTAGATTTTAGTTTCTTATATTTCTTTCATGATGAAATGTTTCGTTTTTATACTTTGAGTCATTTGCCTACAGAGTGATTAATTTTCTATTTAATTTTATATCAATCTTTTCATACATACTTAAGTGTTCGCAACGGCAGTTTATATTCAACAAATTTTAAAAAAATTTCCCATTGCTTTAGATTCACAATCACACAGGTTCAATGTCACTAATATCTGGAATAAAATATTACTACCTTATGGCTTTACATCTATCATCAGGAACATACACCAACATCCCGCAAAATAATCTTTATACTTCTCATGGTCCTCAAGGATTCCGGTGAGTACTTGGTTCTTGCTCCAGTTAAAGTGCTATTTTATAAATAACCTGTAGAAAGAAAAGTTCATTTAATAGGGTTTTTGGAATTTTTAAAGTTTAAGAACACAAACATTTCAGGCACACTATCATTATCTTATTAAAACTTGAACACATGCATATTAGTAAGAAATATGTAATTCAAAACCACAAAAATGTAGGTCTTAGACAATTAGCTCCTATTCCAGGATTTTAGAAATGCACTCACAGGCACCCCACATCCTGGGGGCTTTCTGCTGCTCTCTGAGTGGACAGTCATTGGGGGAACACATTCCACTCTGGTTCACAGCTGCACTGACATAACCCACTGCTAACACACTCAAAAGTGGAAGACTGAAAGTCTTTCCCATTAGGTCAGGAACAAGATGTTAGCTCACTTTCATCACTGTTATTCAACATTATACTAGAAGTTATAGCCAGAGCAAATGCACAAGAAAAAGAAATAGTCCTCCAAATTGGAATGGAAGAAGTAAACTGTCCTAATACACAGATGACATAGAGTTTTAAATACTCAATCCGAAAGAATCCACAACACTACTGGAACAAGTGAAGACATTAAGTAAACTTGAATTGTAGTACACATACACTCAAAAGTCAGGTATGTTCAAACAGCCGAAAATAATACAAATAGATTTTTTAAAGAAAATCCATTCATTTAGCCTCTAACAAATAAAACACCTAAGAATGAATTTAATGAAAGGGTGAAGCAATTCAACAATTAGCAAACATAGGTGAATGAAATTTTAGAAGACCTAAACGTATGTCTAGACATCCACTGTCCATGGATGGTAAGAATCAATATTTTTTTTTTAATTGACTTTGTAATAATATTACATTAAAAATATATATGTGAGGTCCCATTCAACCCCACCCCCCCACCCCCCCTCTCCCCCCCCCCAACAACACTCGTTCCCATCATCATGACACATCCATTGGATTTGGTAAGTACATCTTTGGGCACCTCTGCACCTCATAGACAATGGTCCACATCATGGCCCATACTCTCCTCCATTCCATCCAGTGGGCCCTGTGAGGATCCACGATGTCCGGTGATCACCCCCGAGGCGCCATCCAGGGCAGCTCCACGTCCCAAATACGCCCCCACCTCTCATCTCTTCCTGCCCTTCCCCATACCCATCGTCCACCATGACCACTTTTCCCAATCCAATGCCACCTCTTCTATGTGGACATTGGATTGGTTGTGTCCATTGCACCTCTATGTCAAGAGGAGGCTCAGATTCCACATGGATGCTGGCTGCCATCCTCCCATTTTCAGTTGTAATCACTCTAGGCTCCATGGTGTGGTGATTGTCCTTCTTCAACTCCATCTTAGCTGAGTGTGGTAAGTCCAATAAATCAGATTGTAGGTGCTGGAGTCTGTTGAGGCTCAGGACCTGGCTATCACATTATCAGTCCAGAGATTCAAATCCCCTAACTATATCTTAAACCCCAACGTTAACTGCACCTCCAGCAGATTAGTATGAAAGTCTTATGAAGGGAGATCCTATCTGAGTCCAGATTCATCACACATAAACACCATTTCCAGAGAGGGGCCATCTGACCTGGTAGTAAACCCCATCGGCCATGACCATAACTCTCATGGGTCTCTTTAGCCTTCATAGGAACCAATATCTGGGGGTTGTATCTGCTTTATCTGTCTCTTTGACTCTGCTCAGTTGTGCATGAGGGCAATCCTTCTGCCAGCCTCCAGACTCTTTTTTAGAAACTCGTAGCCATATAAACTCATTTCTCCTTTCCATTTCCCCCTTACTTTAGGTCAAACAGCATTTTAAAGTCATGTTGTTTTATGTAGACATGGATATTCTGTTGATCCGCATTGAACCTTCCATATAAGGTCCTTTTCTAGTTGCATCATCAGTTGGTATTTGATAGTGGTCCCTCGTTGCCAGGGAGGCTCATCCCCGGGTGTCATGTCCCACGCTGGAGGGAAGGCATTGCATTTACATGCTGAGTTTGGCTTCGAGACTGGCCACATTTGAGTAACATGAAGGCTGACAGGAGGAAATTCCCAGGCACAATGTTGCTCTAGGCCTTGTTCTTATTTTAGGTTTATCAGCTCACAAGCATAGTCATTAGCATCAGGGGCTCACTGTTGAACCCTCACTCCCTCCCGGTCCCCGCCGCTGTACCTGGGAGACTATCGCTGCTCCCCTAGGGACCACAACAGAGCACCACTGGCCAGGAACCCAGTACCCCCCCTGCTGGGTTTTTAATTGTTGCCACTATGAGTATATCCAGTCATTACCATGCACCCTGGACATATGTTCTGTACAGCTCCCTGTCAGCCATATATCACCTGTCATTGGTATCCCATACCAGTATCCCTCCATTGCCATTGTTGAAACACTCTGTGATCCAGAACTCCCCGAAATTTGAAGCCCAATATAATGTCATGGTCCCTTACTAGGGAATGGCATATAGCGATGGGTTTAAAGGATAGATAAAGAACTTGGATAAAGTTAGATAAAGAACTTAGATAAAGAATGTTGACTTGAAAAAATTCCACATCCTATCCTTTTTCCCCCCCCCCCCTAATTATTCAGCGTTTCTTCGTAGGAGTCCTAGACCACAGCAATGCATATATATAATATACAGCACTCCCATACATCCACCACAACACCTTTTTCCTTCCACAGCGATACTCTTACACCCTATTCACATCATATTTACTTAAGGTGATGTACAGAGTCTGAGATATTAGCTTTCTAACATGGTAGTATCTGTGCTTACATTATGGTGCATACTTTAGGATACACAGTTCTTTACATTTTTAGTTCTCCTATGTTTTACATTATGGTTTACATTATCAGTCTGTCATCTCCTATATGTTATGGTGTAATATTACATGTTTTATATCCATCCTTGTGTACTCTCCAGAAACTCCTCCCTTGCCCCCCATTTACTTTGGTTCCACACATTTAACGTCCATTTTCCCTTCCACCTTGGTGCCCACAGTGACAGTCAACCTCCGTTTCCTGAGGAGCCACTTCCAGAGATAGATGGAATAGTGTTTAGGGCCTAACTTGCTCATCTGCCCCAATGCCCTGGGAGCCACCCTTTCTCTCGAGGGATAGAGTTCCCTCTATTTGGTGGCATTAGTCCTCCCCAGGATGTGGGTCCACCCCCACTCTCACTACTTGGGATTCTACCCCATGGTGTCACCCACTCTGGCAGAATGAGTATTTAGACATTCCCCAGGAGCCCGTCCTGCATCAGACCCTCCCCTCCGAGCATTCTAAACAGGTAACCCTCTTTATTATATTTTGATATGATTTTCTCGGCATTTTACTCTCCACCACCTCCTAACCCTCTCCTGTGTTCGTATGCTACCCCTCCCTCCCCCCACTTTTGGGCAACATTACCCAACCGTCTCTCCCCAGCCACCCTCAAACCCGTAAAGCCCCAACCAAAGGCAACCCCTTGCCCCCATTTTATCTCTTCTTTGTGTTCATACTTACCACCATCTCGTCTTAAGTTCCACCCCTGCAGACATCGGCTCATATCCTTCCTCCACCCTCCGATTTCCTGTAAGCCTATCGTTCAGTCTCTTGCTATCTAGGGCAGCTTGTTTGTTTCATATCATTGAGGTCATGTAGTATTTGTCCTTCAATGTCTGGGTTGCTTCACTCAACATAAGGTTCTCAAGATTCATCCATGTTATCACATGTGTTTGTAGTGTGTTTGTTCTTACAGCCGAGTAGTATTCCATTGTGTGTATATACCACATTTTATTGATCCACTCATCTGTTGATGGGCATTTGGGTTGATTCCAACTTTTGGCAATAGTGAACAATGCTGTTATGAACATTGGTGTACATATATCGGTTTGTGTCATTGTTTTCAGTTCTGCTGGGTATATACCCAGCAGTGGTATTGCTGGGTCATATGGGAAATCTATGGCTAGTTTGTTGAGAAACCGCCATACTGTCCTCCAGAATGGTTGGATCCTTCTGCATTCCCACCAGCAGTGGATGAGTGTTCCCCTTCCTTCACATCCTCTCCAGCACTTGTATTCTTCTGTTTTTTTCATAGCTGCCAATCTTATGGGTGTAAGATGGTATCTCATTGTAGTTTTGATTTGCATTTCCCTGATAGCTAGAGATTTTGAACATTTTTTCATGTGCTTTCTTGCCATTTGTATTTCTTCTTCGGAGAAGTGGGTAAGACTCAATATTATTCTAATACCAATACTACCCACAGGTATCTGTCGTGCTTATTCAGAGGGTCTTTGACTTTACCACTGTTTCCTATCTGTGTTTTAAAATTACCAAGCCATGAACAAACACAACACAACATGGTCCAATCCTTATTGTATTTTCTTTTCTGTCACTTGTAGGAGATCTTGAAAGTAAATGAAAATGGTAACTATTCTAGGCTCATCAAAGTATGTAACATGAAAAACAGATAAAATAGGGGGCTTCCTGCAAGCTGTAGGCTGGAGACCTAGCCTGGTCCCAGGCTCAAAGTAGACTGAGGATATGATGAAAGGTTTTCCATTAAGGAGTTCTGTCCTTCCATCCACAGTCCCGAGGGATGGATCTGTTCATTTGGGGGTTACAGGTTAGGCTGAGTGGAGGATTATGAGAATCGATGTGTGAGTCTCTGTGGGGTGACTGTGAGACTGTGTGTGAGCTTGTGGGGGGGTGACTGTATGAATTTCCCCCAGGTGACAGGGACTGCTCAAGCTCTGGTGCTCCAAGGGGAGGGGCCTTAATGTGAACCCAGGCATGTGGCTCCAATGCTCTGCACTACAGACCTGCAGTTATCACTCAGTCATGGGACCAGGAGAAGCCACACAAGGAAGCGGATAAGGCTCATTAGACTGAGGTCCTGCCTACCTTATGGGAGATCCGTGGTTTGGTTCCCAGTGTCTCCTAAAGAACACAGTGAGATGGCACTATGGGCAGACACGGGAAGCTGACACAATAAGATGATGCAACAAGAGACACAACAAAGCAGAGAGAAGAGGTTTCCAGTGCCTCCTGAAGAAGACAGCAAGCTGGCATGGTGGGCAGCCACAACAAGCTGACAAAACAAGATGATGCAACAAGAGACACAAGGAAAAACAATGACAGAAAAAGCAAAGCAGGGAAGAGAGGTGGCTTAAGTGATTAAGCACCTCCCTGTCATATTAGAGGTCCTTCTGATTAAAAAAACAAAGGAAGACAAACACAGCAAAGGTAAACAATGAGGGGGTAGGGAGAAATAAAGAAATAGACATAAATATTAAAAACAACAACAACAACAACCAAAAAGGAACAAAAAAAACAACCAAAATAACAAAAAAAGAAACCATGCAAGGGAGGTTCCATTATCTGTGTATGTGCTTACAATTACCTGAGTCTACAGAGAGACCAAACTGTCCATCTTTATAAGGTGGCCTCCAAATCACAGGGCCTAGGGAAGCTAGCTGTGCAGATAACCTCAGACTCTGGCACAGTTTCTGATGTCCAACACTAAAGGAAAGGCCTTTTGACTCTGCATTAGATCAAAATCCTGAGAGTTGTGAGACATCACATAGAATCCTCTGTCAACCCTCACGCTGATGTCACAGCCAGGAGTTCTGCCACGACACATAGGCACTGGAAAGAAAAGTTAGTGCACTGGATTATATCGTTACCACGGACCCTCCAGAGGCTAAAATCCTATGAGTCAGGGAAGAGGATGAGACTCAATCAACTGGGCTCCCATCTACCATATGGCAGGCCCTGGGTTTGCTTCCCAGGACCTCCTTGAGAAGGCAAGCTGACCCGCATCTGCACAGAGCTGACAGTCTGCGTCCGTGGAGAGGTGGCACAGGAAGATGATGCAACAAAGGAATACAAGCAGACACAGAAGAATGCACAAGGAATGGACACAGAGAGCAGACAGCAAGCAAGCAGCAAGGGGGAAAGGAGAAGTAAAAATAAATTTTAAAGAAAAGCCTACGAGTCACACTGTAGGGCTCTGACAAGTCTGAACTCAGATTCC
The DNA here is from genome assembly GCF_030445035.2 of Dasypus novemcinctus. Lineage (NCBI taxonomy): Eukaryota > Metazoa > Chordata > Mammalia > Cingulata > Dasypodidae > Dasypus > Dasypus novemcinctus. Next base: position 9,603,706 of record NC_080702.1, on the reverse strand, counting down.
ACTTGGTACTTAACCTGGTGTCCACAACCTTTGTTGTACTCCAACTAGAGAGCAACCTTAGAGGGAGTCAGCATTGACCCTCTGCGTCTCTCCATAATGACGGTCCCACTGTTAAGGGCCAGTAATTCAAGAAATAAACAAACATGATAGAGAAAAGAAAGACTGGATGGAAAAATACGCTATTATTAAGCGGTCATTGTTAAATGGTAAGATATCAATATGTTCATACCTAAAATTATATTTACCACAAAGATTAGTGAATAAATGTGATAGAATGAATTGCCTGGAATTGAAATGATTTCACCAAAAAAAGGTTGCCTCTAATCAATCAGAAGCTCCTGCAGTATATTTGGTAAATGCAGTGTCAGTTTATGCAGATCCATGGAGGCTGAATTCATTGGAGATGTCAAAAGACACTGGTGAAGCTGGCGGACTTGGCCCAGTGATTAGGGCATCCACTTACCACATGGGAGTTCTGCGGTTCAAACCCCGGGCCTCAATGACCAGTGTGGAGCTGGACATGCGCAGTGCTGATGTGAACAAGGAGTGCTGTGCCACACAGGGGTGTCCCCCGCATAGCAGAGGCCCACACCCAAGGAATCCACTCCATAAGGAGAGCCGCCCAGCGTGAAAGAAAGTGCAGCCTACCCAGGAATGGTGCTGCCCACACGGAGAGCTGACACAACAAGATGATGCAACAAAAAGAAACAAGATTCCCGTGCTGCTGATAAGGATAGAAGCAGTCACAGAAAAACACACAGCGAATGGACAGAGAGAGCAGACAACTGGGGGGGGGGTGGAGGAGGAAGAGGAGAGAAATTAATTAATTAATTAAAAAAAAAAAAAGACACCTGTGAAGACTTCCAGGAAGAGGGCAGACTAGGAAGACATGGGACTGTCTCCTCCTCCAATAAAGCAGCTGGAGTATAGACTGAAATGGACTGGAAAAAGATCTTCTAGGCATTGGGTCGGCAGGTGAAGGCTGGACACCACCCAGAACAGAGAGGGGCAAAGGAGAGGAATCCTAACAGTGAAACCATGAGTTGAAAGCAGAGGCTGCTACTGCTGGCACCCTCCCCCACACTGAACACTTTAGAATACTCAGGCCTCTGAGCCAAATTTACACAAAGAGGTCTCCAGAGATCCACTGCCCCTGGAAAGGGGAGAGAGAGGGACACAGCCTAAGGCTGACGCTTCTGACCCACAAATCTGATCTGCTGTGTTTCCAACCAGCCTTTCCAGGCTCAATCTCCTTCTCTTACAGCTAAGACTGATTGTCAAAGACTGACCTCTGCAGGAAACAGGACAGAGAGGGACACAGCCTAAGGCTGACTCAGCTTTTGGCCCACAAATTTGGTCTGCTGTGTCACATGAGCCCGGGGCCCAGCCATTATTTGCCTGTAAAGGACTAAAGAGATCTGACCCTCTCAATCTTCTCTACTGAACAAAATGACTGTTGAGGACACAGAGGGGAGTGGGATCACTTCCAACCCAGGAAAAGGGAGGCGGCTGCCAGAGAAGGCTGAAGAACTGTTTCTAAGAAAGTTTAAATTACAAGCTCTTAATCTCCAGCCAAGAAGCTCTGCCCACACTGATCCAGCCTGTGTCACAGCAAGAACACTCCAACCAGGCACTGAACTGACAGGGCTGCAAAGAATGCCACCTCCTAGCAGAACTAGGTAGTACACAGGAGAAATTAAAAATAAGTTCGATTAGCTTTTGCTGGCCTTTATAGCTTCCCTCCCAATGCCCTAGGAAGCAAGTCTACAATCCATTACTGGGTTTGATGCTAGCAGTTTGATATTATTGATGAATTCCAAAAAGAAATATTGGATTATGTTTGTAAACTGCTCTTTTCCTCTGGCATATTAAATTATATTTTATTCAGAGGTTTACATGATTAAATGATGATCAAGGCGTTTTGATTGGACCATATCTTTAGTACGTTGCATCCTCGACTCCTTGGTGGGTGGGGATTCACAGAAAAAACATGACAGAAGAGATGGCTGGAGTTTGGAGCTGGAGCCCAAAAGTGAACACACAGGAGAACATCACCAGAGATTAGAGACAGCTCCTCAGACACAGCAGGAGCCCAAGCGAGGGGACAGAGCTGTTTGCCTGATCGTCTATAACCAACCTTGTAGAAAGAGAAAAAGCCTAGAGATCCTCACATTCAACAGCTGACCTTGTGGAGAAAACAGAGGAGCTGATCCTGGAGAGAAAGGAACCCTGGGAAGAGAAGAACCCCGAAGTCTGAACCCTGGCAGGCATCGGTATCCATCATGCTCCAACACATGGCATGGTGAGGGAAATAACTTATACTTCATGGCCTGGTATATAAGCAACTACCCCAAATAAATACCCTTTATAAAGGCTAGGCTAACAGATTTCCCATATTTTGCATTAGCACCACTTTGACTACGAATACACTGGGTCCAGAACCCAGTTTTGAGCAACTAACAGGGAGAACCCTAACAATCCAGGTTGAATCAAGAATCAAAGAACACAAATAACACAAAGCCTCCCACCACCAAATCCCAATAAAAGAGAAAGAAACTGAGCATCTGCGTAAACTGCATCCCAATCAGATGCGTAGCATCAGCAAAACTTTACAAGCCATGCTAAGAAGGAATACACCAAAGCTCCAAAAGAGATGCAGGATTTGAGAGAAGTAATTAACGAGATGTATACAAATTCCCAAAGTCAAATTAATGAAATGAAAGACAATATGGCTAAAGAAATGAATGAGATCAAGGACTTACTGAATAAGCAAAAAGAAAAAGGTGAAACCACAAAAAGAAAATTAACAGAGCTAATGGGAATGAAGGACACAATAGGTGAGATCAAAAACAAATTAAAGGGAAGCAGATGTGGCTCAATTGATAGCTTCCGCCTACTATATGGGAGGTCCAGGGTTGGATACCCAGGGCCTCCTGGCCCGTGTGGTGACTGGCCCACGTGGAGTGCTGCTGCACTCAAGCAGTGCTGCCTGGCACAGGGGTGCCCCCCAAAGGAGTGCCTCCCCACGCAAGAACAGCCACCCTGTACCTAGGTACAGCCCCACCAGGAGTGGTGCCACCCACACAGAGAGCACACGCAGCAAGATGATGCAACAAAAAGAAACTCAGATTCCGAGAGTTGCCTAACAACATAGAAGCAGACACAGAAGAACAAACACCGAATGGACAGAGTGCACAGACAATGGGGGCGGGGGGAATAAATCATTTTAAAAAACCAATACATTAAAGTCATACAACAGCAAACCTGAAATGATAGAAGAATAAGTGATAAGGAAGACATAACAGCTGAAATTGAAGAGAGGGAAAAAAAAAGGGAAAAAAATGAGCAAGAGATCAGGGAGCAGAATGACAACACAAAAAGCAACAAAATATATGTCATAAGAGTTTCAGAAGGAGATGAGAAAGGACAAGGGGGAAAAAAGAGTATTTGAGGAAATAATAAGTGAAAATGACCCAGTTCTCAAGAAATGAACCTACATGCCAAGAAACCCACTGTACCCCAATCAGAATAAATCCAGTGAAGCGGATTTGGCCCAATGGATTGGGCGTCCGTGTACTACACGGGAGGTCCACGGTTCAAACCCCGGGCCTCCTTGACCCATGTGGAGCTTGCCCATGTGCAGTGCTAATGCGCGCAAGGTATACCCTGCCACACAGGGGTGTCGCCCGCATAGAGGAGCCTTATGCGCAAGGAGTGCACCCCATAAGGAGAGTCGCCCAGCGCGAAAGAAACTGCAGCCTGCCCAGGAATGGCGCCGCACAAACAGAGAGCTGATACAATAAGATGACTCAACAAAGAGAAATATAGATTCCCGGTGTTGCTGATAAGGATAGAAGCGTTCACAGAAGAACACACAGCAAATGGACACAGAAAGCAGACAACTGGGGGAAGGGGGCAGGAAGGGGAGAGAAATAAATAAAAAATCTTTAAAAAAAAAAAGAATAAATCCAAATAGACCTATTCCAAGACACATACTACTCAGAAAGTCAAACGTCAGGGATAAAGAGAAAATTCTGAGAGCGATAAGAGATGAGAACCATCACTTACAAGGGACAACCAGTAAGACGTAGCACACATTCCTCAAGAGAAACCATGGAGGTGAGAAGACAGTAGTATGACACAATTTGGAGACTGAATGAGAACTGCCAGCCAAGAATCCTGCATCCAGCAAAACTGTCCTTCACATATGAAAGAGGGTAAAAAATATTCACAAGCAAAGAGAAACTAAGACAGTTCGCAATAAAGAATCCATCTTGAAAGATATATTAGAGGAAACTTTAGAATCTGAAAGAAAAAGACAGGAGAGAGAGGCTTGGAGGAGAGTAGAAAGAAAGAATAACAGAAAGGATAACCAAAGAGTAATACTGGACAAAACAGACTATAAATCCAAAGAAGTGAGAAGAGATACAGAAGGCCATTAAATATTAATAAAAGGGACAATCAACCAGGAAGATAAAACAGACATAAATATCTATGTACCTAACTAAGATCCTTCAAAATACATGAAACAAATTCAGGGAAAAATGAAGGGAGAAATAGTCATCTCTGCAATAATCACTGGAGACTTCAACACACCTCTCACATCACTAGACAGAACTAGACAGAAGATCAACGAGTAACTAGGGAACTGAAACAATATGACAAGTTAGACCTAACAGACATATGCAGAAAGCAGCATCCAAACTCAGTGGGTTATACATTCTTTTCATGTGCCCATGGATCCTTCTCCAGAATAGACCACATGTTAGGGCATAATACAGCTTTTGATAAATATAAAAAGGTTGAAATTACACAAAGCATCTTCCCAGATCATAGGGGAATGAAACTGAAAATCAGTAACAGACATGAAAAAGGTGAATTGACAAATGTGTGGAGGCTAAACAACACACTCCTAAATAATCAGTGGGTCAAAGAAGACATATGGAAAGTGGTTGTGGCTCAACTGATAGAGGGTCCATCTACCATATAGGAGGTCCAGGGATTCGATGGCCAGGGCCTCTTGGCTCATAGGGTGAGCTGGTCCACACATAGTGCTGCTGCACACAAGGAGTGCTGGCCCACTAAGGGATGCCCCCGTGTAACAATGTCCCCCATGCAAGTAATGGCCACTGGGATAGGAGAGCCACCCTGAGCAAAACTACAGTCCACCCAGGAGTGGTGCCACGCACACGGAAAGCTGATGCAGCAAGATGATGCAATAAAAAGAGACACAGACCCCAGTGCAGCCTGATGAGAATACAAGTGCACACAGAAGAACACACAGTGAATAGACACAGAGGGGGGAGCAGAGAAAGGATACAGAAATAAATCAATCCTTAAAAATTAAAAAAAAAAAATTCCAAGTGTAATCAGTAAATGTATTCAGACAAATAAAACAAGATCACAACTTGTCAAAACTTACGGGATACAGCAAAGGCAGTCTTGAGGGGGACATTTATAGACCTAAAAGCCTATAGTAAAAAAGAAGAAAAAGCTAAACTCCAAAAATTGACTGAACAACAAGAGAAACTAGAAAAAGAACAGCAGAGCAATTCTCAAAGCAAGCAGAAGAAATAATAAAGATAAGACTAGAAATAAATGAAATTGGAAAGAAAAAAATAGAAAAAATCAAAGCCAAAAGCTGGTTATTTGAGGGAAGCAGCTGTGGCTCAATCAGATGAGCTCCCGTCTACAATATGGGAGGCCCTCAGATCGCGTCCCAAGGCCTCCTTGTGGCGGCGGGCTCCCCTGCATGCTGTGGAGAGCCACTGGGCCCCCAAGTGCGGAGGAGAGCTACGCAGCCCACAGACACCACGGTGCACTGCCTGGCACAAGGATGCCACGGAGCAGAGACTCGGCAAGGTGACACAACAAAAAAAAAGAAGGGAGACAAGCAAAAACACAGAAGAGAATGCAGCGAATGGACACAGAGAGCAGACAGCAAGCAAGCAAGGGGGAAGGGGAAATTAAAAAAAAAAATTTAAAATATTAAAAAAGCTAATCATTTGAGAAGATCAATAAAATTCACAAACCCCAGCAAGATAAACAAAGAAAAAAAAAAGAACCTAATAAATACAATTTGAAATGAAAGGGGCGAAGTTATGACTGACCCTAGAGAACTAAAAAGGATAAGAGGATATTCTGAGAAACTGTATGCCAACAAACTAAAAAACCTAGATGAAAGGAGCAATTTCCTAGAAATGCATAACCAACCAACATTGACACTACAAGAAATACAACAACTTAACAAACCAATCACATTTAAAGACACTGAATCTGTCTTCAAAAATCTCCCAACAGAGAAAACTCCAGGACCATATGCCTTCACAGGTGAATTCTACCACACAGTTCAAAAAGAATTAACACCAATCCTGTTTAAAATCTTCCAAAAAATTGAAGAGGTGGGAAAATCACCCACACTTTTAAGAAAGCCAACATCACCGTAATACCCGAAACAAATGAAGACTCTGCAAGGAATTTGCAGACCAATTTCTCTAATGAACATTGATGCAAATTTCTCAACAAAATGCTTATAAATCAAATGCAACAGCACATCAAAAGACTTCTACACCACAAGCAAAGGGGATTTACTCCTGGTAGGCAAAGCTGGTTCAACATAAGAAAATCAATTGATGTAATACACCACATTGACAAACTGAAGGAAAAAAGAAACATGATCATCTCAACCAAGACAGAAAAAGTATATGACCAAATCTAGCTTCCTTTCTTATAAAAACATTTCAAAATCAATGAAGAGAAGGAAAATCCCCGAATATGATAAAAGAGGCACATATGAAAAACCTAGAGCTAACATCTTACCCAGTGGGGGAAGGTTGAAAGTTTTCCTTCTAAGACCTGGAGCAAGACAAGGATGACCACTAGCACAATTGTCACTCAACCTTTAATAGAAGCTCTAGGTACAGCAATTAGAGAAGAAAAACATTAAAGGCATCCAAGTAAGAAAAGAAGAAGTGAAACTCTATTTGTGGATGACATGATCTCATACTTAGAAAATTCTGAAATGTCTACAACAAAGCTACTTGAGCTAATAAATGAGTTCAGCAAAGTGCCAGGCAGCAAGATCAACAGAGAGATCAGTAATGTTTTTGTACAGTAGCGTTGCACAATCTGAGGAAGAAATCAGGGGAAAATTCCATTTACAAGAGCAACTAAAAGACTCAAATACCTAGCAATTGATTTAACAAAACAAGTACAGGACTTATATGGTGAAAATTACAAAACAATGACAAAAGAAATTTTAAAAGACCTAAACAATTGGAAAGACATTCCTTGTTCATGGACTGGAAGTCTAAATGGGATAAAGATGTGAATCCTACCCAAACTGATTATATTATAGATTTCACTGCAATACCAATCTAAACTCCAACAGCCTACTTTACAGAAATAGAAAAGAAAATTATGAAATCATTTGGAAGGGAAAGTGCACGGGAACAGCCAAAAGTATTCTAAAAAAAAAAACAGCAACGTAGAAGGAATTTCACTGCCAGATCTTGAAACATACTACAAAGCTACAGTGGACAAATCACCATGATACTGCCATAAAGAAAGATACATCAATCAGTGGAATTGAATAGAGAATACAGGAATAAACCCTTAGCTCTATGGTCAACTAGTTTTTGACAAGCCTACCAAGTCTGTGTTAATCGGAAAAAAAACAGACTCTTCAACAAATGCTGCTGGGAGAACAGGATATCTATACCCAAAAGAAATAAGGAGGACCCCTATCTCATTCTCTGTACAAGAATCAACTCAAAATGGATCAAGGACCTAAATTTAAAAGCAAGTACCATAAAACTACTAGAAGAAAATGTAGGGAAACATAAGACCTTGTGGTACAGGGTGGTTTCTCAGACTTTACATCCAAAGAAAAAACAACAAATGAAAAATTAGGTAAGTGGGACCTCCTGAAAATTAAACACTTTTTCACCTCCCAGGACTTTGTCAAAAAGGTGAAAAGGTCATCAATTCAATGGGAGAAAATACTTAGAAATCACAAGTCGATAAGGGTTTAATATATAAAATATATAGAGAGATGTTACAACTCAACAATAAAAAGACAGACGATCCAGTTATAGAATGGGCAAAAAACATGAACAGATATTTGTCCAAAGAAATACAAATGAGGGAAACGGACTTGGCCCAGTGGTTAGGGCGCCCGTCTACCACATGGGAGGTCCGCAGTTCAAACCCCAGGCCTCCCTGACCCGTGTGGAGCTGGCGCATGTGCAGCGCTGATGTGCGCAAGGAGTGCCGTGCCACCTAAGGGTGTACCGGCGTAGGGGAGCCCCACGCGCAAGGAGTGCGCCCGTGAGGAGAGCCGCCCAGCGTGAAAAGAAAGTGCAGCCTGCCCAGGAATGGCGCCGCCCACACTTCCGGGTGCCGCTGATGACAACAGAAGAGGACAAAGAAACAAAACGCAGCAAATAGACACCGAGAACAGACAAGGGGGGGGGGGGGGATTAAATAAATAAATAAATCTTAAAAAAAAAGAAAGAAAGAAATACAAATGAAAAAAATATATGGAAAAATATTCAACATCATTAATGATCAGGGAAATGCAAATCAAAACGAGATATCATCTCACAGCAATCAGAATGGTCACTATTAAAAAGTCAGAGAACTACAAGTGTTGGAGAGGATGTGAAAGGTAGGAACACTTATTCACTGTCAGAAGGAATGCAGAAAGGTATAGCCACTGTGGAGGACTGTTTGGCAGTTCCTAAAGAAGTTGACTATAGATTTGCCACGTGATGCTGCAATACCACTACTGGATAAACACCCAGAAGAACTGAGAGCAGTGACATGAATAAACATCCGCACACCTACATTCATAGTGGTGCTATTCACAATTGCAAAGCTGGAAACAACCCAGGTGTCCATCAGCCAGTAAATGGATAAACAAACGGTGATGTATTCACATGATGGAATCTCATGCAGTGCTAAGAAGAAATAAAGTCATAAACCATTTGACAATGTGAATGAACCTGGGGGACAGTATGGTGAAGCAAGCCAGACACAAAAGAACAAATACAGGAGGCTTTCATTACTATGACCTAAATATATTGTGTAACATAATGTATGATTCCATTACATAAAATGTAAACATAAATCAATTTATAGAGGAAAAAAGTATTTGTGCAAAAATAGCTAGAAATGGGATCTCTGGACAGCAGAAAAAGCACAGAGAGACCGAGAGGTGATGGATTTTCTTATTTGTTTTATCATTTATTATTATTGAGATAATAAAAATGCTCTAATGATGACTGAGGTGATCAAAGCGTAACTATGTGATTGTGCCTAATACCACTGATTGTGCACTATGGATGAATTGCATGCCTTTAAAAAAAAAAAAAAAAGGCAAATCACACTTAAAAATGGGAAAAAAAATGTGAATACATACTTACCAAAGAAGAAACGAATGATTCTTTTCATCACTAGAGAAACACACATTAAAATCTGCTATATATACTAGAATGGTTAAAATCAAGAGACATAATACCAACTGTTAAAGAAGATGTGGAAAAACTGGAGCCCTCATACATTTCTGGTGAGAATGCAAAATGGTTCTGCCACTTTGGAAAACATTTTGTCAGATACTTAAAAATATAAACTTACCATAATTCTTGCTAACTCCACTCTAAAAATCTATCCAAGACAAACAAAATTGTGTTTGTGCAATGATTCCTATGGCAACTGTATGACAGCCAAAACTAGAAAAAATATGAATGTCTACTAGCTGGTGGATGGATAAGAAAAGGTGGTACATCCATAAGTAGATCTGCATCTTTAACTATTTAATTTCAGGCAACCTCCCCGTTCCCCCACGCCGCCACTGGAAGCAGCCCACCGGGCCTGTCCACAACCAACCTGGAGGGTACACAAGCCTCTACAGGACTAACTTTAGTACTGATTATAGATTCAAAAAGAAGACCAGAAGTGCCATGTGTAGGGAAACCACAACTGAGTCCAATTCTGTCACTCTGGGGAACATAAATTCCAAAGTAGGGACCACTGGCAGGGCACTAAACTACTGAGCTATCTACCCTGACTCAAGTGTCTGGATGCCTCCAGAACCCTCAGGAGCCCAGTTGTTTGGGGTAGAATCTACTTTGGCAGTCAAAGAGATCCTGCTGATACATGCATGAACATTACCTCTGGGATGACCTCCGATTCACCTCACTCTGAAATCTCTTAGCCACACAAATTCATTTATCTTTATCTTTTCCCCATTTAGGCCAAGGTCTTTCTCCAGTTGCATTGCTAGCTGGTGCTTAGTAGTAATCCCTTCGTGCCAGGGAGTCTCATACCCTGGAGTCATGTCCCATACCCGGGGGAAGATAATGGATTTATATGGTGAGTTTGGCTTAGATAGAAGCCACATTTGAGCAACAAGGAGGCTCCCAGGAGGCAATTCTTAGACACCCTATAATACTAGGCTAAGTTTTGATTTCGAGTGTAAAGGTTCATAAGCACAGTCATCAATATCAAGTGTCCATTAGTAGAACATCCTCCTTCACTAGTCATTGCCCCTGTACTCAGGGGATTCTGGCTGATGTCTTAGAGAATGTGGCAGAGCTCCCTAGATGGCAATTTGATATTTCTTCAGTTACGTTATGAATCTCCATCCACCATGGCAATGCCCCATGAACATAAATTTACATGCCTTATATGTATGCCCAGGTGAGCTTCCTGCCATGTTATCCCCTGTCACTGACATCCCACTCCAGTGATCTTCCCCTGCCACAGAAAGAGAACCACAAGTACTGGAGAGGACGTGGACAGACAGAACACTTATTCACTGTTGGTGGGAATGTAGAATGATACAGCCACTGCGGAGGACTGTTTGGTGGTTCCTAAAGAAGTTGAATATAAACTTCCCACATGATGCTGCATTATCACTACTGGGTACATACCCAGAAAAACTGTAGCAGGGACACAGACATCTCCACACGGATGTTCACAGAAGCATTATTCACGATTGTGAAAAGTTGGGAACACCCCAGATGTCCATCAACGGATGAAAAGATACACAAATTGAGTATTCACATGATGGGACATTATGCAGCAGTAAGAAAAAATGAAGTCGGAAAGCATGTGACAACATGGATGAATCTAAAGGACATTATGTTGAGGGAAGCAAGCCAGACACAAAAGGACAAATACTATATGACTGGATTGGATTACTATGAACCTAATATATTGTAATGTATGACTGAAAAAAATTTATATGTATCCAATATATTTAAGTTAGAAATGTATATCTTCATTCAACAGTATTTTCTTTTTTAAGAAACTATTGCTTACATATTCAATTATTAAATTTACAAAATAAGGTTTAAAATAAAAAAAGTGAGGCTATACTGAAGAGTTGAGAATTGGAGCCTTAACATGTGATCTGTTACTCAAGAAAAGAGGTAACAAAAAAGAGATAAGAGAAACCAAAAAGTTATTTTTCAGCATTGTAAAACCATGTGTAAAATATGAATATGGATAAAACTGCATATACAAGACTCTATTCTTTGAAATTGAACAAATGTATGTTAACACTACAAAAATGTTAATATCACTTATGATAAGGGAAAGAAACCTGATACAAAGTACTACATATTGCATGATTCCATTTATAGAAAATATAAATATGTTTATAAAAATGAAGTTAGATTTCCGGTTATGAAGGGCTGGGGAAGGACTGCTAAGGGGCGTGGGGTTTTCTTTTCAGAGTACTGAAAATGTTCTAAAAAATTTTATGGTGATGAAGGCACAATATTGCGATTATACTAAAAGCCACTGATTATACACTTTGGATAGATGGTATGGTATGTGAATATGTCTCAATAAAACTGCTTAATACATAAATAATTGTGCTAGAACAGCCAGAAAAAGAAGTGATTTCTAGCAGGGTAAACAGATACAGGGCTGAAGAACTGTCTTATTAGTTTATTTTTCTTATTATGGAAATAATGAAAATATTCTAATGATGACTGAGGTAATGAATGCACATCTATGTCATTATATCAAATACCATGCATGGTATACTTTGAAAGAATTGTATGCTTTATTAATAAGTATCAATAAAACTGACTTGTTAAAAATATACACATATATCATTAAATTATTTTGTTTAAGAAAAAGGAAAAAAAAAGGACTGTTAATCCTCATCCAAAGATTTCATTGCTAAGGTTCTGGTATAAAACCTTCCTGAATTTCCCCACTGATGGTAGCATCATATTCTTCCTCGTCATACTTAGGGTCTGCTGAGTGACAGTGCATTGGGAGAACAGTGTGGTCATCTGCATGGAAGTGACAGGGCACCCAGCAGCCCTGCCTGGCTTCCCCCCTTCCAGGGTGGCAACCCTGTGAAAACCACCTGCAGAAGTTCAGAGGGAAGGGCAGGGGACAAAAGAAGGGGCTGGGGGTTGAGAAGGTCCAGCCCATCTGTCCTAAGAGCAGCTGCTCCACAGCCCTCAACTGCTCCCCTAGAATGAGAACAACTCTTCTAAGAGGCTGAGAACAGTAAATAGTTATATTGAGCAGTTTTCTTGAGACATATTCACATACCATACCATCTATCCAAAGTGTATAATCAGTGCCTTTTAGTATAATTGCAATATTGTGCCTTCATCACCACAAAATTTTTTAGAACATTTTCAGTACTATGAAAAGAAAACCCCACGCCCCTTAGCAGTCCTTCCCCAGCCCTTCATAACCGGAAATCTAACTTCATTTTTATAAGCATATTTATATTTTCTATAAATGGAATCATGCAATATGTAGTAAACACAGAGGCTTCCTCTGCAGCCCGGCTCCTTTAAGGCCAGGTGGGTGATTGCTCTTGGCAGACAAAGCAGGGCAAGAATGGTGTCCCCAAGTCACCCAGTCACCTCCCTGCCAAGGAGAGGCTCCCAAACTTACCGCTACCGTGGGTGGAACACAGGCGGGGCCCTTAAGCGCTCCTGCAGCCCCACACACCGGTTGACAACACGTCCCGAGGGGCACCCCCAGAACACGCCAGCAGGTCCTCGTGCGCTCCCCAAACACCACGAGCTCTTAGAGGAGCCGCACCAACGTGGACTGGGCGGGACTTAAGGGGCGGAGCTTCTGCGCCTGCGCCTGGGCCAATGAGGCCCCGCCCCGCTCCAGGACTCCACGCCCCTAAGAGAGCGCGGCCCTACCCTTGACGGACAGCGCCAGGCACCCAGTCATGGTACTGTCGAACCTGCCCCCGGGACACCACCTGTGCAAAAATCACAACAGTTATGTACACCAGTAATGACCAATCTGAGGAGGAAATGAAGAAAAAAAAACTATGATTTAAAATAATAAATTTTAAAAATCGCATATATTGGAATAACTAACTAAAGCTGTAAATGACATACACACAAAACTACACAACACTGTTCAAGGAAATCAAAGAAGATGTAAATAAATGAAAGAATATTTCCTGTTCATGGAAAGGAAGAATAAATATCATTAGCATGGCTATCCTACCCAAACTAAACTACAGACAATGCAATCCCAATAAAAATCAAAACGGCATTTTTTACTGAATTGAAAAAACTACCTATGAAATGTATTTGGAAGGACAAAAGGCCCAGAACAGTAAAAGATTTATTGAAAAAGGAAAATCAAATCAGAGGACTCACATTACCCGACTTTAAAACATACTATAAAGCAACAGGGGTCAAAAATTGCATGGTATTCTCACAAGGATAGACACACTGACCAATGGAACTGAATTTAGAGTTCTTATACAGATCCTCACATAGAGTCACCTGGTATTCGACAAGGCCACCAAGCCCACTCAGCTGAGAGAGAACGACCTCTTCAAAAATTGGTGGGTGGAAAACTGGATATCCATATGCAAAAGACTGAGAGGACAACACCATTTCAAACCTTACTAAAAAATCAACTCAAGATGGATCAAAGCTCTAAATACAAAAGCCAAGACCATGAACACCTTGGAAGATAATGTAAGGAAACATCTACAGGGACTTTAACAGGAAATCCGTTCATGAACATCACACTCAAAGCAGGAGCAGAAAAAGAAAAAATAGATAAAAGGGAAGTCCTCAAAATTAAAACCTTTTGCACCTCAAAGGAGTCTGTCAAGAAAGTGAAAAGACTGCCTATCCAATAAAAGAAAGTATTTGGTAACCATATATCTGATAGGAGCCTAATATCTAGCATACGTGAAGAAATCTTTTATCTCAAAAATAAGAAAACAAACAACCCATTTTTAAAAAGGACAAGAGATTTGAACAGAACTTCTCCAAAGAAGGAATACAAATGACTAAAGAGTGCATGAAAAGATGCTCAACATCACTAACTATAAGGGATCAAAACTACAATGAGATACCATCTTAGACCCAATATACTGATGGCTATTAAAGGCCAGAGGACTACAAGTGTTGGAGAGGATGTGGAGGAATGGGAACCCTCATCCACTGACAGTGGGAATGTAGAATGATCCATCCACTGTGGAGGAGAGATTGGCTGTTCCTCAAATAACTAACTACAGATCTGCCATGTGACCCAGCATTCCACTGCTGGGTATATAACCAGAAGAATGGAAAACAAGGATATGAATAGATATATACACACCAATGTTTCATGGGAGCATTATTCACTATTGCCAAAAGTTGGAATCAACCTAAATGCCCCTCAACAAATGAGTGCATAAACAAAATATGGTATACACATACAAAGGAATGCTTCTTAGCTCTAAGAACGAATATAGTACAGAAACACAGGATAACATGGATTAATCTTGAGAACCTTATGTTGAGTGAAGCAAGGCAAGTATTAAAGGACAAATATTACATGACCTCTCTAATATGACTTAAGCAAATTGAGCCGACTCAGAGAGCTAGAGTCTGGAAGATAGACTGAGAGAACTAAGAGGCTTCAAACTGAGTTGTGAGGTCATCAGAGGGGTCGTGCTTATGCATGTCTCAGCAGGATCTCATAGAGAGCCAAAGATGATACTAGACAACCCCAGGTAGTAGTGCTCCTAAGGGCTATGAAGACACCCTGGTCCTACGGTCATCGCAGATAGCTCGAGAGATCAGTGCCTTCATGGTGGGCCCTAATTTGGAATTGTACTCCTAAGTGTGATGATGTTGGATTCAAATGTGACTTTCTACACATGCCTCTTCTGAACCTGTGGTTGGTGCTGGGATTGCAGTGTGCACAGGAGACTTGGATTTCTGGGCTGCCCACGTGCCAGCTGGGCCCTCAGCCTCTGTGGTGTTGCAGCACCTACACTCCAGTTCATTGGAATTATCCAGGTCAGTTGAAATGGAGGTGAGGATGGACAACCACCACACCAAGGAACCAAGAGAGCCTACAGCTGTGGTCATGAGAGTCACATCCACCAGCCACGTGAGAAAGAAGCCCCTTCTCAATCAAGAGAAGGGCTTGGCATCACCATCCCAGGGTCCTCAGGATAGAAGAATAAAATATGGGCTAGAATGGAACTGATATTCTGCTATAGAATTATTGTGACTCTAGCAACGGAAGCAATTATGTCATTGACAGGACTCAGGGGCATTTTTGAGACTTCGAGATGTCCTGAATGATATTGCAGGGACAGATGCAGGACATTATGTATCCTGCCATAACCCACTGAATGGGCTGGAAGAGAGTGTAAACTACTCTAAATAATAGTCCATGCTGTGTGGCAGTGCTTCAAAATGTATCCATCAAATGCAATGCATGTACCACACTAATGAAAGAACCTCTTTATGTGGGAAAGGTGGGGGGAGTGGGGAGTGGGGCATCTGGGAACCTATTTTGTTTTTTTAGAATAATGTATTTTTTTTAATCTCCACCCCCCGTAGCATTTTGTGTGCTGTCTGCTCTGTGTCCATTTACAGTGTGTATTTCTGGGTCGGTATTTAAAGTGTGTTTTTTTTTAAATTATTTATTCCCCTTCCCTTGTGGCTTGTTGGCTGTCTCCTCTCTGTCCATTCGCTGCAAGTTCTTCTGTGTTTTGGTTTTTTGGTTTTTTGCTTGTCTCCCTTTTTCTTGTGTCACCTTGCTAATTCAGCTCTCTGTGGCGCTTGGGGGCCGGTGGCACTCCGTGGCCATGCGGGCTGGGTGGCACGCTGCGGCACCCGGACTGGCAGCACATCCCAGCTTGCCAGCAAGCCTGCTTTCACAAGAAGGCCCCGGGATGCCAACACAGGGCCCCCATATGGTAGACGGGAGCCCAACTGTTTAAGCAAGGCACGGCCACTTCCCCCTCCTATATTTTTTAATGTAACGTTTTGTGTGATCTATGTGTCTTTGAAAAGGAAATAAAAAATATTTTTAAAAGTCTTATCTAGGCAAAGTATGTTCAACCTGTATTAGTTTTCAAAGAATTGAAAGAAAGTTAAATAAACAAATACAATTACCTCCATAAAAACAATGATAGAATTACAGAAAAAAAATTCTGAAGAGTCATGCAACTAAAAAGACAGTTACTTGTAATATATAATGTTAAAAAGTTCCAACACTACATATTCAAGTTCTCCGTATTTAGAGACATTATGCATCAAATCTTAGGAATAAATACTTTCCTAGGTAAAAAAAAAAAAGTAGAAGCCTATTGCTAACAGCCATGTCCTAAAAGAAATCTTCAAAAATGTGTCAGGGCAAAGGAAAAAGATAAAGTGAGAAAATTTCAGCTTCTGAATGAAAGTTGGGGCATCAGTGTTGGAGTAATGATGCTTACATAAAATATTTTATTTTTCTAAGAACAAAAAATGTTAAAATGGTGACTCAGACTCAGACCATGTGAATCTAAAGGAACTTCAGCCAGAGAAGGCCAGCGCCATGGAGTTCTTCAAAGCTGTGGTGCAAATGCCAAGAGGCCTAAGGCTTAGAGTGGGAACTGCTTTCAGATCCTGGTTCTGTCCTGGTGGGACTGCTGGTTCATACGGTAATTCTATACTTAATTTTCTGAGGAACTGTCAGTCTTCCACAGCAACTACAACTATTTTTTTTTTACCACCACCAATGGATGAATATTCCTATTTATCCACATCCTCTCCAACCCTTGTAACTGTCCGTTTTTTTAGTAGATGTCTTTTTAATGGGTATGAACTGGTATCAGCTTGTAGCTCTGATTTGCATTTCCTTAATAGCTAATGATTTCTAGGATCTTTCCATGTGCTTTTGGGACATTTATATATCTTCGTCGGAGAAATGTCTACCCAAGACTTCTCCTGTTTTTAAATAGGTTGCTTGTCTTTTTATGCCAGAATTGTAGGATTTCTTTAGATAATTTGGATATTAAACTCTTACTAGATAATGTCATTTCCAAGTATTTTCTTACACTAATAAATTTTCTTTCTTACTTTCATGGTAAGGCTTTTTGATGCACAAAATGTTTAGTTTTTATAAGGTCCCACTGAGCTCTTCCTTTTTTTGTTCCTTGTGCTTTAGGTGTCAAGCCTAAGAAAACATTGCCGAATATAATGATCTGAAGATGCTTCTTTATGTTTTATTTTTCTTCTTGTTTTATAGTCCTGGTTTGTATATTTAGGTTTTTTAAGCACTGTGAGTTAATTTTTTGAATATGGGGTGAGAGACAGGTGTCCCCTTCTTTCTTTTGCCTATGAATAGCCAGTTCTTCCAGAACAATTTGTTAAAGAGCATTCTTTCCCAATTAATTAAAGACTATTCTTTCCACCATACATCTATAGACATGAGGCTCTATTTCTGAACTCCAAATTTAGAAATTAGATGGTAGAAATTTAGAAAATTTCTTATTTAGAATATTAGAAATTTACAAGGTAGAAAATAGATATCCATGTTTGAAGGCTTGGATTCTACAAACCGCAGATGACCATGACACAAAAATCTCACCTAAGGTTTGTGGAAACAAGGTGATTTTAGCCTAAGAGTATCCATAAATTTCTGAATAAGAAGGAAAGATTGGAGAGTTAAGGATGAAGCATGAGTTCTGTGGTGACAGAGGGTGGAGGCAGCATGAAAATCCAGACATATCCTCTAAGAAAAAAAGGGGAGAAGACAGGGACCTATCTAGAGAAGCTGCTCTGGATATATATTGAACAGGAAGGTGCCCTGAGTCATCTAGGAAGGTACTAGAAAGATAAAGAAAACTGAGTTCCTTACCCTGTGGCTGGAAACAGCATAAATACCCCACAATCACAGCAAGTAACTGCATGGCCCCTGGCTTGTTGCTGCCAAGGGACAGGGAGGGGGCGTGTCCTGGGAGGAAGAGGGGTCTGGCACAGCCAGGTGGTTTCTTTGTGGTGACTTTGTCTAGCAACGGCACCTTTGAATCTCATAGGGTACCCGGACCTGACTGGGAGAAGGGAGGGGGGTTCCCCTCAGGCTGGCTCTAAGACCCAGCCGCCCACCTGGGGTGAGAAAGCAATGACAGTGGAGAGGGGTTGGGCACACGCACCTCATCAGCAGGACTCTAGCAAGCTACACAAGTCTAAACACACCTGGGAAAGGTGGCAGCTAGCTCTCTAAAGGCCAGTTAACCTAAGGAGACAAGGCAGCTCAGTTGAGGAATTCCTGACTTGCATAGAGGCCCCAGGTTTGATTCCCAGGTCAATCAAGAGCATGAGCCACCTGGTTGTCAGGCATCCAGCTTGTACTTTATGACAAGGAACATACAGATATTCTTTTTTTTTAGGCTTTCCTGGATCTGTTATTTCTTTAAAAAACAAAAACAAAACTTCTTTTTTCAATTTTAACTTTTTAAACTGTGATTGCAAAAACCCAGATCATCACCCTCAGAGGGCAGGCTGTAGGGTGAATGATGAACACCAGCAGCCTGAGAAGCTCCTTAGGGGCCCAAATGGAAGGCAGTGTTTCCTCCGTTGTTTCGTTGTTGCTGCTGTTTTCTTTCGTTTGTTATGTTTCCCCTTTCTTTGTCCCCCCTTTTTTACTTTTACTTATTTTTTTCTACCTACAATGTTTCTCTCTTTCCTTCCTTTTTCTATCTTTTATTTACTTTTGTTTTCATTCATCACACCACTTTTTGTTTGGGATCCAATATTTCTCAATTTTTATTTATCTCTTTTTTCTCTGTTTCCATTCCTTATTTTTTTTTTTACTTTCTTTCTTTCTTTATTTTCCTATTCTATTTTCTTTTCCTCTCTTTTCATCATCCCAAGCTTTGAATTACTTCTATATCTTTTTCTCTATTTTAGTTCTCATTTCATTTTTTATATTCCACTTTTTAAACCTTATTCTTCTGTACTTATGATTTTTTACTCATATAAATTATTTTCATAGATCTTCTACAGCACCCCTTCTACCTTTTATCATTATTACTACTACTATTTTTCTTTTTCTATTCTTATATCTTTCCTTTTCTCTGGTCGTATTTTTTATCAAGGAAACAGAATAAAAGGAATGAAGAATCAAAATGAAACCTTACAATGCATAAAAAGAACAAAATATAACTCTAGAGAAGAAAGAAAAACTAACCAACTGAATAAACCCATCAAGATAATTAGATGCCTAGAAAGCAACAAAAATTGTAAGCCATACTAAGAAATAAGATTGACCCAGTCTAATGACAAACTAAAAAACAGGAGTTGATACAGAATATGGATGCGCAAACAAATATCCTGAATCAACTTTATAAAGTGAAAGAAGAGATTAAGGATATTAAGAAAACATTGAGAAAGGTCGCCTCGTGCCGCCCACGCCGGATGCGCAGCCGGCCCTCTCCGCGCCCACGTTCCCACGTGAGCTCCCCGCCGGCCACATTCCTACTCTCCCCCGCCACTCGGAGCTGAGAGCGGAGTTTCACAATCAGCACAGGTACACAAAGACAGAGAAGCGCCGGGACGTGCACACGGCCGAGACGACTGCGCGGCCGCCTGGTGCCCACACTGCGGCCTCGCGGCGCTGTACCAGCGAATGTGCAGAGTCGGAAAAGTTGGCGACGCTCGGCGCGCGGCTCTGCGTGTGCGCGCACCTGACTGCCGTAGGCGAGTCTGAGCGTGGGGCTGTGCGAGACTCCGGCGCCCTTCCGCAGCCCCAAAAGGAGTAATCTGGGGAGGCTGCCCTCGGAAACCGAGGCCTTCGCCCGCCCTGCCTCGAGCCCTTGCGGCAGTCTGGGGGCCTGGGATGGGCGGGTTACGCTCAAGGCCACCGCTTAGATGCCTGTTGAGACGCATAGGGGGTTGTTAGCGCGTGGGTAGGCGGGAAGGGGGGACCCCCGCCTCCGTCTACTCGTCTCATTCCCAAAAGAGGGAACTCTGCTCGTTCCTACCCCCAACCTCCAAGGCCCGAGTGTCCGACGGGGCTCCCTGCGGAAAAGCGGGAGCGAGAAGCGCCTGCAAGGAGCCAGGCCCCCTCCTCAGCTCACTGCCTCCTACCCCTTAGTTTCTCCCAGCCCCATCTGGTTCCCATTTCACCCCCTCCCACGGCTTGGAGGGCGCGCGGGGGCTCTGAGGGCCCCGCCCAGCGGCCCAGGGTCCGGGGGAGGAGAGGCGGGTGGCAGCAGGAGAGCAGTCAGGCCAGAAACCAGGTTCCCCCTCGTCGGGAGCCTGAGCCCCGCCCCTCCATTCCGCACTTCTGAGTGGCCCAGGGCCCGGCAGGGCGTGGGTGGCGTGGGCGGGGGCCGGTTTTACATTCCGGCCGGGTGAGGGGACCTTTCCGTTTCTGGTGGGGGCAGGTGAGGAGGGGTACTTGTTAGGGGGGGTTTCTGTAGATTCCCCTTTTCATCCCTTTAAACACCAAACCCCGAGGTTGAGGGTAGGAACGAGCAGAGTTCCCTCCTTCCAATGCCCCATTCTGCAACCGGAGGGCGCGCCTAGACCGGCTCCCTCCGGCAGCGCTCCTGGACCCCCCTCTGAGGCTCGCGGGGGCGGCCCCTCCCCCACGCTCCCCTCCGGTTATTTTGGAGCCCGGGCTGCCAGCCGCTGGCCCCAGGTTTCCACGTGCCCCCGCCCTCCCCCGCCCCCGCTCCCCGTGACGCACATCCTCCGCCCACGCAGCCTCTGCTCCAGGCGCCCCGCTCGCTCCCGCCCGGGGCCCCCCTGGGGCGGCGCTGAGCCCCGGGATCTGGAGGAAGACGCAGGCCTGGGGAGGAGGGCGGAGTGGGGCGTGCAGCGAGGCGGTGGGAACGTGCTGGGCGCCGGGCGCCAGCGGCCGCGCTTCAGAGAGAGGGCGGGGGAGGAGCCGGTCCTGGGGTCGCCTCTCCCGGGTCCTGGAGCAGGTCGTGGGCTAGAGAGGGAGGTGGGGAGAAAAACCTGGCGGACCAGGCCTGCCCACTTCCCGACGGCAGCCTGGGGGGGGTGAGGGGAAGTGATCCAGGTGCCCTCGTGTGTGTGTGTGTGTGTGTGTGTGTGTGTGTGTGTGTGTGTTGAACTCCCGAGTGTTTTTATTTTTGTTCCTCAAGGTTGTAGTGAGATGAGATTCAAATGAGAGAATGTATGTGCAAACTCCTTGTGAATTGTAAAATGCTAAGTAAAATTAAGACTTTATTATTGGTTTGTGTCTTTGTAAAAAAAAAAAAAAAAAAAGAAAACATTGAGGGAACATACTAAAGAAATTGTAAACATACCTAAAAAGATGCCATATACAAGGGTGGCAAATGGCACAGTGCAGGAAATCAAAAACATACCAGTAGCACATAACAGCAGATATGAAAAGGCAGAGAAGAGAGTCAGTACATCTGAAGACAGTACATCTGAAATCAGATAGTAGAACAAATAGATAAAAAGATTTAAAAACTCCAGGAGGGACTTAAGGATTTGAATGACAACACAAAATCCACAACTTATGCATTACACGCATCTCAGAGGGAGAAAAGAAGGGAGACGGGACAAAAGGACTGTTGGAGAAAATAATGGCTGAAAATTTCCCAACTCTATTGAGGGACATGGATGTACATGTCCAGGAAGTGCAGCACATGCAAACATATAAATCCTAACACAAGACATGTACTTGTCAAACTGTCTAATGCTCAAGACAAAGAGAGAATACTAAAAGCAGCAAGAGAAAAGAGATCTATCACATACAAGGGAAGCTCGATAAGATTAGGTGCTGATTTCTCATCTGACTCAGTGCCCTAATCATAACTCAATCATGCCCAGGTACAGATCAGACTACAAACACAATCCAGTATTTCTTTTTGGAATTCATCAATTATATCAAACTGCTACATCATCTGAAGCCATGCAGGCAAGAAGGCAGTGGTATGACATGGTTAAGGTGCTAAAAGGAAAAAACTTCCAGCCAAGATTTCTCTATCCAGTAAAGGGGCATTCAAAAATGAGGGAGAATTCAACATATTAATAGATAAACAGAAACTAAGAGAGTTTGTCCATAATAAACCTGCCCTTCAAGAAATACAAAAGGGAGTTCTGCAGGATGAAAGGGAAAAACAGGAGAGAAAGAGGGGGAAGACAGTGTAAGAATAACTAAAAAGATAAAAAGAGAAATAAACACATATGGTATAGGGAAGTGGATGTAGCTCAGTGGCTGAGTGCCTGCTTCCCATGTATGAGTTCCTGGGTTAAATCACCAATGCCTCCAAAAAAAAAAAATTTTTTTTATTCCTAAAAACATTTGGCATGCATAACCTATACAAAATTGGGTTAATATAAATAATTCCTTGGCAGTAAGAACACTGAATGTTAAAGGCTTAAATTCTCCAATCAAGAGATTGGCAGAATGGATAAGGAAATATGACCCATCCATATGCTGCCTACAAGAATCTCACTAGATCCAGGGACACAAGGAGATGAAAAGTAAATGGATAGAAAACAATTTTACATACAAACAATCAGAAAAGGGGGAAGAGGAGCCATACTAATATCACATAAAATAGACTTTAAATTCAAAACTATTGTAAGGGAGAAAAAAGGACATAATATATTCATAAAGGAAGAAATCACTCAAGAAGAAAGAATAATCATAAACATTTGCAAACCTAAGCAGGTGCCTCAAAATACATGAGGAGAACACTGGAAAAACCAAGTGGAGAAACTGATGGCTCTACAATTATTGTGGGGGACTTTAATAAACCATTAACAACATTAGACAGACATCTCAACAGAGAATCAATAAATAAAGACGTTGCATAATATATTAGAGGATCTGGACCTGATAGACATAAACAGAACATTACACCCAAATACACTGAAATGTACATTCTTCCCAAGTGCACGTGGATCACTCTCTACGATAGACCACGTGCTAGGCCACAGAACAACTCTCAATGAATTCCAAAAGACTGCAATTATACAAAATAATTTATCTGACAACAATGGAATGAAACTGGAAATCAGCGAGGGGCACAGAAGCAGATTAGGCACAAAGATATGGAAGTTAAACAACACACTCTTAGACAATCAGTAGTCAAGGAGGAAATTCCAAAAGAAATCAGTAACTACCTTGAAACAAATGAAAATTACAACACAAAGTACCATACTCTATGGTATGCAGCAAATGCTATACTGAGAAGGAAATTCACAGCCTTAAATGCCTGTATTAAAAGAGAAGTGCTAAAATCAAAGACCTAACGACGCACCTGGAGAAACTTGAAAAGAACAACAAACTAACCCCAAATGATGTAGAAAGAAGGAAATAACAAAGATTAGTGCAGAAATAAATGAAATAAAAAATAAGAAAACACTAGGAAAAAACACTAGAAAACAATAAACAAAAGCAAAGGTGGTTCTTGAAAATCTATAAAATTGACAAACCCTTAGCTACACTAACAAAAAAAAAAAAAGATGCAAATACATAAAATAAGAATGAGGAAGGAGATATCACCACTGATGCCACAGCAATAAAGTGTATCATAAGAGGATACTCTGAAAACTTTTATGCCAACCAAAAGGATATTCAGAGGAAATAGGCAAATTCCTAAAAACAGACAGGCAGCCTACACTGATGAAAGAAGAAAGACGAACTGAACAGCCCAAGATGGAAATGACTTCCGCACAGAAAACTACACAACACTGTTAAAGGACATCAAAGAAGACTAATATCCAGCATATATAAAGGAATCCTACACCGCCTCAAAAAAAATAATAATACTAACTTACGTACCTTAGAGGAGTTTGTCAAGAAAGTGAAAAGGCAGCCTATACAATATGAGAAAATATTTGGTAACCATATATCTGATAGAGGCCTAGTATCCAGCATATATAAAGAACTCTTACACCTCAAAAATAAAAAAATTAACCCGTTTTAAAAATGGGCAAGTGATTTGAACAGACACATCTCTAAAGAAGAAATACAATTGGCTAAAAAGCACTTGAAGAGATGTTCAACATCACTGCTAAGGAAATGCAAATCAAAAGCACAATGAGATATCATCTACTCCCATTAGACGGGCAATGATTTAAAAAAAATAGTGGATTACAAATGTTGGAGAGGACGTGGAGGAATGGGAACTGTCATCCACTGCTGGTGGGTATGTGGAATGGTACAGCCATGGTGGAGGACATTCTGGCTGTTCCACAGGAAGCTAACTATACAACAACCATATGATCCAACAATCCCACTGCTGGGTATATACCCAGAAGAACTGAAAGCAGAGACACAAACAGATATATGCACACCAATGTTGACAGTAGCATCACTCACTATTGCCAAATTTGGAAACAACCCAAAGTCCATCAACCAATGAATGGATAAACAAACTGTGGTATATACATACAATGGAATATTACTCAACTGTAAGAAGGAATGCAGTTAAGAACACATGGGATGATATGGGTGAATTCTGAAGACATTATGTTGCGTGAACTAAGACAGATACTGAAGGACAATTATTACATGACTTCAGTGTAATAAGTGAACTAAATAAATTTTAGTTCAGTGAACTAAATAAATTGAGCAGACTCACAGAGCTAGAATCTGGAAGACAGGTTTACAAGAGACAGGGAGAAGAAAGTTGTGAGCAAATCCCCATATGGGAAAAAATCTATGATAAGGTAGAAGTATGTAGCTGTTCAGTGGATGGGCATGTCAGTGGTGAAGTGACACTACAGGGATGGTCTGTGTGTGAGGTAGAGTGAGGAGGGTGGGTTGGACGATCCATGGAATGGGGGGGGCATCTGGGGAGGGACCAGGTAACATCTGGGTATCTGAAGGTACCTGCTTGAAACTACAAAGTTCAGAATGTTGTTTTGGCAGTAAGGTAGGGGAGAGTTACTGGTTTAGGGTGTTCTGGAGAGCATTTGGGAGAATGCACACCTGGGGCAGGCTTCTAGGGAGTAAGTGTTCGCCTTGTCACAGTGTGTTGTGTCATGGGTGGGACTCACATAATGAGCGGGAATGTGATGGAGTCCCACCCTGAGAAGTACTGCTATGTTCTCAAATAGAGGGCAGGGAGACTCTTGAGAGCATAAGTAGTGCCTAATAGTGTAGGACAGGCCAGTATGTCAAGCTCTCAATATTGCTGCAAGTAACTATGAATCTTGTTCTTCAAGGAGTGAAGCTTGGTGGTTGCCATGGGTACCTAGGGGCGGGGAAGGAGGAACAGACTAGATGGAACATGGGGCATTTTGTGGGCAATGGAAGTGTTCTACATGATCTTTTTTCTTTTCCTTTTTATTTTTTGAGCTTTTATTCTTTTTCTCTACATGATCTTGCAATGATGTATACAGGCTATGTTAAATTTCATCAAACTTATATAAGTGTGTGGTCTACAATGTAAACCATAATATAAATCATTGACAAATGTTGCAATATTTGTACATCAATTGTAACAAATATACCATACACAAGTAAAATGTTATTAAAAGGGGAAAGGGTAATGGAGAAGAATGTTGGGTATATGGGAATCCATTCTATTCTGTACATGACTTCTCTGTAACCTAAAGCTTCTTTGAAGATAAAATGCTCAATTCATACTTGTTAAACAACAGTGGTAAACAGAGGCCCTTTTCTCAACAAGAAAGTTTCCCTGAGTAATTTCACGAGCAAAACCACCAAAGTACTAACAGTTATTTTGTGTCCTCTCAGGTCCCGCTGGGGACAAACTGGAGAAGCTTCCGACTGCCAGGCAGAAGAAGAAAACCCATCCAATTCTTAGATAAGGATTACTTTTATTGCTTGAAATACTTATGTGGCTTTCTTGTTTTGTGTTTTCAGTCAAGTTCAGATTTGAAAACATGATGTAGATCATAGAATTTAGGTACCATCCTCTTGTGTGTGTAGTGTGTACGTGTGTGTGTGTGAGTGGAATCCCTTACTAGCTGATGTCTGGTTCCAAGGGCATTCAAGGTCAATAGGACCAGACAGGAAAGCGTATGGTATAAGGACTTTTAATGGGTGACATTTATCCTCTTTCAATTAAAAATTTTGTAATTGTCAACCAGATGGACTTGAAATAAAATTCCTCAAGGCCTCTTCTAGAGACGTCTTCTAATCTTGCTTTTGTGTTCTCTGACATGACCGCTGCTTTCCATCTGCTTTTCTGGAGCAAGAAAGACAGCAAAAAATCCATGGAAACAGAACCCACCAGGATACAAACCTCACAGCATTTCTTTTCCTTCATTACAGGTGGCCTCAAGTACAGAGGAAATTCTGTTATCTCCTGGCTGTGGAAAGAAATCTAGAGGACTATGATGGGGTTTCCTTGTTGGCTTTAGAGTGGATATCACAGTGATAACATTTCACTTGTGGAGTGAGGATGATGAATGTGGTGAGAGAAACTGATTTTCAGGAAGAGATCTTTGATCACATTACTCAGTTCCTGGAATCAGCTGAATTCCCTTTGGGGGGTCTAGCTTACCATAAATTGGAGTTGCAGTTTGTCAATGTTTAAGTCTAAGTAGTATAATTGTACATGTATGTGTGTGTATATGTGCTACTGTGTATTTATCCTAAACATAGGTCTTATTTACACAGGACAACTGCCACTGTCGACTACGTCAAGAATATAATCTAACCACTGCAAAGTTTACATACAGGAACTCATTCAGTCCTCATCAGCCATATGTAGTAGGGTTGTTTATTATACACACAACTCAGGAGGAGGATCCCAGGTGTGGAGACAAATGTTCCCAATCTCATGTGAAGAGTCTAACACACACCTATCAAGTAACCTCAATGTTGATAATGAGCCTTTCCTTAAACTGTGAAATGGGAGTATTAGCTATTGTACAAGGGAGATGTAGCATCTGTGCATATTGCTGAAATTTCCCAAGCCTACAGTTTCCAAATACTGCCCAAAATTATAAGGTAAGCTAAGTAGGCACATCACCTATTGCAAATTTCACAAGCCTTCATATCGATCTGTTGGGTGTTTTATGTAAAAATAAAATGACAAGATTTTCTTGAACTCTGACTTTAATTCACATGTGTCCATTAGGCAACTTATGAATAAGGGGATCAGAAGTTTCAACTGTAAATAAAGTATTAATAATGTTCCTACCTTTGACTGTAAGTTGTCAACAGCTCTTTCAATCCTGAATGATTTTCCCAGGTTTTTGTCTCAAGGTTAAAAAGAGAAAATTTGTTTCTTAGTCAAAAAAAACCTACTGCCATGACACCCAGTCCATCAGCAGCATGAAAAGCACTATCTGCCCAAGAAGAGGGAGCACAGGAAGATATCACTACCTGCCCTACCGATGGTAATATGGAAATGCAATCATTTCAATTCAAGAATAATGACTGCAGTTTATTCAGTCCCATATATAGGGAAAATTCATAAAATGCCTAAGCCATATTCTTTTCACATGTGAACACTTTAATTTACTAATTAAATCAGAAGTGCCACAATCACAGAATTAAGGACACATTTACAACACAAGATTTCTTCACATCTAATAGTGGCCAGTGTTTCAACCTAAAGTTTGGTTATTAGTTTAATTTTGAACATTACAGGAAAAACATCCTTCCTGTGGCAGTTTAATATTATTTATGAATTCCAAAAAGAGATATTGATCATGGTTGTAAACTGGTCTATTAATGTAGATATGATATCCCTCTGATTATATTAAATTCGAAGGTTTCACTTTCACTTTATTAAATGAAGAAAAGGCAGATGTTCGCTCAGGGAGAACACAGAATAAGATGCAGAGAAGAATACAGAGATGAGCCTGATAGTTTGACACTGAAGAGAACAGAGCAGCTGAGAAGCCCTGTGAGCTCAGCCTCATGCCAGCCTACAGGTGAGATGGGAAGAAGCTGGGATCATGGAGCCTTAAGGGAAGAAGGAAGGCTCAACCCTTGAGACGTGCCCACCATCTTGTTTCAACGCGTGGTAAATGACTTCAGGTGACCAATTACTTCTTAGAGTACCTTGAGAGGGATCTTTAGGTAGGGCCTTCTGACTATATGCTTCTCCCCCAAATAAATACCTTTTATAAAAGCCAACAGATTCCTGGTACTTTGCATCAGCACCCCTTTGGCTACACCTGATAAGTGATGCTTCCATATTATAAAAAAATTAACACCCTGTATTCAGAGCAGTTTTAGATTCACAAACAAATGAATACTTTAGATACTTCTAAAATTCCTGCATCTTCCCCTCCCATCTCTCCTCTCCTTGCTCAGCATACTACAGTAGTCGATTAGTTTGCACAATTCAAGGGCCAGCATCAATTCATCCCTATGAAGGCTCAGTATCTGTTGAAAAGCTCTGCAGGCTATGACCAATGCATACTATCCTGTACTGTGGAAAACAGTTGAGCAATCCTTCAAAAAGTGAAACACAGTAACCATATGACCAGCAATCCAACAAATCTATAAACATACATAAATACAAATAGATATATATCTATGTATTGGAAAATGGGACTACACATACTTGCAAACCACTCTTCATAGCAGCATTATTCACAATAGCCAATGGTCACAACTATGCAAGTATCCATCAACAGATGAATGGATACAAAAAGAAAAACTGCTACATCCATAAAACAGAATTCAGCCATAGCAAACAATGGAAGTTCTGAGACATCCTAATATATGAATGACATCAACATGATTATATACTGAGTGAAATCAGATGACACAAAAGAGAAAGAGTGTATGATTCTGCGTATGTGAAACCTCTAGGAAAAGAAAACAGGAAGGAAGGAGATTAAGGATTATCAATAGGAATTAGGGGGAAAGGACAATGAGATTAAGAGTTATAAAGAGCATCTGTCTCAGGTCATGAAGAAATTTTGGAGATCAATGGTGATGTTACAGATTGTTAAGGTAATTAATGCCAATGAGTTAAGTACCAATAAAAACGGTTAAAATAGGAATTTTCGTTATGCTCATGTCAATTTATGAAATTGAACAAAATATTATAAAATACATGGAATTGGCAAATCCATAATGAACTGGATGTCAAGGAGATTCAGGAAATTTAGTTGGGCTTCAAAATGGGTAGAAGGGTAGGGGCTCTGTGTTTGAGTCAGTGTGTAATTTAGAACCAATATTAGATGAACTACTTCACATTAATTTAAATTGCCTTTAGCACCAAAGCCAAGGACTCTACTTCTGGTAATTTTTGTTCTCATCAATCTCTCTTTCTTAAACAAAGGAAGTCTGAGTAGCATCATGTGTATGCTTTCTACCCAACCAGCCCTGATCACTGTAGCCCCTCGTCCTAGTTAAAGTCCCCCAGGTAATGCATGAACTGCACCCAGTGTACTGACGGCTACTCTGTGTCCCTCTAGTTCCATGGAAGACCTGATGGAGGGCCTGCTAGTGACAGAGCAGATGAGGAGACTCCCTCTGATGCTGAGGTAAGGCCACCTGTTTTTGTCTAAGACAGAAATGTTTCTTTCTCACATTCCTTTTCACATTGAGTACAGATCTTGCTACGGGTTGTACCTATAGACACACACTGCTGTTTAAGAGGGCTTTAAAAATGGCAGCATCTGGTTTTAAACCAAATAGCAAGGTTGTGTTAATTATCTCAGCACCATTTTCCTTCCTTTAACTCAGACTTTTGTAATTGCCTATTTTGGTAAATAGACTTCAGAATCACTTCCTCCAGGAAGAGCTGGAGCCTCTCGCACAGGTGTCTCCCAAGCTCATTCATGGGGCCTTTGAATTTACCACTGCTTCCCATCTCTTTTTGAAAATCACCAAGACCTGGAAAAACACAACAAAACATGATCCTATCATCACTCTGTTTTCTTTTCTGCATTGCAGGTGACCTTGAAAGCAAAAGAAAATGGTAGGTATTCTGGGCTCATCAAAATATTGTGGGAAAAAGTGGGATGAAATAGGGGGCTTCCTACAAGCTGTAGGCTGATGACCTAGCCTGATCCCAGCCTCACTGTAAAATGCGGATATGGGATATGATGAAAGGTTTTCTATTAAGGAGTTCTGTCCTTCTTTCCACAGTCCCCAGGGGTGGATCTGTTCATTTGGGGGTTACAGGTTAGGCTGTGTGGAGGCTTAAGGGAATCCATGTGTGAGTCTCTGTGGTGTGACTGTGAGACTGTATGAGCTTGTGGAGATGACTGTGTGCACTTCCCCCAGGTGAGATGGACTGCTCAAGCTCTGGTGCTCCAAGGGGAGGGGCCTTAATGTGAACCCAGGGTGTGGCTCATGAGATTGAGCTCCTGCCTACCATACGGGAAGCCCGGGGTTTGGTTCTTCATGCATCCTAAAGAAGACAGTGAGCCTGCATGACAGGCAGGCATGGCAACCTGACACAACAACATGACACAACAAGAGACACAAGAGGAAAAACAATGAGAGAAACAACAAAGGTAGTGAACAGAGGCAGCTTAGATGACTAGGCACCTACCTCTCACATCAGAGGTCCCAGGTTCAGTTCCCAGTGCCTCCTAAAGAAACAAAAGAAGATGGATAGAGACAGCAAGTGTAAACGACACGGGAGTAGGGAGAAATAAAGAAATGAAAACAAATCTTTAAAAAAAACAACCAAAGAGATACCCAAAAAACAACTACAACAACAAAAAAAAGAAACTATGCAATGGAGTTGCACCATCTGCACACGTGCTTACAATTGAGTCTACAGAGAAACCAAACTGTCCATCTTTATAAGGTGGCCTCCAGATCACAGGGCCCAGGCAAGCTAGCTGTGCAGATAACCTCAGACGCTGGCATAGTTCCTGGTGTCCAAAACTAAAGGTAAGCCCATATGACTCTTCATTAGATCAAAATCGTGAGAGCTGTGAGGCATCACACAGAATGACTTGTCAACTATCACAATGATGTCATAGCCAGGAGCTTGGACACAGCACACAGGCGTTGGGAAAAAGTTAGTACTCTGCATTGTATCATTACCTTGGACCCTCTAGATGCTCAAATCCTATGAGGGTCTTTGACAAATAAGAACTCAGATTCCACTTGGTTTTTAACCTGATATCCAAAATCTTTGTTGAAATGCAATTAGAGAGCAATATTAGAGGGAGTCAGCATTGACCCTCTTCGTCCCTCCATAATGACGATCCCACTGTTAAAGACTGAAGATGGAGAGCCAGTAATTCAATGAATAAACACACCTAGGGGAGAAAAGGAAGACTGATGGAAAAAAACAGTATTATTAAATGATCATTTTTAAATGGTAAGATATCGATGTTTTCATATTTGTAAGTATTATCTTATACCACAAAGATGAGTGAAGAAACATGACAGAATGCACTGCCTAGAATTGAACTGATTCCACCAAAAAAAGGTTGCCTCTAATCAAGTAGAAATTCCTGTTGTATATTTGGTAAATGTAGTTTCAGTTTATGCAGATCCATGGAGGCTGAATTCATTGGAGATGTCAAAAGACACCTGTGAAGACTTCCAGGAAGATGGCAGACGAGGAAGACATGGGACTCTCTCCTCCTTCAGAAAAACAGCTGGAGAAGAGACTGAAATGGACTGGAAAAAGATCTTCTAGGGTTTAGGACAGCAGGGTAAGGCTGAACACCACCCAGGACAGAGACGGACAAAGGAGGGGAATCGCGACAGCAAAACTGTGAGTTGAAAGCAGCAGCTCTTGCTGCTGGCACCCTCCCCCACACTAAAGACTTTAGAACACTCAGGCCTCTGACCAACTTTAGAAAAAGGGGTCTCCAGGGATCCACCACCCCCAGAAAGGGGAGGGAGAGGGACACAGCCTAAGGCTGACATCTTTTGACCCACAAATTTAGTCTGCTGTGTCCCATGAGCTCTACCAAGCTGGATGGGGTCATGTCATCGTTTCCCTTGGGAGCCAGCAAAGGACTAAAGAGATCATGACCCTCTCGATCTACTTCTCTACTAAGTGGGAATGATTGTTGAAGACACAGAGGGGCGTGGAATCATTTACTACCCAGGAAAAGGGAGCAGGCTGACAGAAGGCTGAAGAACTGTTTCTGAGAAAGTTTAAATTATAAGTCTCTTTATCTCTAGGCAAGAACCTCTACCACACAGATCCAGTCTGTCTCACAGCAAAAACACTCCAACCAGGCATTGAACTGAAAGGGCTGCCAAGGAGTGCCATCTGCTAGCAGAACTAGGTTGTACATATGAGAAAATTAAAAATAAGAAAGTTAGAGAGGCTTTTGCTCGCCTTTATACCCTCCCTCTCAAGGCCCTAGGAAGCAGGTCTGCAAACCATTACTGGGTATAGCAGTTGGACATTACTGATGAGTTCCAAAAAGAAATACTGGATTATGCATGTAAACTGGTCTTTTCCTCTAGGCAATTAGAGTATATAGGATTCATACATGTACATGATTAAATAATGATCAAAGGTTTGGCTAGGCCACATTAAGAATGTTGCATCCCTGCCCCTGGGTAGGTGGGACTCACAGAGAAAACGAGATGGCATAAAACATGGTTGGAGGTTTTGAGCTTGAGCCCAGGAGGTGAACACACAGGAGAACATCACCAGAGGAAGAGGGACAGCTCCTTAGACACAGGAGAAGCCCTGGTATGAGGACAGAGCTGTTTGCCTGATAGTCTACAAGCTGACCTTGTGGAGAGAGGCAAAGCTTAGAGAGCCTCATAGTCTAGAGCTGACCTTGTGAAAACAGAAGAGCTGATCCTGGAAATGAACCAAGAGAAGAGGAACCCAAGAAGCCTGAACCCTTGCAGACACCAGCAGTCATCTTGCTCTAACACATGGTAAGACTTTGGTGAGGGAAGTAACTTACACTTTATGGCCTAGTAAATAACCTTCTACCCCAAATAAATACCCTTTATAAAGGTCAACAGACTTCTGCTTTTTGCATCAGCACTCCTTTAGCAAAAACAGTGGGTCCAGAGCCCAGTTTTGAGCAACTAAGAGAGACAATCCTAATGATCCAGGTTGAACCAAGAATCAAACAGCAGCAGTGACACACAGAATCCCACCACCAAATCCCAAGAAAAGGGAAAGAAATTGAACATCTGAGTAACCTGCATCCTAATCAGATGCCTCTTATGAGCAAAAATTTACAAGCCAGACTAAGAAAATGGAAGACATGGCCGAGGAAAAGGAATATATCAAAGTCCCTAAAGAGACACAGGATTTGAGAGAACTGATTAACAAGATGCGTGCTGATTCTGAAATCAAATTAATGAGATGAAAAAAATCACAGCTAAAGAAATGAACAACACCAAGAAGATACTGAACAAGCACAAAGGAAAACTGGAAATCCGAAATGAAAAAGTAACAGGAAAAAAAAAAAGTAACAGAGCTAATGGGAATGAAAGACACAATAGGCGAGATTAAGAAAACACATTAGGGGGAGGCAGACTTGGCCCAGTGGTTAGGGTGTCCATCTACCACATGGGAGGTCCTCAGTTCAAACCCCGGGCCTCCCTGACCCGCGTGGGGCTGGCCCATGTGCAGTGCTGATGCACGCAAGGAGTGCCCTGCCACGCAGGGGTGCCCCCCGTGTAGGGGAGCCCCACGCACAAGGAGTGCATCCCATAAGGAGAGCTGCCCAGCGCGAAAGAAAGAGCAGCCTGCCCAGGAATGGCGCTGCCCACACAGAGAGCTGACACAACAAGATGACACAACAAAAAGAAACACAGATTCCTGTGCCACTGACAACAGAAGCGGACGAAGAAGAACACGCAGCAAATAGACACAGAGAACAGACAACTGGGGTGGGGGTGGGGAAGGGGAGAGAAATAAAATAAATAAATAAATCTTTAAAAAAAAAAAAGAAACCATGGCAGTGAGAAGACAGTAGTATGATACAATTGGGACAATGAAAGAGAAAAATTGCCAGCCAAGAATTCTGCATCCAGCAAAACTTCCTTCAAATATGAAGGTGTGTATAAAATATTCACAGAAACTAAGAAACTAAGTTCTTATTAAAGAATCCATCTTGAAGGATTTATTAAAGGAAGCCTTAGAACCTGAAAAAAAAAGACAGGAGAGAGAAGCTTGGAGGAGAGAATGGAAGAATAGAAGAAAGCATAAGCAAGAAAGTAAAAAGACCAAAATCTGATATGCCATATGATGACCAAAGAAGAAAATGGTGGAAATAAACAATGAATTTACAGTAATACCATTGAATGTGAATGGATTAAACTCACCAATCAAAAGATATAGACTGACAGGATGTATTAAAGAAAAAGCATGAGCCATCCGTATGCTGCTTATCAAAGAAACACTTTAGACCCAGGTATACAAACTGTCTCAAAGTAAAAGCCTAGAAAAAGATACTCCATGCAAAAAGTAACCAAAATAGAGCAGGGGTAGCTATAGTAATACTGGACAAAAAATTATAAATGCAAAAAAGTCAAGAGATACAGAAGGACATTAAATATTAATAAAAGGAACAATCAACCAGGAAGATATAGGAGACAAAAATATCTATGCACCTAACCAATGTCCCCCAAAATACATGAAACTAATTCTGGGTAAACTAAAGGGAGAAATAGGCATCTCTACTTTAATCATTAGAGATGTCAACACACCTCTCACATCATTAGATAGAATGAGACAAAAGGTCAACAAGGAAATAGAGAACTTAAACAATATAATAAATGAGTTAGATCTAACAGACATATACAGAATGCAGCATGCAAACTCAGTGGGTTATTCATTCTTTTCCCATGCACATTTATCCTTCCCCAGGATAAACCATAGGCTAGGACACAATACAACTCTCAAGAAATAAAAAGAATGAAATTAGAAAAAGCACCTTCTCAGATCATAAGGGAATGAAACTGAAAATCAGAAACAGACAGGATAAAGGTGAATTCACAAATATATGGAAGCTAAACAACACACTCCTAAATAATCAGTAGGTTGAAGAAATTGCAAGTGAAATCAGTAAATGTATTCAGACAAATGAAAACGAGATCACAACTTATCAGAACTTATGGGATACAGCAAAGGCAGTCCTAAGAGGGAAATTTATAGACCAAAAAGCCTATATTAAAAAAGAAGAAAGCTAAACTCAAAGAATTTACTGAACAACAAGAGAAACTAGAAATAGAATAGCAAACTAATCCTCAAAGCACGCAGAAAAAAAATAATAAAGATTAGAGTAGAAATAAATGAAATTGAGGATTAAAAAAATAGAGAAAATCAAAACCAAAAGCTGGTTGGAGAACATCAATAAAATTCACAAACCCTTAGCAAGATTAAGAGAAAAAACAAAAGGAAACAAATAAATAAAATTTGAAATTAAAAGGGGGGAAGTTATGAATGACCCCACAGAACTGAAAAGGATCATGACAGGATATTCTGAGAAACTGTATGCCAACAAACAAGACAACCTAGATGAAGTGGGAAAATTCCTAGAAATGCACAACCAACCTACATTGCCACTACGAGAAATACAAGAACGTAAACCAGTTACATTCAAAGACACCGATTCTGTCTTCAAAAATCTTCCAACAAAGAAAACTCCAGGACCATGTGGCTTCACAGGTGAATTCTACCAAACACTTCAAAAGAATTCACATCAGTCCTCTTTAAACTCTTACAAAAAGTTGACGAGGAGGGAAAATAACCCAACACTTTTTAAGAAGCCAATATCCCCATGATACCAAAGCCAAATAAGGACACTGCATGGAAAAGAAAATGACAGACCAAGCTCTCTAAGGAACATTGATGCAAAAATTCTCAACAAAGTATTTAGAAATCGAATCCAGCAGCATATCGAAAGACTTATATATCACAACCAAGTGGGATTTATTCCTGGTAGGCAAGGCTGGTTCAATATAAGAAAATCAATCAAAGTAATACACCACATTAACAAACTGAAGGAAGGAAAAAAACACATATGATCATCCCAATTGAGGCAGCATTTGACAAAATCCAGTATCCTCTCTTATAAAAAACATTTCAAAAGAGATGAAAAGAAGGAAAATTCCTTAATATGATAAAAGACACATATGAAAAACCCCACATCTAACATCATAACCACTGGGGAAAGGTTGAAAGCTTAACTTTTAAGACCAGAAAGAAGAGAAGGACGCCCACTAGCACCATTGTTACTTAACACTGTAATAGAAGCTCTAGGTAGAGCAATAAGAAAAGAAAAAAGAATTAAAAGAATTAAGAAAAGAGGAAGTAAAACTCTATTTGCAGATGACATGATCTTATATTTAGAAAATTCTGAAAGGTCTACAATGAAGCTACTAGAGCTAATAAATGAGTTCAGCAAAGTGGCAGGCAGCAAAATCAACATGGAGAAATCACTAATGTTTTTATACACTGGTAGTGTGCAAATCTGAGGAGGAAATCAGGGGAAAATTCCATTTACA
Organism: Dasypus novemcinctus; assembly: GCF_030445035.2. Lineage (NCBI taxonomy): Eukaryota > Metazoa > Chordata > Mammalia > Cingulata > Dasypodidae > Dasypus > Dasypus novemcinctus. The sequence continues at coordinate 9,567,079 of NC_080702.1, read as the reverse complement.
ATAGCAACAAAAAAACAAATTCCTAGGAATCAATTTAAAAAAAGAAGTACAGGACCTACACAGAGAAAATCACAAAACAGTGCTAAAAGAAATTTTAAAAGACCTAAACAATTAGAAAGACATTCCATGTTCATGGACTGGAAGACTGAATGTCAGGAAGATGTGAATCCTACCCTCACTGACTTATAGATTCACAGCAACACCAATCAAAATTAAAACAGTCAACTTTACAAAAATAGAAAAGACAATTACAAAATCATTTTGAAGGGCAAGTACACATGAATAGACAAAAGCATTCTAAAAAAGAAGAGCGACATAGGAAGAATTTCACTGCCTTATGTCAAAACATATTACAAAGCTACGTGCACAATTCACCATGATACTGCCATAAAGAGAGACACAACGATCAGTGGAATTGAACTGAGTACAAAAATAAACCCTCATCTCTAATGGTCAACTAGTTTTTGACAAACCTACCAAGTCTGTGTTAACTGGACAAAAACAGACTCTTAAACAAATGCTGCTGGGAGAACAGGTTATCTATAACCAAAAGAATTAAGGAGGACCCCATCTCACTCTCTATATAAGAATCAACTCAAAATGGATTAAAGACCGAAACATAAAAGCAAATACCATACAACTACTAGAAGACCTTGTGGTACATGGTAGTTTCTTGGACCTTACACCCAAAGCACAAACAACAAATGAAAAATTAGATAAATGGGACCTCCTCAAAATTTAAAACTTTTGCACCCCCCAGGACTTTGTCAAGAGGGTGAAAAGGCAGCTGACTCAATGGGAGAAGATACTTACAAATCTACATGTTCCATAAGGGCTTAATATTCAGGATATAAAGAGAGATGTTATAACTCAACAATAAAAAGACAAATGACCCAATGAAAAAACGGGCAAAATGGAAGCGGCTGTGGCTCAATCAGTTGGGCTCCCATCTACCATATGGGAAGCCCTAGGTTCACGTCCTGGGGCCTCTGTGAAAGCAGGCTCGCCCACACGTTGCGCAGAGTCGCCGGCCCGGGCGCTGCAGAGTGCCACCTGGCCCACAATCACTGCGGGCAGCAAATGGACACAGAGGGCAGACAGCAAGCAAGCCACAAGGTGGGAGGGAATAAATAAAATAAATACAGACACAGAAGAAAGCACAGCAAATAGACACAGAGAACAGACAGCATGTAAAAAGCCACAAGGGGGGGAATAAAATAAAAAAGGGCAAAAAACATGAGTAGACATTTATCCAGAGGAAACATAAAGGGCAAAAAACACTTGAAAAAATATTCAATCCCATTAATGATTAGGGAAATGCAAATCAAAACAAGATAGTATTTCACAGCTATCAGAATGGCCACTATTAAAAAGTCAGAGAACTACAAGTGTTGGAGAGAAGGTGGAGAGATAGGAACGCTTATTCACTATTTGTAGGACCACTATGGATTAACTAGAGAACACTATGTTGAGTGAAGCAAGCCAGACACAAAGGGACAAATACAGGCACCTTGCATTACTATGACCTAAATACAGTATAACATAATGTATGATTCCACTTACATAAAATGTAAACATGAATTTTTAGAGGAAATAAAAAGTATTCAGAAATGGGATCTGTTGATGGCAGGGGAAGCAAGAGTGATCAAGAGGTGAGGAGTTCTTGTTTGTTTTTCATTTCTTATTATTATTACTGAAATAATGAAAATGCTCTAATGATAACTGAGGTGATCAGTGAACAACTATGTGATTGTGCCGAATATCACTGACTGACCACTTTGGATGAATTATATGTTTGTTTGTTTTTTGTTTTTTGTTTTTTAAGAAAAAGACAAACAGCTCCTAAAAATGGGAAAACATGTAAATACACATTTACCAAAGAAGAAACATTTGATTCTTTTCATCACTAGAAAAACACATGTAGAAAATCTGCCATACAGGGTAGCAGCTGTGGCTCAATCAGTTGGGCTCCCGTCTCCCATCGACCATATGGGAGACCCTGGATTCCCACTCCAGGGCCTCTTTGTGAAGGTGAGCTGGCCCGTACACTGTGGAGAGCTGACGGCCCGTGCACCATGGAGAGCTGACACAGAAAGGTGACGCAACAAAGGGAGACAAGCAGACAGGGAAAAAAAAAAAAAAAAAAAAACGCTCAGTGAACTGACACAGAGGACAGCAAAAAAAACAAAAAACAACTCACAAGGTGGGGGAGTAAATAAATAAATAAATCTTAAAAAAAAAACCTCTGCTATACATACTAGAATGGTTAAAACCAAAAGACATAATACCAACTGTTAAAGAAGATGTGGCAAACCTGGAGCCCTAATACATTTCTGGAAAGAATGCAAAATGTTGTTGCCACTTTGGGAAACATTTTGTCAGTTTCTTAAAAATATAAGCTTAGTGTAATTCTTGCTAATTCCACTCCAAGAAATATATCCAAGACAAATGAAATTGTGTCCATGCAATGATTCCTAGGGCAACTGCATGGCAGCCAAAACTGGAAAAAAAATACGAATGTCTATTAGCTGGTGCATGGATAAAAAGTGGTACATCCATAAATATATATGCACCTTTAACTACCTAATTTCAAGCACCCTGAGTCTCCCTGGCACCAAGGGATTACTATCACTACCAGCTGCTGATTCAACTAGAGAAAGACCTTGAATAAAAGGGGTAAATGGTAAAGACAAATGAGTTTACATGGCTAAGACACTTCAAAATGAGTCAGGGGTTCATTAGCGGGGTCACGCTTACACACAGCTCAGCAGAATTCCAGAGACAGCCAAAGTAGATACAACCCCAGGTACTGGTACTTCTGAGGGCTACAGAAACACACAGGTTCTACAGTCATGACAGCTGGCTCTAGAGTTCACTGTCTTGCCAGCAGGCCTTCCTTTGGAATTTGTGCTCCTCAGTGTGATGGAGTTGGACTCAGATGTGACCTCTCTGCACATGCCTCTTCTGTCACTTCTACTGAACCTGTGGTTGGAGCTGAGCTTGGTGTATGCTCAGGAGACTTGAATCTCAGGGCTGTCCATGTGCCAGCCGGGCCCTGAGCCTCAGCAGAGTTGCAATACCTACTCTCTGATTCGTTGGACTTACCCAGGTCAGCTGACAGGGAAATGAGAATGGTCAACAGCCATACCAGGGAACTGAGGGTGTCTACAACTGCAAGCAGGAGAATCGCATCCATTGGCCATGTGGGATCTAACCACAACTCGATTTAGAGGTGGACTGGACTTCGCCATCCCAGGGTCCACAGGATGGAAGAATATATTAAGGATTAGAGTGGATTTGCTGGTATTCTACTATATAACTGTTGTGACTCTAGAAATGGAAAAAAATATATCATTGATAGGGAGACGATGATGGCCATGGGAGTTGCTGATGGTAAGCAGAGGGAGGAAAAGGTGTGATATGGGGCATTCACTGGGTGTATTCACCAAATGCAATGAATGTTTCTTACTGATGAAAGGGGATGCTGATGTGGGAGAAGTGGGGGTGGGGGATGGGGAGTGGCATGGGAACCTCTTATGTTTTTGAATGTAACATTTTGTGTGATCTATTTATCTTCAAAGAAGCGAATAAAAAATTATTTAAATATGGATAAAACTGCATAAATGACTGTTTTCTTTGAAACTGGACAAATGTATGTTAACACTAAAAAATTAATATCATAATGTCACTTATGTTAAGTAAAAGAAACCTGACACATAGTACTACATACTGTATGATTTCATTTACATAAATGTAAATGTAAATCAGTTTATAAAGATGAAGTTGGATCAGTGGTTATGTAGGGCTGAGGAAGAACTGCTAAGGAGCGTGGGGTTTTTCTCCTTAAAGTACTGAAAATGTCTTCAAATTTTTGTGGTGATGAATGCACAATACTGTGATTATACTAAAAGCCATGGATCATACACTTTGGAGAGATCATATGGTATGTAACCACTACCAAAAGGAAAAGAGTGTCCCTGGGACCATGGGGAGCTCTGAGGGAAGCCAAGGCTGAAGCTGTCCCAGGGCTTCTAGTGCAGCCACAGCCAGGAGGGGACACGATGGGAGTGGTTCCCGAGACCCAGACCTCACCTGCCCTGTGTACTCCCAGAAAGCAGAACCCAGTACAACACAGCAGGAAGACAGAAAATGAAAGGCTCCAGCAACCCACCAGGGCTTTGACCCAAAGAATGCAAAGTCCCTAAGAGAGGAGGGGCCCACACCTGCAGACCTGAGGCAGGATACACACTTTTAGTTGCAAACTGGTGTGGTCCCTAAAAAATTCCTGGGCTGGACACAAAAACACCCAGAGGCCCCTCCCGGGAGGGGTCCCCATTCACTGGGCTCCCTGCAGGCACACACCGGGTGTCAGTCACACTCCCCCTGGGCCTTCCCAGGAGCCCTTCCCTGGGAGTGATCAATTCCCCCTCAGCAGTAACCCCTTTAAGAGCCAGCTGCTGCAGGCCAGGCCCTGAGCCTCACCTTTCCAGGTGGGAGTGTCAAGCAGCCTCTGCCTGGCTCCAGAGGCAAATCTGAAGTGCAGGGGCTGGGAAGGGGGCTGCTGAAAGGGGAAGCACCCCAGGGACGTCAGAGGACCAGGAGGGCAGAGGGCAGGGCAAAGTGGTGGACCATGGGGGGTACCCAGGGGAATGCAGGGAGGGAGGGGGGACTGTGGAGAGGGAGAAGGGACCATGGAGGGGAGGAGGGACCACAGGGGTGGAGAAGGGGTCATGGGAGGGGGGGAGGGAGGCATCAAGGGCTGTGGTGGGCAGGAGAGACCAAGGGGAGGCAGGAGGGAAAGTAGGGGGGGAGGAGGGGGCACCGTGGGGCAGGAGGGGACAAGGAGGGACAGGAGAGACCATGGTGGTGAGGAGGGACTGTGAGATGACGGGAAGGACGGGGGGCGGGGGAGGAATCCGGGGGACAGGAGGCGCTACAGGGTGGGTGGAAGAAGGAGCACGGAGCAGTAAGGAGGAACCGTGGGGGGAGGAGCCCTGGGGAGGCGGGAGGAACTGTGGGAGTGGAGGGAGAATGGCAGAGCAAGAGGTATAATGTGGGAACAGGAGGGACCTTGGAGGAACAGGAGGAACCCTGACAGGGAGAAGGTACTGGGGGGGGGGCGGGGGGGCAGAAGGGTTTGTGGGGGACAACAGAGACCATGGGGGCCAGAAAGGGCCATAGGGGAGAGGGACTATGGGGGTGGGAGAGGGACTTTAGGAGGGACCCTGGGGAGGCAGGAGGAACTGTGGGGGTTGGAGGTAGCATGGCAGAGCAGGAAGGACCTTGGAGGGAACAGCAGGTACTCTGGGGGGGGGACAAAAGGGATGTTGGAGAGGACCAGAAGAACCTTGGGGGGAAGGGACTGGGGAAGAGGAGGGACAAGGGGCAGAGGCTGTGGGGGGAGCAGGAGGGACTATGGGGAGGAAGGGGGGACAGTGGGGTGAAGGGACCATGGGGAGGAGGAAGGACCGAGGGGGGAGGGACCCTGGGGAAGCAAGAGGGACTGTGGGGGAAGAGGGAAGGTAAGGGGGAAGGAGGGGCTTTGTAAGAGCAGGAGAGACCTTGAGGGTGAGACCTTGGTGGGAGGAACCTTCTGGAGGTGACCATGAGGGTGGAGGGAGCATGGGTGGCAGGAGGGACTGTGGCAGGGGAGGAGGGACTGGGGGGGGGCAGGAGGGACGGGGAGCTAGGAGGGACTGTGGGGAGTGAGGGACCATGGGGATGGAAGAGGGACTTTGAGGGGGCACGAAGGACATTGGGGAGGCGGGAGGAACTGTGGGGGTGGAGGTAGCATGGTGGAGCAGGAGGGACCATCCAGGAACAGGAGTGGGGGGGGCAGGAAGGGCCATTGGGGGGCAGAAGAGATTGTGGTGGTGAGGGATCATGGTGGGAGGGTAATGGAGAGGGAAAGGACAGACTTTGGGGGGGCAGAACGGCCTATGGAGGGAGAACCATGGGGCGGTGACAGTGGGAGGGGTGATCATGTGGGTGAGGGGCAGTAAGCGAGGAGGAGGAACTTTAGGGGGGAGAAGGGACCAGAGGGGTCTAGGAGGTTCCATGTGCAGGGAGGGACCTTAGGGCAGAGAGAGGGATCTTGTTGGGGCAGGAGGGACAGTGTGGAGGGAGAGGAAGTGTGTGGGGGGAAGGAGGAGGGTAGAGGGGCAGGGAGCTTGCAGGGGATGGGGCTGTGGGGAAGCAGGAGAGACTGTGTGGGAGTAGGAGGGGCCTTGGGGTTGGAAGAACTATGGGGGAGGGACTTTCCCGGGATGGGAGGGACCCTGAGGGGAGGGGGGGTAGGAGGACTGTGAGGGTATGAGGGGGGAGGAAGGACCATGGGGGGCAGGGGGGACAGTGGGGGGAAAGATGACCATGGTGGAGGAAAGGTGGGCCTGAGGGAGGGAGGGGCGGCCCACCCTTCCCCTGGGCCGCGGGACCCTTATTCTGACCCCGGGCCCCGCGTCACAGGCCAGTCGGCCTGGGCCGGGCCCCGACTGCACCCTGCGCCCCCCGCCCCGCACCGCCCATGGAAGCACCGCCCGTGGAAGCAGCGGCCCTGCCCGGTCCCCAACTGGCCCTGAGGCACGCAGGACCCGGGCGCTTCGAACAACTTTCCGGCCCCCGCGCCCCGCAGGCGAGCCAGCAGGAACTTTAGGGGCGCGGCACGGGCACCCCCTCGACGCAGCAAGGGGAGGCTCGCTCGCCCACTTTTCCGCGCCTCTGGGGGTCCCCGCCCGCCTGCGCCCCGCCCCGACGTCAAGTCGGGTCCCCAAACTTACCGCTTTCGTGCAGGGGACACGGGAGGGGTCCCTGGGCAAGGGGCCGAATGCTCCCGCAGCCCCCACGGCGGCCTACACACGTCTCCCCTGCCCTCGGGGTCCTGGGGAGCACCCCCTGAACACGCCAGCAGGTCCTCGTGCGCTCCCCAAACACCGCGAGCTCTTAGAGGAGCCGCACCGACGTGGCCTGGGCGAGACTTGAGGGGCGGAGCTTCTGCGCCTGCGCCTGGGCCAATGAGGGCCCGCCCCACTCAGGGTCTCCACGCCCCCGAGGGAGGGGCCCTAACCTTGACGGACAGCGCCAGGCACCCAATCATGTGCTCTCGGACTGGCTAGCGGAACACCACCTGTGCAAAACTCAAATACATGTACCAGTAAAGATCACTGAGGAGAAAATCAAGAAAAAAATATCATTTATAGTAGTAACTTAAAAAATCACATAGCTAGGAATGAATTGAATGCTATAAATGACAAACACAGAAATCTACACAACATTTTCAGGAAATCAAAGAAGACGTAAGTAAAGGGAAGAATATTCCTTGTTCATGGAAAGGAAGAATATCATTAAGATGTCTATCCTATCCAAACTAATCTACAGATTTAATGCAATCCCAATAAAAATCGACACAGCACTTTTTATTGAATTGGAAAAGCTACCTATGAAATATTTATTTGGAAGGGGAAGAGGCCCTCAACACTCAAAGACATTTATTGAAAAAGGAAAATCAAATCAGAGGAATCACATTACCTGACTTTAAAATATACTACACAAAGCTACAAAACTGCATGGTATTGGCACAAGAATAGACATACTGACCAATGGAACCGAATTGAGAGTTCTGATACAGATCCTCACACATACAGTCACCTGATATTTGACAAGGCCACCAAGCCCACTCAACCGGGAGAGAATGGCCTCTTCAACAAATGGTGCTTGGAGAACTGGACATCCATATGCAAAAGAATGAGAGAGGAACACCATTTCAAACCTTATGGAAAAATCAACTCAAGATGGATCAAAGATCTAAATATAAAAGCCAAGACCACAAAGACCTTGGAGGGTAATGTAGGGAAGCATCGACAGGACCTTGTAATAGGAAATGGCTTCATGAACTTCACAATTAAAAGTGGGAGAAAAAAAAGAAAAAAACAGATGAAAGGGACCTCTTCAAAATTAAAGCCTTTTGCACTGCAAAGGAGTTTGTCAAGAAAGGGAAACGACAGCCTACTCAATGAAAGAAAATATTCGGTAACCCATATATCTGATAAGAGCCTAATATCCAGCATATATAAAGAAAACCTATATTTAAAAACTTAAGAGATAAGCAAAACGATTTAAAAATGGGCAAGAGATTTGAACAAACACTTCTCCAAAGAAGAAATAGAAATGACTAAAAAGCACCTGAAAAGATGCCGAACATCACTATTAGAGAAATGCAATTACAATGAGATGCCATCTTACACCCAATAGACTGACGGCTATTAAAAAAACAGAGGACTACAAGTGTTGTAGAGGATGTGGAGGAATAGGAACCCTCTTCCACTGCTGGTGGGAATGCAGAATTGTCCAGTCATTGTGGAGGACAGACTGGTGGTTCCTCAAAAAAATAACTATAGATCTGCCACATGACCCAGCAATTTCATTTCTGGGTATATAACCAGAAGAATTGAAAACAAAGACATGAAAGGATACATGCACACCAATGTTCATAGCAGTATTATTCGCTCCTGCCAAAAGTTGGAATCAACCCAAATGCCCTTCAACAGACGAATGGACAAACAAAATGTGGTATACACATACAATGGAATGCTATTCAGCTGTAAGAAGGAATACAGTACGAACACACGGGATAGCATGTATGAATCTTGAGAACCTTATGTTGAGTGAAGGAAGCCAGGTGTGAAAGGAGAAATATTACATGACCTCTCTGATGTGAATTAAGCAAATCCAGCCAACTCAGAGAGCTAGAGTCTGGAAGACAGGCTTATGGGAAATAGAACGGTAGAAGGTGGTTGTGAGCAAATACCCACACAGGCAAAATCTAGATAAAGAGGAAGTAAGTAGTTGGGCAATGAAGGGATATGATGGGAGCAGGGTTACTCTCGGGTTGGGCAATGCAAGCTTGACAAGGTCTAGGGTGGGAAGGATGGGTCAGAAGTCCATGGCACTAGGGGGAATGTTGGGGGAGGGAACAGGAGAACACAGGAGATTGGCAGGTGTGTGGCTCAAACTACTATGTTCAGAAAACCTTTCAGCAATATGACAATGAAGGGTTATTGGTTTAGGGGTTTGGAAGGGGAACATCTGAAAAAGGATGCACCTGGAGCAGGCTTCTAGGGCGTGTGTGAGTGCTCATTTTGTCACAATGTGTTATATCAATGGATGGAGAGCCACACAATGAGTAGGAAGGTGTTGTACCCCCACACTGGGGAGGCTGATGATTTCAGAGGGGATGTTGTCTCTCAAGAATAGGGTGGCTCCTAACAGGGGAGGACAGGCTAGTATGTCAAGCCCTCGGCATTATCACAAGTATCTATGAATCTTGTTCTTCAAGCACTGAAGCTTGGTTGTCACTGTGCGCCAGGAGGGGAGGGGAAGAGAGGAATAGACTAGATGGAAGAGGGGCAATTGGGGGGCAATGGAAGTGTTCTGCATGATCATTCAACGATGGATAAAGGTCATGTTGAATTTCACTAAAAACTTATAAAGAGTGTACATTCTAAAATGTAGCCCATAATGTAAACGACTGACCATGGTTAGTAGCTATGTTTCAATATTTATACATCAGTTATAGCAAATGGAACATCCACATGTAAAAATACCATTGGTGGGGAAGGGAGAGAAGGGGGAGAATGCTGGGTATATGGGAGTCACTTATATTCTGTATGTGACGTTAATGTAACCTAAAACTTCTTTGAAGACATAATGAAAAATATATAAAAAAGAGATAAGATGCTGAGGAAGAAATGGAAGAGATAGCCTTGCCACTGTACATATAAGACAACACCTATTATTACAGTGATAAAAGGCAAAACGTCAAAAAAAAATTTTTGCAATATTTTCCATTTTTTAATACCCCAAATTCTAAGCTTTTTTTAGTTTTTCTAAATCAATATGCATTTCCCTTCTAATGTTTAAACTAAGAATTACTATCTCATTTTCCTATTAATTGAATTTGGCCATATATTAGGCTTCATTATGAAGAACTTTTGGATCACACAGGGTTCAAGTAGGGCAGGGGAGGAACACTGGTGTTGGCTGTCATTGATGGGGGATGTATGGGAGGGAGCTCACCTTGGCATGGATATACAGGGTATAGATATGTTTGTATGTTCATTGGGTACTGACACAGTGGGTAGAGTTTCACACGACAAGTGAGGGAGTGCTGGGTTCCCATCTGGAGAGCTCTCACACATTCCCCAATGGAACACTAACAATTCCCATGGGCAAGGGCAATGACCAGTGAAGGATGGTCCAATGATGGGACCTTGATACTAATGCCTATGCTTGTGGACCTCTTGTCATTGAAATTTCAACCTGGCCTAGTGTTGCAGGGTGCCTAAGACTTACCTTCTGAGAGCTTCCATGTTGCTCCAATATGGCCACTCTCTGATCAAACAGCATATAAATGCATTACCTTCTCCTTAGCATAGGAAACGACTCCCAGGGATGAGGCTCCCTGGCACCGAGGGCTTGCACCCAAGCATAAGTTGGTGATGTAACTTGAAAAAGACCTTGATTAAAAGGGGAAATGGTAAAGACAAATGAGTTTACATGGCTAAGAGACTACAAAATGAGTTGAGAGGTCATCAAAGGGATCGTGCTTATGCATGTCTCAGCAGGGTCTCATAGACAGCCAAAGATGACACTAGACAACCTGAAGTATTGGTGCTCCTGAGGGCTATGAAGACACCCTGGTCCTACGGTCATGGCAGATAGCTCAAGAGATCATTGCCTTAACAGTGGGTCCTAATTGGGAACTTGTCCTCCTAAGCATGATTGCGTTGGACTAAGATGTGACTTTCTACACATGCCTTTTCTGTCCCTTTTATTGAAACTCTGCTTGGGTTGGGAATGCTATATGCCCACAGGACTTGGATCTCTGGGCTGTCCATGTGCCAACTGGGCCCTGAGCCTCAGCGGTGTTGGAGGACCTACACTCCAGTTCATTGGAATTACCAAGGTCAGTTGAAATGGAGGTGAGGATGGACAACCACTACACCCAGGAACCAAGAGAGCATACAGCTGCTGGCATGAGAGTCACATGCACCAGCCATGTGGGAAAGAATCCCCTTCTCAATTGAGAGGAGTTGGCATCACCATCCCAGGGTCCTCAGGATAGAGGAATAAAATATGGACTAGAGTGAACTTGACTGATCTTCTAATATAGAATTATTGTGACTCTACCAATGGAAGCAATTATCTCATTGATGTGAACTCAGTGGCCTCTGGAGTTGCTGACGGCAGGGAAAAGGAAAAGGAGGTGTGACATGGGGGCATTTTCGGGACTTGGGGATGTCCTGAATGACACTGCAGGGACAGATGCAGGATGTTATATATCCTGCCATAATCCACTGAATGCACTGGGGCAGAGTGTAAACTACAATGTAAACTATAATCCATGCTATGTAGCAGTGCTCGAAAATATATTCATCAAATGCAATGAATGTGTTGTTGACGTGGGAAGAATGGGGCGGATGGAAAGTGGGGGTAGTGGGAACCTCATATTTTTTAATGTAACATTTTGTGTAATCTATGTATCTTTAAAAAAAGAGAATAAAATTTTTTTAAAAAACACAACAGCAACAGAAAGAAAAACAACCCAATTAAAAATGGGCAAAGGACTTGAATAGATAATTCTCCAGAGGATATACCAATGACCAATAAGGACATGAAAAGATATTCAAAGACATTATACATTAGGGAAATGAAAATTAAAATGAGTGATACTATGATAGCCAATATTAAAAAAATGAAAGGAAAATAACAAGTGCTAGGATGTGAATAAATAAGAGTCCTCATACATTGCTGGTGGGAATGAAAAATTTTATAGCCACTCTGGAAACAGTGTAGCGCTTCCTCAAAAACTTAAAAGGATTACCATATGACCTACAACCCTACTCAGGTATATTCAAATTGAAAATAGAGACCCAAACAATTATTTGTACACCAACATCCGTACAAGCATTATTCACAACAGCCAAACAGTTGAAGCAACCCAAGTGTGTTCTATACCTATAACAGAACGTTATTCAGTCTTTGAAAATAATCAAGTTCTAATACATGCTAATACATGAATGAACCTGAAAACGTTATACTAAGTAAAATAAGATACACTCAAAAGGACAAATATTGTATGATTCCACTTATGAAATTTCTAGAATAAACAAATTCACAAAGACTTCTAAGCAGACTGAAGTTATTGGGTCAGGGGGAATGGAGTGCTATATATAGAGTTCATGTACAGGTGATGAAAAAGCTTTAGTATTGGACGGTAGTGATGGAAACACTATGTGTAAATGTAATTAATCCCACTGAATTACATGCATAAAAACGACTGAGGGAAGTGGATGTGGCTCAAGCAACTGGGTTCCCATCTACCATATAGGAGGTCCAGGGTTCAATACCCAGGGCCTCCTGGTGAAGGCAAGCTCACCTATGTGGTGAGCTGGCCTATGTAGAGTGCTGGCCTGAGCGGAGTGCTGGCCGACACAGAGTGCTGCCCCGTGCAGGAATGCTGGCCCATGCGGAGAGCTGGCACACCAAGATGATGCAACAAAAAGAGACACAGAGAAGAGACAATAAGAGATGCATCAGATCAGGAAGCTGAGGTGGCACAAGAGAATGATTGCCTCTCTCCCACTCGGGAAGGTCCCAGTACCTGTTCCCAGAGACGCCTAATGAGAATATAAGCAGATACAGAAGAACACACTGTGAATGGACACAGAGACCAGACAATACAGGGGAGGGGAATAGAGAAATAAATGAAGTAAAATAAATCGTAAAAAGGTGGTTGAAATGGCAAATTTTATGTTATTTAAATGTTATCTTAGTAATTCTTTAAAATCCTATATAATATATGAGAAATGCAATATTGGCGGAAACCGTCTTAGATGGAACAAAAAAGATACTGGCAATTTAGCTGAGTTTCAAAACGGGCAGGAGGAGTAACAGGACTCTCTCATTGAATCATAGTGTAGCACAGCACCACAGGACTATTTGCTGACCATTTTACACTAATACAAATTGTCTTTAACTACAAAGCTAGGAAATCTATTTCTTATTTCTTTGCTGCTCCTCTCCTTGGTCTCTTTCATCTACAATGGATGGTTGAGTAGGACGTCAGCCCATGTTTGTTAACCAACAGCTTCCATACACTCTAGCCCCTTCCTGGACCAAATCACATCAAGTTCCCTGAGCAAGGTGACAGTTTCTTTGCCTCCCAGCTCTCTTGGCAGACATGTTAGAGGAGCTTCGGGCTAACAGGGTAGATGAGGAGGCCATATCTAATGCCAAGATAAAGTCACCTGTTTTTCTCTAAGATAGATATGTTCCTTCCTTGGATTCATTCTTCTTCAATTGAGTACAGACATGAAAATATGACTATGTACACTACAGATGCTAGCTACCATTTTTGGGGAGGAGAAATTTTGGAGAGGGGACTCCTAATAAAACAAGCAGCCTCCGCTTATAAGCTGTAAGGTAAGGAGCCTTTTCCTCAGAAGTAATTTTTCTTCCTTGAATAAGACTTTTATAATTACCACCAAATGGACAGAAACAGCTCTACACTTATTATTCTGGCCTTTGACATACCACTATTGCTAAAATCACCAAAATCTGGTTTTCTAAAATCACCGAGACCTGAGCAAACACTAAACAGAATGAACTCTCACAGCATTTTCTTCTATGTAAATGCAGGTGCCTCAAGCGCAAGCAAAATCAGTACATATTATGGAAACACTCAGTTTTGAGGGGAAAAATTTTCAAATCCAGAGCATTTGTGTTGCCCAGGATTGAATTCAGTCCACCAAAATGGTAGAACATAAGGTAAATGCATGATCAGCATATGTGGATACATGGAGATTGAAATGATCTGAAAAATGTCAAGAAAACACTGGCAGTTTTGGAGATTTAGGTGAGATACAGAACAAATGGGAGGCACCAAGGGACACTGTCTTTGAATTTTAGTACCATTTGCAAACTGATTATTCCAAATTACTTTAGGTTGCCATTAACTACAAAACCAAGCTCTCTGATTCACAAATCTTTCATCCTACTGTCTTTGCTATTCTTCTTATAGTAAGAAGGATGGCCCAGCAGCAGCTTATACTGTACTTGTTAAACCACACTCTCCAAACACTCTACCCTATTGTCCAAGGCCAAAATACTCCCTGAGTAATTCATGGCTAAAACCACAATGTGCTTGGAGAAATGCTGTGTCCTCCTAGCTCCCAAGGAATAAATAATGGTGGAGCTTCCCAATGACAGAGAAGATGAGGTGGCACCATCTAATGCTGAGGTGGGGTCGCTATTCTTTTCTAAGTTAAATTTTACCTTTTTTCTTTCTTTCTCTTTCCATTGACTTCAGATAAGAATATCTAATCATGTGTCTTATATTTGATATAAACAATTTTGTAGGAGAGGTAAATGTTGAGTGGGGTCAACTTCAAATTGACCCCTTTTTTAAAAGGGCATCCAAAAAGGCAACAGCAGATTATTAACTACATGGTAAGGATCATTACCTCAGCAGCATTTGTTTCTCCACTGATTAATAATTTTGCAATCGCAAAGCAAAATGGACTTGAGAGATTTCTTTTCAAGCAAAGCATGTGCCCTTCCACAGATGTCCCTATACTTCCTTATTGGGCCTTTGACCTGACCACCATTTCCCATCTGTTCTTCTAAAGCACCAAGAGGAGGAGGCGGGGCAAGATGGCATCTGAGTGAGTGCACCTCATCATCTCTCCTACAAAGAAGCGGCTGAGTAGGGTTGGAGTCCTGCTGGACCGGGCTGTTTTGGGTGTTTGCAGGGCAGGAGGTGTCTGGATGTCGATTTGGTGTGACGGTGACAGAGGAGATTCTTGCAAGAGGTAGAATTTTGTGTCTCTTGCATGGAGGTCGGAGGTTGTGAGCAGGACCCTTCCCCCTGGGGCTGTCGGCCCAGCTGCAGCAATTCCTGAAGGCTTTGCTGTGCTGGGGAGTTCCCAAGCCCTGAGTGGGTGTTTCGGGGGCTTGCAGGGCGGGAGGTGTCCGGATGTCGATTTGATGAGACAGTGATGGAGGAGATTCTTCTGAGAGTTGGAATTTTGGGTTTCTGACATGGAGGTCAGAAGTTGTAGGTGGAAACCCACCGCCCCCCCCCAAACCAGGGCAGGCAGCCCGGATGCGGCGATCCCTGAAATTTTTGTTGTGCTGCAGTGCTCCAAAACCCTGAGCGGGCTGTTTCGGGGGCTTGCAGGGCAGGAGGTATCTGGATGTCGATTTGGTGAGAGAGTGACAGAAGAGATTATTGTGAGAGGTGGAATTTTGGGTTTCTGACATGGAGGTCAGAAGTTGTGGGCGGGACCCCTCCCCCTAGGGCTGGCGGCCCGGCTGCTACAATCCCTGAAGGCTTTGTTGCACCGTAGTGTTCCCAGGCCCCGTGTTAATAAGATGCGTGGCTCCCAGGTCTGTGTCCCCTAAACCCTGGTGGCCCACACTCCAGAGATTCACACACCGTGAGTCTACAATATCGCGCACCTTCCATCCCCGAACCCACCCGGCCCTGAGGTCCGTCGGAGGTCCTTGATTACGCTAGCCCTTGGCTTTTTTTTTTTTTCTCTCTCTCTCTCTTTCCTTGAACTTGGAGGAGTGTAGCAGCTGATTTGGGGAGAGTCTGGGAAGAAAACAGAGGCAAATCTGCTGAGGAAGCCCAATTTACCTAAACGTCCTGGAATAGGAAACTTCTTCTGGGAGAAGGTGGAGTCAGAAAATCAATTAGACCTCTCCTAGCACACCTAAGGGGGAGGGACTGTAGGAGGTGCTATTCAAGCTTCCAATAACATATTTCGGGTTTCTGGTGAGATGTAGGTGCTCTCATGGTGGAAATAAAGAGTCATAGCCTTCTGTGTTGAGTTGGTTCAACAAGGACCTACTTGAATCTCCTACAGGCAGCTTTCCTGCTGCCCTGGGAGAGAGAGAAGTTAGGAAAGGAGAAAGGGGGAAGGTCAGATCCCTAAGTGTATTATTTAACTGCAAAGAGGATTCCTAGCTTGAAATGTTGGTTTTTTGTTTTGTTTTTTTGTTGGCGTGGTTGCTATTATTGCATTGTCTCCTGGTCTTTTCTCCCATTTTATCCCCCAAGGTCCTTTCTCATTTATTTAGGTTTTTTTTTCTCTTTTTCTTGCTTGTTTCCCCTCCTTTTTCTTTGCCCCCCTTTTTCTCTTCTGTTTTCCTTCTATTTCTATTTTATTTTCTTTATATAATAGGTGCTGCTGGGAGCACTTCACACTTGATGTGTTTCCTCATCCTCCATTTCCTCTTTTCTGTGTGTATTGATTCTGGCCACCAGCACTATCCCCTTCCTCCCACATCTTTCTATCCTCCATCATCTACTGTTTCTCTTACATTCTACCTCCCTTTCTTTGGCCCACAAATTGACTTTTTATTTCTAATACCTCTGTTCTGTTCTCTGTCTCTTATCCACTCTTGATATTATTGTCTTTCTTTTCTCTTTCTCTCTCTCATGAAAACACTGGCCTTTTAATTCATACTATATTCCTCCCCATATTCAGTTGACTATCTCATTATGGGTACTCTACTTACTGCTATAACTCTACACAACTTATATAAGTCTAATATCCATTCTCCTAGGTCTCACATTGTTGCTCTGTTAACATTTACTACCAATACTACTTTATACATTTTCTTTTCTTATTCATTTTGCTTTCCCTGGCCCTAATATTTTCCTTCAAAGTGAACTTAGCCAGCAACAAGAAAATAGAGTAAGAAGAACAGAGTGACAAAGAGAAGACATAACACTTACATGGGAACAACAACTAATCAATCCCCAAGACTAGACGAAGAAGCTAAGGAACTGATTAAACCCATCAAGATAAAATGATGACCAGACAGCAACAAAAAACTACAAATCATACCAACACACAGGAAAACATGGCTGAATCCAATGAACAAACTAAAAACCAGGAAGAAGAGCAGAACATCAGACAAGTAATTAAAGATCTCAAAATATATATTAGAGACCAATTCAATGAAGTAAAAGAAGAGATTAACAATATGAAGAAAACACTTGGAGAGGAAATTGCAGACATAAGCAAAAAGATAACAGATATGATGTTGATGAACACCACAGTTCAAGAAATCAAAAATACACTCTCAGCAAATAGCAGCAGATTCGCAGAGGCAGAGGAGAGAATTAGCAACATGGAAGACAGCACATCTGAAATCAAACAGATAGTAGAACTGATCGATCAAAAGACAGAAAAAATCCAGCTAGGACTTACAGACCTGAATGACAATACAAAATGCACAAACATACATATTAAAGGCAACCCAGAAGGAGAAGAGAAGGGAAAGGGGACAGAAGGGGTGCTGGAGGAAATAATGGCTGAAAACTTCCCAAATCTACTGAGAGAGATGGATGCACATGTCCAGGAAGCACAACACACCCCAAACACCATAAATCCCAAGAGGCCCACCCTAAGACATATACTTGTCAAATTATCCAATGCTCAAGGCAAAGACAAAATTCTAAAAGAAGCAAGAGAAAAGAGAACCATCACATACAAGGGAAGCTCTATAAGATTAAGTGCTGATTTCTCATCTGAAACCATAGAGGCAAGAAGGCAGTGGTATGATATAGTCAAGGTACTAAAAGGAAAAATTTCCAACCAAGAATACTCTACCCAGCTAAGCTAGCAATCCAAAATGATGGAGAGTTCAAAATATTCACAGATAAACAGAAATTAAAAGAGTATGCCAAAAAGAACCCTGCCCTTCAGGAAATACTAAAGGGAGTTCTGCGGGAAGAAAGAAAAAAACAGGAGAGGCAGAGTTGGAGGAGAGTGTAAGAGCAAGAACAAAGACAGAAAGAGAAGGAAAAAACAAACAAAATATAACAAACACAAGTCCAAACAAAATATGGCTAACACAAATAATTCCTTGAAAGAAATAACACTGAATGTCAATGGATTAAACTCACCTGTCAAAAGATTCAGACTGGAAGACTGGATAAGGAAATATGACCCATTTATATGCTGTCTACATGAAACACATCTTAGACCTAGCGATTCATGGAGGCTGAAAGTGAATGGCTAGAAAACAATCTTACAAGAAAACAATAACCAAAAAAGGGCAGGGGTAGCTATATTAATATCAGACAAAATAGACTTTAAAGGCAAAACAATTGTGAGAGACAAAGGTGGATACTACATACTAGTGAAAGGGATAATCTTTCAAGAAGAACGAACAATCATAAATATTTATGCTCCTAACAAAGGTGCCTCCAAATATGTGAGGCAAACACTGGAAAAACTAAGTGAAAGAATAGATGCCTCTACAATTATAGTGGCAGACTTCAATACACTACTGTCAACTTTGGACAAAACATCTCAAAACAGAATCAATAAAGAAACAAAAACTCTGAACAGTTTATTAGAGGAGGTGGACCTAATAGACATATACAGATCATTACACCCGAATACAGCAGGATATACATTTTTCTCAAGAGCAAATGGATCATTCTCCAAGATAGACCTTATGCTGGGCCACAAAGAAAGGCTCAATGAATTCAGAAAGATCAAAATCATACCAAATAATATCTCTGACCACAGTGGAGTGAAGCTGGAAATCTACAAGGGCCAGAGGCCAAAAGAGGAAATCTCAAAATAAATTAATAACTACCTTGAAACTAATGAAAATGATAACACAACATACCGAAACTTATGGGATGCAGCAAAAGCAGTACTGAGAGGGAAATTTACAGCCATAAATTCATACATCAAAAAAGAAGAGCTAAAATTGGAGAACTAACTGCACATTTGGAGGACTTAGTAAAAAAACAAAAAAGTAACAGCACAGGAAGAAGAAAGAAAGAAAGAACAAAGATAAGAGCAGAACTAAATGAAATAGACAATAAGAAAGCACTTGAAAAGATAAACAAAACCAAGAGCTGGATCTTTGAGAAGATCAATAAAATTAACAAACTCTTAGCTAGATTAACAAAGAAAAAAAGAAAGAAAATGAAAATATACAAAATAAGAAATGAGAAAGGAGATATCACCACTGACCCCACAGAAATAAAGACTATCTTAAGAGGATACTTTTGAAAAACTATATTCCAAAAAAAATGACAATTCAGAGGAAATGGACAAATTCCTAGAAACACATAAGCTGCCTATATTGATGAAAGAAGAAATTGATGATCTCAACAATCACAAGTAAAGAGATAGAATCAGTCATAAAAAACCTCCCAACTAAGAAGAGCCAAGGGCCAGATGGTGTCACAGGTGAATTCTACAAAACATTCCAGAAAGAACTAACGCCAATCTTGCTGGAACTCTTCCAAAAAATCGAAACAGAAGGAACATTACCTAACTCATTCTATGATGCCAATATTACCATAGTGTCAATGCCAAAGAAAGATACCGCAAGAAAGGAAAATTACAGACCAATTTCTCTAATGAACCTAGACACAAAAATCCTCAACAAAATACTTGCTAACCATATCCAACAACACATTAAACAAATTATACACCTTGACCAAGTGGGATTCATTCCGGGTATGGAAGGATGGTTCAACATAAGAAAACCAATCAATATAATACACCATATAAACAGATTGAAGGAAAAAAATCACAGGATTATATCAACAGGTGCAGAAAAAGCATTTGACAAAATACAGCACCCTTTCTTGATAAAAACACTGCAAAAGATTGGAATACAAGGAAATTTTCTGAATATGATAAAAAGTATATATGAAAAATCCACAGCCAACATCGTTTACAGTGGTGAAATCTTAAAATCTTTCCCTCTAAGATCAGGAACAAGACAAGGATGACCACTATCATCTCTTCTATTTAACGTTGTCTTAGAAGTACTTGCTCAAGCACTGAGGCAAGAACCAGATATAAAAGGCATTCAGATTGGAAAGGAAGAAGTCAAAATTTCATTATTTGCCAATGACATGATCCTATACATAGGAAACCCTGAAAGGTCTACAACAAAGCATCTAGAATTCATAAATGAGCTTAGTAAAGTCACAGGTTATAAGATCACTGTGCAAAAATCAGTAGCATTTCCTCTTGAGCAGGCTCAGGAGGAAATCAAGAAACAAATACCGAGGGGTGGGGCAAGATGGTAGCTGAGTGACCTTACCTGATAATCTCTCCTGCAAAGAAGCAGCTGGGCAGCGTTGGAGGTTCTTCGGGACCAAGCTGTTTCGGGATTTTCGCAGGACAGGAGGTGTCTGGACATCGATTTGGTGGGAAGGTAAGACAGAAAATTCATCTATAAAATATAATTGAGACTCTATTACATGGAGGTGGGAGCTGCATGTGGGAAGCTCCCTCCTGGGGTGGGTGGAGCCGCAGCACCTGCGCTGCGTAGGCAATTTCTGGAGGCTCTGTGGTACTGGGGAATTCATAAGCCCAGAGTGGGCTATTGGGGGGTTAACAGGACAGGAGGCCTTTGCAGACCGATCTGGGGAGACAAACGGGAGTTTTATTGTGAAGCAGGGAATTTTTGATGGCGGACACAAAAAATAGTGCTTACGCCTAGAGCCCCGCCCCCCCAAGCCCAGCTGCCGATTTGCAGCAGACTTAAATTGCTAGCAATAAAGAGACGGCACCAGGAGGCTGTTACAGGTTCTGGCAGGGTGGGAGACGTCTGGAAGCCGATTAGGGGAGTATTTTGTGAAGTGTGGGAATTTCGGTTTTGGACTCTGTTACTGGTGTTTCCGGCTGGAGCCCCACCCCCGGGCCTGCCTACTGAACTGCACCATTAAATTGACTGCAGTGCAGAGGCTCCCCCAGGTGGCTGTTCCAGGGGCTTACAGGGTGGGAGGTGTCCTGAAGCCGAATTGGTGATACATACACAGAATAGACCCCAGTGAGTGAGTGAATTGCGGGGTTCAGATACATAAGATAGAGTTTGTGGATGTGACCTCATCCATCGGGCTGGCACCTAGCTGCGGAGATCCCTGAAGGCTGTGTTGCACTGCGGTGCTCCCAGGCTCCCTGTTAACCAGATTTGAGGTTGCCAGGTCTGAGTCCCCTAAACCCTGGTGGCCCACACCCCAGAGACTCACACTTCTTGAGTCTTCAATATCTCAGACTTTTGATCCCTGAATCCATCACGCCCTGAGGTCCATCTAAGGTCCTTGAATGTCCTAGCCCTCAACGTCTGCATTTTTTCTTTTTTGTTTTGTTTTGTTTTCATTTTTATTTTATTTTATTTTTTTTTCATGTCCTGATTGCTAACATTGCATTATTCGCCTAGTCTTTTCTCCCAGCGTATCCCCCAAAGTCTTTTTTTGTTTGTTTTTATTTCAGTAATTTAGGGTTTTTTTTTATTGTTATTGTTCTTGTTACTGTTGTGGTTCTTCTATATCTTTTTTTTCTTTTCCCTACTTGTTCACCGCCCTTTAACCACCCCCATTTTCTTCATTCCTTTCTTCTCTTTTTTTTTTTCTTCTCTCTCTTGTCCCTCATTTTCTTCTTATTTTATTTTATCTTAATTATACAATAGGTGCTGCAGGGAACACCTCACATTTCCTGGGTTTCCTCATCCTCTACTGACTCATTTCTGTGTGAATTGATTTTGGCTACCTACACAATCTCCTTTCCCCTACATCTTAATATCCCCCATCATCTACTGTCTCTCCTATATTCCACCTCCCTTTCTTTGATCCCCAAATCGTCTAACTCTTAATTTCTAACACCTTTGTTTTGTTTTATGTCTTTTATCCACTCTTGAAACTACTGCCTTTCTTTTCTCTTTCCCTCTCTCACGAAAACAATAGCTTTTTAATTCATACCATATTCCTCCCATATTCAGTCGACTACCTCATTATAGGTACTATACCTATACTCTACACAACTTACATGAATCTAATATCCATCCTCCCAGATCTCATATTGTTGCTCTGTTAACATTTATCACCAATATTACTTTACACTTTTTTCTTGCTTACACAATTGCTTTTCCCTGGCCTGAATACTTTCCTTTAAAGTGAACTAAACCAGCAATAAGAAATTAGAAGAAGAGGAACAAAGTGACAAAGAGAAGATATAATACTTATGCAAAAACAACAGCTAACTAATCCCCAAGACTAGACAAAGAAGCTAAGGAACTGATTAAACCTGTCAAGATAAAATGATAACCAGACAGCAACAAAAATCTACAAACCACACCAGTAATCAGGAAAACATGGCTGAATCCAATCAACAAACTAAAAATCAGGAAGGGGAGCAGAACTTCACACAAGCAATGAAAGATCTCAGAACATTTATCACCGACAAATTTAATGAAGTAAAGTAAGAGGTTAACAACATGAAGACAACACTTGGAGGGGAAATTGCAGACATATGCAAAAAGATAACAGATATGATGGGAATGAACACCACAGTTCAAGAAATCAAAAATACACTTGCAGGAAACAGCAGCAGAATAGAAGAGGCAGAGCAGAGAATTAGTGATGTGGAAGACAGTACAATGGAAATCAAACAGCTAGTAGAAATGGTCGATAAAAAGAAAAAATCCAGCTAGGACTTAGGGACCTGAATGATAATGCAAAACGCTGAAACATACGTATTATAGGCATACCAGAAGGAGAAGAGAAGAGAAAGGGGTCAGAAAGAGTGTTGCAGGAAATAATGGCTGAAAACTTCCCAAATCTACTGAAAGAGACAGATGTACATATCCAAGAAGCACAGCGCACCCCAATTGTCATAAATCCCAACAGGCCCACCCCAAGACATATACTTGTCGAATTATCCAATGCTCAAGACAAAGAGAAAATTCCAAAAGCAGCAAGAGAACAGAAAACCATCACATACAAGGGAAGCTCCATAAGATTAAGTGCTGATTTCTCATCTGAAACCATGGAGGCAAGAAGGCAGTGGTATGATATAATCAAGGAACTAAAAGAAAAAAATTTCCAACCAAGAATACTCTATCCAAGGAAACGGACTTTGGCCCAGTGGTTAGGGCGTCCGTCTACCATATGGGAGGCCCGCGGTTCAAACCCCGGGCCTCCTTGACCTGTGTGGAGCTGGCCATGCGCAGTGCTGATGCACGCAAGGAGTGCCGTGCCATGCAAGGGTGTCCCCCGTGTGGGGGAGCCCCACGTGCAAGGAGTGCGCCCGTGAGGAAAGCTGCCCAGCGTGAAAAGAAAGAGCAGCCTGCCCAGGAATGGCATCGCCCACACTTCCCGTGCCGCTGACAACAACAGAAGCAGACAAAGAAACAAGACGCAGCAAATAGACACCAAGAACAGACAACCAGGGGAGGGGGGGAAATTAAATAAATAAATCTTTAAAAAAAAAAAAAGAATACTCTATGCAGCTAAACTAGTATTCAGTACTGATGGGGAGTTCAAAATATTCACAGATAAACAGAAACTGAAAGAGTATGCCAACAAGAAACCAACCTTTCAAGAAATTCTAAAGGGAGTTCTGCAGGAAGAAAGGAAAAATCAGAACAGACAGAGTTGGAGGAGAGTGTAAGAGCAACAAAAAAGACAAAAAGAGAAGGGGAAAAAAAAACAAGCAAAATATGACAAACACAAGTCCAATCAAAATACGGGTAACATAAATAATTCCTTGAAAGTAATAACACTGAATGTCAATGGATTAAACTCACCTATCAAATAATTCAGACTGGGACACTGGATAAGGAAATATGACCCATCTATATGCTGTCTACAAGAGACACATCTTAGACCCAGAGATTCATGGAGGCTGAAAGTGAATGGTTGGAAAACAATCTTACAAGCAAACAATAATCAAAAAAAGGCAGGAGTAGCTATATTAATATCAGACAAAATAGACTTTAAATGCAAAACAATTGTGAGAGACAAAGAAGGATATTACATATTAGTGAAAGGGACAATCTGTCAAGAAGAATGAACAATCATAAATATTTATGCTCCTAACAAGGGCACCTCTAAATATGTGAGGCAAACACTGGAAAAACTAAGTGAAAGAAGAGATGCATCTACAGTTATAGTGGGGGATTTTAATACACCACTATCAACTCTGGACAGAACATCTCAAAAGAAAATCACTAAAGAAACAAAATATTTGTATAGTATATTAGAGGAGCTGGATCTAATAGACATATACAGGTCATTACCCAAACACAGCAGGATATACATTTTTCTCAAGTGCACATGGATCATTCTCCAAGATAATCATATGCTACGCCACAGAGAAAGGTTCAATGAATTCAGAAAGATCAAAATCATACAAAATAATATCTCTGACCACAGTGGAGTGAAGCTGGAAATTTGCAACGGCCAGAGGCCCATATTTCACACCAAGATTTGGAAATTAAACAGCACACCCTTAGAAAAACAGTGGGTCAAAGACGAAATCTCAAAAGAAATCAATAACTACCTTGAAACAAATGATAATGATAACACAACATACCAAAATTTATGGGATGCAGCAAAAGCAGTACTGAGAGGGAAATTTATAGCCATAAATTCTTATATCAAAAAAGAAGAAAGAGCAAAATTGAAGAACTAACTGCACATTTGAAGGAATTAGAAAAAAAACAATGAAGTAATCCAACAGGAAGAAGAAGGAAGGAAATAACAAAGATAAGAGCAGAACTAAATGAAATAGAAAATAAGAAAGCACTTGAAAAGATAAACAAGACCAAGAGCTGGTTTTTTGAGAAGATCAATAAAATTGACAAACCTTTAGCGAGACTAACAAAGAAAAAAAGAGAGACGATGCAAATACACAAAAAAGAAATGAGAAAGGAGCTATCACCATTGACCCCACAGAAATAAAGACTATCATAAGAGGATACTTTGAAAAACAATATTCCAACAAAAATGACAATTCAGAGGAAACGGACAAATTCCTAGAAACACATAAGCAGCCCTTATTGACGGAAGAAGAAATTGATGATCTCAACAAACCAATCATAAGTAAAGAGATAGAATCAGTCGATAAAAACCTCCCAACTAAGAAGAGCCCAGGGCCAGACGGCTTCACAGGTGAATTCTACAAAACATTCCAGAAAGAACTAACACCAATCCTGCTGAAACTATTCCAAAAAATCAAAACAGAAGGAACATTGCCTAACTCCTTCTTTGATGCCAACATTACCCTAGTACTGAAGCCAAAACAAAGACACCACAAGAAAGGAAAATTACAGACCAATTTCTCTAATGAACCTAGACGCAAAAATACTTAATACTTGCTAATCCTATTCAACAACACATTAAATTAATTATACTCGACGACCAAGTGGGATTCATTCCAGGTATGCAAGGATGGTGCAACATAAGAAAATCAATCAATGTAATACACTACATAAACAGATGGAAGGAAAAAAATCACATGATTATATCCATAGATGCAGAAAAAACATTTGAAAAATACAGCACCCTTTCTTGATAAAAACACTCCGAAAGATCGGAATACAATGAAATTTTTTGAACATGATAAAGAATATATATGAGAAACCTACACCCAACATTGCTTACAAGGGAGAAACCCTAAAATCCTTCCCTCTAAAGTCAGGACCAAGACAAGGATGCCCACCGTCTCCCCTTCTATTTAACATTGTCTTAGAAGTACTTGCTTGAGCACTGAGGCAAGAACCAGATATAAAAGGCATTCAACTTGGAAAGGAAGAAGCCAAAATTTCATTATATGGAGATGACATGATCCTATACATAGAAAACCCTGAGAAGTCTACAACAAAGCTTCTAGAACTCATAACTGAGTTTAGTAAAGTCGCAGGTTATAAGATCAATGCGCAAAAATCAGTAGCATTTCTGTACACCAATAATGAGCAAGATCAGGAGGAAATCAAGAAACAAATACCATTCACAACAGTAAATTAAAAAATCAAGTATTTAGGAATAAATTTAACTAATGATGCAAAAAACTTATACACCGAGAACTATACAAGACTGTTCAAGGAAATCAAAGAAGACCTAAATAAATGGAAGAATATTCCCAGTTCATGGATAGGAAGACTAAATGTTATTAAGATGTGTATCCTACCAAAACTGATCTACACATTCAAGCAACCCCAATAAAAATCAACACAGCCTTCTTTAAAGAACTAGAAAAACTAACTATGAAATTTATTTGAAAAGGAAAGAGACCCTGAATAGCCAAAGACATATTGAAAAAGAAAAACGAAATTGGAGGAATCACACTACATGACTTCAAAACATACTACAAAGCTACAGTAGTGAAAACAGCATGGTATTGGCATAAGGAGAGACACACAGACCAATGGAATCGAATTGAAAGTTCTGATATAGAACCTCATATATATAGCCATATAATATTCGATAAAGCCACCAAACCCTCTCAACTGGGAAAGAATGGCCTATTCAACAAATGGTGCCTGGAGAACTGGATATCCATATGTAGAAGAATGAAAGAGGATTACCATCTCACACCTTATACAAAGATCAACTCAAGATGGATCAAAGACCTAAATATAAGAGCCAAGACCATAAAGACCTAGGAAAGAAATGTAGGGAAACATCTACAAGACCTTGTAATAGGAAATGGCTTCATGAACTTCACACCAAAAGCACAAGCAGGAAAAGAACAAATAGATAAATGGGATTTCCTCAAAATTAAAGCCTTCTGCACCTCAAAGGAGTTTGTCAAGAAAGTAAAAAGGGAACCTACACAATGGGAGAAAATATTTGACAACCATATATCTGATAAGGGACTTATAACTTGCATATATAAAGAACTCCTATATCTTGAAAATAAAAAGATTAACAACACATTTAAAAAATGGGAAAAAGATTTAAACAGACACTTCTCCAAAGAAGAAATACAAATGGCTAAAAAACACATGAAAAAATGCTCCAAATCTCTAGCTATCAGGGAAATGCAATTCAAAACTACAATGAGATACCATATTACTCCCATAAGATTGGCAGCTATGAAAAAATCAGAAGAGTACAAAAGCTGGAAAGGATGTGAAGAAATCAGAACACTCATCCACTGCTGGTGGGAATGCAGAAGGAGCCAACCATTCTGGAGGACAGTTTGGCGGTTTCTCAAAAAACTAGCTATAGATTTGCCATATGACCCAGGAATACCACTGCTGAGTATATACCCAGCAGAACTGAAAACAAGGACACAAACCGATATATGTACACCAATGTTCATAGCAGCATTGTTCACTATTGCAAAAAGTTGGAATCAACCCAAATGCCCATCAACAGACGAGTGGATCAATAAAATGTGGTATATACACACAATGGAATACTACTCGGCTGTAAGAACAAATACACTACAATCACACGTGATAACATGGATGAATCTTGAGAACCTTATGTTGAGTGAAGTAACCCAGGCACTGAAGGACAAACACTACATGACCTCAATGATATGAAATAAGCAAGCTGCCTCAGAGAGCTAGAGACTGGAAGATAGGCTTACAGGAAATCGGGGGGTGGAGGAAGGATGTGAGCTGACGTCTGCAGGGGTGGAATCTATGATGAGCTGGCGGTAAGTATGAGCACAAAGAAGAGATAAAATGGGGGCAAGGGGTTGCCCTTGGGTGGGGCTTTGAGGGTTTGAGGGGGGCTGGGGATGGGTGGATGGGTAATATTGCCCAAAAAATTGGGGGGAGGGAGGGCAACATACGAACATAGGAGATTGTCAGGTGTGGTTGGTTGGTAAAATGCTGAGAAAACCGTATCAAAATATAATTAGGAGGGTTACCTGTTTAGGATGCTCGGAGGGGATGGTCTGACGCGGGACAGACTCCTGGGGAATG
Organism: Dasypus novemcinctus; assembly: GCF_030445035.2. Classification (NCBI taxonomy): domain Eukaryota; kingdom Metazoa; phylum Chordata; class Mammalia; order Cingulata; family Dasypodidae; genus Dasypus; species Dasypus novemcinctus. The sequence goes on along the minus strand of NC_080702.1, from coordinate 9,539,308 downwards.
TCTGAATGCTCATTTTGCCAGGGTGGGTTGTACCATTGGGTAGAACCCCAAGTAGTGAGAGTGGGGGTGGACCCACATCCTGGGGAGGACTAATGCCATCAAATAGAGGGAACTGTATCTCTCGAGAGAAAGCGTGGCTCCCAGGGCATTAGGGCAGTTGAGCAAGTCAGGCCCTGAACACTGTTGCAAGTATCTCTGGATGTGGCTCCTCGGGAAATGGAGATGGGCCCCAAGGGGAGGGGAAAATGGATGTTGAATGGATGGAACCAAGGTAAATGTGGGGGCAAGAGAGGAGTTTTGCGAGAGTACACAAGGATGAATATAAAACATGTAATATTACACCAAAAACATATAGGGGACGACAGACTAATAATGTAAACCGTAATGTAAAACATAGGATAACTAAAAAATTTAGAAAACTGTATATCCTAAAGTATGGACCACAATGTAAGCACAGATGTCACCTTGTTTGAAAGCTATTGTCTCAGAGCCTGTACATCAGTTTCAGCAAATATGATATGAATAAGTTAAAAGATTATTGCTGTGGAAGGGAAAAGGTTTTATGGTGGATGTGTGGGAGTACTGTATATTGTATGTACGAATTACTGTGATCTAGGGCTCCTGTGAAGAGAAGCTCAATAATTAGGAAAAAAGAAAAGAAAAAGGTAGGATGTAGAATTTTTCCAAATCAATATGTACTCTATATCTAACCTTTAAACTCACCGCTATATTCCATTTTACTAGTTAGGGAACCTGACATTATATTGGGCTTCACTTTTCAGGAAGTTTTGGATCACAGAGTGGTTCAACAACGGCAGCAGAGGAATACTGGTATGGAATGTTATGGACAGGCGATATAGGGTTCACAGGGAGTTATACAGGGCATATGTCCAGGGGACATGGAAATGTTTGGATATACTCATAGTGGAAACAATTAAAAACAACAGCTGGGGGGGTACTGGGTTACTGGCCGGGGGGGGGGGGCTCTGTCGTGGTCCCTAGGAGAGCAGCGGCAGTCCCCCAGGTGCAATGGCAAGGATCAGGAAGGAATGAGGGTCCAACAGTGAGCCCCTGATACTAATGACTATGCTTGTGAGCCTATATGCCTGAAATAAGAACAAGGCCTAGAGCAGCACTGTGCCTAGGAGTTCCCTCCTGACAGCCTCCGTGTTACTCAAATGTGGCCAGTCTCGAAGCCAAACTCAGCGTGTAAATGCAATGCCTTCCCCCCAGTGAGGGACATGACACCTGGAGATGAGCCTCCGTGGCACCGGGGGATCACTACCAAGTACCAGCTGATGCTGCAACTAGAAAATGACCTTGAATTAAAGGTTCAACGCAGACCAGCAGAATATCCCTGTCTACATATAATAACAGGAGTTAAAAATGCTGTTTGACCTAAATTAAGAGGGAAATGGAAAAGACAAATGAGTTTATATGGCTATGAGTCTCTAAAAAAGAGTCTGGACGTTGTCAGAAGGAATGCCTTTATGCACACCTGAGCAGAGTCTCAGAGACAGATAAAGTAGATACAACCCCAGGTATTGGTCCTTTTGAGGGCTAAAGAGACCCACAGGTTCTATGGTCATGGCAGATGGGGTTCACTGCCCTGTCAGTTGGCCCTTCTTTGGAGCTGGTGTTTCTGTGTGTTGGAGCTGGACACAGATGGGATCTCTTTTCACAAGCCTTTCATGCTACTTTACTGTAATTGTAGTTGGTGCTGGGGCTTAAGATATATCTAGGGGATTTGAATCTCTGGACTGACAATATGATAGCCAGGCCCTGACCTCAACAGACTTTAGCTCCTATACTCTGATTTATTGGATTTACCCCACTCAGCTAACATGGAGTTGAAGAATGTCAACCACCACACCATGGATCCTAGAGTGCCTACAACTGAAAGCAAGATGATTGCATCCAATATCCATGTGGAATCTAAACCCCCTCTTCACATAGATGTGGAATGGACACAACCAAGCCAAGGTCCACAGGAAGGAGGAATACAGTAAGGATCAGAGTGGACTTAATGATATTCTATTCATGAACTATTGTGGTTAATAATGGAGAAAATGTGGCATTGATGTGGAAAAAGTGGCCATGGTGGCTGCTGGGTGCAGGGAATGGGAGGAAGAGAAGAGATGTGGAGGGATTTTCGGGACTTGGAGTTGTCCTGGGTGGTGCCCCAGGGACAATTGCCGGATGCTGTATGTCCTCCTGTGGCCCACTGGATGGAATGTGGGAAAGTGTGTGCTATGGTGTGGAACACGGGACATGGGATGCAGCGATGCCTGGATATGTACTCACCAGACGCAATGGATGTGACATGATGATGGGGCAGAGTGTTATTGGGGGGGGGGGAGTGGTGGGGTGGGCGCGGTGGGGGCGAATGGGGACCTCATATTTTTTTAATGTAATATCTTTTTAAAAAATGAATTGAGTAGAATTTGAAAAAAAAAAAAGAAACAAATACCATTTACGATAGTCAATAAAAAATTCAAATACATAGGAATAAATTTAACTAAAGATGTAAAAAAAACTTTTACACAGAGAACTACACAACACTATTCAAGGAAATCAAAGAAGACCTAAATAAATGGAAGAATATTCCCTGTTCATGGATAGGAAGAGTAAATATTATTAAGGTGTCTATCCTACCAAAACTGATATACACATTCAATGCAATCCCAATAAAAATCAACACAGCCTTCTTTAAGGCACTGAAAAAACTAGCTATGAAATTTATTTGGAAAGGAATGAGGCCCCAAATAGCCAAAGACATATTGAAAAAGAAAATGAAATTGGAGGAATCACACTACATGACTTCAAAACATACTACAAAGCTACAGTAGTGAAAACAGCATGGTGTTGGCACAAGGAGAGACACACAGACCAATGGAACCGAACTGAGAGTTCTGATATAGAACCTCATATATATAGTCATATAATATTCGATAAAGCCACCAAACCCTCTCAACTGGGAAAGAATGGCCTATTCAACAAATGGTGCCTGGAGAACTATATCCATATGTAAAAGAATGAAAGAGGATTACCATTTCACACCTTATACAAAAATCAACTCAAGATGGATCAAAGACTTAAATATGAGAGCCAAGACCATATACACTTTGGAAAGCAGTGTAGGGAAGCATCTATAAAACCTCTTAATAAGAAATGGCTTCATGAACTTCACTCCAAAAGCACAAGCAGCAAAAGAACAAATAAGATAAATGGGACCTCCTCAGAATTAAAGCCTTTTGCACCTCAAAGGATTTTGTCAAGAAAGTGAGGAGAGTATATACAATGGGAGAAAATATTTGGTAACCATATATCTGATAGGAGACTTATATCATTCATATATAAAGAACTCCTATATCTTGAAAATAAAAAGACAAACAATCTATTTAAAAAATGGGAAAATGATTTAAACAGACACTTCTCCAAAGAAGAAATACAAATGGCTAAAAAGCACATGAAAAAATGCTCCAAATCTCTACCTATCAGGGAAATGCAAATCAAAACTACAATGAGATACCATATTACTCCCATAAGATTGGCAGCTATGAAAGAAACAGAAGACCAGAAATGCTTAAGAGGATATGGAGGAATGGGAACACTCATCCACTGCTGGTGGGAATGCAGAAGGATCCAGCCATTCTTGAGGACAGTTTGGCGGTTTCTCAAAAAACTAGCTATAGATTTGCCATATGACCCAGCAATTCCAGTAGAACTGAAAACAAGGACACAAACCGATATATACACACCAATGTTCATAGGACCATTGTTCACTATTGCCAAAAGCTGGAATCAACCCAAATGCCCATCAACAGATGAATGGATAAATAAAATGTGGTATATACATACAATGGAATACTACTCAGCTTTAAGAACGAATACACTACAAACACACATGATAACATGGATGAATCTTGAGAACCTTATGTTGAGTGAAGTAACCCAGGCATTGAAGGACAAATACTACATGACCTCAATGATATGAAATAAGTAAACCAAGCTGCCTCAGAGAGCTAGAGACTGGATGATAGGCTTAAAGGAAAATGGGGGGTAGAGGAAGGATGTAAGCTGACACCTACATGGGTGAAATCTATGATAAGCTGGAGGTAAGTATTTGTACAAGAAGGGATAAAATGGGGGCATAGGGTTACCTTTGGGTGGGGCTTTGCGGGCTTGAGGGGGCTAGGGATGGGAGGATGGGTAATATTGCCCAAGAAATTGGGGGGAGGGGAGGGCAACATACGAACATAGGAGATTGTCAGGTATTTGATTCAGAGTATAATGCTGAGAAAACTTTTTCAAAAATATAATAAGGAATGTTACCTATTTAAGATGCTTAAAGGGCATAATCAGACACAGGACAGGCTCCTAGGGAGTATGTGAGTGCTCATTTTGCCATATTGGGTTATATCATTGGATAGAGACCCATATAATGCGAGTGAAGGTATACCCACATCCTGGGGAGGATTGATGTTCTCAAATAGAGGGAATTGTATCTCTCGAGAGAAATGGTGGCTCCCAGTGCATTAGGGCATGTCAAGCCCTTAACACTGTTCCAAGTATCTCTGAACATGGCCCTTCAAGCAATCAAGATTTACTGTCACTGTGGGCCCTAAGGAGAGGGGAAAGAGGTATTGAATAGATGAAACCAATGTAACTCTGTGGGCAATAGAATTGTTCCACAAGAGTACACAAGTATGGATATAAGACATGTTAAATTACACCAAAAATATATAGGGGCTGGTAGGCTAAATGTAAATCATAATGTAAAACGTAAGATAGCTAAAAATTTAGAAAATTGTATAGTCTAAAATACAAACTACAATGTAAACCCAAATGTTACCTTGTTTGAAAGCTATTGTCTCAATATCTGTACATCAGTTTCAGTACATATAATAGGAATATGTAAAAAGATTATTGCTGTGGAAGGGAAAAAAGTTTTATGTTGGATATGTGGGAGTACTGTATATTGTAAATATGAATTACTGTGATCTAAAGCTTTTGTGAAGATAAGCATACAGGGCAACACTTATTGCAGTGATGGAAGGCAAAATATCAAAAACAAAGCTTTTGCATTTTTAAATTTTTGGTACCCCAATTTATTTTTACCTTAATTTTTCTAAATATGTATTCTATAGCTAACCTTTAAACTCATCACTATATTCCATTTTACTATTAATGGAACCTGGCAATATATTGGGCTTCACTTTTGAAGAAGTTTTGGATCACAGAGAGGTTCAACAATGGCAGGGGAGGAATACTGGTATGGGATATTACTGACAGGGGACACATGGTTGGCAGGGAGTTCTACTGGGCATATATCCAGGGTACATAAAAATGTCTGGATATTTTCATAGTGGTTACATTTAAAAACAACAACTGAGGGAGTGCTGAGTTCCTAGCAAGCGGAGCTCTATCACAGTCCCTAAAGGAACAGCAACAATCCCCCAAGTATAACAGCAAAGACCAAAAAAGAAGGAAGGTCCAACGATGAGCCCTTGATACTAATGACTATGCTTGTGAGCCTGTGCACCTGAAATAAGAACAAGGCCTAGAGCTGCAGGGTGCCTAAGAGTTACCTCCTGAGAGCCTCCGTGTTGCTCAAATGTGGCCAGTCTCGAAGCCAAACTCAGCATGTAAATATGTTGCTTTCCCCGCAGCATGGGACATGACTCCCCGGGATGAACCTCCCTGGTGCTGAGGGATTACTACCAAGTACCAGCTGATGATGTAACTAGAAAATGACCTCGAATAAAAGGGTCAACTCGGACCAGCAGAATATCTCAGTCTACATATAATACCAGGAGTTAAAAATGCTTTTGACCTGAATAAAAGGGGGAAATGGAAAGAACAAATGAGCTTATATGGCTATGAGTCTCCAAAAAGAGCCAGGAGGTTATCAGAGGGGTTGCCCTTATGCACACCTGAGCAGAGTCCCAGAGAAAGATAAAGTAGATACAACCCCAGGCATTGGTTCTTCTGAGGGCTACAGACACCCACAGGTTCTATGGTCATGGCAGATGGAGTTCAGTGCCATGTCAGTTGGCCCTACTTTGGAGTTTGTGTTTCTGTGTGATGGAGTTTGACTTAGATGTGATCTTTGTCCACAAGTCTCTCTTGTTACTTTTACCAGAACTGTAGTTGGTACTGGGGTTTAATGGATACCCAGGAGACCTGAATCTCTGGACTGGCCATATGATAGCCAGGCCCTGAGCCTCAACAGATTTGCAACTCCTACACTCTGGTTTATTGGACTGACCCCACTCATCTAACATGGAGGTGAAGAAGGTCAACCACCACACCAGGGAGTCAAGAGTGCCTACAACTGAAAGCAGGAGAATTGCATCCAGCATCCATGTGGAATCTCAGCCCCCTCTTGATATAGATGTGGAGTGGATACAACCATTCTAAGGTCCACAGGATGGAGGAAGAGAGTAGGGACTAGAGTGGACTTACTGATAATCTATTCATGAACTATTGTGATTGTGATTAGCAATCGAAGAAAATGTGGCATTGGTGTGGAGAAAGTGGCCATGGTGGCTGCTGGGGATAGAGAGTGGGAGGAAGAGATGTGATGTGGGGGCATTTTCGGGACTTGGAGTTGTCCTGGGTGGTGCTGCAGGGACAGTTACCAGACATTGTATGTCCTCCCATGGCCCACTGGGTGGACTGTGGGAGAGTGTGGGCTATGATGTGGACCATTGACCATGAGGTGCAGCAGTACTCAGAGATGTATTCACCAGATGCAATGAATGTCTCACGATGACTGAGGAGGTTGTGGTTATAGGGGGAGGAGAGGGGTGAGGAGGGTGGGGGGTACATGGGGACGTCATGTTTTTTGAATGTAACATTAAAAAGATAAAGACAAAAAATAAATAAATAAAAAAAAATAAAGCCCCAAGAGAACAAAGTACCTGAGCAAACACTACACAGCATGATCTGACATGGAGTTTTCATTCCTGTAATTGGGCATGACTTAAGAACAAACAAAAACAGTATATTTTCTGAAATCACTCGCTTTTGAGGAAAATTCTGCATAAGAAAATCAGAGCATTCTTGCTGGCTTTGTCTGGAGAATCATTCTGGTTCCATCTCCTGGAAGAAACAATGATTCCAGTATGGTTAAAGAAAGTCATTTTCCAGTTAAAGGACTACAGTTCTTGTAAGCATCAGTGTTCCCCTAAGGTGGCATGGATTCTGTGTGCAGGGACTGGAGAGTCTGTGTAAGTCTGCGTGGTGTGCTGGTGAATGTGCAGGGCAGGGGAGGGCTGTGAGTGTGTGTCCTGGTTGGGGACAGGGGGATGCATATCCTTGAACTCACTTCTAGCCTCCACTCTTCACCCAAATCCAAAATTCCAGGATTAGGAATAAAACCTGAATTGGCTCCCATTTGAGAGAAATTGCTGTCCAGCGGCCCCTCAGTACTTTCCAAGGCCTGACAGGGTTTCTGGAGGACTTGGTGAAGGGGCTACTGACTGCCTTGTTTCACACACTGGCTCCACAACACTGCTGACCTGGTCTCCTGGAACCAACCGGGCCCACCACAGCATCTCTGGACCACAGGGCTGAGGGCCCCCTGCTCTCTCAGAACCCACAGCTCCAGTGAGACAGTTCGCTCTGTCCCCTAAAATCTACTCATGCTCCTCCCTGTGAACTTTCCTCAGGCCACTGGGTGTTTTCCTGCACTGGGTAACTGAGACACGCACTTCTACCTAGGGGATAGAAACCCTTTCCACACAAGCTCCTAGGGTGCTCGGTCATCCATGCAAGAGCTCCTTAATATAGAGAAGAGGGCTTACAGGTGACTGTAGGGTCAACATGTACAGCTTCCTCCTCCCGTCATCTCTCTGCCTTTCCAGATTCCAGAACCTGTGTTTGTGTCTCAGGTCCTAGTACTGACAGCTACAAAAACCATGCATGAACTGAAGGTCTTTGTGGGAGCCTCAGAGGAGCTGGTGTTTGGAGACTGAAAGAAGGCATAAAAGCAAAGAAATGGAGATGTCTCATGACTCAACCCCTTATAGCCTTTCTCTAACCAGCCAATTAAGTGAAAGTTTAGTTTTTAGTTTGATAGATTAAAGGGAGTTTTAGAAATAGGCCCTACTAGTTGTTTTTCTTAATACTTATCAATAAAATAAACACATATACAGATAAGTACCCTAAAGAGAATTGGAACTTCCTGAATTATCCTGAGTCAGTTTTCCTAGTGGATTCCACCAAGGACACTCCCTCTCTCATAGAATCCTCATTTAATCATAGTTAAAACACTTCCTTTACTGAATTCTGCTGCTCACTCACATGGAAGGGAACATTGGAACAATATTACACATGGCCCACGGTCTAATTATAAAACTTGGAACTTCCATGACTTTTATAATTGCAGGTCAATTTTTTTGATACAAAACTAATGACTCCATTTTCCTTCGACATGATGCATTGTTTCAAAATCCTTGATGAGATTCTAATGTTTTGTTCACACAACTTGCTTTTTTTCCTAAATGCAAAAAGGATTTCTCTTTTTCTTTAAAGCCCATCAATTTGACTAGAATATATATTGCCCTTATAATCATTCTCTTCCAGTGCTCAGTTTGCACTTTTCCTGAATGGCTTCAATGCATTCTTCCCACTTCCAGAAAAAAAGGATAACTTTTAAATTTCTTTCGGGTCTCTGCTTTGGTTTTCTCTTTAGATGCACTCCAATTATTTACATATTGGCTCTTCTGTACCTATTGTTAACTTTTGACACTTTTCCCCAAATCTTTACAATCTTTGTTAATTTCTCTTGAATATTTTTTTCTCTTTTCAACTTCTATTTCTTATAAACCATTATCACTCACTGTGTTTCTTCTGGTCTTACATTATATTTTGAAGTGATTTTCCTCTTTTTTTCATATTTGTTTTCCTCATTCCTGTCCCTTCATTCTTTGAGTATTTCTTATCTGATGTCTTTTCACATCTAGCTTCATTTTCTGAATACTTTATACCTTGTTTTTGAAAAGGTACAGCATAAAAGTACATCGAAATGGTGATTTTTCATTTCTTTGTGGTGCTTTACTCTGTACTTACTCCATAGTTGCCTTATGCCAACTGACATCAGTATTTTTTCTATTGGCTATTTTATATGATTTTTTTTCCCTTGAATTTGTAGGTAATACTATGATTCAGAAGAGTGTTCCCAACCTCACAAAGCTGACTCTCCTGTTCTTTCTGTAAAATGTTCAAAAATATGGCCGCTTAGTTCTGGGTATTTCCTGGTTCTGTACCTCTCCCAACCTTAAATATGGGTCTCCATTCACATTACCTCTATTTTACCTGTCCTCTTCTTTTTTCATTCTGTATTTGATTAATTTTTACCCCTAAGTTCCTGTTATGAAAGGAAAAAAATGCCACCACCTTGACAAAATCTAGTCATTGCCTTTAAATGCACATGTATTTTCAGACTAAATCAGCCTTAAAGGTACTTTCACTTATATATCTTAAAACGTAATTCACTTCTGAATTAAATTTTGTTTATAAGTATTTTATCTAAGAATTATTAACTTTTAGCTTCTATTGTTAGTGTTGAAATTGAAGGTAAGTTTGTGTCAACTTAAGCAAGATTATTATGAATTTCTGATGTTAAATAAAAACTACAATATAAGCCCACAAAGAAAATATCTAAAAAATATACAGAGAAAGACATAAGGATGGGATCAAACTGTTTTATGACAAAAGATCAACTCTACACAAAAGTAGGCAGCAATGGAGGAAAAGAGGGGTAAAAAGTATAAGAGGAACAGGAAATGAATATTAAAATGGTTAAATAAATCCTGATGTTCAAAGTAATTACGTGGAAATAAATAGATTAAGGGGGTACATACAGGCACTTAAATCTTTCGGCTGTCCATGTGCCAGCTGGGCTTTGATTCTTATCAGAGTTGCGACACCTACTCTACAGTTCATTGGACTCACCCAGGACAAATAACAAGGAGATGATGATGGACACTGCCCATCCCAAGAAACAGAGAGAGTCTGCAACTGCAAACAAGATAGTCCCATCCACCTGCTCTATGAGATCGAAGCCCCCTCTTAACAAGAGGTGGATTGGGAATCACCATCCCAGAATCCTCAGGATTGGGGAATGAACTATGGATTAAAGTAGATTTACTGGTATTCTACTACAGAATTATTGTGATTCTAGAAATGGAAGAACTTGTGTCACTGATGTTGAGGCAGTGGCCACTGGAGGTTCTGAGGGAAGGGAGAGGGGAAAACAGGTATAATATGGGGGAGCATTCTTGGGAAATGGAATTGCTCTGAATAACACTCCAATGACAGATACCGGCCATTATGCATCTTGCCATAACCTACAAAATTGTGCAGGAGAGAGCATAAACTACAATGTTAACTACATTCCATGCTTAGAGGGAATGCACCAAAGTATGTTCATCAATTGTAACAAATGCACCACACTAATGAATGATGTTGTTAAAGTGGGAAAATATGCAAGATGTAGAGCAGGGCAAATGCCAATTTGCTATGTTTTTTTATGTATCACGTAATCTAAATATCTTTTAAAAAATAAATAGATTACACTCACAAATTAAAAGACAGATATTGACAGAATGTATTAAAAAATTATTTGGAACACCTATGTTATTTTAAAGAGATACACTTTAGATCCAAAGAAATAAACAGTTTCAAGATGAATAAAAATGTTACATATTAAGAGTAACTACAAGAGAGCTGGGGTGGTTATACTACTATCAGAAAAAAATAACCTTGAAGTATGAAACTACAAAAAAAGAAAATGGAGGAAATTATATATTAATAAAAGGGTCAATCCACCAAGAAGGTATAACAATCATCAACACATATGCACAGAGCCACAAAATACATGAAATAACACTGGCAAAACTGAAAGAAGAAATACTTGTACGATAATAGTTGAAGACTTCAAAACACTTTCAAGAATGAATCGATTATCAAAACAGAATATCAGGAGGGAAAATAAGGATGTGAAGAATAACACAAAAGAAAAAAAACAGCATCTAATAACTATATATATAGAACATCACTCAACAACAGTATAATACACATTCTTCTCAAGTGGCCATAGGTCCTTCTCCAGGCTAGACCATATGTTAGGGAACAAGACAATAAAAATTGAAAGATTGAAATCACACACAGTTTCCCTCCTACCACAAATGAATGATATAAAAATCAATAAAAGAAGGAAAACTGCAATTGTACTATTAAGTGGAAAATAAATGACCCATTTTAAATAAACAATAGGATAATTTTCTGAAATCCACCTACAAGGGAAATCAGAAAATTCTTAGAGGAAAAAAAAAAGAAACATGCCAAGAACTATGGGAAGGAGCAAGGCACTGCTCATTGGGAAACTGATAGCTATAAATTCCTACATTAAGAAAGAATGATATCATAATCAATAACCTAACTTCGTATCTCGAGGAAAGAAGACTAAGCCAAACTTAACATTACTAGAAATAATGAAGATTAGAGTGGAGATAAGTGAGATAAAGAATAGAAAAACAATTGAAAGGATCAATGAAACCAAAATTTGGTTCTTTGAAAAGATTGATAAAATTAACAAACCTTTATCCAGACAAAGAGAAAGGAGAGAGAAGCAAATAATTATTTAAGGAATGAAAGTGAGAACACTACAGAAATTAAAAGGGTTATAAGAGAATACTGTGAACAATCATATGCAAACTAACTAGACAATCTAGAGGACATGAACAAATTCCTAGAAACATAAAAATAACCTACACTGACTCATGAAGAAATAAAAGAGCTTAACAGACCTATAAAAGCAAAAAGACTGAATAATCAAAAACCTCCCAAAAGGAAAAGTGTATGTCAGTATATAATGTAGATCACAATGATGAGCCTTCATTCATTTGTTGTGGGTTCCTCTGCATTTACTCCTTTTCTCTTGAAAATAAAATAAGATGAATTTTTTGTTAGTTTTCACATGATTTAAAAAAATTCAGACACAGAAGTGAGATTGAAAACAGCTTTCCCAACAACACCAATTTGCTTCTCTCTTTACATTTTTTATGAAATGTTTTAAAGTATGAAAACTTTCTTGCTGATATTTCTGGATTCTGTACTTCTACCACTCTTAAAACTGGGTCTACACTCTCATTACCTCTGTTGAATCTTTTTTGTCTCTTTTCTTACTCCATCTGACTATCAAATATTCCTGTTACATGTGCTCCTCTATTGAAGAAAACCATTACATTGCCAAAATCTAATCATTCCTTATAAATGTCTATAGATTTTCAAAATCATTTATCCATAAATATCTAAATGTTTTAAAATCAATTATCTATAAGTTACTTGAATAACTTACACTGTATTTCATTTGTGAATTACCTTAATATTGTGTATTTATATGTCTTGTATTCCTACAACCATTACATTTTAGTTTCTCATATTTTATAATACTAAAGAGATTAATTTTCTATTTAGTTTTATATCAATCTATTATTATACATATTTGGGGTTAGCAATCACAGTTCATATTCAGCAAATTCTTTAAAATTTCTCCTGCTTTAGATTCACAATCACATAGGTTCAGAGTCATTTATATCTGAACTACACTATTACCACTGTATGGCTTAATACCTATCATCAGGCACACACACCAACACCCCCAAAGTAATCTTTATATGTCCCATGGTCCCTGAGGATTGTGCTTAATACTTACCCTTGCACCATTAAAAGTACTATTTTTAAATAACCTCTAAAAAGAAAAATTCATTTAATAGGGTTTATTGAATTTTTAAAATTTAAGAAAACATGAGGGAAACGGACTTTGGCCCAGTGGTTAGGGCGTCCGTCTACCATATGGGAGGTCCGCGGTTCAAACCCCGGGCCGCCTTGACCCGTGTGGAGCTGGCCATGCGCAGTGCTGATGCGCGCAAGGAGTGCCGTGCCACGCAAGGGTGTCCCCCGCGTGGGGGAGCCCCACGCGCAAGGAGTGCGCCCGTGAGGAAAAGCCGCCCAGCGTGAAAAGAAAGAGCAGCCTGCCCAGGAATGGCGCAGCCCACACATCCCGTGCCGCTGACGACAACAGAGGCGGACAAAGAAACAAGACGCAGCAAAGAGACACCGAGAACAGACAACCAGGGGAGGGGGGGGAAATTAAATAAATAAATAAATCTTTAAAAAAAAAAAAAAGAAAACATGAAAATATTTCAGGTATAGTCTACCATGATCTTATTATTAAAACCTGAATGTGTGGACATTAGTAAGAATTAAGTTCTTCAAAACCATAAAAATGGAGCTATCCTACAATTAACTCACATTCCAGGATTTCAGAAATGCACTCACAGGAAGCCTATAACCTGGGGACTTTCTGCTGCTCACAAAGTGAATAGTCATTTGTGGAAGTCATTCTACTCTGGTCATAGCTGCATCTAAAAACCCACACCTAATCATACTCAATAGTGAAATACTGAAAGTCTTTCCCATGAGATCATGAACAAGGTAAGTTAGCTCACTTTCATCACTGCTTTTCAACATTGTACTAGAAGTTCTAGCCAAGCAATTGGGTAAGAAAAAGAAATAAAGTCATCCAAATTGGAATCAAAGAAGTAAAGCTATCCTTATACACAGTATTTTAAACACATAATTCCAAAGAATCCACTACATAACTCAGGCAACAACAAAGACTTCAAGCAAACTTTCATTGTATGAAATATACACACAAAAGTCCGTTTTGTTTATATAGTACAGCAAAAAAAAAAAAAAACTGAAATGGATTCTTTTCAAAGTATATTCAATTAGCTGCTAACAAATAAAATACCTAAGAATGAATTTAATGAAAGGATGAAACACTTGAACACTAGCAAACATACCTGAATGCAACTGAAGAAGACATAAACATATGGCAAGATATCCATTGTTCAAGGTTGATAAGACTGTATTTTTCTAATATCAATCCTACCCAGCAGGTTGGCGCTAGAGATGGTGTATACTCAGGGGACTTGAATCTCTGGACTGGCCGTGTGCCAGCTGGGCCCTAAGCCACAGCAGGGTTGCAACTCCTACTCTCTCGTTCGTTGGACTTAACCCAGGTCAGCTAACAGAGAGGTGAAGATGGTCAACCACCACACCAGAGAATCAAGAGTGCCTACAACTGCAAGCAGGAGAATTGTATCCATCATCCATGTGGAATCTATGCCCCCTCTCAATACAGAGGTGGAGTGGACATCACCATCCCAGGGTCCCGAGTATGGAGGAATAAAATACGGATTTACTGATATTCTTACTGATATTCTACTATAAAACAATTGTGACCTAGTAATAGAAGAAATTGTAGCACTGAGGTGGAGAAAGTGGCCATGGTAGTCGCTGAGGGCATGGAGAAGGAAGAAGAGATGTGATGTGAGGGTAATTCTGGTAATCTGAGTTGTCCTAAATGATATCGCAGGGTCAGATGCTGGACTTTTATATATCCTGCCATGGCCCACTGGGTGGACTGGGGGAGAGTGTAAACCACAATGTAAACCATTATCCATGTGGTGCAGCAGTTCTCCAAAATGTATTCACCAAACGCAATGAATGTCCTACGATGATGAAAAAGGTTGTTTTTTGGGAGCAGTGGGGTGAAGCGGGTAGGAGGTATATGGGGACCTCATATTTTCTGAATGTAACATTAAAAAAAAATAGAGAAAAAAAATAAAACATTCAGATCAGAAAAAAAAAACTACAATGAGAAATCATCTTACACACATTAGATTGGAAGCAATTGAAAAAACAATGGATTACAAATGTTGCAGAGGATGTGAAGGAATGGAAACTATCATCCACTGCTGGTGGGAATGTAGAATGGTGCAGCCATTGTGGAATACATTTTGGCTGTTCCACAGAAATCTAACTATAGAACAAACATATGATCCAACAATCCCACTGCTGGGTATATGTCCAGAAAAACAGAAAGCAGGGACACAAACAGATATATGCACACCAATGTTGAGAGTGGCATTATTCACTATTGCCAAAAGTTGGAAACAACCCAAATGTCCATCAACCGACGAATGGATAAACAAATTGTGCTATATATATACAATGGAATATGACTCAGCTGTAAGAAGGAATCCAGTATGAACACATAGGATAACATGGATGAATTCTGAAGACCTTACATTGCATTAAGCAGGCTAGGAACTGAAGGACAAATATTACATGACCTCAGTGAGAGAAATTAAATAAATTGAGCAGATTCACAGATCTAAAATCTGGAAAACATGTTTACAGGAGACAGGGAGAAGAAGGTTGTGACCAAATGCCCATATAGGAAAAATCTATGATAAGGTGGAAGTATGTAGTTGTGCAGTGGATGGGCATGACAGTGGTAAATTGATACATGGGATTGGTCTGTGTGCAGGGTAGAGTGAGGAGGGTGGGTTGGACTATCCATGCAATGGGAGTCACTTGAGGAGGGACCAGGTACCATCTGGGTATTTGGAGGTACCTGCTTGAAACTACAAAGTTCAGAATGTTCTTTTGGCAACATGGTAGGGAATGGTTACTGGTTTAGGGTGTTGGTTGAGGGGGACATTCGGGAGAATACACCCCTGGGGCAGGCTTCTAGGGAGTGTGCAAGTGCTCACCTGGTCATAGTGTGTTGTATCACTGGGTTGAGACCCACAGAGTGAGTGGGAAAGTGTTGAACTCCCATCCTGAGGAGTCCTGCTATGTTCTCCAAGAGAGGGGTGGGAGACTCTTGAGAGCATAGGCAGTGCCTAATAGTGGAGGACATGTCAGTATGTCAAGCTCTAAATGTTGTTGCACATAACTATGAGTGAAGCTTGGTGGTTGCCATAGGTCCCGAGGGGTGGGGGAAGAAGGAATAGAATAGATGGAACATGGGGCATTTGGGGGGCTATGGAAGTGTCCATTATGATCTTTTTCTTTTCCTTTTTCTTTTTTTTATTGTTTTAAATATTTTTCTCTGCAGGATCTTACAATGATGGATACAGGCCATGTTAAATTTCATCAAAATTTATCTAAGTGTATGGGCTAAAATATAAACCATAATGTAAATCATTGACAAGATTTAGTATGAATATTTCAATATTTGTACATCAATTGTAACAAATGTACCATTCACAAGTAAAATGTTATTAAAAGGGGAGAGGGGAATGGGGGACAATGTTGGGTATATGGGAATCTACTCTATTCTGTACATGACTTTTCTGTAACCTAAAGTTTCTTTGAAGACAAAATGCTCAATTCATACTTGCTAAACAACAGTGATAAACAGAGGCCCTTTGTGCAACAAGAAAGTTTCCCTGAGTAATTCATGAGCACAACAGTGTACTGACAATTATTCTGGGTCCTCTCACCTCTCACCTCCACCTGGCGACTAACTGGAGGAGCTTCCTAATGCCAGGCAAAGGAGGAAAACCCATCCAATGCCAAGGCAAGATTGCCTTTCTTTGCTTGAAACAGTTTTGTTGCTTTCTTGGTTTTTGTGTTTTCAGTCAAGTTCAGACTTGACAATATCATGTAGATAACATAATTCAGGTACCATCCTCTTGTGTGTGTAGTGTGTGCATATGTGTGTGTGTGAGTAGAATCTCTTACTAGCTGATGCCTGGTGCCAAGAGTATTCAATGTTGATACCACCAGATAGGAAAGTGCATGGTAGGACTTTTAATTGGTGACATTTATCCTCTTTTGATTAAAAATTTTGTAATTGTCAACCAGATGGACTTTAAATAAAATTCCTCAAGCCTCTTCTATAAATTACCAATCTTGCTTTTGTGTTCTTTGATATGATCACTGTTTTCCATCTGGTTTTCTGGAGCATAAAAAAGAGCAAACAGAACCCACCATGATACAAACTCACAACATTTCCTTTCCTTCACTACAGGTGGCCTCAAGTACAAGAGAAAAAGGTGTGTATTCTGATATCTCTGGCTGAGGAAAGAAATCTAGATGACTATGATGGGGTTTCCATGTTGGCTTTAAATTGGATAGCACAATGATTCTGCATGCCACGTGGGAACAAGGATCATGAGTGTGATGAGAGAAACTCATTTCCAGGAAAAGATCTTGGATCATGTTTCTACAGTTCCTGGAATCACCTGGGTTCCCATTGGGTGGTCTGGCTTAACATAAAGTAGAGTTGCAGTTTGTCAATATGTAAGTCTATGTAGTGTTATTGTGCATGTTTGTGTCTACATGGGATGCTGTGCATTTATCCTAGACATAGTTCTTATTTACACAGGACAACTGCCACTGTCAATGATGTCAAAAATATAATCTCATCTTACCACTGCAAGGTTTACATATAGGACTCATTCAGTCCATTATCACAGCCATATGTAGTGGGTTTGCTTATTATATACACAACTCAGATAGAGGATCCCAGGCATAGAGAAAAATGTTTCCAATCTCATGTGGAAGAGCCTAATATGTACCCCATCAAGTAACCTCAATGTTGATACAACAAGCCTACCCTTAAACTGTGAAATGGGAATATTAGATACTGTACAAGGGAGATCTAGCATCTGTGCATATTGCTGAAATTTCCCAAGCCTACAGTTTCCAAATATTCCCAAAAATTATAAGGTAAGCTAAGTCATATCACCTATTGCAACTTTCACATGCCTTCATATCTGTCTGTTGGTTGGGTTAAGTAAACATAAAATCACAAGATTTTCATGAAACCCGACTTTAATTCACATGGATCTACTAGGACACTTATAAATAAGGGGATCAAAAGTTTGAACTGTAAAAAAAGTACTAGCAATATTCCTACCTTTTACTGTGAGTAAGCGGTCAACAGTTCTTTCAATTATGAATGATTTTCCCAGGTTTTTGTCTCAGGGTTAAAAACTGAAAATTTGTTTCTTAGTCAAAAAACCTACTGCCAATGACACCCAGCCCATCAGTAGCATGAAAATCACTATCTGCTCAAGAAGAGGGAGCTCGGGAAGATATCACCAAGCAACTGCCCTATGGACGCTGTAGCAGTTTGATATAACTGGTGAATTCCAAAAAGAAATATTTGACTATGCTTATAATCCGATCTATACCTGGGCATAATTGAATTATGATTAGGGCTTTAACTGGGCCATGTTATTACCGTGTTGAGTCTCCACACCTTGGTGAGTAGGGACTCACAGATAAAAGGCATGGTAAAGGACAGAGTTGGAGCTTTTGATGCAAGGGTTTTCTTATGTTGGAGTTTGATGCTGAAGACTTAAGCTGGAGACCCAGGAAGTAAGCTCCCAGAGCAAAGAGAAGCCAGCCCCAGGAAGAAAGGAACCTCGAACCCAGAGAAAAGCAAGCCCCAGGAACGCAGAAACCCAGGAAACCTGAACCCTCACAGACGTCAGCAGCCATCTTGCTCCAAATAGACTTTGGTGAGGGAAGTAACTTACACTTTACGGCCTAGTATCTGTAAGCTCCTACCCCAATTATATACCCTTTATAAAAATTAACCAATTTCTGGTATTTTGTATCAGCACCCCTTTGGCTGACTAATACAGATGGTAAATGTGGAAATGCAATCACACTGATTCAAAAATAATGACTGTAGTTTATTCAGTCCCACGTATAGGGAAAATCCATAAAATGCATAAGCCATATTGTTCTTTCACCTGTGAACACTTTAATTTACTAATTAAATCAGAAGCACCACCATCAGAATTAAGGATGCGTCTACAACTCAAGATTGGTTCACATCTAAATTCAAAGGTTTCACTTTTATTAAATCAAGATTAGGCAGATGCTCGCTCTGGGAGAGCACAGAATAAGATGCAGAGAAGAAGAATACAGAGATGAGCCTGAGAGTTGGAGCTGAAGAGAACAGAGCAGCTGAGAAGCCTTGTGAGCTCAGCCTCATGCCAGCCTACAGGTGAGATGGGAGGAAGCTGGGATCATGGCGCCTTAAGAGAAGGAGGAAGGCTCAACCCTTGCAGACGTGCCCACCATCTTGTTTCAACGCGTGGCAAATGACTTTGAGTGGCAAAGTACCTCTAGAGTAACTTGAGAGGGACTCTTTAGGGCCTTCTGACTGTAAACTTCTACCTCAAATAAATACTCTTTATAAAAGCCAACAGATTCCTAGCACTTTGCATCAGCACCCGTTTGACTGAAACACGCCTGAAATAATGCTTCCATATTTTGAAAAAATTAACAGACTTTATGTAGAGCAGTTTTAGAGTCACATAAAAATGGAAAGATAGTTCTAAAGTTTCTGCATCCTCCCCTCCCATCTTTCCTCTTCTTCCTCAGCATACTGCATTAATTGTTTAGTTTGAAGCACAATTCAAGGGCCAGTATCAATACATTCCTATGAAGGCTCAGTATCTGTTGAAAAGCTCTGCAGGCTTTGACCAAGGCATAATGTCCTGTACTGTGGAAAACAGGTGAGCAATCCCTCAAAAAGTGAAATATAGAGTAACCATATAACCAGCAATTTAACAAATCTATATACATACATATATACACAGATATATATCTATGTATTGGAAAACGGGACTACACATACTTGCAATCCAATGTTCACAGCAGCATTATTCACAATAGCCAATGCTCACAACTATGCAAGTGTCCATCAACAGATGAATGGATAAAAAAGGAAAAATGGCAACATCCATACAATGGAATTCAGCCACAGCAAGCAATGGAAGTTCTGAGACATCCTACTGTATGGATGACATCCACATGATTATACTCAGTGAAATTAGATGACACAGAAGACAAAGAGTGTATGATTCTGCATATGTGAAACATCTACAAAAAGAAAACAGAAGAAGGAAGGTGATTAAGGATTATTAATAGAAATTTGGGGAAAAGGGCAATGAGATTAATATCTAATAGATAAAGAGCTTCTGTTTCAGGTCATGAAGAAATTTTGGAGATTAATGGTGATATTAAAAATAGTTAATGTAATTAAGGTGAATGAGTTAATTGTACCAGTAGAAAATGGTTAAAATGGGAATTTTCTTTATAAACATGTCAACTTGTAAAATTAACAAAATCTGATAAAATACATGGGACAGGCAAATCAGTAACAAACTTGATGTCAAGGAGATTCAGGAAATTTAGTTGGGCTTCAAAATGGGCAAAAAGGTAGGGGCTCTGTGTTTGACTCAGTGTGTAATTCAGAACCAATATTAGATGAACTACTTCACATTCATTTAAATTGCCTTTAAGCTCCAAAGCCAAGGACTCCACTTCTAATTTTCCTGCTCTCATTAGTCTCTCTTTCTTGCACATGTGTGCTTTCTACCCAACCAGCCCTGATCACTGTAGCCCCTCATCCTAGTTAAAGTTCCCCAGGTAATGCATGAACTGCACCCAGTGTACTGATGGCTACTCTGTGTCCCTCTAGCTCCCTTGGAAGACCTGATGGAGGGGCCTGCTAGTTACAGGGCAGATGAAGAGACTCCCTCTAATGCTGAGATAAGGCCACCTGTTTTTGTCTAAGACAGAAATGTTTCTTTCTCACATTCCTTTTCACATTGAGTACAGATTTTACTATATGTTATACCTATAGACATTAGCTGCTGTTTTGTGGAAGGAAGAACTGAAAGTAAGAATCCTATGAACAGATACATGACACAAGAGGGCTTTAAAAATGGCAGCATCTGGTTATAAACCAAATAGAAAGGTTGTATTAATTATCAGAGCAACATTTTCCCTTATTTGACTAAGACTTTTGTAATTGCCTATTTTCGTAAATAGACTTGGAAATCGCATCCTCCAGGAAGAGCTTGAGTCTTTCCCACAGGTGTTTTCAAGCTTATTCATGGGGTCTTTGAATTTACCACTGTTTCCCAACTGTTTTTTAAAATCATGAAGACCTGAAAACACACAACACAGCGTGATCCTATCCTCACTGTTTTTTTCTTTTCTGCCATTGCAGGTGACCTTGAGAGCAAATGAAAATATATAGGTATTCTGGGCTTATCCAAATAAAGTGGGAAAAACCGACA
The DNA here is from genome assembly GCF_030445035.2 of Dasypus novemcinctus. Taxonomy (NCBI): domain Eukaryota; kingdom Metazoa; phylum Chordata; class Mammalia; order Cingulata; family Dasypodidae; genus Dasypus; species Dasypus novemcinctus. Next base: position 9,518,327 of record NC_080702.1, on the reverse strand, counting down.
TAAAATAGGGGGCTTCCTGCAAGCTTTAGGCTGTAGACCTAAGCTGATCCCATCCTCATTGTAAAATGAGCATATGAGATATTATGAAAAGTTTTCTATTAAGGAGTTTTGTCCTTCCTTCCCCAGTCCCCAGGAATGGATCTGTTCCTTTTGGGAGTTACAGGTTAGGCTGTGTGGAGGCTTAAGGGAATCTATGTTGAGTCTCTGTGGCGTGACTGTGAGACTATGTGTGAGCTTGTGGGGTCACTGTGTGCATTTCTCCCAGGTGAGATGGACTGCTCAAGCTCTGGTGCTCCAAGGGGACTGGCCTTAATGTGAACCCAGGCATGTGGCTCCAATGCTCTGCACTACAGAGCTGCAGTTATCACTCAGTCATGGGACTATTAGCAACCACCCAGGGAAGTGGAGGTGGCTCAAGGGACTGAGCTCCCACCTATGATATGGGAGGTTCATGGTTTGGTTCCCAGTGCCTCCTAAAAAAGACAGTGAGCTGGCACATTGGGCAGGCATGGCAAGCTGACACAACAAGACAATGCAACAAAAGACACAAAAGGGAAAACATAATGAGAGGCACAACAATGGCAAGGAATGGAGGTGGTTTAAGCAATTAGATGCCTCCCAGCCACATCAGAGATCCCAGGTTCAGTTCCCAGTGCCTCCTAAGGAAACAACAGAAGACACATAGAGACGGCAACTGTAAACAATGAGAGGGTGGGGACAAATAAATGAATGAAAAGAAATCATTTTTAAAAATCACCAAAAAGAAACCAATAAAACAACCACCACAACAAAAAAAGAAACTATGTAAGGGAGTTCCACCATCTGTGCATGGGCTTACAATTAACTGAGTCTACAGAGAGACCAAACTGTACATCCATGATCATAGGGCCTAGGGAAGCTAGCTGAGCAGATCACCTCAGACTCTAGCATAGTTCCTGATGTCCAAAATGAAAAGAAAGCTCATAGGTTAAATCAAAATCCTGAGAGTTGTGAAGCATCACATAGAATGACCTGTCAACCCTCACGCTGATGTCACAGCCAGGAGCTCTGCCACAGTACATAGGTATTGGGAAGAAAAGTTAAATGTACTGGATTATATCATTGCCACGGACCCTCTAGATGCTAAAATCCTATAAGTCACACAGTAGTGTTTGTGACAAATAAGAATTCTGATTCCGCTCAGTTCTTAACCTGGTGTCCAAAACCTTGGATAAAATACAACTAAAGAGCAACGTTAGCGGGAGTCAGCATTGACCCTCTGCGTCCCTCCATAATGACTGTCCTACTGTTAATGGCCAGTAATCCAATGAACAAACACACATGGTGAAGAAAAGGAAGACTGGATGGAAAAATACACTATTATTAAGTGACCATTTTTAAATGGTAAGATAGCAGTATTTTCATACCTATAATTATTATATTTAATACAAACATTAGTGAATAAATGTGATAGAATGGATTGTCTAGGACTGAACTGACTCCGCCAAAAAAAGGTTGCTTCTAATCAAGTAGAAATTCCTGTAGCATATATGGTAAATGCAGTGTCAGTTTACGCAGATCCATGGAGAATGAATTCACTGGCGATGTCAAGAAGATACTAGCAGGAAGCACGTGTGGCTCAAGTGACAGGGCTTCTGCCTATCATATGGTAGAACCTGGGATCAATCCCCAAGGCCTCCTGGGAAAGGAGTGCCGGTGCTTGGAGCCAAGTGCCTGTGCATTAAGCCAGTACCTGCTCAGCAATTCAAGCACCCATGCAGCCAGCCAAGTGCCCGCGTGGTGAGCCAGGGTCGATGCAGCACGTCAAGGGCCTGAGCAAGTGAGTCACACAGCAAGATGAGGATGCCAGGAAAGAGAGATGAAGGGGAGAGTCAAGGCAAGGCACAAAAGAAACCAGGAACTGAAGTGGTGCAAGTGACAGGGAACCTCTCTCCACATCCGAGGTACCCAGTATTGAATCCTGGTGAAGCCTAGAAGAGAAAATGAGAAGAGAAGACAAAAACAGAAACAGACACAGAAGATCACACAGAAAATGGACACAGACAGCAAAAACAGCAGGGTGGGAGCAGGGGAGGGGGAAAAAAAAGAAGATACTACTGAGGACTTCTGGGAACATGGTGGATTAGAAAGACATGGGCCTCTCTCCTCCTCCAGAAAATTAGGTGGAGGACAGAGTGAAATGGACTAGAAAAAGATCTTCCAGGGTTTAGGACAGCAGGTGAAGGCCAGACACCACCCAGAACAGAGAGGGACGAAGGAGGGGCTACTACTGCTGGAACCTCTCCACACTAAAGATACTAGAATACTCAGGCTCTGAGCTGGCCACCCACAAAGGGGTCTCCAGGGATCTACCACCCCTGGAAGAGAGGGAGAAGGACATAGCCTAGGGCTGACAGCTTCTCACCCACAAATCTGGTCTGCTGTGTCCTACCACCCTTTCCAGGCTGGGTGAGAAAGCCCTGTTGTTTACTTGGGACCCTAACTGAAATGGAGAAATCTGACACTCAGTCTCCCTCTATTATGGCCAGGACTGATTGTTGAGGAGGCACCTCTGCAGGAAACGAGAGAGGGGGACACAGCATAAGGCTGGCTCAGCTTTTGACCCACAAATTTGGTCTGCACTGTCCCATGAGCCCCACCTGGCTGCAGAAGACATGCCATCATTGGCCTTGGAAGCCAGCAAAGGACTAAAGAGATCTGACCCTCTCGATCTACTTCTCTACTAAACAGGAAGGACTGTTGAGGACACAGAGGGGAGTGGAATCATTTCATACCCAGGAAAAGAGAGGGGGCTGCCAGAGAAGGCTGGAGAACTGTTTCTGAGGAAAAATCTCCAGGCAGGAACTTCTATCACATTGATCCAGTCTGTGTTACAGCAAGAACACTCCAACCAGATGCTGAACTGAAAGGGCTGCCAAAGAGTGCCATCTGCTAGCAGAACTAGGGAGAACACATGAGAAAAGGAAAAATAAGTATGTTAGGATTTTGCTGGCCTTTATAGCTTCCCTCCCAAAGCCCTAGGAAGCAAGTCTGCAACCCATTACTGGGTGTAACTCTTGGATATTATTGATGAATTCCAAAAAAATATATTGGATTATGTTAGTAAACTGGTCTTTTTCTCTGGGCATATTAGATTATATTGGATTCAGAGGTTTACATGATTAAATAATGATCAAGGCTTTGATTGGGCCACATGAGTAGGATGTTGCATCCCTGCCCCATTGGGGTGGGGACTCACAGAGAAAATGACATGGCAGAAAAGATGGCTGGAGTTTTTGAGCTGGAGCCCAGGGAATGAACACACAGGAGAACACCACCAAAGGAATGGAGACAGCCCCTTAGACACAGAATAAGCCCCAAGGAGAGGACAGAGCTATTTGCCTGATAGTCTACAGCTGACTCTGTGGAAAGAGGCAAAGCCTAGAGAGCCTCAGAGTCTACAGCTGACCTTCTGGTGAAAACAGAGGAGTTGATCCTGGAGAGAAATTAACCATGGGAAGAGTGGATCCCAGGAGGCCCGAAGGCTGGCAGACATCAGCAGACATCTTGCTCCAACATGTTGGAAAAGACTTTGAGGAGGAAAGTAGCTTACAGTTTATGGCCTGGTAACTAAGCTTACACCCCAAATAAATATCCTTTATAAAGTCCAATATATTGCTGGTATTTTGCATTAGTACCCCTTTGGATGACTAATACACTGGGTCCAGACCCTACTTTTGACAACTAACATTGGATCCAGGTTGAACCAAGAATCAAAGAGCAGGACTAACTCACAGCCTCCTGCCACTAAATCCCAAAATGAGAAAGAAATTGAGCATTTCAGTAAATTGCATCCTAACCAGATGCCCAGACATCGGCAAAAATTTTTCAAGCCAGACTAAGAAAATGGAAGAATGGCTCAGGAAAAGGAATATATCAAAGCCCCAAAAGAGACACAGAATTTGAGATCACTAGTTAACAAGATGCGTACAAATTTCTGAAATTAATGAGATGAAAGACTATATGGCTAAAGAAATGAGTGAGATCAAGAAGATACTGAACAAGAATAGAGAAATATTTGAAATCCATGAGAAAAAAGTAACAAGAGCTGATGTGAATGAAAGACATAATAGGTGAGATCGAAAACACATTAAAGGCACATGACAACAAACTTGAAATGACAGAAGAAAGAATAAGTGATACTGAAGACAGAACAGCTGAAACTGAAGAGAGAAAAAAAGGAAAAAAATGCGCATGAGATCAGGGAGTGGAATGACAACTCAAAAAGCAACAATATACATGTCAGAAGAGTTCAAAAAGGAGAAGAGAAAGAAAAAGGGGGAAAAGGAGTATTTGAGGAAAAAATAGTTGAAAATTTCCCAACTTTCATGAAAGAAATGAACCTCCATGTCCAAGAAGCCCACTGTACCCCAATCAGAAGAAATCCAAATAGACCTATGCTATTCTACTCAGAAGGTCACAAATGTCAGAGATAAAAAGAAAATTCTGAGAGCAGTAAGGGACAAGGGAACCATCACTTACAAGGGACACCCAGTAAAACTTCATATTCTTCATGAGAAACCATGGAGGTAAGACGACAGTAGAATGACACAATTATGAGACTGAAAGAGAAAAATTGGCAACCAAGAATTCTGCATCCAGCAAAACTGTTCTTCACATAGGAATGTGGGTATAAAATATACACAAGCAAAGAGAATCTAAGACAGTTCATAATAAAGAATCCATCTCAAAGGATATATTAAATGAAGTCTTAGAACCTGAAAGAAAAGACAGGAGAGAGAGGCTTGGAAAAGAGTAGAGAAGAAAGAATAGAAGAAAGGATAACAACAAGAGTAAAAAGACAGACTAAAATCTGACATGACATATGATAACCAAAGAAGAAAATGGTAGAAATAAATAAAGCATTTAAAGTAAAATCAGGGAAGCGGACTTGGCCCAGTGGATGGGGCATCCGTCTACCACATGGGAGGTCCGCGGTTCAAACCCCGGGCCTCCTTGACCCGTGTGGAGCTGGCCCATGTGCAGTCCTGATGCGCACAAGGAGTGCCCTGCCACGCAGGGGTATCTCCAGCGTAGGGGAGCCCCACGCGCAAGGAGTGCGCCCCATAAGGAGAGCCGCCCAGCGTGAAAGAAAGAGCAGCCTGTCTAAGAATGGTGCTGCCCACGTGGAGAGCTGACATCAACAAGATGACGCAACAACAACAAAAAAAAGAGACACAGATTCCCAGTGCCGCTGATAAGGATAGAGGGGGTCACAGAAGAACACACAGCGAATGGACAGAGAGAGCAGACAATTGGGGGGGTGGGAGATAAATTAAAAAATAAATAAGGGAAGCAGACTTGGCCCAGTGGTTAGGTCATCCGTCTACCATATGGGAGGTCCACGGTTCAAACCCTGGGCCTCCTTGACCCGTGTGGAGCTGGCCCATGTGCAGTGCTGATGCGCACAAGGAGTGCCCTAACACTCAAGGGTGTCCCCGCGTAAGGGAGCTCCACGTGCAAGGAGTGCGCCCCGTAAAGAGAGCCGTCCAGCGTGAAAGAAAGTGCAGCCTGCCTAAGAATGGTGCTGCCCACATGGAGAGCTGACATCAACAAGATGACACAACAACAACAAAAAAAAGAGACACAGATTCCCGTGCCGCTGACAACAGAAGTGGACAAAGACGACGACGCAGAGAATAGACACAGCAGAAAACCAGGTTGGGGGGGAAGGGGAGAGAAATAAAGAAATAAATAGTCTTTTAAAAAAAATAAATAAATCTTTAAAAATATATATATCTAAACTGTTTTAAAGTTTAACTGCATTTATTGTGCTCAAATAGTCCTAATTGTTGCTCATTACTAATAAACATGTTTACAAAAATAAGATTGCATATTACAAGCAACGCTGATTCCAAAAAAATCTTGAAGGCAGTAAAAATAGCCATACCAAAGGAGTAAAAACTATGAGTCAAATTAATGACCATTATGTTTCTGTCTGCATGCATTAACTCTTTTTCTGTTTGTCTGTTTGTTCACTGGCAGTATATATTTTAATACCTCTGGATGGTAATGTTAATTCCTAAAAAAACTCTATTCAAATGGCCAAAAATTAAACGAGCACTTATATTAGCAACTAGGTGTAAGTAATGAAAATTCTGTCTTAACTGATAAAATTACTACAAATCTCTTCATGAAAAATGGTTCTCACCTAAATTAAAAGGAAGTTTATTTTTCTTCACAGAATAAAATGTAAGGTTATTAAAAGAAGTGAAAAGTTTGTAGGAAAACTGACTGAAATTTAATAAGTTCTTTCAAGAAAGTGTGTTTTGTCCTAAGATAAGATGGCTGGTTTTCATGAAATCAAAATGGAAGTACATAAGACAAAACTTGAATGCACATGGCAAGTTGTAGAAGGCATTGTGGTAGCGTTAAGTAAAATAACGTGTTCTGTAAAGGCAGAGTTTATCTTGAAATGAAGTAACTATACTCTATGCAGTTATAAATAATTATAAAAAGTTTGTAAAAGCATTGCTTAAAATGAAATATTCAAATGGCTAATTACAAAAATCATTATTAAACAGAAACTGAATTGATGATTAAAAACCACCTCGCTCTGCATATTACAATGGTAATAGGGAAAAATAATTTTAATTCCATTAAAAATCTTAAGTTTTCATAAAATAATAAAAAAGTAGTTTTTTTCTGAACTGCTAAAATAAAATACCTGTTAATTAATGTAATCATGATAATTATAGGTTTTAAAGCATTTCCTTTAAAACAGTTTCCAAAATCATTTAGTAACTTATATAAGTAGGGTGTATAGAACGTATTTTATTGTTAAGGATCTTTAGAGCCTAAAATAGGCAAACAATTAAAACAAACTACAAAGTCCTGTCTATCACATTCTTAAATGGTGTTTAGTTAAATAAAACAAAAAAAAAACTGCACCCTCCGTTGTAACTGATGAAGTACAATGTTTTCTCATATTATTAAGGTACCGAAAACAATTCATCCCTCATTCAGCTCAGATATTAAAACCATTATATGTGTTAATCAGAAAAAGTTGTGCATGGAAATGAAAGCCCGCCCCTTCCAGCAGGCTGCTTTTAAAACAATAACAGAGGCTCAAGCAGCAAGGGGGTGGATCTTAACCTACCCTGTGAACTGGATGGAGCCAGTACCAATATTAGCTTTGGGTGGGGTTTGTGGCAAAAGAAACTTTCTAAATAAATACCACTTGAGTTTTAGTCACAATTATGAGAAGAAAACAAAGCACAAAACAAGAACAATGAACTGTTGTAAACTGCCCTCTGTGGAAAAGAAAAATCTGTGAAAAAACATCTGGAACACCTGCCAGCAGTAACAGGCAACTGTCTACCATGTCCCTGCCCCTCCTCTAGCATCTCTTGAGACTGTTAAGGCAGATGCCCTCGTGAAAGTCCAGAGCCATACCACTGAAACCCAAAAGCAGCAGAGTGAATCCACCAAAAAAACCCACAAATATCGTGGATACCAGACCTGGCAGTGCCTAGGGCAGCAGTTCCAACTGCCTGTCAGTTGCCAGCAGCTCATGAACATCACCCATGAGTGTCCATCGTGCTCACTCCAATGACTGTAACAATCACCTCACGGGATGAAACAGACTGGCCGAGCACAGACTCCAGCAGCACGATGGCAAGTGGATGACATCCGTCCACTCCCTCTCTCAGAAGGCGCAAGATATGCTTTCAGTGCTGCAAACACTGCAACAGGCAGATCCTGTAACCAGATCTTTACAGCAATCAACTAAGTCTAACCTACAAGTTAAAGTGCCAGCTGCTCCAAGCCCAAAAGGGAAAGTAATAATTATTGTTGTGGCCTATGCTTCAAACTCTATAAACTGGGGGAAATGTGGTCATTTTGATCACCACACTGGTCTATGCAGCTCTGCTGGTTGGGACTCTTAAATCCATTAAAAAAATCACTCAAAAACACTGTTATGAAACCACAGTTAATAATCTGAAGTCTTTTATTCCAACTAAAATTCTATATGTATAAGCCCATCAAACCATGTAATTTCACTGTCAACCATTAATGCCACTAATGTTTAACACTGAATGTATAATCTTATTATCTCTTCTCCTCAGACTCCTGGAGGCAATAACCTCATAGACCACCCTAAATTTCCTAATTAATTCCTATCCTTACCACAATTTTAACTCTCATACTCCTCCTATCAGCAGGTCCATACATCTTCCATGCAATAACTCAGTTTATCCAGACAGCCATCCAAGATGTCACCCATGATCATCTTCTTCTCCAATTCATACCCCGAATCATACAGCCAACAACCCAGGAATACGTAAATGGTGTCTTTCTGCTGTGTGAACAATGTCAACCCCTATGGGACCTGAAACGACAGCCCACTATACAGGATGGAAGGGAACTTTTCTCTGCCCCTTGACAGCAGGAAGTAGCCAGATCAAGCCAATGCCCCAAATCCCCTCACTCTCCCATCCTGCCCAGTACCACATACCCCAATATTTTATATATATAAAGAGTTAGAAACATTAGAGGCTTCCAATAATTAACAAGCTGTAGCTCAGTTTCCCCTGATATGCACTGGGGAAAGGTTAACCCCATCCCCCATAAAATTAGGTGTCTAAGGGCATGGCACTTTCCCACAGGTTAAACAAAGAAACCACATAGAGACAGGAGTAAAGGGAAATGAAACCTTCCCTACTTGCATGTCAGAGGGAGATAAAATCCCTACAGATCAAAGAAACATCTGCTCCTGCAGCATTCCAAGAAACCATAACTCCCTAACCCACTATTTCCTAGTCACTATGAGGGAAAATTTTCACCTCTAGGGCTTCCTATTGGCCCCTGCACCTCACTCGGACCCTCAACCCCCTCCCACCAACTACCATGTCCCCACCTAGAAAAGTTCTGTATAAATTCAAATCCCATTCCAGGGGTGGGCTGAAGACTCTCTTCAGACCCCCACCATGCTGAGGGGGGCTTGAAGTCTGTTCTTCAGACCCCCTCTCTTGGGAGAGCTTCCCAGTAAATTCTTTCTCTGCCTATGGTTATATCAGTCTCCATGTCCCAGTAAGCACCACTTTCTCCAACACTTAGGAATTCCAAAATAGATATTGGATTATATTTGTAATCTGGTCTATACGCGGACATGATTAAGTTATGACTAGGGCTTTGATTTGGCCATGTCATTAGGCATTGAGTCCCTGCCCCCTGGGTGGGGACTCACAGATGAAAAGCATGGTAAAGGACAGAATTGGGATTTTTAATATTCGAGTTTTAATTAAAAAAAAAAAAAAGAAATGCCATACATGATGTTCAAAATTAAGATTGTAGCTCAGAGTCCCAAAACCGGTCTTTCTCCTAGAAGTTTTAATGAAAATATTTTAATGGAGTAAAAATAATATGGAATATCTAATGGTTTATATTTTATTGAAATATATTACATATACAACGCTATGAAATTTCTTTGATCTATTTTTCATTAAGCTTATTTGTCCCTTTATCTTCATTAAATTTCTCCATTTCTATTGTTTTCTAAAAAAAAAAAAAATTCGAGTTTTGATGGTGGAGATTGATGCTGAAGCTGGAACCCCAGGTACAGAGACAGAGCCATTCATCTGATAGTCTAGAGCTGACCTTGTGGAGAGAGGCAAAGCCTAGAGAGCATCATAGTCTACAGCTGGCCTTGCGGAGAAAATAGAGGCGCTGAGCCCAGAGAAACCCAGGAAGCCTGAACCCTCACAAACATCAGCAGCCATCTTGCTCCAACACGTAAAAATAGAATTTGCCGAGGGAAGTAACTTATGCTTTATGGCCTGGTATCTGTAAGCTCCTAACACAAATAAACACTCTTTACAACCAACCAATTTCAGGTATATTGCATTAGCACCGCTTTGGCTGACTAAAGCAGTATTCTTGAGAGGGAAATTTATACTTCTAGAAGGTATTAAAAAAGAAAGAGCTAAACTCAAAGAATTAACTGAATAACAAGAGAAACTAGGAAAAGAACAGCAAACCAATCATCAAAGCAAACAGAAGAAATAATAAAGATTAGATTTGAAATAAATGAAATTGAGAAAAATAAAATATAGAAAACCAAAACCTGGTTCTTTGAGAAGATCAGTAAAATTCACAAACCCCTACCAAGATTAAGGAAAAAAAAAAAAAAAAGAACCCAATAAAACAATTTTCAACGACGGGGAAGTTATGACTGACCCCACAGAACTAAAAAGGATCATAAGATGATATTCTGAGAAACTGTATGCCAACAAACTAAACAACTTAGATGAAATGGGCAAATTCCTAGAAATGCACAACCAATCTACATTGACACTACAAGAAAAAATACAAGAACTTGACAAACCAATCACATTTAAAGACACTGAAACTGTCTTCAAAAATCTCCCAACAAAGAAAACTCCAGGATTATTTGGCTTTACAGGTGAATTCCACCAAACGGTTCAAAAACAATTAACACCAATCCTGTTTAAACTCTTCTCAAAAACTGAAGAAGAGGGAAAATAACCCAACACTTTATAGGAAGCCAACATCACCATAATACCAAAGCCAAACATGAACACTGTAGGGAAAAGAAAATTACAGACCAATCTCTCTAATGAATACTGATGCAAAAATTCTCAGCAAATAATGACTATGCTTGTGAGCTGATAAGCCTAAAATAAGAACAAGGCCTAGAGCAGCATTGTGCCTGGGAATTTCCACCTGTCAGCCTTCATGTTACTCAAATGTGGCCAGTCTCGAAGCCAAACTCAGCATGTAAATGCAATGCCTTCCCCCCAGCGTGGGACATGACACCCGGGGATGAGCCTCCCTGGCACCGAGGGACCACTATCAACTACCAACTGATGATGCAACTGGAAAATGACCTTATACGGAAGGTTCAACGCGGATCAGTGGAATATCCCTGTCTACATAAAATAACATGACTTTAAAATGCTGTTTGACCTAATGTAAGGGGGAAATGGAAAGGAGAAATGAGTTTATATGGCTACGAGTCTCTAAAAAAGAGTCTGGAGGCTGTCAGAAGGATTGCCCTTATGCACAACTGAGCAGAGTCTGAGAGACAGATAAAGCAGATACAACCCCCAGATAACGGTTCCTTCGAGGGCTAAAGAGACCCATGGGAGTTATGGTCACGGCCGATGGGGTTAACTACCAGGTCAGATGGCCCCTCTTTGGAAATGGTGTTTATGTGTGATGAATCTGGACTCAGATGGGATCTCTCTTCATAAGACTTTCATGCTAATGTGCTGGAGGTGCAGTTAGTGTCGGGGTTTAAGATATATTTAGGGGATTTGAATCTCTGGACTGACAATGTGATAGCCAGGTCCTGAGCCTCAACAGACTCCAGCACCTACAATCTGACTTATTGGGCTCACCACACTCAGCTAAGATGGAGTTGAAGAAGGACAACCACCACACCATGGAGCCTAGAGTGATTACAACTGAAAGTGGGAGGATTGCATCCAGCATACATGTGGAATCTGAGCCTCCTCTTGACATAGAGGTGCAATGGACACAACCAATCCAATGTCCACATAGAAAAGGTGGCATTGGATTGAGAAAAGTGGACATGATGGCTGATGGGTATGGGGAAAGGCAGGAAGAGATGAGAGGTGGAGGCGTCTTTGGGACATGGAGCTGCCCTGGATGGTGCTTCAGGGGCAATCACTGGACATTGTAAATCCTCACAGGGCCCACTGGATGGAATGGGGGAGAGTATGGGCCATGATGTGGACCATTGACCATGAGGTGCAGAGGTGCCCAAAGATGTACTTGCCAAATGCAATGGATGTGTCATGATGATGGGAAGGAGTGTTGCTGGGGGGGGGGGGGGGGGGGAGAAGTGGGGTGGGGGTGGTAGGGTTCAAAGGGACCTCATATATATATTTTTTTAATGTAATATTATTACAAAGTCAATAAAAAATAAATAAATAAATAAATAAAAATTCTCAGCAAAATATTTCTAATTTAAATCCAGCAGCATATCAAAAGACTAAGTGGGATTTATTCCTGTTAGAGAAGGCTGGTTCAACAGAAGAAAATCAATCAATGTAATACACCATGTTAACAAACCGAGGGAAAGAAAACATGATCACCTCAATTGAGGCAGAAAAAGCATTTGTCAAAATCCAGCATCCTTTCTTATAAAAACATTTCAAAACAAATGAATAGAAGGAAAATTCCTAAATTGATAAAAAAGATAGATGAAAAACCCACAGCTAACATCTTACCCAGTGGGCAATGGTTGAAAGCTTTCCCTCTAAGACTGGAATAAGACAAGGAAGCCCACTAGCACCACTGTTATTCAACATTGTAATAGAAGCTCTGGGTAAAACAATTAGAGAAGAAAAAATAAAGGTATCCAATTAAGAAAAGAAGTAGTAAAACTCTACTCCTGAATGACATGATCTTATATTTAGAAAATTCTGAAATGTCTACAACAAAGCTACTGGAGCTAATACATGAGTTCAGCAGAGTGGCAGGCAGCAAGATCGACATGAAGAAATCAGTAATATTTTTCTACACTACTATTGCACAATCTGAGGAGGAGACCAGGGGAAAATTCCATTTTCTTCCAATAGCAAGAAAAAGACTCAAATACCTAGCAATCGATTTAAAAAAAGAAGTACAAGACCTATATGGAGAATATTAATAAACAATGCCAAAATAAATTTAACAGGACGTAAACCATTAGAAAGACATTCCATGTTCATGGACTAGAAGACTAAACATCATAAAGATGTGAATCCTACCCAAATTGATTGATAGATTCACTGCAATACCAATCCAAATTCCAACAGCCTACTTTAAAAAACCAAAAAAGACAATTACCAAATCATTTGGAAGGGAAAGTGCACATGAACACCCAAAAGCATTCTAAAATGAAGAGTGACATAGGAGGAATTTCACTGCCTGACCTTGAACATATTACAAAGCTACAGTGGACAAATCAGCATGATACTGCCATAGAGAGAGAGAGACATCAATCAGTGGAATAGAACTGAGAGTACAGGAATAAACCCTCACACGTCTATTGTCAACTAGTTTTTGACAAGTGTACCAAGTCTGTGTTAATGGGAGAAAAACAGACTTTCCAACAAATGCTGCTGGGAGAACAGGTTGTCTATACTTAAAAGAATTTTTAAAGAGGACCCCTATCTCACTCTCTATACAAGAAACAACTCAAAATGGATCAAAGACCTAAATATAAAAGCAAATACCATGAAACTATTAGAAGAAAATGTAGGGAAGGATCTTAAAGTCTTTGTGGTATGTGAAGTTTCTTAGACCTTAACATCCAAAGCACAAACACCAAAGAAAAATTACATAAATGGGACCTCTTCAAAATTAAACACTTTTGCACCTCCCAGGACTTTGTCAAAAGGGTGAAAAGACAGCCAATTCAATGGGAGAAAATACTTAGAAAGTACATGTCAGATAAGAGTTTAATATATGGGATATATAGAGAGATGTTACAAGTCAACAATAAAAAAACAAATGATCCAATTATAAAATGGCAAAAGACATGAATAGATATTTGTCCAAAGAAGAAATATAAATGGCAAAAAACACATGAAAAAATATGCAATGTCATTAATGATTAGGGAAATGCAAATCAAAACTAGATATCATTTCACAGTTATCAGAATGGCCACTATTAAAAAGTCAGAGAACTACAAGTGATGTAGAGGATGTGGGAAGATAGGAACACTTATTCACTGTTGGTAGGAATGCAGAATGGTACAGCACGCTGAAGGACTATTTGGCAATTCCTAAAGAAGTTGAATATAGATTTGCTACATGACCCTGCAACACCACTACTGGGTATATACCCAGAAATATGAGAGCAGTGACATGAACGGACATCTGCACACCTACATTCATAGTGGCGTTATTCACAATTGCCAAAAATGGAAACAACCTATGTGTCCATCAGACAATGAATGGTAAACAAACTATGATGTATTCACATGATAGAATATTAGGCAGTGGTACAAAGAAATGAAGTCATAAACCATATGACAACATGGATGACCCTAGAGGACAGTATGGTGAATGAAGCAAGCCAGACCCAAAGGACAAATACAGGAACCTTGCATTACTATGGCCTACATGTATTGTGTAACATAATGTAGGATTCCATTTATAGGAAATGTAAATATAAATCAATTTATAGAGGAAAAAAGTATCTGTGCAAAAATAACTATGGGATCTGTGGACAGCGGAAGCATAGAGAGATGGAGAGGTGATGGATTTTCTTATTTGATTTTTCATTTATTATTATTATTATTGAAATAAATTGCTGTAAAGATAACTGAGGTGATCAAAGCACAACTATGTGACAGTGCCGAATACCACTGATTGTGCACTGTGGATGAATGGTACACTTTAAAAAAAAAATAAAAAAGACAAACAGCACTTAAAAATGGGAAAATATGTGAATACACATTTGCAAAAGAAGAAACGTTCCATTCTTTTAATCACAAGGGAAATACACATTAAAATCTGCTATATTTACTAGAATGGCTAAAATCAAGAGATATAATACCAACTGTTTAAGAAGATGTAGAAAAACTGGAGCCCTCATACATTTCTGGTGAGAATGCAAAATGGTGCTGCCACTTTGGGAAACATTTTATCAGTTTCTTAAAAATATAAACTTACCATAATTCTTGCTAATTCCACTTCAAAAAGCTGTCCAAGACAAATGAAATCATATCCATGCAATAATTCCTAGGGCAAGTGCATGGCAGCCAAAACTGGGGGAAAAAATGCACAAATGTCTATTAGCTGGTGCATGGATAACAAAAGGTGGTACATCCATAAATAGATCTGCACCTTCAACTATCTAATTTCAGGCACATACCCCGCTCCACGCTATCCTTGGAAACAACCCCACAGGACCTGTCCACACCCTACCTGGAGGGTACGCAGGCCTCCAAAGGACTAACTTTAGTACTGATTATAGATTCAAATAGAAGGACAGAAGAGCCATGTGTAGGGAAACCACAACTGAGTCCAATTCTGTCACTCTGGGGAACATAAATTCCAAAGTAGGGACCACCAGCAAGGCACCAAACTCCTGAGCTATCTGCCCTGACTCAAGTGTCTGGATGCCTCCAGAACCCTCAGGAGCCCAGCTATTTGGGGTAGTATCTACTTTGGCAGTCAAAGAGATCCTGCTGATACATACAGAAGCATTACTTCTGGGATGATCTCTGGACTCATCTCACTTTGAAGTACCTTAGCCATATAAACCCATTTGTCTTTATCTTTTCCCCATTTTGGTCAAGGTCTTTTTCCAGTTGCACTGCTAGTTGGTGCTTGGTAGTAATCCGTCAGTGCCAGGGAGTCTCATACCCTGGAGTCATGTCCCACACTGGGGGGAAGGTATAGTATTTACATGCTGAGTTTGGCTTAGAGAGAGGCCACATTTGAACAAGGAGGCTCCCAAGAGACAATTCGTAGGCACCCTGTAATATTAGTCTAAGTTTCAATTTCGAGCGTAAAGGTTCATAAGCACAGTCATCTATATCAAGTGTCCATAAGTAGAACATCCTCTCCTTCACTAGTCACTGCTCCTGTACTCAGGGGATTCTTGCTGACCCTAGAGAATGTAGCAGAGCTCCCCACAATGGAAATTTGATATTTCTTTGGTTATTGTATGAATCTCCATCCACCGTGGCAATGCTCCATAAACACACATTTATATGCCTTATATGTATGCCCAGGTGAGCTTCCTCCATGTTATCCCATCACTGACACCTGCACCAATGATCCTCCCCTGCCACAGACAGAGAACCAAAAGTACTGCAGAGGATGTGGAGAGATAGGAACACTTATTCACTGTTGGTGGGAATGCAGAATGCTACAGCCACTGTGGAGGACTGTTTGGTGGTTCCTAAAGAAGTTGAATATAAACTTCCCACATGATGCTGCAATATCACTACTGGGAATATAGCCAGAAAATCGGTAGCAGAGGCACAGACATCTATCTGCACACGGATGTTCATAGCAGCATTATTTGCAAATGCGAAAAGTTGGGAACAACGCAGGTGTCCATCAACTGATCAGGAGATAAACAAACTGTGGTGTATTCACGTGATGGAACATTATGCAGCAGTAAGAAGAAATGAAGTCGGAAAGCATGTGACCCCATGGATGAATCTAAAGGACACTATGTTGAGGGAAGCAAGCCAGACACAAAAGGACAAATACCATATGACTGCGTTTCTATGAACCAAATATATCGTGTAATATATTATATGATTGAAAAAAATTTATATGTTTCTAATATATTTAATTTAGAAATGTATGCTTTTATTCAAGTGTTTTCTTTTTTAAAACTATTGTTTATATAGTCAATTATTAAATGTACAAAATAAAGTTAAAAAAAAAGTGAGGTTACACTGAAGAGTTGAAAATTGGAGACTTAAGATGTAATTTATAACTCAAGAAAAAGAGGTAACAAAAAAGAGATAATCTATTCTTTGAAACTGAACAAATGTATGTTTACACTACAAAATGTTAATATAATATCACTTATGCTAAGTGAAAGAAACCTGACACAAAGTTCGATATACTGCAAGATTCCATTTATGGAAAATGTAAATCAGTTTATAAAGATGAAGTTAGATTTGTGGTTATGTAGGGCTGGGGAAGGACTGCTAAAGGACATGGGGTTTTTCTTGTTAGAGTACTGAAAATGTTTAAAATATTTTATGGTGATGGATGCACAACATTGTGATAATACTAAAATCCACTGATTATACACTTTGGATAGACTGTATGGTATGTGAATAAAACTCAATAAAACTGCTTAAAACATAAATAATTGCGCTAGAAAAGCCAGAAATAGAAGCTATTTCCAGCAGGGAAAACAAATAGAGGGGTGAAGAATTTTATTGGTTTATTTTTCTTATTATTGAAATAATGAAAATATTCCAATGTCTAAGGTAATGAATGCACATGATTATACAAATGCCATGCATTGGACACTTTAAATGAATTGTATGCTTTATTAACATTTATCAATAAAACTGATTTGTTAAAAAATATAGGTGTATCAATAAAATTAATTTCTTTTAAAATTAAAAAATAAAAGACTGCTAATCCTCATCCAAAAATGTCATTGCTAAGGTTTTGGTATAAAACTTTCCCGAATTTTTCCACTGAGAATAGCATTATATTCTTCCTGGTCATACTTAGGATCTGCTGAGTGATAGTGCAATAGGAGAACAGTGTGGTCATCTGTACGGAAGTGACAGGGCACCCAGGAGCCCTGCCTGGCAACCCCCCGCCAGGGTGGTAACTCTGTGAAAACCACCTGCAGAAGTTCAGGGGGAATTGCAGGGGACAAAAGAAGGGGCTGGGGGTTGAGAAGGTCCAGCCCATCTGTTCTAAGAACAGCAGCTCCACAGCCCTCAACTGCTCCCCTAGAACGGGAACATCTCTTCTAAGAGGCTGAGAACAGTTAATGCAGAGACTTCCTCTGCAGCCCAGCTCCTTTAAGGCCAGCTGGGTGACTGCTCCTGGCAGACAAAGCAGGGCAAGAATGGTGTCCCCAAGTCACCCAGTCACCCTCCTGCAAAGGAGAGGCTCCCTGGAGCTCCTGGAAATACTCAGCACACCCCTGGGCTCCCTCAGCAGCCTCGGGCAGGTGGCCTGACCAGCAGGAGCCCTTCCCCAGTCTGTGCAGAGGGTCCTAGCAGGCACCCAAATCCAGGGGCCCCCACTGGCCAGCTGCCCTCCTCCAGCCCTAGCAAGCTACCACCTTAGCAAGAGTTCACCAACCATGTCTACCCAGCATTACCCCAAGAAATCAAACTTTTAAGAAAAGCTGTAACCACTACCAAAAGGAAAGAGTGTCCCTGGGACCATGGGGACCTCTGAGGGAAGCCAAGGCTGAAGCTGTCCCAGGGCTTCTAGTGCCACCACAGCCAGGAGAGGACACAGTGGGAGTGGGCCCCTGGAACCCAGATCTCACCTGCCCTGTGTAATCTCAGAGAGCAGAAAGGAGTAAAACAGGAAAGACACACAATTAAAGGCTCAAGTGAACCACCAGGGCTTTGACCCAAAGAATGCAAGTGCCTAAGAGGAGGAGGGCCCCACACCTGCAGACCACTGGGGAAGGATACACACTTTTAGTTGCAAACTGTTGTGATCCCTGCAAAACTCCCAGGCTGGGCACAACCCTGCAACCAGAGGCCCCACCCGGGAGGGGTCCCCATTCACTGGGCTCCCTGCAGGCACACACCGGGTGTCAGTCACCCTCCCCCTGGGCCTTCCCAGGAGCCCTTCCCCTGGGAGCCATCAATTCCCCCTCAGCAGTAACCCCTTTAAGAGCCAGCTGCTGCAGGCCAGGCCCTGAGCATTAACTTCCCAGGTGCAGAAGAAAGCCAAGCAGCCTCTGCCTGGCTCCAGAGGCAAATTCAAAGTGTAGGGCCTGGGAAGTGGGCGCTGAAAGGGGATGGACCCCAGGCACCTGGGAGGGTCAGGAGGGCAGAGGGAGGGGCACAGGGGTGGACCATGGGGGGACCTTGGGGAATGCAGGGAGGGAGGGGGCACCGTGGAGGGGGAGAAGGGACCATGGAGGGTAGGAGGGATCCTGGAGAATAGGAGGAACCTTGGGGGAACAGGAACCGTGGGGGAGAGCAACGACAGTAGGTGGGGGAGCAGGAGGGGCCATGGGGAGGACAAGACGGACCGTGGTGAGGGCAGGAGGACCGTGGGGGTAAAGGGGGGACAGTGGGGGGGAAGATGACCATGGTGGGGGAAAGGTGGAGCTGTGGGAGGGAGGGGCGGGCCGCCCTTCCCGTGGGCCGCGGGACCCTTATTCTGACACAGGGCCCTGCGCCGCAGGCCAGTCGGGCTGGGCCGGGACCCCCGACTGCACCCTGCGCCCCCCGCCCCGCACCGCCCGCGGAAGCAGCGCCCCCACCCGGCGCGGCCCTGCCTGGTCCCCTACAGGCCGCGAGGGCACGCAGGTCCCGGGCGCTACGTACAACTTTCTGGGACCCGGGAGGCGCGCACAACTTTCCGCCCCCCGCACCCCCCACAGGGGAGCCAGCAGGAACTTTAGGGGTCGCGGCGCGGGCGCCCCCTCGACGCAGCAAGGTGAGGCTCGCTCGCCCGCTTTTCCACGCCTCTGGGGGTCCCCGCCCACCTGCGCCCCGCCCCGACGCCAACTTGGGTCCCCAGACTTACCGTTGCCGTGGGGTGGGTCCACAGGCGGGGTCCCTGTGCGATGGGCCGAGTGCTTCCGCAGTCCCCACGCCGGCCTACACGTCCTCCTACCCGGAACACGCCAGCAGGTTCTCGCGAGCTCCCCAAACACAGCGAGTTTCACAAACACCGCGAGCTTCCCAAACACCGCGAGCTCTTAGAGGAGCCCCCACGACGTGGACTGGACGTGACTTGAGGGGCGGAGCTTCTAAGCCAGCGCCTGGGCCAATGAGGTCCTGCCCGCTCAGGGTCTCCACGCCCCTAAGGGGGAGGGGCCCTACCCTTGACGGACAAAGCGAGGCACCAATCACGTGCTGTCCGACATGCTCGCAAAAATCAAACTCGTATATCAATAATGATCAATCCGAGCAGGAAATCAAGAAAAAATATATTTAAAATAGTAACTAAAAAAAAATCACATACATAGGAATGAATTTAACTAAAGATGTAAATGACTTATAAACACAAAACTACATAACACTGTTAAAGGAAATTGAGAGTAAAAAAAAGGAAGAATATTCCCTGTTCATGGAAAGGAAGAATAAATATCATTAAGATGTCTATTCTACCCAAACAAATCTACAGACTTAATACAATCCCAAAAAAAATCAACACAGCATTTTCTAATAAACTGGAAAAACTATCTATGGGATTTATTTGGAAGGGCAAGAGGCACTGAATAGCCAAAGACATATTGAAAAGAGAAAATCCAATCAGAGGAATCACACTAGTTGACCATAAAACATACTAAAAAGCTACAGTGGTAAGAACTGCATGGTGTTGTCAAAAGGATAGACATAATGACCAACGGAATTGAATTTAGAGTCCTGATACAGATCCTCACATAGAGAGTCACCTCATTTTCGACAAGGACACCAAGCCCACTCAACTGGGAGAGAATGGCCTCTTCAACAAATAGGCATCCCAGAAAGAGGAATGAAGGGAAAGGGGACAGAAGGGGTGTTGCAGGAAATAATAGCGGAAAACTTCCCAAACCTATTGAGGGAGATGGATGTACATGTCCAGAAAGCACAACACACTCCAAACAGCATAAATCCCAACAGGCCTACCCCAAGACATATACTTGTCAAATTATCCAATGCTCTAGACAAAGAAAAATATGGAAGGAAGCAAGAGAAAAGAGAACCATCACATACAAAGGAGGTTCCATAAGATTAAGTGCTGATTTCTCATCTGAAACCATGGAGGCAAGAAGGCAGTGGTACGATATAGACAAAGTGCTAAAAGAAAAAATTTCCAACCATGAATACTCTATTCAGCAAAGCTGGCATTCAAAAATGATGGAGAAGAGACGGGGCAAGATGGCGTCTGAGTAAGTACACCATCATCATCTCTCCTACAAGAGACCGGCTGTGTGGTGACAGAGTCCTAGCAGAGCAGGCAATTTCGGGAACCTGCAGGGCAGGAGGTGTCTGGACATCAATCTGGAGAGACTGCAGCAGAATTGGTGTTTGCTCAAGGTAGAACTGCCGGTTTCTAACACTGAACGCAGAAGCCATGGGAAGGTAAGCCCCTTCCCCCTAGGGCTAAGAGCCGCGGAGGTCACTGAGAACTGCCAGTCATGGGGCAGAGTTTCCAAGCCCTGTGTCCCCCAAACAAATGAACCCCAAGCCTGTGTCCCCCGAACCCCCGTGGCCCACACTAAACACCCTGAGTTCACATTCTCCCAAGCCTCTGTTTCCTGAACCCAGCACTCCCGGAAATCCACATTGCCCTACCCCTCAGGATGTGGACTAACTCTGGAAGTGGGAGAGTTTAGGTCGGAGGTGCAGAGGGGACAAGGAGTGCAGGTTCAATTTTCTGGACCCCCCTTTTTATTGAGTTTGGAGGAGATATTAGATGACCTGGGGAGAGTCTAGGAATAGAAAAGAGGCAAATCTGGTGAGAGAGTCCAATTTACCTAAACGCTCTGGGATAGGAAACTTGGTCTGGGAGGAGGTGGAGTCAGAAAATTAACCAGCCCCCTTGTAGCACACCTAAGGGAGAGGGACAGTAGGACGTGCTTAACAAGCTTCCAATAACATATTTATGGTTCCTGGCAAGGGGTGGGTACTCACTCAAGAAATTAAGAGTCATTATTTTCTCAGGTGAGTTGGTTCACCAGGGACCCATTTGAATTTCCTACAGGAGCCCTCACGCAGCCTTCCTGCTGCCTTGGGAGAGAAGGAAGTGAGGAAGGGAGAAAGGGGGAAGGTCAGACTCCTAAGCAGTTTATTCAGTTGCTAAGAGAATTCTTTGCCTGGGGCCTTGTCTGGTCTTTTCTCTTGGTCTGTTTTCTTGTTTTTTCTTCCTCTGTATCCCCCCCTCCACCCTTTTTTTTTTCTTTTCTTTTTTCTCCCCTCTCTCTCTGCATTTTTTTCTTCTCTCTTTCTCCTTTTGTTTTTCCCTTTTTTCTTTTTTTATATTAGAGCTGCAGGCAACATTTCTTATTTGCTGTGTTTCCTCATCCTCAATTTTCTCTTTTCTGTGTGTACTGATTGTGGCTACCAATGCTATCCCTTTTCCTTTACATCATTCTCTTCTCCAGCATTTGTTGTTTCTCTTACATTCCACCTCTCTGTTTAACCCCCAATATTTCTGACATTTTATCTCTAATACCTCTAATCGGTTTTCTATCATCTATTCACTCTCTATGTTATTGTCCTCTCTTTTCTTTTTCCCTTATCCTGACCACACTGACCTTTTAATTCATAGTATATTGCTCCCCATATTCAGTTTATTTTTTTATTGATTTTGTAAAAATATTACATTAAAAAAATATATGAGGTCCCATTCAACCCCACCACCCCCACCCTACCACTCCCCCACCCCCCAGCAACACTCACTCCCATTATCATGACACATCCATTGCATTTGGTAAGTACATCTCTGGGCATCTCTGCACCTCATGGTCAATGGTCCACATCATGGCCCATACTCTCCCACATTCCATCCAGTGGGCCCTGGGAGGATTTACAGTGTCTGGTGATTGCCCCTGCAGCACCATCCAGGGCAACTCTAAGTCCCAAAGGGCGCCTCCACATCTCATCTCTTCCTGCCATTCCCCATACCCATCAGCCACCATGTCCACTTTTCCCACTCCAATGCCACCTTTTCTCTGTGGACCTTGGACTGGTTGTGTTCATTGCACCTCTATGTCAAGAGGAGGCTCAGATTCCACATGGATACTGGATGCAATCCTCCCGCTTTCAGTTGTAGGCACTCTAGGCTCCATAGTGTGGTGGTTGTCCTTCTTCAACTCCATCTTAGCTGAGTGAGGTGAGTCCAATAAATCAGATTGTAGGAGCTGAAGTCTGTTGAGGCTCAGGGCCTGGCTATCATATTGTCAGTCCAGAGATTCAAATCCCCTAAATATGTTTTAAATCCCAACACCAACTACAATTCCAGTAAAGTAGCATGAAAGTCTTATGAAAAGAGATCCCATCTGAGTCCAGTTTCATCACGCAGAAACACCAGCTCCAAAGAAGGGCCATCTGACATGGCAGTGAATGCCATCTGCCATGACCATAGTATCCGTGGGTCTCTTTAGCCCTCAAAGGAACCAATACCTGGGGATTGTATCTACTTTATCTGTCTCTTAGACTCTGCTCAGTTGTGCATAAGGGCAATCCTTCTGACAGCCTCCAGACTCTTTTTTAGAGACTCATAGCCATATAAACTCATTTCTCCTTTCCATTTCCCCCTTACATTAGGTCAAATAGCATTTTAAAGTCATGTTATTATATGTAGACAGGGATATTCTGCTGATCCGCATTGAACCTTCAATTCAAGGTCATTTTCCAGTTGCATCATCAGTTGGTACTTGATAGTGATCCCTCGGTGCCAGGGAGGCTCATCCCCAGGTGTCATGTCCCACGCTGAGGGGAAGGCATTGCATTTACATGCTGAGTTTGGCTTCGAGACTGGCCACATTTGAGTAACATGAAGGCTGTCAGGAGGAAATTCCCAGGCACAGTGCTGCTCTAGGCCTTGTTCTTATTTCAGGCATATAGGCTCACAAGCATAGTCATTAGTATCAGGGGCTCACTGTTGGACCCTCATTCCTTCCTGGTCCTTACCGTTGCACCTGGGGGACTGCCGTTGCTCCCCTAGGGACCATGACAGAGCACCCCGGCCAGGAACCCAGTACCCCCCGGGTGTAGTTTTTAATTGCTGCCACTATGAGTATATCCAAACATTACCATGCACCCTGGACATATGCCCTGTATAGCTCCCTGTCAGCCATATATCACCTGTCAATAGTATCCTATACCAGTATTCCTCCGCTGTCATTGTTCAAGCACTCTGTGATCCAAAACTTCCTGAAAATTGAAGCCCAGTATAATGTCAGGATCCCTTACTAGTAAAATGGCATATAGCTCTGGGTTTAAAGGTTAGATATAGAATACGTGTTGACTTGGAAAAATTCTACATCCTATCTTTCTCTTTTTTTTTTTTTTCCCTAATTATTGAACTTCTCTTCACAAGAGCCCTAGAACACAGTAATTCATATATACAATATATAGTACTCCCACACATCTACCATAAAACCTTTTCCCTTCCACAGCGATATTTTTATAACTTATTCATATTATATTTACTTAAAGTGATGTAGAGAGACTCTGAGACAATAGCTTTCAAACAAGGTGACATCTGTGCTTACATTGTGGTCCATACTTTAGGATATAGAGTTTTCTCAATTTTTAGTTAACCTATGTTTTACATTATGGTTTACATTATTAGTCTGTCATCCCCTATATGTTTATGGTGTAATATTACATGTTTTATATCCATCCTTGTGTACTCTCACGAAACTCCTCTCTTACCCCACATTTACTTTGGTTCCACACATTTAGCCTCCATTTTCCCATCCCCTTGGTGCCCACAGTGACAGCCAACCTCCGTTTCCCGAGGAGCCACGTCCAGAGATACTTGCAACAGTGTTCAGGACCTAACTTGCTCAACTGCCCCAATGCCCTTTCTCTCGAGAGATACAGTTCCCTCTATTTGATGGCATTAGTCCTCCCCAGGATGTGGGTCCACCCCCACTCTCACTACTTGGGTCTCTACCCAATGGTACCACCCACTCTGGCAAAATGAACATTCAGACATTCCCCAGGAGCCCGTCCCACATCAGACCATCCCCTCCGAGCATCCTAAACAGGTAACCCTCTTAATTATATTTTGATACGATTTTCTCAGCATTTTACTCTCAACCAACACCTGACAATCTCCTATGTTAGTATGCTACCCCTCCCTCCCCCCACTTTTTGGGCAATATTACCCATCCGCCCATCCCCAGTCCCCCTCAAACCCGCAAAGCCCCCCCCAAAGGCAACCCCTTGCCCCCATTTTATCTCTTCTTTGTGTTCATACTTACCACCAGCTCATCATAAATTCCACCCTTGCAGACGTCGGCTCACATCCTTCCTCCACTCCCCGATTTCCTGTAAGCCTATCTTCCAGTCTCTAGCTCTCTGAGGCAGCTTGCTTATTTCATATCATTGAGGTCATGTAGTATTTGTCCTTCAATGCCTGGGTTGCTTCACTCAACATAAGGTTCTCAAGATTCATCCATGTTATCACGTGTGTTTGTAGTGTATTTGTTCTTACAGCCAAGTAGTATTCCATTGTGTGTATACACCACATTTTATTGATCCACTCATCTGTTGATGGGCATTTGGGTTGATTCCAACTTTTGGCGATAGTGAACAATGCTGCTATGAACATTGGTGTACATATATAGGTTTGTGTCCTTGTTTTCAGTTCTGCTGAGTGTATACCAAGTAGTGGTATTACTGGGTCATATGGCAAATCTATGGTTAGTTTTTTGAGAAACCGCCAAACTGTCCTCCAGAATGGTTGGATGCTTCTGCATTCCCACCAGCAGTGGATGAGTGTTCCCCTTTCTTCACATCCTCTTCAGCATTTGTATTCTTCTGTTTTTTTCATTATTGCCAATCTTATGGGAATAAGATGGTATGTCATTGTAGTTTTGATTTGCATTTCCTTGATACCTAGAGATTTGGAACATTTTTTCATGTGCTTTTTAGCCATTTGTATTTCTTCTTTGGAGAAGTGTCTGTTTAAATCTTTTTCCCATTTTTTAAATGGGTTGTTTATCTTTTTATTTTCAAGAAATATGAGTTCTTTATATATGCAAGTTGTAAGTTTCTTATCAGATATATGGTTGCCAAATGTTTTCTCCCACTGTGTGGGCTCCCTTTTTACTTTCTTGACAAACTCCTTTGAGGTGCAGAAGGCTTTAATTTTGAGGAAGTCCCATTTATCTATTAGTTCTTTTGCTGCTCGTGCTTTTGGTGTGATATTCATGAATCCATTTCCTATTACAAGGTCCTGTAGATGTTTCCCTACACTGCTTTCCAAGGTTTTTATGGTCTTGGCTCTTATATTTAGGTCTTTGATCCATCTTGAGTTGATCTTTGTATAAGGTGTGAGATGGTAATCCTCTTTCATTCTTCTATATATGGCTGTCCAGTTCTCCAGGCACCATTTGTTGAATAGGCCACTCTCTCCCAGTTGAGAGGGTTTGGTGGCTTTATCGAATATTATATGGCTATATATGTGAGGTTCTATATCAGAGCTTTCAATTCGATTCCATTGGTCTGTGTGAGGTCTCTCCTTATGCCAATACCATGCTGTTTTCACTACTGTAGCTTTGTAGTATGTTTTGAAGTCAGGTAGTGTGATTACTCCAATTTCGTTTTTCTTTTTCAATATGTCTTTGGCTATTCGGGGCCTCTTTCCTTTCCAAATAAATTTCTTTTCTTTTCTTTTTCTTCTTTTAAAGATTTATTTATTTATTTATTTAATTCCCCTCTCCCTCCCCTGGTTCTCTGTTCTCTGTTTCTATTTGCTGCATCTTGTTTCTTTGTCTGCTTCTGTTGTCATCAGCGGCAAGGGAAGTGTGGGCGGCGCCATCCCTGGGCAGGCTGCACTTTCTTTCACGCTGGGTGGCTCTCCTTAAGGGTGCACTCCTTGCACATGGGTCTCCCCTATGCGGGGGACACCCCTGCATGGCATGGCACTCCTTGCGTGCATCAGCACTGGGTATGGGCCAGCTCTACATGGGTCAAGGAGGCCTGGGGTTTGAACCGCGGACCTCCCATGTGGTACACAGATGCCCTAACCACTGGGCCAAGTCCGTTACCCCCAAATAAATTTCATAGTTAGTTTTTCTAGTTCCTTAAAGAAGGCTGTGCCGATTTTTATTGGGATTGCATTGAATGTGTAGATCAGTTTTGGTAGGATAGACATCTTAATAATATTCAGTCTTCCTATCCATGAACAAGGAATATTCTTCCATTTATTTAGGTCTCCTTTGATTTCCTTGAACAGTCTTGTATAGTTCTCGGTATATAAGTTTTTTACCTCTTTAGTTAAATTTATTCCTAAGTATTTGATTTTTTTATTTACTATTGTGAATGGCATTTGTTTCTTGATTTCCTCCTGATCTTGCTCATTATTGGTGTACAGAAATGCTACTGATTTTTGCGCATTGGTCTTATAACCGGTGACTTTACTAAACTCATTTATGAGTTCTAGAAGCTTTGTTGTAGATCTCTCAGGGTTGTCTACGTATAGGATCATGTCATCTGCAAATAATGAGATTTTGACTTCTTCCTTTCCAATTTGAATGTCTTTTATATCTGGTTCTTGCCTCAGTGCTCAAGCAAGTACTTCTAAGACAATGTTAAATAGGAGCGGAGACAATGGGCATCCTTGTCTTGTTCCTGAGTTTAGAGGGAAGGATTTTAGGATTTCTCCATTGTAAACAATGTTGGGTGTAGGTTTTTCATATATACGCTTTATCATGTTCAAAAAATTTCCTTGTATTCCGATCTTTTGGAGTGTTTTTATCAAGAAAGGGTGCTGTATTTTGTCAAATGCTTTTTCTGCTCCTATAGATATAATCTGTGATTTTTTTCCTTCAATCTGTTTATATGGTGTATTACATTCATTGATTTTCTTATGTTGAACCATCCTTGCATACCTGGAATAAATCCCACTTGGTCGTGGTGTATAATTCGTTTAATGTGTTGTTGAATACAATTAGCAAGTATTTTGTTAAGTATTTTTGTGTCTAGGTTCATTAGAGAAATTGGTCTGTAATTTTCCTTTCTTGTGGTATCTTTGTTTGGCTTTGGTACTAGGGTATTGTTGGCATCATAGAAGGAGTTCACCAATGTTCCTTCTGTTTCGATTTTTTGGAATAGTTTCAGCAGGATTGGTGTTAGTTCTTTCCAGAATGTTTTGTAGAATTCACCTGTGAAGCCGTCTGGCCCTGGGCTCTTCTTAGTTGGGAGATTTTTAATGACTGATTCTATCTCTCTGCTTGTGATTGGTTTGTTAAGATCATCAATTTCTTCTTTCGTCAATATGGGTTGCTTATGTGTTTCTAGGAATTTGTCCATTTCCTCTAAATTGTCATTTTTGTTGGAGTATAGTTTTTCAAAGTATCCTCTTATGATAGTCTTTATTTCTGTGGGGTCAGTGGTGATATCGCCTTTCTCATTTCTTATTTTGTGTATTTGCATCTTCTCTCTTTTTTTCTTTGTTAGTCTCACTAAAGGTTTGTCAATTTTGTTGATCTTCTCAAAAAAACAGCTCTTGGTCTTGTTTATCTTTTCAAGTGCTTTCTTATTTTCTATTTCATTTAGTTCTGCTCTTATCTTTGTTATTTCCTTCCTTCTTCTTCCTGTTGGGTTACTTTGTTGTTGTTTTTCTAATTCCTTCAAATGTGCAGTTAGTTCTTCAATTTTTGCTCTTTCTTCTTTTTTGATATATGAATTTATGGCTATAAGTTTCCATCTTAGTACTGCTTTTGCTGTGTCCCATAAATTTTGGTATGTTGTGTTATCATTATCATTTGTTTCAAGGTAGTCATTGATTTCTTTTGAGATTTCCTCTTTAACCCACTGTTTTTCTAAGAGTGTGCTGTTTAATTTCCAAATCGTGGTGTGAAATCTGGGCCTCTGTCCCTTGCAAATTTCCAGCTTGACTCCACTGTGGTCAGAGATATTGTTTTGTATGATTTCAATCTTTCTGAATTCATTCAGCCTTTCTTTGTGGCCTTGCATATGGTCTATCTTGGAGAATGATCCATGTGTACTTGAGAAAAATGTATATCCTGCTGTATTTGGGTGTAATGATCTATATATGTCTATTAGATCCAGCTGCTCTAATATACTGTTCAAATGTTTTGTTTCTTTAGTGATTCTCTTTTGAGATGTTCTGTCCAAGGTAGATAGTGGTGTATTAAAATCCCCCACTATAATGTAGATGCATCTATTGTTTCACTTAGTTTTTCCAGCGTTTGCCTCACGTATTTAGAGGTGCCCTTGTTAGGAGCATAAATATTTATGATTGTTCGATCTTCTTGACAGATTTTCCCTTTCACTAAAATGTAGTATCCTTCTTTGTCTCTCACAATTGTTTCACATTTAAAGTCCATTTTGTCTGATATTAATGTAGCTACTCCTGCCTTTTTTTGGTTATTGTTTCCTTGTATGATTTTTTTCCAGCCATTCACTTTCAATCTCCATGCATCTCTGGGTCTAAGATGTGTTTCTTGTAGACAGCATATGGATGGGTCATATTTCCTTATCCAGTGTCCCAGTCTGAATCTTTTGATAGGTGAGTTTAATCCATTGATATTCAGTGTTATTACTTGCAAGGAATTATTTGTGTTAGCCATATTTTGATTGGATTTGTGTTTGTCATATTTTGTTTGTATGTTTTTCCTTCTATTTTTGCCTTTTTTTGTTGCTCTTATACTCTCCTACAACTCTGCCTGTCCTGCTTTTTCCTTTCTTCCTACAGAACTCCCTTTAGAATTTCTTGAAGGGGAGGTTTCTTGTTGGCATACTCTTTCAGTTTCTATTTATCTGCGAATATTTTGAACTCTCCATCATATTTGAATGCTAGTTTAGCTGGATAGAGTATTCTTGGTTGGAAATTTTTTTCCTTTAATACCTTGACTATATCATACCACTGCCTTCTTGCCTCCATGGTTTCAGATGAGAAATCAGCACTTAATCTTATGGAGCTTCCCTTGTATGTGATGTTTTTCTTTTCTCTTGCTGCTTTTAGGATTTTCTCTTTGTCTTGAGCATTGGATAATTTGACAACTATATGTCTTGGGGTGGGCCTGTTGGGGTTTATGACTAGTGGAGTGCGCTGTGCTTCTTGGATATGTACATCTGTCTCTTCCAGTAGATTTGGGAAGTTTTCAGCCATTATTTCCTGCAACACTCCTTCTGACCCCTTTCCCTTCTCTTCTCCTTCTGGAATGCCTATAACATGTATGTTTGAGCGTTTTGCATTGTCATTCAGGTCCCTGAGTCCTAGCTGGATTTTTTCTATCTTTTTATCGACCCCTTCTACTATCTGTTTGATTTCTGATGTACTGTCTTCCACATCACTAATTCTCTGCTCTGCCTCTTCTAGTCTGCTGATATTTGCTGCAAGTGTATTTTTGATTTCTTGAACTGTGGTGTTCATTCCCATCATATCTGTTATCTTTTTGCGTATGTCTGCAATTTCCCCTCCAAGTGTTGTCTTCATGTTGTTAACCTCTTTCTTTACTTCATCAAATTTGTCAGTGATAAATGTTCTGAGATCTTTCATTGCTTGTGCGAAGTTCTGCTCCCCTTCCTGATTTTTAGTTTGTTGATTGGATTCAGCCATGTTTTCCTGATTACTGGTTTGATTTGTAGATTTTTGTTGCTGTCTGGTCATCATTTTATCTTGATGGGTTTAATCAGCTCCTTAGCTTCTTTGTCTAGTCTTGGAGATTAATTAGCTGTTGTTTTTGCATAAGTGTTATATCTTTTCTTTGTCACTTTGTTCTTCTTATTCTAATTTCTTGTTGCTGGTTACGTTCACTTTAAAGGAAAGTATTAGTGCCGGGGAAAGGCAATTGTGTGAGCAAGGAAAAAGTGTAAAGTAGTATTGGTGATATATGTTAACAAAGCAAGAATATGAGATCTGGGAGGATGGAGGTTAGATTCATGTAAATTGTGTAGAGTTATAGCAGTAGGTAGAGTACCTATTATGAGGTAGATGACTGAATATGGGGGAAATATGGCATGAGCTAAAAAGCTATTGTTTTCATGAGAGAGGGAAAGAGAAAAGAAAGGTAATAGTTTCAAGAGTGGATACCAGACAGAAAACAAAACAAAGGTATTAGAAATTAAGAGTTAGACACTTTGTGGATCAAAGAAAGGGAAGTGGGAGGTGGAATATAGGAGAGACAGTAGATGATGGCGGATATCAAGATGTAGGGGAAAGGGGATAGTGTACGTAGCCTAAATCAGTTCACACAGAATTGAGGCAGTGGAGGATGAGAAAACCCAGCAAATGTGAGGTGTTCCCTGCAGCACTTATTGTATAATTGAGTTAAAATAAAATAAGTAGAAAATGAGGTACAAGAGGGAGAGAGAAAACAGAAAAAGAAAAAAAAAAGAAAAAAGAAAGAAGAGAAGAAAGGAAGAAAGAAACGGGGTGGGCAAAGGGTGGGGAACAGGTAGGGGAAAGAAAAAAACAGATATACATGAACCACAATTGCAACACCAACTACAACAACAAAAAAAAGACCCTAAATAACTAATAAAAAAAAAGACTTTGTGGGATACCCTGGGAGAAAAGACTAGGGGGTAATGCAATATTAGCAATCAGGACATTAAAAAAAGTAAAAAATAAGATAAAATGAAAATAAAAACAAAACAAAATGAAACGATAAAGAAAAAATGCATACATTGAAGGCTAGGGCTTTCAAGGACCTCAGATGGACCTCAGGGCGTGATGGATTCAGGGGTGGAAAGTCTGAGATATTGAAGACTCAAGAGGTGTGAGTCTCTGGGGTTTGGGCCACTGGAGTTTAGGGCATTCAGACCTGGCAACCTCAAATCTGGTCAACAGGAAGCCTGGGAACCCCACAGTGTAACACAGCCCTCAGGGATCCCCGCAGCTGGGTGCCAGCCCTATGGGGGAAGTCGGATCCGCAAACTCTGTATTATGTCTGAACCCTGCCATTCACTTACTCACTAGGGTTTATTTTTGTGAATAGATCATCAATTCAGCTTTTGGACAGCTCCCACCCTGTGATCCCACAAAACGGCCACCTGAGGGCGCCTCTTCACCACAGCCAATTTAATGACGCAGATCAGAAGCCCGGCTGTGGTTTGGGCTCCAGTTGGAAATGCTGACAATAGATTCCAAAACCGGAGTTCCCAAGCTTTGCAAAATATTCCCCAATCGGCTTCCAGACGTGTCCCCCTCCCTCACCGCACCCTGTAACAACCTCCCAATTACGTCCCTTTATTCCCAACAATCTAAATCCGTTGCAGATCGGCAGCCAGGCTTGTGAGGGTGGGGCTCCAGGTGGAAGCGCTATTACTTGTGTCCGCAATCAAAAATTCCCCCACTTCACAACAAAACACCGTCTGTCTCCCCAAATCGATCACATGGAACAATATTCCCTGTTCATGGATACAAAGACTAAATATTATTAAGATGTCTATCCTACCAAAACTCATTCAATGCAATCCCAATAAAAACCCACACAGCATTTTTTAATGAACTAGAAAAACTAACTATGAAATTTAACTGGGAAGGAAAGAGGCCCTGAAAAGCCAAAGACATATTGAAAAAGAAAAATGAAATTGAAGGAATAATACTACCTGACTTCAAAACACACTACAAAGCAACAGTACTATAAATGGCATAGTATTGGCACAAGGATAGACACACTGACCAATGGAACCAAACTGAGAGTGCTGGTGGGAATGCAGGAGGATCCAACCATTCTGGAGGAGAGTTTAGCAGTTTCTCAAAAAACTAACTATAGATTTGCCATATGACCCAGCAATCCCACTGCTGGGATTATACCAGAAGAACTGGAAACAAGGACACAAACTGATATATGGACACCAAGGTTCATAGCTGTGTTATTTGCAATTGCCAAAAGTTGGAATCAACCCAAACGCTCATCAACAGGTGAATGGATAAATAAAATGTGTTACAGACATTAAATGGAATACTACTCAGCTCTAAGGACGAATACAAGACAAACACATGTGATAACATGGATGAATCTTGAGGACCTTATGTTGAGTGAAGCAAGCCAGGCACTGAGGAACAAATACTACATGACTTCACTGATATGAAACAAGCAAACCAAGCTGTCTCAGAGAGCTAAAGACTGGATGATGGGCTTACAGGAAGCTGGGGGAGAGGAAGGTTGTGAGCTGACACCTACATGGGTGAAATCTATAAGCTGGTAGTAATTATTTGTACAGGGAAGGGATAAGATGGGGGCATAGGGGTATCTTTGGGTGGGGCTTTACAGACTTGAGCAGGGCTAGGGTTGGGAGGATGGGTCAGATGGCTAAAGGAATTGGGCAGAGGGCTGGAAGGAACAGTTGAACATGGCAGATTGTCAGGTATGTGAGATGTTGAGAAAACTCTTTAGAAAATACAATAAGGAGGGATTGCCTGTTTAAGGTGCATGGGGGGGCATCTGGCATACGGTCAGGCTTCTAGGGAGTCTGTGGGGGCCCCTTTTATCATATTGTATTTTATCATTTGGTGGAGACCCACACAATGAGTGTGAAGGTGTACCCATAACCTGGGGGAAGCCAGATGTTCTCAAACAGAGGAAATTGTGTCTCTCGAGAGAATTGGTGGCTCCCAGTGGTTTAGGGCGATCAAGTATGTCAAGCCCTCAGCACTGTTACAAGTTTCTGTGAATATGGTCCTTCAAGTTTTGAAGATTGATTGTCACTGTGGGCCCTGAGGGGAGAGGGAGAGAGGTATAGAATAGATGGCATCAGATAACTGGGGTGTAATGGAAGTGTTCCACAGGATCATGCAATGATGAATATAGGACATGTTAAATCACACAAAAAATGTATAAAAGTCTATAGGTTAAAATGTAAACCATAATGTAAAACATAATGTAACTAAAAGTTTAGAAAATTATACAGTCTAAAACATAAACCATAATGTGAAACAAAATGGAACCATGTTTGAAAGCTATGCCTCAATATCTGTACATCAGCTGCAGCAAATGTAACATGAACATGTAAAAAGATCATTGCTGGGGAAGGGGTAAAGGGTTTGATGCTGGATATATGGGTGTCCCCTTATTGCATATCTGAATTACAGTGATCTAAAACTTCTGTAAGAAGACAAAATGAAAAATCAGAAGAAGAAAAAAGGATGTAGACACTGAGGAAGAAGGAAAGAAATTGTCTTGCCACTGTCCATATAGGGCAACACCTATTGCAGTGATGAAAGGCCAAATGCCAAAAACAAAGCTTTATAATATTTTTCATTTTTTAAATACACCAATTTATTCTTACTTTATTTTAGTTTTCCTAAATTAGTATGTATTCTATTTCTAATCTTTAAACCCATCACTGTTTTTCATTTTCCTAATAGTTGACTTTGGCAATATATTAGGCTTCATTTTTGAAGAAGTTTTGGACCACAGAGAGGTTCAACTATGGCAGGGGAGGAACACTGGTGTGGGGTGTTATTGATGGGGGACACATGGTTAGAAAGTACTCTAGGGTATGTATATAGGGTACTTAAAAATATTCAGATATATCTTGGGTATTTTCATAGCAGTTACAGTTACAAATGACAACTGAGGGAGTGCTGAGTTCCTACCCAGGGGAGCTCTATCAAAACAGCAACAATCCCCCAAGTGCAAGGGCAAAGAAAGTGAAGAAGGATGGTCCAATGATGAGCCCTTGATACTGATGACTATGCTTATGAACCTGTGCGCCTGAAATATGAACTAGGCCTAGAGCTGCAGGTGCCTAAGAGTTACATCCTGACCGCCTCCGTGCTGCTCAAACGTGGCCACTCTCTAAGCCAAACTCAGCATGTAAATGCATTACCTTCCCCCAGCTTGGGACATGACTCCCGCGGGCAGCCACGGCTCCCTCCCGGGCCAGGTGGCCCTGGTGGTCGCTGTCCCCGGGCCCCTTTGCCTACACCCCTCCTGGCGCAGGCGCACAGGTGGCTCCTCCACGGCTCTGCGCCCCCAGGCCCGGCTGGCGCGCAGCTGCCTCTCTCGGCTCCAGGCGGGTTTCCCGGCCCCGCCTCTCCCTCCAGCCAGCCTTCCTTTAGGCCGGTGGTGGGGGCGCGGGGCAGGTCCTGCCGTCGGAGGAGACTCGCAGAGGTCACCCCCCTTTCCCACCACCCACAGCGACCCGGGGAGACGCAGACCCAGCCTTTCCCAAGCCGCCTCCCAGATCCCGGCTCCGGCTCCCAAGGAGGGCGTCTGTCCTTTATTTTCCTCTAACTAACCAGGGCAAGCTTGGGGCCTACAAGGCAGATTAGGGCGCGGCTGGGGACACTTCCCCGGGGAGGCAGCCCAGGACGCGGGGGTGGGCGGGAGCTGGGCGGTCCCGGCAGCCGTGTGGGTCCTTCTGCCGCCGGGCGTGGTGAGGATCCGGGGCCGGGGGAGGCGCTCGTCGTGGTGCTCAGCGCGGCCTCTGCCGGGGGAGGCGCTCGTCGTGGTGCTCAGCGCGGCCTCTGCTGCGGCGGGGACCTCAGGGGCGGGGCGGGTCAGCTCTGAGCAGCAGCGCAGCCTGGTTTCTCCTGTGCTGATGCGCTTGCTCTGCTCTGCAAACCTGAGCTCCCTCAAATCTCAGTGTTTCACGGGCCTGTGTTTAATCAGATTATTCTACACCTGAGATGATCTCAGCGCATGGCTCCAAAATGGAATTTTTAAAATCTGTGTTTTCAAAGAAAAACGATTTAAAAAGGAATCTGATTATCCGCTTCCCTGTCCTGACATTTTACCCATCTCCCTGTGGGTAGAGAATGAAGATTCTTCTCTCAGTATCTAATCTAGATTTCAGTGTTGGGGCTATTTTTGGTAGATTTTTTTGGACAGAAGTATTGCTGCAGCTTGCATATTGATTTTGAAATGCACATTGGTGTCTCGAAATAGCCGACTTGTTAGAGGACCTTTCACTGCATTGGGAGTTAAATTTACTGATTCATCTATTTTTTATATGACTAAAAATTTGTGGTTTTTTAAATGTTTAACTGAAAATAATATCTAAATGTTTAAGGAACACAGTTTCTTCTGTCACCAGAGCATTCTTTTGTAAACTTAAATTTTGAAGAGCTGTTTTTCTGCATCTGATATGGGATCTTTATATCTGCAGAAAATGAGCTCTACCTCCCCTATTACTCAACCTTTTCCACGTTTATTTAAATCTTTCATGAGTGATTAATGAAAGATTAGATCAGAAAAGTTTGCTTATAACTGGGAATTATGTAATTGGAATAAAAGAAAACAAATCGAATAATTGTCAGTTGGCAAATACGTAGTACTGGGAGAAATAGGATAGTTTTAGCACTGGTAGATTATTTGTTGCATGATTTAAGGTGGGACGAACCCATATATTTTCCATCTATAAGATTTTTCTGCTCACACACAATGGCAGTCTATACCTAACATTGGTTTTACTACAGTGTTTGGGTTTATACATACATGACCATAAATGCCTAGTATGTGCCACATCCTATTCTACATGATTAATATGTTTTAAGTCATTTCATCCTCCAGCAATCCTGGGTGGGAGGTGCTATAACTGGCCAAATTCCTAGCAGAAGGAAATCTGGTTTCAGGCATTTGGGAAATAACTTTTTAAATACACTTTTCTGATCATATTAATGCAATTATGAACCATTTCTTTAAGCACTTCTGGCAGGATCTTCACTTGCTCACTTAATTGACTGTCATGTCATTTCATATAATAATTTTAAAAATCATCAGTTCAGGGTGACAGTCCTGTACTGCTATTTGTATCCATAGTTATGCTATGCTTAATATTGTGCATTTCTTTATTTGGAAATGTAGGGTTACCCAGTTTAAAAAGAAAGCAGGTTATGTTTGTGACTATATCTCCTGTGTCTGATTTTACCCAAAACCTGTTCATGTATTATTTTCCTTTTATCACCAAATAGTTATAATTTATTCCACTTAATCATTATAGTTTCCTGGCATTCACTAATTAGAATGAGCTATAAATCAGGGGAATGGAAAGTTCTATGTCATAGCTATGACCTGCTTGGGAGTCCTCGGAAATGCCAGAACACAGTCCTACATCTGTGGGTGGAACGGTGGGTAATGCTGCATGATTTCCTGCCGAAAATCTCCCCTTGCCAATTTCACGTTTGAACCACTGCTGTGAAAAAAAAATGTTTTCCAGCAATTCTAGACTTATCCTATGCCCAATTTCAGAATCTTGTAGAGGTCTGACTCCCCAAGCCCAGGGCATAAGGTATCCCGAAGAGGGGTGAGTCCCTGGGTGTGGTCCAGGGGTTGTCTCTGGCGGTTCACCCCACTTTCCCACAGAACTCAGTGTGTGTGACGTCATCAGACACTGGGAGAAAACACCGAGTTCAGGTGTGGCCCTCGGCGGGGTCTTCACAGGGAGAGATGTGCTGTACAAGGATTTAGGGAAGGAAATGCATTATTAGCATTTTTGTCCAATCATGGGGGATATAGGGGATAGGAGTTTGGGAAAGGGGATGGAACACAATTTAGGTATTCTTTTACAAATCACCAGAAGGTTCTTTTTAAAGAAAAAAAAAAAAAAGCCTCAACTCTGTTGGGCTTTGGGCAGTGAAATATCTTTGGAACTACTTCATGGACAAGTTGGAAACTTTAATTTGGTTCCATTATTGATGATGTATGTCATGGGGCCACTCTGAAGCATGAAAAAATGTGACGTGGATTTTTTTTTCATAACATAGTAGTTTCTTGTCCCCTTTAACTGCTGTACCCTGTGTGTGGGTATTTATTATTATGTCTTTAAATGACACCATTATTCTTTATGAAAGTTCTGTAGTGCCCTGGCAGAGCTTTGACTCAGGGAGGAAAGTTTTGTTGTTGTTTTTTTTTAGTGAAGATATACTTTATTTTATTTTATTTTTTACACTTTTTTATTAAAGTTAATAGATCACAAAGAATGATACATTAAACAACATAAACGAAAAACTTTAAAAACATAACAGGTTCCCATATACCCTGCTCCCCACCTCCTACCCCATCATTTTTGTAAATTGTGTTTCTTGAAGATATATACATCACAAAAAAATGTTACATTAAAACATATAAGAGGTCCCTGTATACCCCCACCCCACTCCTCCCACACCAACAACCTCCCCCATCATTGTGGCACTCTCATTGCAATCAGTGGACACATTCTGGAGCACTGGGGCACCACATAGATAATAGTTTACCCTGTAGCTCACACTCTCCCCCAATACATTCAGTAGGTTAAGGCAGGATAGATAAAGTCCATAATCTGACCCTGTAATATCATTTAAGACAACCCAAAGTCCCACATCACATCTCTTCTTCCCTCTCCCTGCCCTCAGCAACTACTGTGGTCACTTTCTCCTCCTTAATGCTACAATTTCTTCTATTACTAGTCACAATAGTTTTATAGTAGAATATCAGTAAGTCCACTCTAATCCATGTTTTATTCCTCCATTCTGTGGTCCCTGGGATGGTGATGTCCACTCCACCTCTAGATCAAGAGGGGGTTAGATTCCACATAGATGATGGATGCAATACCTCTGCCTGCGGTTGTTGGCACTCTTGATTCCCTGGTGTGGTGTTTGACCATCTTCACCTCCCTGTTAGCTGACCTGGGTAAGTCCAATGAACCAGAGAGTAGGAATTGCCACTCTGCTGAAGCTCAGGGCCCAGCTGGCACATGGGCAGTCCAGAGAGTCAAGTCCCCTGAGTATGAATCATCCCTAGCACCAACCACAGGTCGAGTGAAAGTGACAAGAGGCATGTGTAGGAAGGTCACATCTGAGTCCAGCTCCATCACATTCAGGAGCACAAATTCCAAAGTAGGGCCCTCCAACATGGCACAGAACTCCAAGTCCATCTGCCATGACCATTCACCCTGTGGACCTCCATAGCCTTCAGGAAAACCAGCACCCAGGGCTGTATCTACTGTAGCTTTCTCTGGGGTTCTGCTGAGGTGTTCATAAGCGTGACCCCTCTGATGACCTCCTGACTCTTTTTGGAAGACTCTTAGCCATATAAACTCATTTGTCTTTGCCATTTCCCCCTTTTACTCAAGGTCAAAAAGCAGTTTTAACACTTGATCCAATATGTAGACTGAGATATTCTGCTGGTCTCAGTTGACCCTTTTATTCAAGGTCTCTTTCTAGTTGCATCACCAGTTAGCAACTGGTAGTAATCGGAGGAAAGGGTTTTAATCCCAGGTCTATAAGAAGCCCTGTCACCTCAGAGAAATCACTTAAACCTTCTGAGCCTCAGTTTCTTCATTTGGAAAATGAGACTAATACCTCCTTCATAAGGTTGAGGACATTTATTAAATGTAGAAATGAATGTTAAGTGGCTAACAGTCCTTGGCAAATATGGGTTGTTCAATAAACATTACTTCCCTTTCTTTTCTCTAATTAAACAAAAGATGAATCAGAAAAAATTGTTTTAAATTCAAGAGCTTCAAAACATTCTTTGAAGACTAAATTCCCTCCACTGAACCAGTGAGTTAAGCAAGCCATTGTCCCCCTTAAAAGCACCTGTTTTTCATATTATAATATGTTTAAGCTTCAGTTCATGTATAGTGAATACATGCGGCCAAATAGGGTTGTAAACTCCAAGGGAACATCCAAATGCCTTTGTTGCCCTGAAATTTTGTTGTGTAGAATTTTGATTGACTAAGTAGGACACTGGCTGGGGTTTAAAAATAAATACTATGCCAAGCAGAGACTTTTGTTTTAAGGGTATTTTTACTCATAGATGATTGGTGCTCTCTTCTTAAAACTTCTCCATAGCTGTTTAGGAATAAATAAGAATCCCATGGAAGGTGAAGCAGTGGCGTTCAGCACACACAGAAACTCCGTCTGACTCAGTGGAGTTTGCTCTGCCTGGCCTCGCTGCTGGGGGCCCATTGAGCTGTTCAAGTGCTAGGAGGTCGCTGGCCCCTAAAGCAGTCGTCCATGGTGTGTAACTTCCTGTTAGAGCTGGCTCTGTAATCTGACAGCTGGTAGGTCCAGTTCAATGCAGGGAATGGTCTAAATAAGGATTCTTAAAGCTGAGAGTTGGACAGCCACGAGACAGTAACACAGGGATGCCTTGTTTTATGCAGTTTGTGGGGTCTTGGAAAGTTTATAAACAGAATTTTTGCAATTCAAAGTATGAATTGAAACACTATCATACCTCATAAAGTGAAGGATCTTCTTCTATAGGTGTAAAGGATAGATAATTTTG
This sequence comes from Dasypus novemcinctus, assembly GCF_030445035.2. Lineage (NCBI taxonomy): Eukaryota > Metazoa > Chordata > Mammalia > Cingulata > Dasypodidae > Dasypus > Dasypus novemcinctus. The sequence goes on along the minus strand of NC_080702.1, from coordinate 9,478,765 downwards.
TAAGCATAAATATGTAGCCCCAAACTTGTTTAAGACACAGACTCCATTGTAAGACTCAACCTTTGTTCCTTCTCAAAACCTCATATATAAATTAGTAAAATTAATGTACAAACTTCAAGGAAGGTAAAATCATCCTTACAGTAAATAAAAGGATGCTATTAATTGATAGTCTTGGAAACTAATTTCCTTTTTTTCTCAAAAGAAAGAAAATAGGCATTAAATTTCTTAACTGACTAGATGCCTGTGAATGTGTGTGGGGGGTGTATCTAGGGATGGATACTCTATGGCAATATTTTTCCTTGTTTTGTTTTCATCTACTTATATTTTTTAGAAATCAGTTGCTGCTAATGCAGTTGTGCAGAAAGTGAAGGAGGCATTTGAAGGGACCCAAAAGAGCTCAGTGGAGTTTAAGACACAAAGTTCAGAGCTCATTGCTACTCTGGTTTCCCCAACAAGAGGCACCCTAAACTTTATGAATTCTTTTGCCCCAAAAGAGTCAGGGATCACCTTATTTTAGGATTTTTCTTTATTTCTCTCTTTTTTAAGGAGAGAGCTGCTCTCTGGCTGTTTGGAGGCAAGTGCTTTAATGATGTGTATTTGACTGTTCTGGTTTTCCATTCTTTTATCTTCAATCTTCTTTTGCTTTAGGTAAGTCTCTAGGGAATAGAATACCACACATTTTGTTTAATTCAATTTGATAATCATTACCTTTGACTGGAAAGTTTAGGTTGTTTTTATTGATCATGTTTACAGTTACATTGAATTCTTTTCTATCATGATATTTTTATTAATAATATTTGTTAGAAAAGTATGTTTACAGAACTATCATGTGTAAAATATATAAAATACAGTTTCCTTCTATCATCCTATTATTAACATCTTGCATTAGTGCAGTACATTTGTTATAATTCCTGAAAGAACATTTTAATATTTATTAACTATATTCCATCATTTTCAAATAGGATTCATTCACTGTGTTGTATAGTCCTACATTTTATCTTTAATTTTTATTCTAATAGTATACATATGAACTAGAAGTTCCCTTATTAACCACATTCACATATATAATTCAATGCTGTTAATTACATTCAAAATGTTGTGCTACAGTCACCATCATCCATTACCAAAACTTTACAGTTACCTGAAATAGAAATTCTGTACAATTTAAGTATTAACTCCATTCCCTATCTGTAACACAACCCATGGTAATGTTTATTCTAGATTCTGACTCTATGAATTTGCATATTCTAATTATTTCATATAAGTTAGGTCATATAATAACATTTTCCTTTTATGTCTGGCTTTTTCCTCTCAATATGATGTGTTCAAGGATCACCCATACTGTTGCATGAATCAGAACTTCATTTTATTTTTTTAAAGATAGATTTATTTATTTCACTCCCCCCACACCCTGCCTTATTTTCACTTGGTGTGTCTGTTCTTTGTGTGCTTGTCTCCCTTTTAGGAGACACTGGAAACTGAACCCAGGACCTCCCATGTGGGAGGGAGACATGTAATTGCTTAAGCCACCTCCACTACCTGCTTTGTTGTATCTCTCCTTGTTGTTTCCTCCTTATGTCTCTTGTTGTGTCATCTTGTGTCAGCTCACCAAGCCAACCCACCACATCAGCTTGCTGTCTTGCTCATCTTTAGAAGGCAAGGGGAATTGAACCTGGCCTTCCCATGTGGTAGGCAAGAGCTCAAGCACTTGAGCCACATGCACTTCCTTCTTCATTCCTTTCTCTTTTTTTCTTCAATTTTTTCTTTATTTTCTTTTAAATGTTACATTCAAAAAATAAATATGAGGTTCCCATATACTCCCAACCCCGTCACCCCACTCCTCCCACATCAACAACTTCTTCCATCATCATGGTACATTCATTGCCCCTGGTGAATACATTTTGGAGCACTGCTGCACCACATGGACAGTGGTCTACATTGTAGTCTACACTGTCCCTCAGTCCAACCAGTGGGCCATGGCAGGACAAACAATGTCCAGCATCTCTCTCTGCAGCACCACCCAGGACTACTCCAAGTCCTGAAAATGCCCCCATATCATATCTCTTCTTCCCTCTCCCTACCGTCTGCAGCTACCGTGGCCACTTTCTCCACATCAGTGCTATAATTTCTTCCATTACTAATCACAGTAGTTCCACAGCAAAACACCAGTGAGTCCACTCTAATCCATACTCTGTTGTTCCATCCTGTGGACTCTGGGATGGTTATATCCATTCCCCACTACATCAAGTGGGGGATTATATTCCACATAGATGATGGATGCAATTCTCCTGCTTGCAGTTGTAGGCACTCTTGGCACCCTGGTGTGGTGGTTGACCTTCTTCACCTCTCTATTAGCTGGCCAGGGTAAGTCCAATAAACCAAAGGGTAGGAGTTGGAAGTCTGCTGAGGCTAAGGGCCTGGCTGTCACATGGACAGTCCAGAGATTCAGGTCTCCTGAGTATACACTAACGCCAATGCCAACCACAGGTCTGGTAAAAGTAACAGAAGAGGCATGTGTAGAAAGGTCATTTTTGAGTCCAACTCCATCACACTCAGGAACACAAACTCGAAAGTAGGGCCAACTGACACGGCACTGAACTCGAGTCATCTGCCATGACCATAGAACCTGTGGGTCTCTGTAGCCTTCAGGAGAACCAGTACCTGGGTTTTTATATACTTCGGCTGTCTCCGATATTCTGCTGAGTCATGCATAAGCGTTACCACTCTGATGACCTCCCAACTCTTTTTTGGAGACTCACAGCCATATAAACTCATTTGTCCTTTCCATTTCCCCCTTTCTTCCAAAGTCAAAAAGCAGTTTTTAACACTGATATTACATGTAGACTGAGATATTCTGCTGGTCTGAGTTGACCCTTTTATTGAAGGTCTTTTTCTAGTTATATCATCAGCTGGTGCATCATAAGCCCTCGGTGGCAGGGAGGCTCATCCCTGGGAGTCATGTCCCACACTGGGGGGAAGGTAATGCATTTACATGCTGATTTTGGCTTAAAGAGTGGCCACATTTGAGCAACATGGAGGCTCTCAGGAGGTAACTCTTAGGCACCCTGCAGCTCTAGGCCTAGTTCATATTTCATGCACACAGACTCATAATTGTAGCCATCAGTATCAAGGGCTCATTCTTTTTTGTACCATCTGTTTTTATTGTACTTGGGGCATTGTTGCTGTTCCATTGGGGAATGTCATAGAGACCCCTTGGCTAAGAACTCAGCACTCCCTCAGTTGTTGTTTTTAACTGAAACCACTATGAAAATATCCGAACATTTTTATATATCCTGTATATATGTCCTGGAGAATTCCCTCCCACCCATGTGCCCCCTATCAATAACACCAGTGTTCCTCCCCTGCCATAGTTGAACCTCTCTGTAGTTTTAAACTTCTTTAAAAATGAAGCCTAATATATTGCCAGGTTCCTTTAATAGTAAAATGAAATATAGTGATGGTTTTAAAAATGGAATATAGTGATGGTTTCAAAAAATGAAAAAGCCTTGTTTTTGACATTTTACCTTTCATCACTGCTATAGGTGTTACCCTGTATGTACTTTGGCAAAGCAATTTATTCCATTTCTTCCTCAGTGTCTACATCCTTTATTTTTTCCCCTAATTATTAAGTTCATCTTCACATAGGTTTTAGATCATATTAGTTCACATATACAATATATGGTACTCCCACATATCCAACATCAAACCCTTTGTCCCTTCTGAAACAAAGATCTTTTTACATGTTCATATTATATTTGCTGCAACTGATACACAGATATTGAAACAATAGCTTTCAAACTTGGTTCCATTTCGGTTTACATTATGGTTTATATTTTAGGCTATACAATTTTTATAAATTTTTAGTTATCTTATGTTTTATACTATGGTTTACATTTTAGCCTATAGACTTTTATATATTTTTGGTGTAATTTTTCATGTCCTATAACCATCACTGCATGATCTTGTGGAACACTTCCATTGCCCCACAGTTACACTGATTCCATCTATTCAATACCTCTTTCCCCTCCCCTCAGGATCCACCATGACAATCAGTCTTCATTACTTGAAGGACCATATTCAGAGATGTTGAGGGCTTGACACACTGGACTGTTTTAACCCATTGGGAGCCACCAGTTCTCCCGAGAGATACAATTCCCTCTGTTTGAGAACATCAGTTCTTCCCAGGATGTGGGTATACCATCACTCTCATTGTATGGGTCTCCACCCAATGATAAAACCCACTATGAAAATATGAGCTCTCATATATTACCTAGAAACTTGCCCTGTGTCAGATGACCCCCCCCTTAAGCATCTTAAACAGGTAACCTTCCTTATTATATTTTTGAAAGAGTTTTCTCTACATTATAATTTCAACCACATGCCTGACAATTTCCTATGTTCAAATGTTCCTCCCCTACCTCCCCCCAATTTCTTGGGCCATCTGACCCATCCTCCCATCCCTAGCCCACAAAGCCCCACCCAAAGGTATCCCTATGCTCCCCTCATTTTATCCTGTCCCTATACAAATACTTACCTCCAGTTTGTCATAGATTTCACCCATGTAGGGGTCAGCTCGCAAACTTCTTCTACCCCCAACTTCCTTTAAGCTTATCATCCAACCTCTAGCTCTCTGAGGCAGCTTGGTTTACTTATTTCATATCAGAGAGGTCATGTAGTATTTGTCCTTCAATGCCTGGGTTGCTTCACTCAATGTAAGGTTCTCAAGATTCATCCATGTTATCATATGTGTTTGTACTGTATTTGCTCTTATAGCTGAGTAGTATTCCTTTGTATGTATATACCACATTTTCTTTATCCATTCATCTGTTGATGGGCATTTGGGTTGATTCCAACCTTTGGCAATAGTGAATAGTGCTGCTATGAACATTGGTGTGCATATATCAGTCTGTGTCCTTGTTTTCAGTTCTCCTGGATATATACCCAGCAGTGGAATTGCTGGGTCATATGGCAAATCTATAGCCAGTTTTTTGAGAAACTGCCAAACTGTCCTCCAGAATTGCTGGATCCTTCTGCATTCACACCAGCAGTGGATGAGTGTTCCCATTCCTCCACATCCTCTCCAGCACTTGTAGTCTTCTGATTTTTTGATAGCTGCTAGTCTTATGAGTCTTATGGGAGTAAGATGGTATCTCATTGTTGTTTTGATTTGCATTTCCCTAAAAGCTAGTGGTTTTGAGCATTTATTTCAAGTGTTTTTTATCCATTTTATCTTCTTTGGAGAAGTGTCTGTCTTTTTATTTTTAAGATACAGGAGTTCTTTATATATGCAAGATATAAGTCTCCTATCAGATATATGATTACAAATATTTTCTCCCATTATGTAGGCTCTCTTTTCATTTTCTTGGAAAACTCCCTTGAGGTGCAGAAGGCTTTAATTTTGAGGAAGTCCCTTTTATCTATTTGTTCTCTTGCTGCTTGTGCTTTTGGTGTGAAGTTCATAAAGCCGTTTCCTATTACAAAGTTCTGTAGATGCTTCCCTACATTGCTTTCCAAGGTCTTTATGGTCTTGTCTCTTATATTTAGGTCTTCTATCGATCTTGAGTTGATTTTGTATAAGTATGTGAGTTGGTAGTCTTCTTTCATTCTTTTACTATAGATATCCAGTTCTCCAGGCACCATTTATTAAAGAGGCCATTCTCTCCCAGTTGAGAGGGTTTGGTGGCCATGTAGAATAACATGTGGTTGTATATATGAGGACCAATATCTGAACTCTCAATTCAATTCCATTGGTCAGTGTGTCTATCCTTGTGCCAATACCATGCTGTTTTCACTACTGTAGCTTTGTAGTATGTTTTGAAATCAGGTAGTGTGATTCCTCCAATTTCATTTTTCCTTTTTCAATATGTCTTGGTTATTCATAGGGGGGCCTGTTTCCTTACCAAATAAATTTCATAGTTTCTCTAGTTCATTAAAGAATGCTGTGTTGACTTTTATTGGGATTGCATTGAATCTGTAGATCAGTTTTGGTAGGATAGACGTCTTAATAATACTTAGTCTTCCCATCTATGAACAGGGAATATTCTTCCATTTATTTAGGTCTTCTTTGATTTCCTTGAACAGTGTTGTGTAGTTTTCTGTATATAAGTCTTTCACATCTTTAGTTAAATTTATTCCTAGGTATTTGATTTTTTAATTTACTATTGTAAATGGTATTTGTTTCTTGATTTCCTCCTCAGATTACTTATTATTGGTGTACAGAAATGCTACTCATTTTTGCACATAGATCTTGTAACCAGTGATTTTACTGAACTTGTTTTAAGTTCTAGAAGCTTTGTTGTATACTTCTCAGGGTTTTCTATATATAGGATCATATCATCTGCAAACAGTGAAATTTTGACTTCTTCCTTTCCAATTTGGATGCCTTTTATGTCAGGTTCTTGCCTCAGTGCTCGAGCAAGTACTTCTAAGAATATGTTGAATAGAAGGGGTAATAGTGGCCATCCTTGTCTCATTCCTGATCTTAGAGGGAAAGATTTTAGGATTTCACCATTGTAAATGATGTTAGCTGTGTTTTTTTCACATATACCCCTTTATCATGTTCAGAAAGTTTACTTCCATTCTGACCTTTTGCAGTGTTTTTATTGAGAAAGGATACTGTATTTTGACAATGCTTTTTCTGCATCTATAGATATGATCATATGATTTTTTCCCTTCAATCTGTTTGTGTGCTGTATTACATTAATTGATTTTCTTATGTTGAACCATCCTTGTACACCCAGAATGAATCGGTCATGGTGTATAATTTATTTAATGTGTTGTTGAATATGATTAGCAAGTACTTTGTTGAGGATTTTCACAACTATGTTCATTAGAGAGATTGGTCTGTAATTTTCCTTTCTTGCAGTCTCTTTGTTTGGTTTTGATACTCGAGTAATGTTGTCATCATAGAATGAGTTAGGCAATGTTCCTTCTGTTTCAGGTTTTTGGAAGAATTTGAGGAAGACTGGTGTTAGTGCTTTCCCGAATGTTGGTAAAATTAACCTGTGAAGCCTTCTGGCCCAGGGCTCTTCTTAGTTGAGAGGTTTTTAATGACTGATTCTATGACTTTACTTATGATTGGTTTGAGATCGTCAATTTCTTCTTTCATCAATGTAGGCTGCTTATGTTTTTCTAGGAATTTGTCCATTTCCTCTAAGTTGTCCTTCTTGTTGGAATATAGTTTTTCCAAGTATCCTCTTATGATAGTCTTTATTTCTGTGAGGTCAGTGGTGATATCTCCTTTCTCATTTCTTATTTTGAGTATTTACATCTCCTCTCTTTTTTTCTTTGTTAGTCTTGCTAAGGGTTTATCAATTTTATTGATCTCCTCAAAGAACCAGATCTTGGTTTTATTTTTTATTTTTTCAAGTGCCTTCTTATTTTCTATTTCATTTAGTTCTGCTCTGATCTTTATTATGTCTTTCTTTATTCTTCCTTTGGGTTTAGTTTTTTTTTTTTTAATTCTAATTCCTCCAAGTGTGCAGTGAGTTCTTCAATTTTAGCTCCTCCTTTTTTTTTGATGTCCGAATTTATGGCTATAAATTTCCCCCTCAGTACTGCTTTTCCTGCATTCCATAAGTTTGGATATATGGTATTATCATTTTCATTTGTTTCAAGGTAGTTATTTATTTCTTTTGAGATTTCCTCCTTGACCCACTGTTTTTCTAAGAGGTGGTGTTTAACTTCCAAATCTTGATGCTAAATCTGGGTTTCTGGCACTTGCAGATTTCCAGCTTCATTCCATTGTGATCAGAGAAATTATTTTGTATGATTTCAGTCTTTCTGAGTTCATTGAGAATTTTTCTGTGGCCTAGCATGTGGTCTCTCTTTGAGAATGATCCATGTGCACCTGAGAAAAATGTGTATCCTGCTCTATTTGGGTGTAATGTTCTGATATGTCTATTAGGTCCAGCTTCTCTAATATATTGTTCAAAGTCTTTGTTTCTTTATTGATTCTCTTTTGAGATGTTCTGTCCAAAGTTGATAGTGGTGTATTAAAGTCCCCCACTATAATTGTAGAGGCATCTATCCCTTCACTTAGTTTTTCCACTGTTTGCCTCATGTATTTGAGGACACACTATTTAGGAGCATAAATGTTTATGATTATTCTTTCTTCTTGAAAGATTATCCATTTCACTACTATGTAGTGTTCATCTCTGTCTCTCACAATTGTTTTTAATTAAAGTCTATTTTGTCTGATATTAATATAGCTACTCCCACCCTTTTTTGGTTATTGTTTGCTTGTAAGATTGTTTTCCAGCCATTCACTTTCAACCTTCTTGAATTCCTGGGTCTAGGATGTGTTTCTTGTAGACACGATATAGATGGTCATATTTCCTTATCCAATCTTCCAGTCTGAGTCTTGACAGGGGAGTATAATCCATTGACATTCAGTGTTATTAATTTCAAGGAATTACTTATATTAGCCATATTTTCTTTGATTTGTGTTTGTCATATTTTTTTTTCTGTTTTTATCCTTTTAGTTGATCTTACACTGTCCTCCAACTCTGTCTCTTTTGTTTTTTTCTTTCTTCCTGCAGAACTCCCTTTAGTATTTCTTGAAGGGCAGGGTTCTTGTTGGCATACTCTCTTAGTTTCTGTTTATCTGTGAATATTTTGAACTCTCCATCATTTTTGACTGCTAACTTTGCTGGATAGAGTATTCTTGGTTGACAATTTTTTTCTTTAGTACCTTCACTATGTCATACCACTATCTTCTTGCCTCCATGGTTTCAGATGAGAAATAAGCACTTAATCTGATGGAGCTTCCTTTATATTTGATTTTTCTCTTTTCTCTTGCTGCTTTTAGTATTTTCTCTTTGTCTTGAGCATTGGATAATTTGACAAGTATATGTCTTGGGGTAGGGCCTGTTGGGATTTATGATGATTGGGGTGCATTGTGCTTCCTGGACATGTACATCCATCTCCCTCAATAGGTTTGGGAAGTTTTCAGCCATTATTTCCTCCATCATCCTTTCTCTTCCCTTCCCCTTCTCTTCTCCTTCTGGGATGCCTATAATGCACATGTTTGTGTGTTTTATATTGTCATTCAGGTCCCTAAGTCCCTGCTGGATTTTTTCTCTTTTTATCGATCAGTTCTACAATCTGTTAGATTTCAGATATACTGTCTTCCACATCACTAATTCTTGCCTCTGCCTCTTTGTGTCTGCTGTTGTTTGCTGAGTGTATATTTTTGATTTCTTGAATTGTGCTGTTCATCACCATTCTATCCATTATCTTTTTGTGTATGATTAAAATTTCTTCTGTATTCTCTCCAAGTGTTTTCTTCATATTCTTAATCTCTTCCTTCACTTCATCAAATATATGTGTAGAGAGCTTTAATTACTTGTTCAATGTTCTGCTTCTCTTCTTGGTTTTTAGTTTGTTCATTGAATTTGGGCATGTTTTCCTGATTATTTGTTTAGTTTATAGTTTTTTTGTTGCTCTCTGGTCATCATTTATCTTGATGGGTTTAATAAGTTGCTTAGCTTCTTATGTAGTTTGGGTTTAATTAGTTGTTTTTGCATGCATGTTAAGTCTTATATTTGTCACTTTGTTCTTATTCTATTTCCTTGTCATTGGCTAAATGCACTTGAAGGAAAATATTAGGGCCAGAGAATGAAAAGGAGTAAGAAAAGGAAATGAATAATAATAGTATTGATAGTAAATGTTAACTGAGGAACTATGTGAGATATAGGAGAATGGATATTAGACTCTTATAAGCTACATAGACATAACAGTAAGAAAAGTAGAGTAAGTATGAGACAGTAAACTGAATATGGGGAGGATTATAGTGTGAATTAAAAGTACAGTGTGTTTAGGAAAGAAGGAAAGAGAAAAGAAAGGACAATAATATAAAGAGTGAATATGACAAAAAACAGAACAAAGGATTAGAAATAAAGTCAGAAAAATAGGGAGGCAAGAAAGAGAGGTGTAATGCAAGAGAAACAATAAATGATGGAGGATAGAAAGTTGTAGAGGGAAGGGGATAATGTTGGTGGCCAAAATCAATACACACAGAAAAGAGGAAATGGAGGATGAGGAAATACAGCAAATGTGAAGCACTCCCTGCAGCATCTAATATAAAAAAAATAAAAAAGAAGAGAAAGAAAGAAAAAAGGGGGGGGAGAGGGGGTGGAAGGAAGAAAGAAAAAGGAAGAGAAAGAAAAAAGGCCTTGGGAGGTAAATAGGAAGGAAAAACAAGAAGACAAACCAACAAAATACCAGACAAAGTTTCAAGCAAGAATCCTCTTTGCAGTTAAAAATAATGAAATGCTTAGGAATCTGATGTTCCCCCTTTCTCCTAGGGCAGCAGGAAAGATACCTGAGAGATCCAGTAGGAGATTCAAGTGCATCCTTGTTGAACCAGCTCAGCACAGAAAACAATGACTCTTAATTTCCAGAGAGAGAGCACCCACACCTCTGCAGGAAACCCATATATGCTTTTGAAAGCTTTGAAAGCACCTCCTATAGTCCCTTTCCCTTAGGTGTGCTACCAGAGGGCTAGTTGATTTTCTGACTCCACCTTCTCCCAGACAAATTTTCCTATCCCAGGGTATTTAAGTAAATTTTTCTTTCTCAGCAGATTCACCAGTCCTTTCTTCCCAGGATCTCCCAAGCCAGTTGGTATGCTCCTCCAAGCACAAACATTTTTTAAAAAGGTGGGGAGGTGACCAGAAAATTGAACCCACCCTTGCCCAGCCCCTCTGTTGGTGAGCTTGCTGGCAAACAACATGTAGCCAGAATGGCCACTAAGCATACACAATGGCTATCACAAAAGGCACCTCCCTTCTTCCTAGCCAGCTTCCCGCCAGAGAAGCCCATGCGTGCCAACTTCAAAACTACCTCATCCCATCAAGTAGCTGCTTCATATTATCCCAATCCCCTTAGCCCATCTGTAATTGACACGTCATCTCAATCCCCCACTCCTGCCTATATAAGCTGTGCCCCCTCCCCAATAAACCAGACCTGCACCATAAGCCTGCATCTCCGGGGTGGTTACTGTGTGTTTAACCTGGCTGTGTGTTACCAGGGCCCCGTCATCACTCACAACCCGTTCGAGAAGTTCGCCTCACCGAGGCAAAAGCCGTCTAGCTAACGGCCCAGCCAGCCATATAGCTAATGGCCCCAGGGGCACGCCCACAACTGGCACCCTAAAACAGGGACCCCCACCTCGTCCGGACAGCACCAGCGGGATCTGAAGTGATCCTCTTCGTATCGGTGAGTGAAGCTCAGAATGGGAAACTTAGCCTCTTCTGAGAACGCACTACAAGCACGGGCGTTATATGCCCCATTAGCTATCCACAAGCCCCACGAAGGCAAAGCCTTCCCTCTTAGTCTCATACCCACTCTTTTAGCTATTCACGGCTGCCTTACAGGTGCCCTGCTAGACACTGGCTAAAACCGTGGGAGCCTAACTCTCTCACTGCCACGCCTACTACACCTCCCTTTTCAGCTCCGCTTATAACTCTTTCACTGCCTTACCTTCTACACCTCCTCTTTCAGCTCCACTTACTGCAATTGTCCTTAATCACCACCCATTCACTCCTCACTTCTTTCCAGTAAATTACCACAATGAGATTCTCCTCCCTTTTAGGCTCCTTAGCATCATAAAACCGTTACTCACCTTCATAAATCTGTTCAAGAATATAGACTTAATAGCCCCTGTGCTCAGATGTTATTAAACAGCATTTCTCATGCTCACAATACACCTACTGATTGGAAAAGCCTAGTCCTTGCTATTTTAACCCCCGGAAATTATATTACCTAAAAAGCTCTCTATTATAATGAAGCCGAAAGTGTAGGTACCCACAACATTACTAATGGAATAACAGTCATTCCCCCAAGTGCTTTAAAAGGTGAGCAGCAATAAACCCTTCCAAAAGTTCAGGCTAGCTGTCCCCCCCCCCCCCCACTTTAAACAATGTTTAACCATAACTAAACTAATAACAATGTTTCCAAGCACAAGCTTGCATGTTACAGGCAACATGGATTCCAGAAGAAATCTTAAGAAGTTATGTTTAAAATGTGGTATAATGGACAGCTTAAAAGCAGCTATACCAAGAAAGTAAGAATTATGAGTTAATTGTAAACTGTATGTTTCTGTTACTGTGTTGTGATTGTTCTGTGTTTGTCTGTTTGTTCAATGTCAGTGTATATTTTGATACCTCCAGATGGTAATATAAATTAATAAAAATTTATAAAAGAGCTCTATTCAAATGGCCAAAAATTAAATAAGTGCTTATATTAATACTTAAGTTTAAATGTTAATAAAATCTCTACAATGATAAAAATCATGTCTTGATTAACAAAATTACTATAAGCCTTTTTATAAAAAGTTGTTCTTGCCTAGATTGAAATAAATAACTTATTTTTCTTAACAGTATAATATCAAGATGTAAAACTTAAATGAATATTTGGTTAAAAGTTTGTGAAAATGCTAACTGAAATGTAATAAGTTTTTGCAAAAAGGTATATTTTGTCCTAAAGTAGGATGGCTAATTTTCATAAACTCTTGGAACTTAAATGCATGTGGCAAGTTAAAGAAAGTATTGTGGTAACTTTAAGTAAAGAAATGTGTTCTGTAAAGGTAAAATTTGTCTTAAAATAATATAATTATAGTCTATATGGTTATAAATAATTATAAGAAGTTTTATAAAGCATTGTTTAAATTCAAGTGTTTAAACAAACCTGAATTAATAATAATAATAATAATAAAAGGTAATTTTATAACAAAAAAGCTTGGCTTCAGCCAGCCTCCCTTCACAACTTGCTTCTAGAAAACTGTTTCTGATATTGCATGCTACTAAGTATTTAAAGAAAAGTTCATTATTTTAACAAGCTTGTTTAGTGTTCATGGTATTATGTTATAAGAAGTTTGCTTGGTAACTTTGTATGTAGGCTATATGGAATGTGTTTTTATTGTTAAGGAAACAGAAGATAATTTTGTCCTAAGATAAAATGATTGATTATTGGAGAGAGTAGAGTGTGGGACAAAGCCTGAGTGACCACTGAAAGTGCAGAAGGTTCGTGAAAAAGGAATTTTTATAATTAAAGTTGAATAAGATTTGATGGGTCTATCTATAAAATTTTAAAGGCTTTAGTATCAAGTACTATGCTAATGCAAAGTTAAAAATTTTGTTCTTTCTCAAGGCCTCTCAAATCAATCTGTTTTATTACAAGTTTTTATCCTCAATAATCAGTATACAAAGAAAGTCTGCTTTATCAAAATAGCTTCTTGTGCTTCTTGCGCTATCTCTTTTAAAGGAACATAATGTTCAAAACTGCTTTCTCAAAACCTAATCCTGAACAGTAGCCTTTTATTCCAAACTAATTATAAGAGATTTGTTCTTTTGCCTTGAAAGAAAAATTAAAGTAATAATTGAGTTCATTTAATATGTTTTAAGTTAAATGAAAGGTGTTTTAAAGTGTTACAAAATTAACAACTTTTTCTTTCCCTTAAACCCTCTATTAATTAAAGTCATATGAATAAAAGGTTTCTATAAATGCTTAAAGGTGTATAAAGTTACCAATATTTCAGCATAATATTAAAGAGAAGTACAGTGTGGTTTTTCATGGTTTTAATTATAATAAAAGAGTATATGTCACAGAAACTACCTCTTATCATAGATTAAAGTAACAACACTAGTATGCAGCAATCCCAAACACTGCTAGTTTGTTGCAAAAGGTTAAAGTCCAACTGTATTGCTACCACTTTGTTTTAAAACTTGCTAGGAATTTCTTTAGTGTCTTCTTACACAAATCAAGCCAGCTGCATTCCTCTATCTATAAAAAAACCAACAATAAACTTTTGCAGTGCTTTTCAGGACTATATGCGTAGCCCAACCATCTTGTACAGTATTTACTAATAGTAATAGTAATAAAAAAGCAGCATACGTTACTTCTTGAAAAGAACAGGCTTGGCAGACTCCATTCACGTCTGCTCAGTGTACTGAACTTGCTGCCATCATTAAGGTGTTAACAATATTTAAGGAACCTTTCAATATTGTCTCTGATTCTGAATATGTGTGCCTTACTGTTAAGCATATTGAAACAGCTCATATCTTTGCTACTAATAAGTTATCTTGACTTTTTGCTGACTTGCAACATCTCATTAAGTTAAGGCAGCATCCTATTTACATTACTCATATACGCTCTCATACCTCTTTGCCTAGTCCTATGACAGCAAATAATGCTCAAGCTGATTTATTGGTAGGGTGTTTACAAAGTGCTCGTGATTACCATGCTTTAACTCACATTAATGCTAAAGGCCTGCGAAATAAATATCAAAAGTTAACAAGACTACAGGCACAAGAAATTATTTGCATTTGTCCTACTTGTAGACCACTAACAGCGGTGCCTTTTCAGGCTGAAACTAATCCCAGAGGTCTAACTCCTAATCAATTATGACAGATGGATATGTTCATGTTTGTATTGACACTTATTCTCATTTTATGTGGGCTACTGCTCAAAGTAGGGAACAGTTTCATCATGTTCATTCACATCTATAGTCTGCTTTTGCTGTAATGGGATGCCCTCTAAAAATTAATAATACACCTTCTTACATTAGTAAATCCTTTGAATCTTTCCTTTTAAAATATGGTATTCAATATGTTGCTAATATTCCTTATAATCCTACAGGTCAAGCTGTAGTTGAATGCAGCCATCATACCCTAAAAATTATCATACCCTAAAAATTATCAAACTCACTGAAACACCTAAATCATACCAGCAAAGTAGCCGCAAACCTTACACCTGCTTCCCTCACACCCAATCCAAAGCATACTGTACCAACACCTATTACCAAGGCCCTTATTATGGAGGCTGCCCCTATTGGAGCTGTGTCATTAATTGGTCATGGCAGTTGTCCTTCCCAAGCTTCTTCTTTGCCAATAAATCTGGTTATTACCTCCATATAAAAGACCCCTGGAATGACAGATGGGCTACTGGAATCACCGGCAAGCTATATGCTCACAGGGGTGACACTTGGCCCACCGGATCCATAACGCTGCTATAGTCTCTACAACCAGTCCTCATCTCCAATCAGTATATCCAACGTGCTCATAAATATAAAAACAGCCAAAAAGCAATTAAATGAGCAACTGCTAGTATATAATCCCCCTTCTTGGCTCCCAATTCTCAATAATACCGTCTCTCTCCTTAATCAATCTGGGATTGCTAATATTTCTCATTGCTTCCTGTGAACCTCCCTCCAGCGTCCCCTACTAGTGGCTGTCCCTGTTTCTATCTCCAACTATTCCGACTATTCCTCAGCAACACCCGGCAACCTCTCTTCCCCCCTTACACATATCCCCCTTTGGAGCAGCCTTGAAAATATCACCTGCTTCCAAACCAGCAATACCTCCTTCTCTCCCACCTGCACAACAAATGTTTCCTTTACAGGTACCATCCAGCTCCCAAGAGGCCTCTTTTTTTGGTGCAATCAAACAATCACACCCTTGATTAATTCCACCACTCCTGGTTCCTGTATTCCTGTAGTCATTGTCCCGCAGTTTATACTATATACAGAGTCTGAAGCTTCCCAGCTGCTCTCTTCTTTCCATAGCAAGTGAGCCGCCTTCCTTCCCCTTCTGGTAGGAGCCAGCCTTACCTCCTCCCTTGCAGCTGTTGGACTTGCCGGTGGCGCCTTAGCACACACTGTTATCGTCACTGGTAATTTTAAAGAATCAGTACAAATAGCCCTTGATTCCACAACTGCCACCCTTCAAGCTCTTCAAGAGCAGCTCACCTCCCTAGCCAGTGTAACCCTCTAAAACTGCAGGGCCCTAGACTTACTTACAGCCGAAAAAGGAGGAACATGCTTATTCCTTCAAGAAGAATGCTGTTTCTACATTAATAGCTCCGGTATAGTAGAACAAAATATCCAAATATTAAAAGACCTGTGTAAAAATTTAACTAAAACTCAATCATTCAGTCCCCCATTCATGAATTGGCTCTCCTCCCCCCTCATACAGTGGCTTACACCTCTTATTAGTCCTTTAATGCTAGTCATCTGTGTTGTGTCTGTAGCTCCTTGTCTCATTAAGTGGCTACAAAAAAGAATAGAAAACATTTCAGCCTTCACCATTTATTCACTTCAGCTTCGTCAGTATCAACCACTCGTGCAAGAAGAAACACAAGAACCTGAAGCCACCACTGCCGTGTAGCCGTGTAGCTAGCACACAGCCACCTTCCCTCCAGCCACAAAGCTCAGTTGGCAGCCAGAGACGGGTAAGACCTCCAGAGGGAGGCAACCTAAGACAGGCACAGCTGCATGGCATAAATGACTCATAACTGGTAGCCAAAGACAGGTAAGATTCTCAAGGGAGAACAACCTAAGACAGGCACAGTTATTGCAGTCTTGAAATAAAATGAAAATGGAGGTATTGTTGGTGAGCTTGCTGGCAAACAACATGTAGCCAGAATGGCCGCTAAGCATACACAATGGCTATCACAAAAGGCACCTCCCTTCTTCCTAGCCAGCTTCCCACCAGAGAAGCCCATGTGCGCCAACTTCAAAACTACCTCATCCCATCAAGTAGCTGCTTCATATTATCCCAATCCCCTTAGCCTGTCTATAATTGACACATCACCTCAAGCCCCCACCCCTGCCTATATAAGCTGTACCACTTCCCCAATAAACCATACCTGCGCCACGAGCCTGCTTCTCCGGGGTGGTTACTGTGTGTTTAACCTGGCTGTGTGTTACCGGGGCCCCATCATCACTCACAACCTGTTTGAGAAGTTTGCCTCACCGAGGTGAAAGCCATCTAGCTAATGGCCCGGCCAGCTGTATAGCTAACGGCCCCAGGGGCACGCCCACAAGTTTTTTCTAAAAAGCATGTTTTGTCTTAAAGTAGGATGGCTAATTTTCATAAACTCTTGGAACTTAAATGCATGTGGCAAGTTATAGAAATTATTGTGGTAACTTTAAGTAAGGAAATGTGTTCTGTAAAGGTAAATTTGTCTTAAAATAATATAATTATAGTCTATATGGTTATAAATAATTATAAGAAATTTTATGAAGCATTGTTTAAATTAAAGTGTCTAAATGGCTAATTCCAAAAGGTCTTTATTAAACAAAACTGAATTATTATTAATAATAATAGGGCAGCAGACTTGGCCCAGTGGTTAGGGCATCTGTCTACCACATGGGAGGTCCACGGTTTAAACCCTGGGCCTTCTTGACCCATGTGGAGCTGGCCCATGTGCAGTGCAGATGCACGCAATGAGTGCCGTGCCATGCAGGGGTGTCCCCCACATAGGGGGGTCCCATGCACAAGGAGTGCGCCCCATAAGGAGAGCTGCCCAGCATGAAAGAAAGTGCAGCCTGCCCAGGAATGGTGCCTCACACACGGAGAGCTGACACAGCAAGATGATGCAACAAAAAGAAAAAGATTCCCATGCCGCTGATAACAACAGAAGCAGACAAAGAAGACTCAGCAAATAGACACAGAGAACAGACAACCGGGGTGGGGGGAAAGGGGAGAGAAATAAATAAAATAAATCTTTAAAAAATAATAATAATAAAAGGTAATTTTATAACAGGAAAACTTGGCAGCAGCCATCCTCCCCTGACAACTTGCTTCTAGGAGACTGTTTCTGATATTGCAATTAACAACAAAACGTCAAGCTTAAGAAATTATTCATACCTGTCCCACCTGTGGACCCTTAACTACAGTGCCTTTTCAGGCTGGGACTAATCTCAGAAGCCTGGCTCCTAATCAACCATGGCAGATGGATGTTACTCACATACCATCATTTGGTACATTATGATATGTCCATGTTTGCATTGATACTTACTCTCATTTTTTGTGGGCTACTGTACAAAGTGGTGAATGTTTTCATCATGTTCACTCCCATTTACAGTCTGCTTTTGCTGTGATGGAATGCCCCTTGAAAATTAAAACTAATAATGGTCCTTCTTACATAAGTAAGTCTTTTGCTTCTTTTTGTTCTATGTATGCTATAGAGCATGTTACTGGTATTCCTTATAATCCTTCAGGTCAAGCCATAGTTAAACGCAGCCATCATACCCTAAAAACTATGCTTTTAAAACAAAAAGGGGGAGATGATGGTATTATAACACCAAAAGATCAATTGGCAAAAGCTTCATTTACTTTAAGTTTTCTTAATGTTTATAATTCATTGACACCTGCAGAATGTCACTTTAGAAAATGTCAAACATCTACAGTGGACATTAGAAATAAAGACCAACCAATATTCTGGAAAGATATTTTAAGTAATGAATGGAAAAATGGCAGGATCAAAGTGTGGGGGCGAGGCTATGCTCTTATCATTTCAGAAAATGGAGAACAAATTTAGTTACCTGAGGAGAGGATTAAACCTTGGAATGAAGAGATGGAGTCTCCTACAACTTCTGATGATGGTGATCGTAACTAATGAGGAAGCTGCCGGTAATTATATTTACTGGGTCTATATACCTAACCCCCCATTACTTAGAGTGTTAACCTAGAAAGATCCATTCTTTCCTATATATCTAAATAAGACCCATATATTCCCCAGACCAATTGATGATCGATTGCCAATTAAACCCTATAAGGAAGGACAAAGAATCTATAATCTCGTATTACCATTTGATTATCGACACTTATGCATTGGTAATCATCCTTCCTGTATGTATGTTAAAAATCGGACCATAATTATCTTCAAAAATAATAATACTCAGTTTATTGTGACTTTATTTCCCTCTTACAATTTAATCATGACTAAAAATTCTACTTATGATTGTCCGCAAAAAGACAGTAGGGATAAAGAAGGATAACAAGAGTGCCGTATGGGAAGAGGATCTGTTGTTTTTACTGATTCCTATGGAATAGTGTGGGAGAGTGCCCCCATGGGGAGTCCCTCTCCATATAATGGCAGATTTATTTGGTATGGTTTAAATAGTAAAGGACAGCAAATTAGTAATATGCAATATCCATTTCATGAATCCTTAAATCATGATGAAAAAATACTCTTTACTAAATATAATAGTGATTGGAAATATATAGGAAAATGGATACCTACTCCATGGTGTAATGTTACACCTATACATATTCAAAGGAACTTATGGAAAGTTTTTCTAGGAATAGCTCCTACTATAGAATGGATTAGGAATAATAGTAAGTATGGTCAGTATTTGCATTTAAATCAAATTCATCATCTTCAGACTTGTGTAAGAGATCCTTATGTGTTTGTGGTTGGAAAATAAACTATAACCGAGAATGCTCTATTTCATAACAGTGAGCCTTTGCAAACCTGTTTGAGAACATTTTGCAGAATGGAGATTTCATTACAATGGCTCAAAGGCGGCGGGGAGTGTGGATTCCAGTGTGACTGAACTGAATTTGGCAATTGCCACCTGAAAGTTAACTGCTCTTCCATATGGCTCAAAAAATCCTGAAGCACTCAAAGCAATTTGTGGGACTGATAATAGCTGGCATGCTAGGACTGATTGGTGTCATTGCAGCTGCTACGACAGCTACAGTGGCCTTGCATGAGATGGTGCAGACTCAACAATACATGCATGATTAGCATAAGAATGCTAGTGGCTTGTGGCATAGTCAAGAATATATTGATGGAGAATTAAACAGTAGAGATAATGATTTAGACTCACCAGTTTTACATCTTAGAGATCAAGTGTATAACTTAAATCTACTTAGGGGATTGAAATGTGATTGGAATTAAAGTAATTTTTGTATTACTCCACTTGCTTATAAAAATTCTATGTTTGGGAAAAGATTAAAAATCATTTGATAGGTCATAAAGGTAATATGTCATTAGAAATAGAATTACAAAAAAGAATATTAGAAATGTCTCATAATCAAATTGATGTAGCTGATGATAAAGATATCTTTAATGATTTAATTTCTCATTTTAATAAGTTTAATCCAGTAGATTGGTGGAAGTCTCAACATTTTTTATCAGCATTAGGAATAGAATTTTGTGTATTAATCTTGATGCTCATTGTTGTTTGCTTGCCTGAGATGAGAGAAGTCTGTCAAAGACTGCACCATGTTGATGTGATGGGACAAGCTAATAATTTGGTACTTGCAAAAAATCTGATCTAGTTCCCCTTGGTCACAGCGCTTGGCTGGTAGTCAATGATGGGTAAGACTCTCAGAGGAGAGCAACCTAAGATAGGCACAGCTATCCTAAAACAAAAAGGGGGAAATGTGGGAAACAAAGGCATGCTGTTTCCATGGTAGCAAGTTACTTTCTGACCACTGGGTCATACTGTCACTAGAGATGTACATATAGGTGGCTAATCTCTCTGGGAAACATAACATTCCAGCAGAACCCAGACTTGATATCTCAAGTAACCTGGGCAAAAGATTTATGAGTATACTTGTTTCCATAACATAATAGAACATCTTGGGCTTCAGTTACTATCTTATCCACTGTGCACTGTGTTTTCATTAATGAAATTATGGGAATAGTTAGCTAGGATAGTTGCTGGTTCTCACGGCTGCTTGGGGTATATAAAGAAGCCTCTGATATTAATAAACTTGTCTGCTGAGCTTGAAGCTTCAATGCTCTCAGATCCCCTGATCCCAATCTCTCTTTGTCTTTCTTTCCCAATACCCTTCGGGTCTGCGACTCCAACACAGTCCTTTTTCGTAAGCATTATATCCTAAACAACACTGTTTCTGAAATATCGACTCATTTTTTTCTGGGGCATTTCTTTAGTATCTTTCCACATAATGTATTATTTTATGAACCACAGAACATTAACAAAAGCAATATCATCAATAACATTTTACAGTTATTACATATTGTTATTAGCTGAGTATTACCAATAAATTTGTACAAGCTGGGACAGAATTAAGGATTTCATATTTATTATCTCCTTTTACTTTCTCACAACTCTTGTCTAGGATCACCAAGTGTGGAGTGATTGTGACACTTGAACACAGATATGCTGATAGTCAGAGTTGTCTTCTAATGACTGCAAAATAATGCCTCCTTATTCATTAGAATTTTTTTTTCATGTAGATAATTTCTGGTGCTCACGTATTCCAAATTAGTTATGTGCTGAAGAAATGTGAAGCAATCATTATGATATATTCCTGAACAGAGAATTGCTTAATAAAATCTTGCTTTTCAAAACGTGTTGGTCAGTATAACTACAGAAAGTCAGAAAAAAAAAATTAGGACAAATTACTGATAATATCTGCAGTGATTATGATCATTTTAAGAGATTTTTATCAAATTTAAATGTTATGTACTGTTATAAAATTTTGAATTAAAATATTTGATAATAAGAGAAATGTGAAATTATTTTATTTTGTATTATCTTTTATGTATCTTATTCCTGAGTTTTATATTTTGCCCTTTGTAAATATTTCCTTTATGCCCAGCACAGCTTAAATGCAAGGAAAACCTAGATTTCACTAATTTAATTATATATTTTAATGTGCTTATTAATATTGGTTATAGTGATATTTCAAATCAACACTGTGAGTATATCTGGACAATATCATTGTGGTCATCAGGAAAATATAAACCCAATCCTCTAAACTAAAATTCCCCGGTCTTTTCTATTTTCCTGTGCATATTTCACAAATAACCCAATTTATAAGTATGGAATTCATTAATGTGTGTGTCTATGATATCTGGCTGATAGCATTTAAGTCTATTTATGACACACATTCATATCAAGTTCAGTATATGTGGCATTATATTTCTGTAAAGATGTACCTTTGCAGTTTTAAAAAAGTATTTCGCAGCTATGGTCAACCAGATTTGTTGATTTATTTTTTCAAGCCCCTTGGCGCTAATCAGCTCCTGGTCTCCTGTTCTGAAGGCTCTTTGTCCTGCCCCAGGGCTGCCCCCCAGGGGCACAGCCAGCGCACAGACCTGGCTGCAGGGGTGAGGCCACCCTGGTTTAGTCCCTGCAGCCCCCACCCAGGCCCAGCCGGAGGGTGAGGCCTCAAGTGCCTGCACTGGGCAGCTGCAGGCCCGCAGGGGGCTAAGGGCCAGGGCGCGGGGGCAGGGGCGCAGGCCGCTCCCGCGGGGCCAGAAACCGGGGCATCCGGACCGCCTGCAACGCCACGCGGGTGCACCCACCCCGCTTCCTGCCAGGGGGGCACCCAAGCTTGTCTTGGGGCGGGAAACGGGGCCCGCGGGTAAGAGGAAGAAAGCCGCCTCCCTCCCCGCCCTCCCGGCAGAATAAAACCCCAGGAAATAATAGAAACGGGGAGCCAAGGGGACTAGGTCAGCAGAGCCCCGCAAAGTGAGCAGCCCCTTTGGGGGGCGGAGGGCAGCCCCGCCCTGGGGGCTGGAGAGGCGCGGGCCGGGCAGGAGGTGGGGGCGGGGGAGCCCCAACAATGGAGCCGCGATCCGGCCTCAGCTGCGGCCACAGTGGGATCGGGACAGATGGCGGGTTCCAGCCCAGCCCCTCACTCCTGGGCTCCCCCAGTCTGTGGGGGGCGCCGGCCCTGCGCCCTCGCCTGCGCCGCAGCTGCTGCTCTCCCGCCTCCCACCCCCAGCCCCGGCCGGGCGGAGCGGCCGCCGCGGGAGGAGCAGGAGCTCCGCGGGGCAAGACCCGCACTCGCTGCAGCCGCGCGTCCTCCCCACCGCGCACTGTTCCCGGGTCCCCGCCTCCCGCGAGGTGCCCGCGGCACAGGAGAAGGGGTGCTGACGCCCTCCCCGCGCCTCCCGGCCTATCCAGGGGCCCCCCACATCCGGCCGGTCCGCTGCTGGGCCTGGGACTAAACCCAGAGGCGCTGCAGCCCCAGGCGGCTTGAAGAAGGGGAGGCGTTCGGGTGCGGGCTCCCCCCTCCGCCGCCGCTGGGAACAAATGCGGATCTAGATTTGTTGATTTTTTTTTTTTAATTTAAAATTTCTTCCAGTTTGTGAAAACCTCAACTTTCAAAAGTTTGTTTTCAAAATGTA
Organism: Dasypus novemcinctus; assembly: GCF_030445035.2. Lineage (NCBI taxonomy): Eukaryota > Metazoa > Chordata > Mammalia > Cingulata > Dasypodidae > Dasypus > Dasypus novemcinctus. Next base: position 9,455,866 of record NC_080702.1, on the reverse strand, counting down.
AACAGTATTTTCTTAATTGTAATGATCTGTCCACCATTTCAGTTTCTCTGTTGTATATAAAAATGAAATTGCATCTTTTTTGAAACGAAATTTATAGATTTTTTAAAAATCTACATTACTGCGTTTGAAAAGGTAAAGTTCATGGAATAAAGTATCAATGCTAGCTTATTTCCAAGTTTATCTTCTATTTTTCCTACTTCAGTCCTGAATCAGCTGATTCTCCAAAGAATCCCATATCTTTTTTTGTGGGTAAAGTTCCTTAGAAACCAAGATTTAGCTTTTTAAGAATATTGTTGCAGTTGGAATGCCAATCCTTTTAGGCCCTCTCAGGATGTATTTTATATAGGCATATACATTCATAAGCAGCATCATAGCTTCCAAATATACAAAGCATAAATTCAGTCAAAACTAAAAGGAGACCAGAAATACCCAATACTAACAAGAAACCTTAAACCTACTTTCATTCATAGCATGTGGAACACACAAACAAAAACTGAGTATATGGAAGGTGTGAAAGGTATGCATAATGCATTTTATCTACTTGGCATAAACATAACACTGCACCTAATAATGTTGTAATTGTCACTTTTTCAAAATCACTTGGAATGTTGCAGAATTTGAGAGAGGTTCAATTATTTGCGTATAGAGAGGCCAGGACTCAGGAATGATTTTGAGAAGGAAAAATGGTTTATTGAGGGATGGCCAGACTCGGGAGCTTTCTGTTTGAATTCTGAGCCCCAAACAAGATTTTTGAATCCCTTTTATACAGAGAGGAAAGGCCAAATGGTCCCTTTGTTTCAGTTCTCAATAGGCTTCAATTAGCATATATATCTTCCACATCTTAGGTAAGCTTTTAGCTCGGACTTCAGACATTCTAGGTAAGCTTTTAGCATATTTAGCTTGCATTTCCCCTAAATACTCAAAGTTTATAGACCTTGCATTGTTAAACTGTTTCCTGGGACTGGATTCCTTGCCATTGTTACCAAGGGCAGGACTGCAGCCTCTTACCTTCACACCCACAAGTCAGAGAGCTTAGGTTATCTCTGAAGAGACAAAAAGCCTCCCACCCTGTTGCTGCCTCCCTTCACCCCTCCTCCTAGCCTTTGTTATCTCCCTTTTCCAGCCGTTGCTATCCTTCCCGCCAGTCCCATCCACTTAGCCAACTCATAATCTGCCCCCTTTCTTAATCACCGCCTACTTCATAGCTGCCTGCACAGTTCCGCCTATCCACTACCGCCCCGTAGTTTACCCGCCCCAATTCCTACCCCTCCCTTGACCCGACCTTATATAATCAAGTGTATTTCCGCAATAAATTAGACTAGCTCATTCTCACAGGCTGTCTCCGTGGTTTTTACCGCGCGTCTCCCACGCCTGGAGAACCTAGGCCTACGCTTTGGCCTAGGGGCTCACCGCCGAGCCGTGGAAGCCCGCCCGGTCCTCGTAGGTTGCTAACTTAGAGTAGCAGCCCACAGCAGGGGTTGCTAACTTAGAATAGCAACACTCAGCAGGGGGCTCGCCCGGGATCCTTTCCTTCCACCGCCCTCCGGCCCCTCTCTGCTGCTGCTGCTGCTGTCTACTGGTGACCATTTCAGCTCTCCAGGTAGGGACCCCATCGCCGTCTTTTCTTCTCCCACTATGGGCACCTCTCTCTCCTCACACCATACCCCTCAGGTTCGGCTTTTAGCCGCCCTGCTTGATACCAATGGAGTCCGCGTTTCCCTAAAACAGCTCCAAAAATATTGGGACCTGCTACTCCCTCTTAATCCGTGGCTCGCCACCTGCCAGCTCTGGAGCCCAGACACATACTCTCGACTCATAGATCGAGTCACCTCCGCCATAGAGCATGAAAAGCGGTCTTTTCCGCACGGCCTGCTGCCTGCTCTAGTAGCCATACGCGCCTGTCTCCTTGGTGCACCGTCAGAAGCCATCCGAGACAAATCAGTTAAGCAACCCAATGACTATGAGCCCGATGATCCTGGCGACCCAAATTCTCTGTCTGACCAGCTCGCCGCCGCTCTCGAGCGCGAACCTCCCCGCCTGCGCTCCCCACGGCCCGCAGAAGCCACTTCAGTAGCTCCTCAAAATAGCGGACTTTCTCCTTTTTCTTCCACCTCTGCCCAAAATGGCGCACTTCCGGCTTCTTCTTCACCTATGTCCGAGCCCGCCGGCGGGAACAAAGGCGCCTCCTCTCACCTTTACCCGCCCCTCCCTGTCTCGTCATCTTCCGGCCCTGCCCCGGACATAATGTCGCCGCCATCTTGGCCGGCCCCCGGAAATGACGTGACTTCGCCGCCATCTTGGCCGGCCCCCGGAAATGACGTGACTTCGCCGCCATCTTGGCCGGCCCCCGGAAATGACGTGACTTCGCCGCCATCTTGGCCAGCGCCCAAAAATGACGTAACTACATCGCCATCTTGGCAGGCGCCTAAAAGTGACGTCGCCGCTCCGCCATCTTGTCCAGCGCCCAAAAATATCCTGCCGCCAGTTTGTTGCCGCCTTGACGCTGCTAAGCCATCATTCTCTCATCTGTTTCCCGCTACCGTTCATCCCTCGCCACCACCGTATGGCAGCAGCTCCCCACCTGCTTCTAGCGAAGCACATTCTCCCGCCCCCCAGCTATACCCGCTCAACCCGCTGCCCACGCAGCAACGCCCTCAGACTTGGCTTCCCTTCACAGCCGAAGAAGTTAAAACTCTTCGCAAAGCTGTTAAAGAAGACGGCATAGGTAGCCCATATGTCCAACAATTAATAGAAGAGTTAGGGGTTCAACTTGCTCTTCCTTATGACTGGATTTCTCTAGCCCGTTCCATCCTTCCGCCAGGCCAGTTCCTTGAATGGCGTGCTTACTATCAAGTAGCTGTTGATAAGCAAGTGGTAGAAAATGTCCAGGCGGGTATCCAAGATCCAGCTGACGCCTACACAGGAATTAACAACTATGCTGACCCTCGTTCTTATATAAACATAGATCCAGGATTTTGGCACCGAGTAAAAGCTCTTGTCCAGCGATCGTTCTCTTTAGTTTCTACCAAGCAGTCCACCAAATTTACGCAAATGCTCCAAGACTCGCAAGAAACCTTTCCAGCATTTGTCGCACGCGTTTTAGAAGCATGCCAGCGGAAAATTACTAACGAAGATGCTCAGTTTGTGTTAGCAAAAGAACTCATTCTCGATGGGTGCCTTGCACCCTTCCGGGCCGTTATTCTTCCTATCCGTGATAAGCCAATACATGAATGGGTATTGGCTTGTCGAGATATTGACCCACAGACTAAAGCACTTACTGCTGCCTTCGCTTCCGCCATGGCTGTGTCATCTGCCTCCACTTCTGCCTGCTTTTGATGCGGTCAGCCCGGTCATTTTGTCCGCGAGTGCCCTCAACAGGCAGCTCCCCGCCCTGCCGTAGCACTGCACAGACCAAGAGGCCCCCCCACACCATGCCCTCGCTGTGGCAAGGGGTATCACTGGGCCCGCGATTGCCGCTCATCGCAACGTATCTCCCAGCCTTTAAACTTCCAGCGGGGCAGGCCTCAGCCCTTCCCCCAAGAGGCCCTCCAGAGAGCTCCAAAACCTTAATGTGGACAATGCCTATCAAACGTCACCAAAAACCTTCCTTAGAGCTTAAAATAAATGGACAATGGCTTGAAGGGCTCTTAGACTCTGGTGCTGAAATCTCTTGTATTCCCTTTGAAATCGCCGCCTTCAATCATTGGCCCCTCGAAACCGGCCCTCAAGTCATCGGCGCCACGGGAGCTGCTACCTCCTGGAAAACCTCCCAGCCTCTGCATTGGAGCGACCGAGAAGGTCACGAAGGCCAGATTCGTCCACTCGTCCTTTCTTCAGTCCAAACCATCCTGTGGGGAAGAGATGTACTCAGCCAGCTAAAAGCTCGAATCACCACAGAAACCTTCATAGCTGCGCCGCCCCCCCCCTTATAGGGGCCACTGCTCCCATCTCAAGACCTGACCCTATCCCTCTGGAATGGGACACAGAGGAGCCCATCTGGGTCGAGCAGTGGCCCTTGCCAACTCATAAACTGCAAGCTCTCTCTGCCCTCGTCGAAGAACAGCTACAAGCAGGGCATATTGAGCCGTCTACCAGTCCCTACAATTCGCCAGTCTTCGTCATCAATAAAAAGAACACGAGCAAGTTCCGCCTCCTTCATGACCTTCGAGAAATTAACAAACATATTAAGCCAATGGGATCACCTCAGCCTGGTTGCCCGCATCCCACTGCAGTCCCTCAGCATTTTCATGCAGCCACCATCGATATTAAAGACTGCTTTTTCTCTATCCCTCTTCACCTGCAAGACTGTCCATGATTTGCGTTTACAGTCCCACGCACCAACAATCAGGGCGCAGCGCTTCGATTCCAATGGCGAGTACTACCACAAGGCATGCGGAACAGTCCAACTATATGTCAGCTCTATGTCAATCATGCCATTGAGCCGCTACGCTCTAAGTTCCATCCAGAGCACACATACATCATCCACTATATGGATGACCTTCTTTTAGCAGCAAGTTCTAAAACACTTCTCAATGATCTACTCTCTGCAGTTACGACAAACCTCTCAAGTCTTGGATTAATAGTGCAACCTGACAAAGTCAACCCCCAGCCACCTTTCCAGTTCTTAGGCTTTCATTTTCATCAATATATTCGGCCCACCAGCCCGCAAATCCATGTTTCTGATCACATGACGCTGACTGAGCTCCAACGGCTTTGCGGACAAATCAATTGGCTTCGATCAGCACTCCCCATCACAACAGCGCAAATGCAACCCCTTTTTGAGCTCCTGCAGACTAAGTGCAGTCCATCCGCTGCAGTCGTTCGCCCCATCACCATCACCCCAGCTGCCAAAGAAGCCATCCAACAAGTAAATGCTGCACTCCAGCAATGCCGCCTAGAGCGATTCTCTCCCGATCTCCCAATCCTTGCCTTAGTTTTGCCAACACCAGTCACCCCAACGGGTCTCCTATGGCAAGATGGTCCTCTTCTTTTTCTACACACGTCAAAAAGTAAACTCCCAAAAATCTGCCCATTTACAAGGGCTTGGATCACATTAGCCACTGACTTAGTACTTCTCTCCATACAAACGTACGGCGTCCCGCCACACACCATCGTTTGGCCCTTTGATGCAAAAGAAGTTACCTCTCTCATCATGAATAATGCCCAAATGCAAGGCCTAATAGAATTCTTTCGTGGCTCTTTTGACAATCACTATCCGCATCATCCACTACTACAAGGGGTATCTCAATTAGCATTTTCCAACCCGTTCCATCCGCTGCCCGCAAGAAAGCCAATTCCTTTTGCCATCACTGCTTTCACTGATGCTTCAAAAAAGGCATTCGCTGCTGTCATATATACGCCAAGAGAACCTAAGCCACGACAATTGGTGTTTGCTAATGACTTTTCTGTCCAAACAGGTGAACTTTTAGCTGTCGCCGCAGTCCTCAATCTCTACCCGGACCAGCCTCTTAACATCTTCACAGACAGCTTATACACTTTACAAGTGTGTCGCAGCCTCCCGCTTGCTACTTTCCTACCCAGTGACTTAACTATTGACCAAGCACTCGCTTTTGTACAGCGACTGCTTGAAGAAAGGCAACAACCCTGGTTCATTGCTCATATCAGAAGTCACTCTGGCCTGCCAGGACCGCTAGCTCAAGGAAGTGCCCTCGCCGACGCTTTAGCATCCGGCCGCCATGTATGCCCAGTTGCCATTCAAGAAAACCTCACTGACAAAACAAGACTGGGAGACTTTGTCAACCAAGCTAAGCTCCTACACTCTCAATTCCACTTCTCAGCGCGATCCATTCAAAAGCTCTTCCCAGACCTCCCCATTGAAACATGCAAACATCTTGTGCACTCCTGCCAAACATGTGCACCTTTGCTGCCTCTTGGACCCTTGCAGCCTCGCGGAGCTAATCCCCGCGGCCTACGGCCTAACTCCCGCTGGCAACTTGACGTCACACACGTTAGCACCTTTGGACGCCTTAAGTATCTTCATGTTGCAGTTGATACTTTCTCGCACCTGTGCTACGCCGTGCCCCTCACAGGAGAGAGCGCTAAACATTGCATCAAAGCACTCCGACAAGCCATTCTATTCATGGGAATTCCCTGGGATCTCAAAACCGACAATGGACCAGCCTATCGCAGTGCCACCTTTGCCAGCTTCGTACAAATGTACCACATCACACACCATTTTGGCATCCCCTACAATCCACAAGGGCAAGGAATTGTTGAGCGCACTCACCAACAGCTCAAGCTACTCATTCAAAAAGAAAGAGCTTCCTCCCCCCATAAAGCCCCTGCTGACGTCATCACTGCCTGCCTTATTCATCACAATCTCCTGACCTTCGATGACAAGGGACTTTCCCCAACCCACAAACATTGGGGACCCATGTGGCAACCCTCGCAAGTCCCTCTTGTTCACTGGAAAGACCCTGCCACAAATCTTTGGCAGGACCCGGCTCCCTTGCTAGCACAGGGGAGAGGTTTTGCTTGTATCTTCCCAGACTCTGAGCCACAACCACTCTGGGTTCCTGGGCACTATATCAGGCCTGCCACCGACCCCAAGGTTCCCCTTAATGATAAGTACCCTATGCCCTCCGTGAGAGACAACATTGACAGCGGAGGCCCAGATGTCGCCCCATTCGCTCAAATTCAGCACCAACCAGCCCCTCCCTGAAATGCTTATATTTAAATAAGTGCTCTCTCCGAGTTTCTTTCTGCTGATTGCCCCTCCTCTATGAGGGCTCTCTTCTCCTTCTTTTGTCATTACAGATCTCTCAAAGGACCCAACTCTGCATACTCCACAAGAAAAGCCTTTGCTACCTCCGCAACCCGCCATTGAAAAGTGCCTGACCTTCACCAAAACGTGCTTTATAGTTCATCAGAAAAGAACTCTCAGTGCAGATGCTCCTCAAGCTCCCCTCGCACCCACTCTTACTCTGCTTCTTTCTTGTAATTTTCATTTTCTTAACAATCTTCTCAGCTGTTTGCCTCGCAGCTACAGCCCCAACAGATTGGAACCTCCGTCAATGCCTCCTCCTCACTGTCGCCTTTCTACTTTTAATTGGCACTTTCACCTCTCTCGTTGTCCTTCTCCCATGACCACTATACGCCCCCAGGTAAATTCACCCGAGTCTACCTCTCCGACACCGTCGTCCATGGGAACCACACCAGCTCTTTCTCGCCGCGAACGACGTCGACAACGTTTCTTTGCCCGCCGCCTAAGCCGTCTTTCCCTTGAAGATGATGACCCCTTCGAACGCCAAGTTCTCCAACTCCTCCGACGAGCCCGCTCTGTTCATACCCCCGCCTCCTGTTCCCCTACCCTCCCCTACCTCATCCATCTCCTCATTCTCAGGTTGTCTCTAGCCTCCTCTGCCCAAAGCTCCTCCTCCCATCAGCCATTCAACTGGACCCTGCAGACATTTCCAGAAAAACGTGTTCTCGCTTATAATGTTACTAGTGTCGCTCCCTCCTTTTTCACGCACATCTGTCCTCTTGCTGGAATTTCCTTCTGTCCCGAATGCCAAGTGAGTAACATCAAAAAAGCAAAAGTAGGCTTCTACCATTCCTCATCCTGTCGAGGCGGGAATACAGCATGCCTGCTTTCTCGAAACAATCGTCTCCTTGGCCCTCAGTTTAACCCTGTGTCTGGTTTTTACATCTGTCCTGCTAGTGCTCGAGGTTGTCATGACCCATCACACTTCTACTGTCCCTCTTGGGGATGTGTGACCATGGCCCATGGATGGTCCGGCGCCCCCAACAGAGACCCGTATCTCTCTCTCCAAGTAGCCAACAATTCCCGCTGGGACTTCATTTCGCTGACAGTAAAAAACCCAAACGACGATACATGGCTGGCCGCTCGCCCCTATAGACTCTGGTTGTATATGAGCAACTATGATCGTGGCGCTTTGTTTGAAATCCAAAAGCGTGTTGTCTCCGCCCCACCCTCTGCTATTGGTCCCAACCACATCCTTAACCCTCCTCCCTCACCCACTGTTCACCTTCTTCCGTCCTCATCTACTCCCCTCAAAATCTCTTCCACCTCGGCCGCCGTCGTCCCTTCTACAAGCCCCACTTCCCCCCCGCGCTTCAGGTATACAACCACATCCTCTCATCCCCTCTAGTCCCTACTTCAAACTCCTAAATGCCTCCTATTCCTCTCTCAACGCCTCCCACCCCAACCTCACTCGCTCTTGCTGGTTGTGTCTTTCCCCCAGCCTCCCCCTCTATGATCCACTTGCTATCCCTTCACCACTCTTTACTTCCTCCACCAACGATTCCCCCTCTTCCTGCAATTGGAATCAATCTACTCATGTCCCACTCACTTTTACGCACATCTCTTCCAAAGGTTTATGCATTCACCCCCGTTCTTCCCACACTCCTAGCCTTACTGCCTGTACCAACTATACCTCCCCAAACATCTCTGCCAAATACTTAGTTCCCCTAAACACCACCCAATGGCTCTGCTCTTCCACCGGACTTACCCCATGCTTATCTGTTGCCACACTTAACAAGACCAAAGAAACGTGTGCTCTCATCCTCCTCACGCCTCGAGTCATCTATCACACTCCTCTACATTTCTTTGAAGCCTTTGAACACACTCAAGAAGCTATTTACCTCCACAAACGCGAACCTATTACTGCTGTACTCACTGTCACTTCCCTCCTAGCTACAGCTGGAGCTGCCACTGGTGTTGCAGCCCTAGCCACACAAGCCTCCGCCCTCCAAAACCTCAGACAAGCAGTAGACTCTGATATCATCTACCTCCGAGATGCAGTCAAATATCTTAAAGACTCCCTCAATTCCCTTTCAGAAGTTGTCCTGCAAAACTGCCGAGGCCTTGACCTCCTCCTCCTCAAAGAAGGTGGCCTATGTGCAGCTCTGGGAGAAGAATGCTGTGTCTATGCCAACTATACCGGTTTAGTAGACTCCAGCTTAAAAGAACTTGAAAAAGGTCTCAACCAACGCCGACTTGAACGAGCCCAAACTGCTGGTTCCTGGGGCTTTCTGCAGCCCCTCCTCCCCTATCTCCTCCGGTTACTAACCCCAGTTCTGCTCATCATCCTAGGTCTCACCGTTGGTCCTTGGGCCATTCGACGAATCATCCGCCTTGCCAAAGATCATGCTGACAGTGTATTTTCCTCATTTGTTCAAATCCATTACCAACGTCTTGCTACCTCTGATTCCATTCCTCAATCTCGACCACGTCCTCACCCCCCTTCCCACTGTACATCCCGCCTGTGAAGCTGCTTGCTGTGAAGCTCTCTGACTTTAGCCGTCGGTACGGGTTCGCTTCCCTCGGCGTAAAGGGCTTGGGTGCACCCTCTGCCCCCCTTTATTGCTATACGTCTGAGAATTCTTCGCGGTTAAGCCAGCCACAGCGCTATCCACCCCAAAAAAGCATACGCAACATCATGTTAGATATTTCATCTAGCACCGGCACGCACCAACCCTAAGGGCTATGCATACATTCTGGCCAAATGATATGTCATTTGCCCATCGCCAGTCAATCCTGCCCTCTTTTTCTCTCACCCTCCACAGCCCATCCCTCTACTCTCTCACACCTTTTTTTTTATAAAACAAAAGGAGCAATTGTTGCTGCCTCCCTTTACCCCTCCTCCTAGCCTTTGTTATCTCCCTTTTCCAGCCGTTGCTATCCTTCCCGCCAGTCCCGTCCACTTAGCCAACTCATAATCTGCCCCCTTTCTTAATCACCGCCTACTTCATAGCTGCCTGCACAGTTCCGCCTATCCACTACCGCCCCGTAGTTTACCCGCCCCAATTCCTACCCCTCCCTTGACCCGACCTTATATAATCAAGTGTATTTCCGCAATAAATTAGACTAGCTCATTCTCACAGGCTGTCTCCGTGGTTTTTACCGCGCGTCCCCCACGCCTGGAGAACCTAGGCCTACGCGTTGGCCTAGGGGCTCACCGCCGAGCCGTGAAAGCCCGCCCGGTCCTCGTAGGTTGCTAACTTAGAGTAGCAGCCCACAGCAGGGGTTGCTAACTTAGAATAGCAACACTCAGCACCACCCATAGCCCACATCAGGAAGATTTATGAAAAGTATGCTTGTTAAAGGTTTCCCGGTGAACACTGTTTTTCTCCAACAATACTTTTGCTGGAGGTTAAAGAAATCACCTACAAATTTCAAAATATTCAAAAGTTCAAGGTATCTATAAATTACAATGAAATGAAGCTAGATGTCTATAACGTGTGATAGTTACAGAACTCCAGCTTCATGAGTATTCACTATCAATTTGGACAGAATTCTCTATAGAATAGTAAAAGAGGAAGCTAACTCCCTGAAGGGAAAGTAAGGGAACATTCTTTGAAATGGACATGGAAGCAAACTCCACAACAAACTGTGACTGGAACCTAGAGAAATATTAAATGGATACTACTTCCTAAAAAGTAGAATCAATCGTGTACATGATGTTTTACTTTTGTAAAAGCATTCAATGTAGTTCACTACATTAACAAATAAAAGAGGAAAACCTGTTACCTCAACAGATGTGGAAAAGCACTTGACAAAATCCAGCCCAATCAATGAAAAACCATTTTAAAAGCCTAGAAATAGACTCGGTTTCTCACAAAGAATACTGTTACTCACAAAGAATACAAAGATTTTATCTAGGTTCTTGGCTATGTTGCAAAAATGAATTTCAAGAGTAGGATGGGTGAGTTAGGTCAGTAATTTATACAGGTAGGGAGGGAAGAGAAATGGGAGAAAATAACAGAGCAGGGGTCCCAGGTAGAGAGGAAGGGGGTGAAAAGAATAAACAGGGCTGATTTATAAGCTATAATTCCCCATTATAGATGATAAATCACCACGTTTATTTGCGTGGCCACATGACAGAGGAAAAATGGTGAGAGCATTGCCCAGAGAGCAGGAGGAGAGAGCTCAGGCCTGTGGTTTGCTTTATAAACTATTAATTATTCCACCTCTGTGCTATTGGGGGGAGGGGTTCCAGCTGTTTGCTGTTTTGCTTGATTACCCCACCCATCAATCCCTTAGTGAGCACCCAATGATAAAGTCCCTAGGGAACATCCTGGGCTTTTCTGCGCACCCAGGAGAAGTCTTTGCTCTGGGCAGCAGAATCCTGGGGGTGGGGGCCTTCCAGCAGCCGTCTTGGGGGTTATTATTGTCCACATGGATGCTCTGCCAGGTTCCGGGTCAGTCTATTAATTTATTAGTTCCCTATCTTACTAGCCTGCTTCAATACCTATAATAAAACTTGTTAACAACATTATAAGCAATGTTGGGATTTTGAAAACTTTCCACCTGATATCCTATATAGGAATGACTGCTACCATTATTGCTATTTAATTTGTTCAATTGCACAAGAACTTTACACAAGTAATAAATGGCATATAAAAAGGAAGACATAAAATTGTCATTATTTCCAAATAATATAACCGTATATCTAGAAATTTCAAAGTAATCTATATTAGATTTAATAACTCATTACAAATTGGCTGAAAGTCAATAACAAATAATTTACATCTCCATATTCTGTAAGCAAAAGATAAAATTTAAAGAAGGTGCAATTTATAACACCAATGAAACTATCACATAAGTCATAAAATGTGTTTAAACCCTTACATTGACAACTACAAAGCATTCTTGAAAGTGAAAGAAACCTTAACAAATGGTGCCACATATCATATAGAATATAATTGTTAAAATTCCATTAACTCCAAATTTTCCCAAGTATTAAATGAAATATAATTCCTCTTAAGATTGTAGGGTTTATTAATGTGAGTAATTCACAAACAAATTCTAAGTTCATAAGCAATGACCCAAGGAGGATGAAAGTCAACTTCCATTAGAAGAACCAAGTGGGAGGACTTAAGTCACCAAGTATGAAGTACTCTTATGGGATCTATTTATTAGAGAATATGTTAGTAGCTCAAGGGTAAATGAAATAATTAGCATAACAGTTTAAGGAGCTTGAAAGCATACCCAAATTATGCAACCATCTGACTGACAAAAAAAGCGGACATGTGGTTCAGTGGGTCAAATGATGGCCTTTTAATAAATGGTAATTTGTGAAGAGGTTACCCATGATGAGAAAAAAATCAGGATTCCAATCTCACAAAATAAACCAACATCAATTCCAAATAGATCGAAGGTATAAAAGTTATAGGTAAAAATAGAGGAATTAATTAAAAATACAGATTTTAGAAAAAAGATATAAAATGTAATTTGTGTTTCACAATGGTAAGAATTTTGTAAACAAGCCAAATTAAGCTTTATTATTAAAAATTAATAAGAGGGCTTTTGTCTTCTCCCCCCCCTCCCCCCCATCCTCCCTCTCGCCCTCCTTCCCCCAGGGGGCGGGCCTGCGCCTCCTGCAGGAACGGCTCCAGCCTCAGCGCCCTGCCCAGCTCCCACTCCTCCTTTGCTCTCTCAGGCTCTTTCTCGGGTTCCGACTCTTTGCCCTCCGGCCTTGGCCTCCCTCCCGACTCCCTCCTCGTGGTCCCCGGGCGCCCCCGCGCTCGCCCCCTGCTCGCCCCACGCAGCTCAGCCCCGCTCTCGGCTTCCACGACCCCCGCCACGTGCAGGGGAGTTACAGGGCGTCTCTGTGACTTAGCGTCGCTCTGCACCCTGAGTTGGAGCTAAGGAAAGAGAGAAAGGGAGGGAGGGGACAGAGAGGGGAGACCGCGCGGGACGCTGGAGAGGGGCAGGAAGACCCCCAGCGACGGCTGGGTTCGCAGTCCACGGGGCGCCCGCGCACCCCCGGCACTGGGCACCCCCGGAGCCCCGCACTCCCCTCGGCCCGGCTTTCGGCACCTGCGGCCCAGCCCGCTCCTCGCTCGCTGGAAACCTTCCCGGGAGGCGGGGGGACGCGGACGCCCCCTCTCGTTGGGGTGAGTGAAGGCCGTCTCTCCTGCGGGGATTGAGATAAAGCGAGTCTGGAAACGTCTTCCACTTTGGAGAAGCTTCACCGCAGGGGATTTGTGGCTCCCGGGGCCGCGGTTTCCCCGGGTAACGCAGCTGGCAAAGAGACCTCCAAAGCCCTTTTCCCTTCGTCCCCTCAGACCCTAACGCTCTGGTGTGTTGAAGTCGAGTGGGAAGTAAAACTGTGGATGGCATTTAAAACGAGGCATCTTCCCTTAAGTCTCGGTGTCAACACGGCAGAGACAGATCTTCAGGCAGAGAATGGCATTCTCAAGAGAAAGGGCCGGGTACAAAGTTCCTAACTGAAAGATTCGCCCCTTCGCATTTTTGCCCACTGAAAGAAAAAAAGTAAAAAACTCCCGTTTTAACTGGAAGTTTGTGACCTCTCAGGCCAAACAATTACCTGGGAGTCAGGCCTCCATGCCAAGCATGCAGTTATTTTGGATTATAAATCCTTTAAATCGGTCACCAGTCAACTCCAATCTTGCACTTCAGGAGATACTTTTTAAATGGGTGCAGGGGAGAGAGCTGTTTTCCAACTGGCTAAGAAAAAATTGCAATTCTAAACCTGAGAAATATGCCACTCTTTTCATTCCAATTTTATCACTTGAGTTTCCAAAAGACTTTGAAATTAAACTGGCATGGGGTAGTGTAATTTTCACTCTTTTGTGTGAGCATTATCTTTTTCTAAAAAATGAACTAAATTGGAAAAATGTTTACAATTATGGATTAAAATAACACAGAATTCATAAATTCTAAAATATTTTAAAGAACAAATAACCTGCTTTAGAGAGATTGCTGTGCACTATTCCTGACATTAATAAGAAGTAAAGGTACTTTTTATCACAAAAACTATCCGTTTGGAGGAAATCCATCTAAAATCCAATACCAATAATATCAAGGAAAGAAAGCATTTAAGCAAAAGTAGACTGAGGAGTTTTGTTGATATAATGTAAAGCAAGCACACAAAATTTCAGTGATTAGTTTCCCTAAAAATTAAATAGCTACTTCATTTTTGGACTGTGTTACTTCACAAAACTATACTTAAACTACTCAGTGCTTTATTCCTTAAATTAAGTATGTTTGTCTTCAAATATTCCTATAGCATCAATATTAACTGGTTTTTAAAAAGGCTTAAACATGTTAAAAATCAAAACTGCATTAAGTACCATTTCAATTTCCTTATATAATTACCCACTGCAAATTAATTTACTGGTTAATCTCACCATTTTAGTTCATTTACAGCTTGTGTTCTTGTGTACATATACATTTTCCATTAAAGATGTTGTTCTGAGTAACAAAGTAAGTGGAAAAGGGAGAAATGTGAAAGGATTTGGAATTCTCAAAACTATATATTTTTCCTGCAGTATTATTCTTAAGGCAATTGTCAGAAATTATTCTTAAGCAAGTTGTTTTATTTCTTGGTATTTGCCTACCCGCCTTGGCCAGTGTGCTTCAGTGTGCTCCATTTGCTGTGCAATGCTTTTCAGCATGCTCACGGCCTGAAAGTCAAGTTCGTCAAAACAAGAGTGCCTGGCATGTACGTTCCAAACCCAGGATTTGAGCTTGTGGTGTAGGGAACAACTGCCCGTCAGGTACAGTTGTGCATCTCAATTTGAGAGCTCAATTAGCCATTGAAGCCTGCCCAGAAGCCTGACAACCTAATTTGTCAAGCAGGATTGGCCTTGATGGGGCAAGTTTAAGGATGGGCAGGCAGGATTTGGAGGTCTTCTTTTGAAAACGATCCCCCCCAGGTGTTTCCACTCAATTCATCTACTAGGCCTGGTCATTGTATGAGCTTGATATGCAGGTCTCAGGGCTTATTTTGACTACAAAATAAATTCCCACATCACAAGGACACGTAGGTGTGAGCTAAGGAAGACTCCTTGTCCTTCTTTTCAACCCTTAGAGCCCAGCCCTCTGAGTTCTTGAAGAATTGCTTTGTATTGCTTTGTTTAGTCTTCAGCACTGAAGCACTGGGGTGTGGGGAGAATGTGTAATAATTGGCTTTACACCCAGGGATCCCATTTTTCTCTTTCATATAGTTCATTCTTTTAAAAATTAAACAGAATTTGCAGTTTAAAAAATTAATAAATGGAACTATATCAAAATTAAGAGTTCTTTTTCTTCAGAAGAAAAAGAAAAAGCTAAATTGGAAAGTCATAATCCACAATGTGGAAGAATGTAAAAAGTCTCCTACCAAAAAAATGAGAACAGGATAGGTGACCAAAATAAAAATTATTCAAAGGCTTGAACAAATAATTCACAAAAGAGCATGTACATGAGGCTAATAAACATACAAAAGGATGCTCTACATATCCAAGCATCAGAGAAATGTGAACAAGTCCATTATGAGACATTAGCACTTACGAAACTGGCTAATGTTTACATGACCTATACCATCAATTATTGGTTAAGATGTAAAACCATAACCAATGAATACCTTGCAAAGCAAAGTGGATACATTTTTGCAAGCTCCTTGGAAGTTTGGGGGCAGTTCCAACAAAGACTGAACTTATTTTCAGTTTATAACCCAGCAATCCCCCCACACCAACAATTTATATTCTGCAAATTTAGATATGCATTACCAAAAGATCCATACTCATTTATATGTGCACAATTTAAAACAAACAAGCAAACAAACAAAAAAGAAACTACCAGAGCATCACCAAACCTAACATTGACAAATGCATTTTAGAATGTTCACACAGTGAAACAAAATACAGGAAGTAGCTTAAATTAAATATAGTTATGATAAACAAAAGAAATAAATAGCACCAATATTCTGTAATAGGAGAGACAAAAAGAAGTAACACAGACAATTTCGTTTATATGAATTACAAAAATGTGAAAATAATATGTTCTGATGGACGTAAGGAAAATGGTTATCATTTGATATGGTGTTGACTAGAGTGGGCATGAGGGGAGCTCTGGGGTTCTAGAACATTTCTTAATCTGAGTGCCAGTTACACAAGTGTTCTGGATTTGCAAATATTCATGAAGTTATCATTTTAATGAGAACATATTCTAGAATTTTCATAAACTGAATGCAAGTGGCATGAAGAATTTTACTACTATGATAGTAATTTCCAAAATAGAAGTCCAGTTATAAGGGTGAGAGAATTAAGCATGAACTGTTTGATCTCTCCCCTGCCATTTTAGCAGGAAATTGTTGATAGCATCTGAGAAGACCTCCCAAAACACAGAAGTGGGATGGGTGGGTGGAGGTCAGCAAAACACAGCCCAAACAAGATCCTCACTCTCTTTCCTTAATCCCAGCTTTTCCATTACTTCTCACCACTCTATTACAGGACAGGATGCTGGGAAATGGCTTTTTAAAAAGAAAATTAGCTTGAAATCAAAGACATTAATTTACACTTGGTCAGTTTCGCAGCACTTTTGAAAAGAAACAGCTTATGAGCAGGAGAAGGAGGCATATAAATGGAACTTAAGTCGGTCCCCAAATAGTTTCAGTGTACAATTTTTCAGAAAGTCTCTCCCATTATCCTTTCAGTGGAAGCTAGTTTCACCACCTGAGTCAACCAAATGTGCTGAATGACATTTTTTTCCTTGCAGAATGTGTACAAAAACAGGTCCTACCTGGTTGGATACTAGATACACCCTTTCCAGAATCATAGAAAACAATAAACAAAGTTTCTCAGCTAAAATATGGCAGAGCCAGAGCATAAAAATGCTTTCTAATTCTGGAGGTCTGATAACAAATAGTTTCTTAATATAACCATTCATGACATAATCATGCTGTCAATTCATCCTTAGTAGAGATCTATTGAAGTGAGTGGGTGGATAATACAGGCTCTGAATTGGCATTGTCTAGGTTTTGGCAAGGAAGTCTGACATTATATTCAAAGACTATTTTAATAGTTTGGATTGTTTACTTATTCACCAGAAATATACTTATCTAATTTAGTCTCCATCCCTTCTTTATAGTTGTGGGAGTTGGGGAGGTTTCCACAAATTTTTTAAAAATATATTTTTGTTAGAGATGTGAATTTACAGAACTATCATGCACATGTGTGGACTTCCCATACAACCCCCCTCCACCAACACTACATTTTTGCAAAGCACTTGTTACAGATTATAAGATAATACCATCATACTATTACCACTAACTATGCTCAATAGCGTACATTCTGTATATTTCTCCACACACCCCTATTATTATCACAGTTCATCTTTGGCATTGATGCAAGAATATTACAGTATTGCTGTTAACTATGGGCCATAGGTTACATTCCCATGCTTCCTCACATTCTTACCACCTTGCAATTGGGATGTACATTTGTTCTAGCTCATAGAAGGACATTCTTGTATTTGCACTATTAACCTCAATTCTCATCCACCTCTGGGTTCACTATGTTATTGACTTCCTAGATTATTCTCTAGCTTTCTTTCAATTGACATTTACATCCCTAGACTACCCTTTTCAGCCACAATCTCATTTATGAACTAGCTGCATTAGTCCTACTCACTATAATGTGTTACCATCAACTTTATCCATTTCCACACTTTTATAGTCAACTTAGTTAAAAGTTCTACATATATTAAGCATCGGTATCTCTTCTCATCCCTTTTCTTGCAAGATTTTAATTAACAGATTAGTATGAAACATAACATCTGGTATGTAAGTTATACATTTTATTTAATTTCTCTTATTATTTTGAGTTACTGAATTTTCATCGGTCAATAGGTATTTGAGCCCAATTGGGGCCCAAGAGTCAGTAGTGTAACTTTAACAATATTGATTCAACAAAGAAGTTCATAGAGTAAAATATATTTTCCTAGAAGTCAGAAATCAATCTAATTCTAGATTGCTGTGTATCTTCTATTGGCATAATTACATATGAAGAGGGATGGACTGTGAGAAAGTGAGTCAACTGCATAGTGGGAACAGTCCATATGATACCTCATATTTAAGAAATAAATTGCAAATTTGAGAGTCCCCAGGACCACCAGTCAAGGTTTCATGACTTGCTAGAAGGACTCTGAGAACCCACTGAGAGCTGTTATATTCACAGTTATAGTCTATTATATCATTTCAGCTAAATTGAGATGAAAGACCTATACTCTAGGCTTAAGCATAAAACAGAAACGTAACTCTCCTTCCAAGACCTAGGCACAGTTTTGAGTATTCTCAATCCAATTAGGTTATTCAGAATACTTTATCTGCCTTTAAGGAAAAAAAAAGCAAAATTGTATCCTCCCAAATAAAAGGCTACATCTCAGATTGTCTTTTAAGTATTTCACTTACAACATACAGCATACATACACTCAAAATCAGTGACAGTGAGAAAGAATAAAATATTACAAATTCCAAGATTGTAAAAAAGATAAAAGCTATGGAGGACGCAGATAATGACAATACTTTTGAATTCTATGGATGTGAGGCCATTGCCATGTTCTCATTACCATAAAATTAGTTTCTTTTTCAAAAGTAATGTGTATTATGACTTCCTGTTTATTTTCAAAGGATTATAGGGGTTAATTGTCCCATAAATTTTATTCAGTTGATATTAGGGAGGAAAGCTATTGTTGATTGCATGCATGGCCTTTATCACTGTCCCATGCTGAAATTCAGTGGGCTCATTGAAAAAACACTAGTGCTTCTGTGCAGGGAAGTTGAATAACATCCCCTGCTTTGGTCATTTTGTCTACCTGCTAGTTAAGAGTTTGCATAGAAATGGCATAGCTCACCCAAGCAAGAATGGAACAAGGGGGATTAAAGCTCTAACTTCCCTCCCTTCTCACCTAATTTACTCAGCCAGTAGCTGCTAATCCAAACCAAACAAGAAATCAGAGTAAAGGGACCTCAAACTATGCAATCCAAAGAGCTCATTTTCCAGGAAATAAATCATGGCAGAGAAGGACATGGACAATATGGGGAGGGGTTAAAAAACAAAACGACCAACACAGATGGAGGAATAGTAAGGGTTAACATAGAAAGTTTACTCCATTTGTTAATTGAGTAGATTTGAATTTTTAAAATTAGGCACTAGAATTTCATTCATTAGCATTCAAAGACAAAAGCAATCTTACTGAATTCAATTTAACTAGAAGAAATTGATAGTAAAAGAGGATTTCCTTAATAACCAAGAAATGAGGGTTTAGTGTTTGTTTCTAGTATGGAATAAAGGTTAAAGACAAGAACTGGAATGCCCCATTTTTTCCTAAGGTCTTAGACCATCACCCAGCACGGTCAGCATAGTTCACTCTTTACACTTATTATTCCAGGATAAACTTTAATAGTGCATCCTTTATTTTACAAAGTGTTCCAGACCATTAAATACCTGTGTTCACCTTACCTCTAAAGCTGTTTATTGATACAATTTTAGATGGGCACCTTTACTGACTGCAGGCGTTTTACTCATTGATGTTCAGATCACCAAAGCCAGACCTCTTAGATTTCTTCATTGTGCTTTTCCTTAGGAAAACAAAGAGGTGAAGTTAGTTTCTCTCTGTTGAATGCAATGATAAGCAGTTAATGAAATCCATCACTGCCTCTATTCCTCCCTTCATATGGAAAATATTTTAAACAGAGATACATGAAATAACAAGCAGAGAAGTGCAGGGGACTGTGTATAGGAAATAAAACAAAACAGAATTTCTCTGGTTAAGAGATTTACAGTGGAGACAGAGGCTCATCATGGAGTTTGCTATTAAATAAATATCAACAATATATCACAAACTGCCAAAGAACCCAAAACTTCAAACAGAAATGTTCCTCAAAACCCCAAGGATATCTGGACACCATAAAAGAGACCACAAGATAAAGAACTCAGATAACTATTTAACTGAAAGACAATTAAAGTACCCCAAATATCTACCAGTCTCACACAACTTGTCTAATTTTATTTTAAAAATGTTTGCCTAGAAATAGCAAGATGGAACATGCTTTGGGCTGCTACCTGAAACTCTGCCCCCTGAATCAAAATTCTAAGGTGGACTGGGGGTCAGTGTAAACTACAACATAAACTATTATCCATGCGGTGCAGCAGTGCTCCAAAATGTGTTCACCAAATGCAATGAATGTCCCATGATGATGAAAGAGGTTGTTGATGTGGGAGGAGTGGGGTGATGGGGGTGGGGGTGTTATGGGGACCTCTTATATATTTTTAATGTCACATTTAAAAAATAGAGTAAATTTCTAAGACATGAAATAAATGCCCTTGTTGCCTTGCACCTTGGTTTGTTACTCACACCTGACGCTAGCGATGGGACCTGATGCTGTTCAACACAGAAGCCTGTGTTTTGCTTGTTGAAACTCGTACAGGCTTCTCTGAGCCAGCAGAATCTTTTCTTTCCCCTGACTGACAGAATTAGGTTTTTGTCACTTGCAAAAATTGTAGCTGAGTGATGTCAATTGATTTCAATTGAGTGAAATTAGCTGGACGCAAAAGGAGAAATAATGTTTGATCTCACTGATTTCAAATAATTAGAAAAACAAACCCATTGATTCAAATCTAGACTCTAGGTTACCAGAGGATGTGGTGGAGATAGGGAATGCAAAGTTCATGCTTAAAATATACAGGGCTCCTATTTGGAATGATGAAAATGTTTTGGTAATGGGTGGTGGCGATGGTAACCTAACATTGTCCATGAAATTAACACCACTGAAATATATATCTCAATATGACTAAAAGGGGAACTGTTAGGTTGTACATATGGGAACTGAATACAAATTTTTGGAAAATCCACGGTACTACAAAAATAGTGAACCCTAAGACAAACCATGGATTTTAATTAAAAGTGCAATTATAAAAATGTAGTATCATCAAATGTAGCATATGACCGACACCAATGCAAGGTGTTGGTGGTGAGGTAGTACATGGGATCCTGTATTTTATGCATGATTGTTCTGTAAGCCCACGACTTCTGTAATAAAGAAAAAAGTCAAAGCACTGTAAGTGATATGACCAAAAGTATGCCTCTAGCAATATTTTATGCTTTAAGACAATGAGGATTTTCATACTGGGCAGCTGGCCATGCTCATTATGCAAATATTCATAAGTTCACTAAGTTTTTTCCATTGTTCAGTGATTATGGAGCTTTAGGAAAATATTAGTACATCACAGTGTTTGTTCATTTTTTTAAGATTTTTAAAAAAATTTATTTCTCTCCTCTTCCCCTGCCCCCCCAGTTGTATGCTCGCTGTGTCCATTCGCTGCATGTTCTTCTGTGACTGCTTCTATCCTTATCAGTGGCACCGGGAATCTGTGTTTCTTTTTGTTGCATCATCTTGTTGTGACACCTCTCCATGTGTGCGTCTCCATTCTTGGACAGGTTGCACTTTCTTTCACACTGGGCGACTCCTTATGGGGCGTACTCCTTGCGTGTGGGGCTCCCCTACATGGGGGACACCCCTGCATGGCGTGGCATGGCACTCCTTGCACGCATCAGCACTGCGCATGGGCGAGCTCCACACGGGTCAAGGAGGCCCTGGGTTTGAACCGCGGACCTCCCATGTGGTAGGCAGGTGCCCTATCCTTTGGGCAAGTCCGCTTCCCCATCACAGTGTTTTGAATAAATCTTGTGCACTTGAGTGGAAATGGAATGGGTTGAGAGAATGATTATTCAAGCAAACATTCCTGAGAGAAAGGGTATAGAAGGAGAATTAGTATACAACATGGTAAGGAAAGGCTTTTTACTCATAGATAGTTATCTCACCATTCATGGTGAAATACACCAGGAGAGCTTCTTGGTTTCTTCCCTGTCTCAATATGCCAACCAATTGTTACCAAGACTTAAAGGCCAGGCAGAGACCAGGCCCCAATGAAAGAAGCTGAGATTAAGGGGTTATGTATAACCCTGGGCACTGTGGTAGGAAACCTAAGTGCAGGGCCCACATACAAAGAAAAAATATCAACAGCTTCTCTGATATTGCTCTTTAGTAGTCTGAATTCCCAATGCCACCTCAATCCCACAACAAGAAAATAAACTTGACCTATTTCCAACTAATGCTCAGTTAACTGTATGATTAGGAAACAGGTCCTGGAGTGCCAGGACATTAGTTTTGGCTGACAACACAACAGGAAGCACACTTTGCAGGGTACTGTGCCTTCTCTAGAGCTTTCTTTGCAAATTAATTTTTCAAAAATTGACTTAAATAACAGGAGAGAAATACTTGGAAAGGAATCAATCAGTGGCAGACAGGTTAATTGAGAAAATACTTTTCCTGAAGGAAAATCATCACCAAATGGCGATGACAATTTCTCTCCTGATTGACCTTGTTTGTCCTATACTGCAGTGGATGAGCACACCATGGAAGAATTAACAACTTTTAGTGCTTTCACTTTCCCCATCTACTCAATGGGAGGTCAATATTTTCCCCTGTATTACACAATGTGTGTTTTCAAAGTTTTTACATCAATCCTTTGGTCCAAGAATGGCAGGACCCTAATGATGCACCCTGGCTTCCCCAGGAAGAAAGGACATCACCCAGTGGTCCTTGTTTAGGGCATAATGCCGTGTGGAATGCTTTTGCATTTTCTCGCCTGTAAATTGGCCATAAGATCAGTTATGCCATGGGAAAGCTCTGTTTTGCAACTTTTTCCCAACAAAAGAACACACAGAAACAAACTTTATTCTCAAAAGGAACCCAAATTTGGCAATATTACACATATACATCATCTATCATGAAAAGATTTGATTAAATGCATGACTGTATATATGATGATATCATTATATAAACTAGTGGTAGATTTACCTATATGTGAGAAAGGACAGAGTGGACAACCGAATTGTTCCTCCTTAGCATACATCTGTTTCATTCATTGATAAGGATGATGATGTATGGGTTGAGGAAGGAGGATTATTAGACTTGGTTATGCCTTACATCATTAAAGTGGTGAAATTTATAGTATATATATGTGTCAAGTTCCTTTGGAAAGGAAGGGAAGGAAGTCTTTCTGAGTAAAACTGGAAGAGAATAAGGAATTCATTAATTGAAGATTGAATTTACATAAAATGTAAAAATTTTAAAGGGAAAAACGTATGGAAAAGTGTGATTCATAAATATAAATAAATTAATAATGAAAAGGCAATGATCTTAATATTAATTGATAGTAGGTTACCATTAAGTTTAAATACATCAGACTGTACACCTTGATTACATTCTGCCATTTGTATATGTGAGTGTGTTTTTGTGTTTGTGAGAGCTTGTATGTATGTGCATACACTTGTCATTGCCTTTCCCCAGGACCACTAAGCAGAACTGTTTCTTTTTTCTGAATTTGTATGTATGTATTCAACCAATAATATGCACACGTATAAGTCTCCATTACTCCCCTACTATTACTCTGATCACTTAATCAACAGCTCCATCACCACATCAATTAGCTACAATATCTATGGCTACAAGTGTCACTATCAAAATCGCTGTCTCAGTTTTCTAAAAGCTGCTGAAAGCAATATAGCAGAAATGGGTTTGCTTTTAAAATGGACATTTTTTAACTTACAAGTTTACAGCTCTGAGGCTATGAAAATGTCCAAATTAAGGCTTCATCAGGAGACGCTTTTCTCTCTGAAGATCTGCTTTATTGATCTGGCAGAGCACATGGCAAGGCACAGGGCAGCATCTGCCCTCCTTCTCTGGGCTTCTTTGCCTTCAACTTCCTGCTCTGTGGTTTTCTCTCTGCTTCTGTGTTCAATTGACTTCAGCTTCTGACTTCTGGGGCTTTCTCAGGTTCTGGGGTTGCTCTTTATGTTTATCTCCATATTCGTTCTGTTCATAGAGGACTCTAATAAGAGGATTAAAACCCAGCCTGGGCCAGGCCTCATTGGAGTAAGTTTATCAAAAGGCCATTAACTGCAGATTCCTAATCAAAAGGTCCCACCTACAATAAGTTTACACCCACAGGAATGGATTAGCCCTAAGGATGTGGTTTTCTGAGGTCCATAAAATCCACAAACTACTACAAAACCACCAAATTATACTTTCACTATTTATTCATGAGTCTTAAAAATAAGATGTATTTGAATCCAGTTTGACTATATTATTACAATATGACACAATATGAAGGTTTAGCATAGATATACCCCCAATTATTATATCATCTTTTGGACTCATTCTCTAACGGGCTGTGAATCCAAGTCTGGAATGACTCTCAAAGACTCCCTCACTTGGACTTCATCCCTTTCAGGAAGTCACAGCCCTTAGCTAGGGTGTCCTTCAGTGCATTTTTCATGGTTTTTATTCTATAGTCTGAAAAGAAGGGATTCAGGAGAGGCGTGTTGACACTGTGGAGGATAAAGAGGATCATGTTTAGGAGTTGGCTTCTCTTCTACCAGGGCTGGACATTCACAGATGGAGCTTCCATAGCCCGTGGGGACCACAGTGAAATGAGAGTCACAGATGGCAAAGTCTTCTCAATGACCTTGCCCTGAAGGTATATTTAGGATTGTGGAGATGATATAATCTAAGAGACCACTATGAGTGAGAGGAGCTGATGAGCAGGATAAGGGAGCTGAGGAAATCCAATAGCTAAATGACAGGTATGTCAGCCCAGTCCAAGTGGAGAAGGAGGGCACTGTTACAGAAAAAATAATCAATTTCACTGAGGCCACAATATGGCAGTCCCGCCTTAAGGATGGTGGAAGTGAGCCTGTGGAGAAACCTGCCTACCCAGGAGAGTATTACAAGATGAACACAGAATGAGCTGGTTATCATCAGAGGGTACTGAAGAAGACTACAAAATGCAACGTAGTGATCGTGATTGCAAAAAGGATGAACTTAAGGCATCCAGAGAGGAATTAGAAATAAAACTGAGTAAAGCATTCACTAACTGAAATGTTCTTCTCTAACAGGAAACCTGATATTATCTTGGAATAACACATTTGATAGTTGATATTTCATTGAAAGAGAGTTTGCTAAAGAAGAAAGACATGGGTGAGTGGAGCCTATAATCCAAAAGAATCAGGGAAATGATGAGGATGTTTCCAAGGACAGTCACCAAAAAAGCCAACGAAAAAATGTCAAAGAGGAGGTTCCCAATAATTCCGGTGGCAGGTGTCCAGATAAGAATAATTTCTCTCACCTTGATCCAATTGTCTTTATCCATTCTAGGTGTGGAAGCTTTTCTCTTTCTTTTTTTTTTTAAGATTTATTTATTTTATTTCTTTTCCCTCCCCCCCCCCCACAGTTGTCTGTTCTCTGTGTCCATTTGCTGTGTGTTCTTGTTTTTGTCTGCTTCTGTTGTTGTCAGCGGCAGGGGAATCTGTGTTTCTTTTTGTTGCGTCATCTTGTTGTGTGTGTGGTGCCATTCTTGGGCAGGCTGCACTTTCTTTCACGCTGGGTGGCTCTCCTTACGGGGTATACTCCTTGCCCATGGGGCTCTCCTATGCGGGGACACCCCTGCGTGGCATGACACGGCACTCCTTGTGTGCATCAGCACTGTGCATGAGCCAGTTGCACAGGGGTCAAGGAGGCCAGGGGTTTGAACCACGGACATCCCATGTGGTAGATGGATGCCCTAACCACTTGGCCAAGTCCACTTCCCCAAGCTTTTCTCTTGAGAGAGAAAAGAAAGCATAAAAAAGTCAAGAGCCTCCAATCATCAAAGAAGAATCTTCTTAGATAAGAGGAGTTAGGTAAGTTTATTTATTCTTCCATTTCTAGGAAAATTGAGCTATTTGATTGAAAAATATAGATGGATTTATATTTTTATAAATTCCAAATAAGAATAGGTGAAAAGTAATGTCCCTAATATTTAGATATATAAAAATGATATTATTATACAATATTGAATGACTCCAGTCCTTCTTAAGTGTTACTTAGGGAAGTGGATGAGAGAAGGACTAGGGGAAGAGAAAAAGAGAGAGGGAAGGGGCAGAAAGGGATAGAGTTTGATTGATGTATTAAAGGAGGTATGATGGTTAGGCTCATGTGTCACCTTGGCCAGGGGATGGTGTCCAGTTATTTGGTCAAGCAGGCGCTGACTTGATTGTTACTGTGAGGACATGTTGTGGACTGAAATCATCAGTAATTTGATTGAATCTGTGGCTGATTACATCTCTAATCCATTGAGGAGATTGCCTCCATCCATGAGAGAAGTCTCATCCAGTCAGTTGAAGACTTTAAAGGAGAAGTGTGGATTTCCGCAGTCAGAAGGGAGAATTTCCATCTGTACTTCAGCTAGCCAGCTTCTCCTGGAGAATTCATCAAAGACCTTCATCAGAGTTCCTGACTTGCTACCTGCCCTAGAATTTGGAATTGTGCATCCCCATAGTTAAGTGAGGCAATCTTTATAAGACTCTCATAATATTTGCAGATATCTTCTGTTGGTTCTCTTTCCTTTGAGAGCCCTGGCTAATATGTATGGATGCATGGAATAAACAGAAGTCATAAGGCCTTTGATTGGGTCTTAAAGAAATTGATGAAATATGGATACTAGAGAGATAAATCAATGGGTTAATTTCAGAAAGTGGAATTATGTTATTAAATCACTAATATATTATCCTTATTAGTTTCTTTTAAATTTAATGCTTTCATTGTCTCTTCTTTAATGTGTACCCATTTGTGCTTGTGAACTGCGAATAAAACTGAAATCTGCATGTGCTACCGGTTCCCTCCTCAGATCCAAGTATCTTCAGAGATGAGATCCTGGGAGAGTGAGGGAAGGTCTCCATGATATACAGGAAGCTTGGCAGGGGGCTGACAAGCTCAGGCTACTCCTGAACACTTTAGCACATCCTTCTCCCAGTTCTGGGTTCCAATTCCATTTTCTCTTCTGCCCCATTCAGAGGGATGAGCTGCAGGCTCCGTAGCTGCTACTGTGCCCCTGGCTCATCTCAGGCTCCAAGCTTCAGGGATCTTTGTGCTGGCTCTGTGGGCAGCAGAGGCTCCAGCAGCTGCTCCAGGCAGGCAGTGCCTTGCAAAGAGAAGATATTTTGATGGCACAAATGTGCCCCAGGGCCCCGACACTGGTATCCTCTCTGGTATGTGATCTCCCCTAAGGGCCAGCTGAGGAAAGGAGGACAGGGAGGATGAGGGAGAGGAGGAAGAAGGTTTTTTCCCCCTCATTATTGTTGTTGTTTGTATATAGCATTAAATTTCTCATAGTGTCACTGGATTTTATTTAGGTTTTTTGACTGAGCTGGAGAAATGAATTTCAAGAGCACAACAGGTGAGTTAGGCAAGTAATTTATTCAGGCAGGGAGGGATGAGAAACGGGAGAAAGTAATAGATCAGGAGTCCCAGGTAGAGAGGAAGGGATTGAAAAGTGATAAAGTGTGCTGATTTACAGGCTACAATTCCTCATTATAGGTTATAAATCCCCAGGTTTACTTGCATGGCCACACGGCAGAGGAAAATCAGTCCTTTGTGCAGAGGGCAGGAACAGGTCCAGAGGTGAGAGAATGCATGAGAGAGAGAGAGCCTGGGCTCTGTGCCTGCCTTTTTGAACTGTTAATTATTCCACCCCTTTGGGAATGGAAGGGGAGGGGTTCCAGCTTTTGCTGTTTTGATTGATTACTCCACCCATCAATCCCCATGGGGGCCCAATGACAAAGTCCTTGGGGAACATGTGGGGCTTCTCTTGGCTTCCAGAAGAAGTCTTTGTCTGAATGGCAGAATCTTGGGGGAGGGGGTTCTTCCCACAGCCATCTTGGGGGTTATTGATGTCCACATGGACTCTGCCAGGTTCCAGATCTATCTAATGATTCCCTGTCTTACTAAATGGCTTCATTCTCCCCTCAGAGAATTTGCTCCTTTAATTTTAAAGGGGTGCTGAAGGGAGATGATCATTTTTCTGTAGCTACTTCCTGCTGGTTAGGGGCAGTAGGCCCTACCTGACAAGATATAAAATCCTCTCGCTCTTCTATCTCTTTTGGAGGAAGATGGATCTGGCAATCTGGGCAAAGCTGGATGAAGTTCCTATATGGTTAACTGGATGTTGATTCTAGAAGAAAAAGACTTACTTAGAATTTCAAACCTATTCCTGTGAGTGTGAGATCCTCTCAGTTTGAGTACATCACTGAGGTATGACTCAGGCTGTCTCCACCCTCTTGCTGGGTCTTACATAAAAGGAGACACCCAGGAAAAGGGAGCTCCACCAGGACTTTGAACATGTTCAATAATTAGTAGTAAGATTGTGACAATGTTCTTTCATAATCTGTAATGAACGTCTCATGACAATGCAAGGTGTTGGTGGAGGGTTGATGTGTGGGTCCTCTGTATAAGGTTATGCATGTTTGCTTTGTAAGTCCACATCTTTTACTATATACTTATTGTTTTCATATGTTCATATATAATTGATGTAATGATAATAATAATTATAGGGTGGGTTGGGGGAAATACTTTTGACAATGCTCTTTAATTTTTAGTTTATAATGTTTAACAACAATGCAAGGTATTGGTGGTAGGTTGTTATGAGAGTCCTGTATTACAGCATGTATGTTTGTTTTGTAAGTCCACAACTATTGCTGCACACATATTGTTTATGTATGTTTGTTTATGTGTGAGTGACATACTTCAATGAATTTTTTTTTTTTTAAGTACAGCGTCTTCATCCCTGTTCACCCTTCCCCGCCCACGGTCCCCATCCCCCTGCCGCCGCTGCCCAGACAGGAGAGGGCTGGATGATCAGAGGAGAAATCAAGAGGGGCTGAGCTCGCCGGGGAAGGAGCGGGAAGGCGAGCAGTGGAAGCCGAGAGCCACCGCCCCCTTGGCAGCGTTGGCAGGGAGACAGCAGCTGAGAGGGTGGGCGGAGGGCTGGTGGGCGTGTTGTGTGTGTGTTTGTGTGAGAGTGTGTCTGAGCAGGGATCAGGCTGGGTGGGAGACCAGGTGGGGCGCTCCAGGGCCCTCCGAGGAGCCTTCCCCGGCGCCCCGCATCTCCCCTGCTGGCGCCCACACAATAAACATTTATTTTTTAAACAGAATACTAGAAACTGTACTAGAGGGCTTTCTGTTTTAAATTCTGCTACACTGTGTAGATGCATATCTTTAAAAAGAAAATTCGAACAAAACCACATCCCTCTTACAAAAGACTTTACTTCTCTTTTACCTAATGAATAATATCTAAATAAGTTCTACTGACATTTAAGGTCTCTGGAAACTTGACTCAAACTTACCTATAATTACCATTTCCTGTTATTTTATGTAGTCCATATATGCAATATTGCTCTCTAAATTTATTTGCTTTTTAAATTTTTCCTTAGAGAAGTTATGAGTTTACAATACAGCCATGCACAAAATACAGGGATCCTATTACCTCTCTGCCACCAACACCTTACATTGGTGTGGATTTTTGTTTCAACTTATGGCCGGATATTTCTACAATTGTACTATTAACTAGAGTCCATTGTTTAACATAGGATTAACTGTGTAGTATAGTTCCAAGGATTTTTAAAAATTTTATCCTATTATATATGCAATCTAACATTTCTCCTTTTACTCACATTCAGATATGAATTTCAGTGGTGTTAATTGCATGTTGTGCTACCATCAACACAACCCAATACCAAAACCTTTCCATGATTCCATATAGGAACCCAGTACACTTTAAACTTTAACTTTCCATTAGCTATCCCCACCTCCTCCCCTAATAACCTATACTCTAGGTTCTGATTCTAAGAGTTTTCTTTTTATTTCTAAATAATTGAAATAATTTCTAATTATTTCAAATCACTGAGTTATATGCTTATTTTTTTTCTCCCTGTGCTACCTTATAATGTAACCTCCATTTCTGGGCCATGCAATTCTTTAGGCCTGGACGTTTAACTCTGCATCTCTTTAAGAGCAAGTTGTCATGTCTGTCACCCTCAAACTAATTTTGAACCTGTCATTCCATAGGTTCCTCAGCCTCCTCTGCATTCTCCTAATGCATTGCAGGCACAAAGGTGATCGTGAACACTCTGATGTCTTTCATCATTGTGTCTACCTAATCCACCTATCCATTTGCTAGCTTTTGTTAAAGCACTGTATTTCTCTATAGTTGAAACAATTTCTACAAAATGCCATCACCTTTCCATTGAAAAAGTTAATATTTATGAAAATGTGGGGAAAACCTCAATCTTTGTACATTCTAATGTTACAATCACTATGAACTTTAGTTTTGTCCTCAAGGTAGATGGAAAACCTATGGCCAATAGCCTGTGTTCATGCGATAATCAAAGATATCACACAGTGGTATTCTCCACTTTGGCCTTTTCTCTTCACCTATTTCCAAAGTTGGGTCTTAATTGTCATGGATTTGACATAAATCCCTGAGGTTAATACATTTTATGGCTTCATCTTTCAGGAGTGAATGATCAAAATGAGAGTAATGCAGTGGCCTAATGAGAGTGCCCTCCCTGGAGTCATTCTGTTAGGATTTTCAGACAAGCCTCAGATGGAGCTGGTTGTCTTTGGAATAATTTTGTTCCTTTCCCTCATGACCCTTCTAGGCAACACTATTATCATTTTAGTGTCCATCTTGGACTCTAAACTCCACACTCCTATGTACGTTTTCCTCTCCCATCTCTACTTCCTGGACCTCTATTTGACCAGCAGTAGCATTCCCCAGCTTCTAGTCAACCCTGTGTGGTTCAGATAAGTCCATCACATCTGGACGCTGCATGATTCAACTCTATGTCTCCCTTGCACTGGGCTCCAGTGAGTGTGATGTCCTATGATCACTGTGTTGCTGTTTGCCATCCTCTACATTATGTCATGCATCCTCGGCTCTGCCATGTCTTGATCTCTATGCTCTGGTTCCGTAGGATACCTTCCACATTGATTCAGTCCACACTCACCCTTCAACTGCCCTTTTGTGGTCATTGCCAGGTGATCATTTCTTCTGTGAGATCCCTGTGCTCATCACGTTGGCATGTGTGGACACCACATTCAACCAGGCTGAGCTCTTTGGGCTGGTGTATTGTTCCTGGTGGTGCCTTTGTCACTCATCCTAACCTCCTATGGGTACACTGCTCAAGCAGTTTTGAAGACCAAGTCAGCCATTGGAAGACTTAAAGAATTTGGAACTTGCTTTTCCCACCTGATGGTGGTCATCGTCTTCTATGGAACCTTTATCTTCATGTATCTGCAGCAAGCCAGGAGTAGATGCAAAGACCAGGGAAAGTTTGTTTTCCTCTTCTACACCATGGTGACCCCCACACTTAACCCACTCACTTGTACCCTAAGGAACAAGGAAGTAAAGGCAGCACTGAGAAAAATTCTTGAGAAACTCGATGATCAAGTGGAACATGATTATCAAGAAATCTTTAGGAGAGGCTTACTAAGGATGAATCATTTAATGAATAGTGACTCAATAAACAATTTGGTTCTGTTCATAACACTATCAATGGGATTCAGTAAAAGAGATTAAATTATAACTTGAATTTCAGAGTCAGAACAATTTGAGTTTGAGTGCCTATTTGACCACATAAGAACTGTGGAACTTGGCCAACTTGCACAACCATTACATTATCTCTAAATTAGGTTATATACTAGGACCTGAAATGGAACAGATGCAATTAAAACAGATCACTGTTGTAAGGATTTACTATTTTTAAAGCTTGGTGTTATGAAGTTTATTCTACTTAATAGTCATAGCCATACATTAGATGACTCATAAAAATTATTATTGAATTATTATAAAACTATTACAACTTTTCTTTTGCAAAGACCAAAGTATTTTGGTCAGTTGCTCAGGACAGAAAGAGCAAGCCCTAAACTTCTGTGACATTTTTCTATCAACTATGGATTGTTGAGCCCCTCACTTCCCCTCTGTAAGCCTTGTTACACTCTGGGTTCATCTGTAGTGCTGCACCCTACCTCCAGTCCTGTATTATAAGTTTCTGATTTCTTTTGCATTTCTCCCCTCACTAGGTTTTTGAGAACAGCAAGTATATTATGATTTAATCAAAGTTTAAAATAAAACCATTATATATAACTTTACAATGTCTCCTAGCTTTCTTTCTAAGCCCAGAACTTTTCCATTCAAAACTTCATGTTAAATTATGTATTTCTCTCTAACTAGGTGCTTTTTCCCATTAAAATTTTATTGAAGTATATTAGTCATACATGAACATACATAAACAATAAATGTATAGTATAAGTTGTGAACTTACAAAGTAAGCATGCATAACATCATACAGGGTGCCCATACATCACTCCACCACCTATATCTTGCATTGTTGTGAAACATTTGTAACAAATTATGAAAGAGCCTCATCAGTGTATTACTGTTATACTCACTATTGTACATAGCTACATTTGGTGTATTTTTCCACCAACCCACCATATTTTTTTTCATAAACCATACAATTTATTAAAGTGTACATCAGTGGTATTTGGTATAATCACAGTTATGCATTTATCACTTCAATTAATATTAGAACATTTTCATTACTGAAAAAAAAAAGAAAAAATCAACAAAAAAAGACCAGTATAATCCCCATATGCTTGCATTATAAGTCCTATGATGCGCTTTCACCATTATAATTCATTTCCAAATATTTACAAATTTTTAAACAAATTCTGCAAAATTAAACTTCAGTTTTCCATGCTGTACTGTAACCCCATTTTATTTTCTGATGACATATTCAAGCTATTAACTTCATGATTTTGCTCATCATATTTAGTTCATAATAATGAAATCATGCAATATTTCTTCTTTTGTGCCTGGCTTCCTTCACTCAACATAATGTCCTATAGGTTCATCCATATTGTCATGCTTCAGGACTTCATTACTTTTGACTGCTGAATAATATTCCATTGTGTGTATATACCACAGTTTATCCATTTATCAGTTGATGAACATGGGGACTGAATCCATCTTTTAGTAATTGTGAATAATGTCACTAAGTACATCAGTGTGCAGATGTCTGTTCATGTCACTGCTTTCCATTCTTCTGGGTTATATACCTAGTAGTGATATAGGAACCACCAAACAAACTCCCACAGTTGCTGTACTATCCTTCATTACCACTAACAGTGAATAAGCACTCCTACCACTCTACATTCCTCTCCAACATCTTTAGATTCCTGTTTTGTTAGTAGTGGCCATTCTAAAAGGTGTGAAATGAAATCTCATTGTAGCTTTGATTTGCATTTCCTTGATAGCCAGTGAGGTTGAACAGTTTTTCATATGTTTTTACACCATTAGTATTTCTTCTTATAAAATAGTGTCTATTCAGTTTTTTTGCCCATTTTTTAATCGGGTCATCTATCTTTTTGTTGCTGAGTTGTAGGATCTCTTTATATAATGGATATTAGACTCTTGCCTGATGTGATTTCCAAATATTTTCTCCCATTGAGTAGGCTGCCTTTTTACTCTATTCACAAAGTCCTTTTTTGGAGGAGAAATGTTTAATTTTGAGGAGGTCCCATTTATCTATATTTTCCTTTTTTGCTTATGCTTTGGGAGTAAGGTTTAAGAGAACCCCATCTTCTACAAGATCTTGTAGATGTTGCCCTACATTACATTCTAGGAGTTTTATTGCCTTGTCTTTTATGTTTAGGTCTTTGGTCCATTTGGAGTTGATTTTTGTATAGGGGGTGAGATAGGACCTGTCATTCATTCTTTTGTTTAGGGATATCCAGTTCTCCCAGCACCAGTTTTTGAAGAGACTGTTCTGGTCAAGAAAATGGGATTTTGTAGGTTATCAAAAATCATTTGACCTTACAGGAGGGTCTATTTCTGAACTCTCAATTTCCTTCCATTGATTAATATATCTATCTTTATTCCAAAACCCTGCTGTTTTAACTATGTATCTATGTAATACACTTCAAGATCAGAAGGCATGAGCCTTCTGACTTTGCTCTTCTTTCAAGGATGTTTTTGTTCAGGATAACTTTCCCTTTTAAATAAATTCATAAGTGACTTTTCTATATCTGTAAAGTGAGTTGTTGGAATTTTGGTTGATAATGCATTGAATCTATAAATGAGTTTGGGTAGTATTGACATCTTCACAATGTTTAGTCTTCCAGTGCATGGACACATAATGTACTTCCATTTGTTTGAGTCTTCTTTGATTTCTTTTAGCAGTGTTTTATAGTTTTCTGAATAAAGATCCTTTACATTCTTGGTTAAATTAACTTCTAGATATTTGAACCTGTTTTTGTTTTGTTAATACAATTTTTTCTTGATTTCCTTGTCAGCTTGCTCATTACTAGTACCTAGAAATATCATCTTCTTTTTTTCCTATTGATCTTTTATTCTGTCACTTTGTTGAACTCATTTTTTAGCTGTAATAGCTTTGCTGTAGAGATTTCAGAATTTTCTAAATATAAGATCATATCATCTGGGAATAGTGAGAGTTTTACTCCCTCTTTTCCAATTTGGATGACTTTTCTTTCTTGCCTAATTGCTCTAGCTAGAACTTCTATCACAATATTGAATAATAGTGGTGACAGTGGTCATCCTTATCTTGTTCCTGAGAGAGAAAGGTTTCAACCTCTCCCCATTGAGTGGGATGTTGGCTGTGGTATGTTCATATATGCCCTTGATTATTCCAGGAACTTTCCTTCTATAACTATCTTTTAAATTGTTTTTATTAAGAAAGAAAGCTATATTTTGTCATATGATTTTTCTGTGTCAATTGAGACGATCATTTTCCCCCTTCAATTTGTTAATATGATGTATTTGATTTTCTTTGGCTAAAGCACACTTGCATATGAGGAATAAAACCCACTTGATCATGGAGTATAGTTCTTTTAATATGTTTTTGGATTCTATTTACAAGTATTTTGTTGATAATTTTTGCATCTATGCTTATTAGAGAGATTAGTCTGTGTCGCAGTGTGGGCTCGCCCGGAGGGCCGCTGCAGGGGCGGTGTGGGCTCGGGCGGAGGGCTGCAACACACGGAGGGGCCTTCCGAGAAGGCGCTCCGGGGCCGGCAAGGTGCGGAGGACGCGCGGTAGGAAGAAGACTACCGAGACCAGGATCTGTGCGCAAGTCTGATTTATTCAGGAAGTACAGCAGTTAATATAGGGCGAAGATGGGGGAGGGGCAGGGGGCGTGGCTGGGGGGCAGCAGACGGCTGAAAGGTTCGTGCAGGGGTGCATCACTGGTTGCGGGCAGAAGACGGGGTAGCCAGGGTTCTCGGCGGCAGCGAGGCGGAGCTGTCATGGCGGGGAGGTGGCCCTCGGGGGAGAGGCGGGGTTAGGCCACCGAGGGGGAAGCGGGTGCAGCTGGGCAGAGGGGCGGGCAGTACGCCCGAACCCCAAGCGGAGGGCTTAACGACCGTTCCCGCCACCCGGGTCCGACTTGTACCGGGGCCTGGAGACGAGCCGACCCTTGCTGTCGCCGCGCTCCCACACGGTGCCACCCTACAAGTCTGTAATTTTCTTTTCTTGTATATTTATCTGACTTTGGTATTAGAGTGATGTTGGCTTCATAAAATGTGTTGGGTAATTGTTTCCCTCCTTTTCAATGTTTAGTGAAATTTAAGCAGAATTGGAATTAATTCTTCTCAAATAGATGGTTCAATTCACCTGTAAAGCATCTGGTCTTGGACTTTTCTTTGATGGAAGAATTTTGATAACATTTGATTCAATCTGTTTATTTTTGATTGGTTTGTTGTGTTCCTGTGTTTCTTGTAGAGTCAATGTATGTTGTCTGTGCATTTCTAGGAATTGTTCATTGCATCTAGGTTGTCTAATTTCTTGGCATACAGTTTCTCATAATATCTATTCGTGGTCTTTCTTATAACTGTGGGGTCAGTCTATGCCCCCCCCTTCATTCCTGATTTTATTTACATCTTCTCTCTTTTTTTCTTTGTTAGTATAGATAAGGGTTTGTCAATTTTATTGATCTTCTCAAAGAGCCAGCTTTTGATTTTGTTAAATTTTTCCTATTATCTTTTTTTCTCTATTTATTTTTGCTCTAATCTGTATTTTTTTAACTCTCATTTGATTTGGGATTGGTTTCCTGTACTTTTTCTAGTTTCTCCATGTGTTCATTTTGATTTTAAACTTTTCTTCTTTTTTAATGAGTTGTTTCAAGTCCTGCATGTCATCTGGAGATTTGCTTTGTTCCTTTGCTTTAGTCATATCTTCCTTTTTCTTAGTATTGCTTGTAATGTTTTGCTGATGATTAGGAATCTGATTATGAGGCTGAGTTTACTCTGATGTTCAGTTTCTCTCTTGCCAAGAGATTTACTGTTAAGTAGCTGTGTGCTCCCACTGTTCTTTGATTCTTGGTTCAAATTCTTCTAGATATTTAGGACTACCCCTGTTTAACTGCTCAAACCAGGGCTAAGGACTCAGTAATGGGGTGAAAGTCAGTTGCCAAGGGCCTTGGCGGGCGGCTTGTAAAAGCAGGTGATTGCCTCCTTTGTGTTTTTAGTGTTATTTTTTCCCTCATTTTCATGCACTTTTCTGGTCTTTCAGCAGATGGCGCTCTTTGGCAGACCTTTTAGTTTAGACCCCAGATGCTAGGGTGAATGCGTTCATTGAATCCCCCAGGGCTGACGTTGCAGAAACAACGTTCTCAGGGTATATGTGAATGTGGTTAATAGGGGAACCTCTAGTTCATATGTAAAATATTAGAATAAAACTTAAACGATAAAATGTAGGACTGTATGACACAGTGAATGAATCCTATTTGTAAATGATGGAATATAGTTAATATTATAATTATTAAAATGTTCTTTCAGGAATTATAACAAATATACTGCACTAATGCAAGATGTTAATAGTAGGATGAGAGAAGGAAACTGTATTTTATATATTTTACATATGGTAGTTCCATAAACCTACTTTTCTAACAAAAGTTATTAATAAAAATATCATGATAGAAAAGAATTCAATGTAACTGTAATTACAATCAATATAAACAACCTAAACTTTGCAGTCAAAGATAATGATTATCAAATTGAATTAAACAAAATGCACAGTATTCCATTCACTAGAGACTTACCTAAAGCAAAAGAAGGTTGAAGATAAAAGAATGGAAAACCAGAACAGTCAAATACACATCATTAAAGCACTTGCCTCCCAAGAGCCAGAGAGCAGCTCTCTCCTTAAAAAAGAGAGAAATAAAGAAAAATCCTAAGATAAGGTGATCCCTGACTCTTTAGGGGCAGAAGGATTCATAAAGTTTAGGGTGCCTCTTGTTGGGGAAACCAGAGTAGCAATGAGCTACTGAACTTTGTGTCTTAAACTCCACTGGGCTCTTTCAGGTCTCTTCAAATGCCTCCTTCACTTTCTGCACAACTGCATTAGCAGCAACTGATTTCTAAAAAATATAAGTAAATGAAAACAAAACAAGGAAAATATTGCCATAGAGTATCCATCCCTAGATACATCCCCCCACACACATTCACAGGCATCTAGTCAGTTAAGAAATTTAATGCCTATTTTCTTTCTTTTGAGAAAAAAAGGAAATTAGTTTCCAAGACTATCAATTAATAGCATCCTTTTATTTTCTGTAAGGATGATTTTGCATTCCTTGAAGTTTGTACATTAATTTTACTAATTTAAATATGAGGTTTTGAGAAGGAACAAAGGACATTGAGTCTCATAATGGAGTCTGTGTCTTAAACAAGTTTGGGGTTACATATTTATGCTTACAAAATTACCTATACACCTATAAAAGAAGATTCTTCATTTTATGAGGTATGATAGTGTTTTAATTCATACTTTGAATTGCAAAAATTCTGTTTATAAACAACTTGCCAAGACCCCAGAAACTGCATAAAACAAGGCATACCTGTATTCCTGTCTTGAGGCTGTCCAACTCTCAGCTTTAAGAATCCTTAATTAGACCGTTCCCTGCACTGAACTGGACCTACCAGCTGTCAGATTGCAGAGCCAGCTCTAACAGGAAGTTACACACCATGGACGACTGCTTTAGGGGCCAGCGACCTCCCAGCACTTGAACAGCTCAGTGGGTCCCAGCAGCGAGGCCAGGCAGAGCTCCACTCCACTGAGACAGACGGAGTTTCTGTGTGTGCTGAACGCCACTGCTTCACGTCCCACAGGATGCTTACTTATTCCTAAACAGCTCTGCAGAAGTTTTAAGAAGAGAGCACCACTCATCTATGAGTAAAAATACCCTTAAAACAAAAGTCTCTGCTTGGCATAGTATTTATTTCTAAACCCCAGCCAGTGTCCTACTTAGTCAATCAAAATTCTACACAATAAAATTTCAGGGCAACCAAGGCATTTGGAAGTTCCCTTGGAGTTTACAACCATATTTGGCCGCATGTATTCACTATATAGGAACTGAAGCTTAAAACATAGCATAATATGAAAAACATAGGTGCTTTTAAGGGGGACAATGGCTTGCTTAACTCACTGGTTCAGCAGAGGGAATTCAGTCTTCAAAGAATGTTTTGAAATTCTCAAATTTGAAATAATTTTTTCTGATTCACCTTTTATTTAATTAGAGAAAAGAGAGGGAAGTAATGTTTATTGAACAACCCCTATTTGCCAAGGACTGTTAGCCACTTAACATTCATTTCTACATTTAATAAATGTCCCCAACCTTATGAAGGAGGTATTAGTCTCATTTTCCAAATGAAGAAACTGAGGCTCAGAAGGTTTAAGTGATTTCTCTGAGGTGACAGGGCTTATTATAGACCTGGGATTAAAACCCTTTCCTCCGATTACTACCAGTCACTAACTGGTGATGCAACTAGAAAGAGACCTTGAATAAAAGGGTCAACTCAGACCAGCAGAATATCTCAGCCTACATAGTGGATCAAGTGTTAAAAACTGCTTTTTGACCTTGAGTAAACGGGGGAAATGGCAAAGACAAATGAGTTTATATGGCTAAGAGTCTTCCAAAAAGAGTTGGCAGGTCATCAGAGGGGTCACGCTTACGCACGCCTCAGCAGGAGCCCAGAGAGAACCAAAGTAGATACAACCCTGGGTGCTGGTTTTCCTGAAGGCTATGGAGATCCACAGGGTATATTGTCATGGCAGATGGACTTGGAGTTCTGTGCCATGTTGGAGGGCCCTACTTTGGAATTTGTGCTTCTGAGTGGGATGGAGTTGAACTCAGATGTGACCTTCCTACACCACCTCTTGTCACTTTTACTGAACCTGTGGTTGGTGCTAGGGATGGTGCATACTCAGGGGACTTGAATCTCTGGACTGCCCATGTGCCAGCTGGGCCCTGAGCCTCAGCAGAGTGGCATCTCCTACTCTCTGGTTCATTGGACTTACCCAGGTCAGCTAACAGGGTGGTGAAGATGGTCAAACACCACACCAGGGAATCAAGAGTGCCAACAACCGCAGGCAGAGGAATTGCCTCCATCATCCATGTGGAATCTAAGCCCCCTCTTTTTTTTTTTTTTTTAACATACATTCTGATTTATTTTTTACATTAGTGCAGTCTGGGTACTTTTAACTTTACAGATTAATTTAAAAAGTGACAGAATAGATTCTTTAATTCTTAAATCCACTCCTCCTTATGACAATAAAGGAAAAGAGAAATATTCTTGACTCACATGTTATAGGATCTGTTTTTCTAAATTACACCTAAAGTTTAATAGAGGAGGATAACCAACAATCATTTAAATACAAAACTGGGCAACAACAGCCCAGCAGGTTATTTTTAGCTTCTACATTAGTGGACTGGGGTTTTAAATTCGTATGATCCAACAGCCTCTAAGGAATGTTTAAGCAGGCATTTTAATTCTGAGTACTGGGTTTTCAATTGTGCACACTAATTTTGTTAAGCAGATATTAAGCAAACATCAATGATTATAAGACAAAAATTTAATGAAAATTTGTTACTGGGTATATAATAATCCATTGTGCTAAATAGTTTACATGGGACTATATAGAAATTTAAAACAGAAGCAGATGTAAATGCTACATATTATTATCATCAGATTCATCTTCTTCCTTCAGAGATTCCTTAGCATATTTCTCTGCTTCTTCCCTTATATCTTTTGGAACAATTTCATGTCTTCCTTTAGTTAATTCACTAACCCAGCTGAGCTCTAGTTCAAATGCTTTATCTTTAACTTCATCACGGCCTGTGTAAACTATTTTTGCAACTTCTTTAACAACATCATGACAGGTCATTTCTTTCATCTGAAGCTTTTCAATTTCTGTCTTTGCAGCTTGCCTGGCTTTACCAATGGCACAGCCCCAATAACCATATGAAACACCCGATGGATCAACCATGTAGAGTTGTGCACCATCATTCACACTGTAAGACACTGACATGAAACTGCATCCAAAAGGTCTAACAGCACTGTACAGTGTATAGGCATGAACATACATGGCCACTCTGTCTGCAAGATGTTTGAGTGGAATGTTATAGCCAAAGTTAGATCTAAAGTTGGAAGCTTCTTCTCTTGCTATATCTGCTAAAAAACGAGCATCTGCCAACAAACCTGCCACTGCCATTCCAACATGCCAATCAACATTAAAAAGCCCTTTGTTGGAACCTTCTTCATAAAGTTTAGAAAGGACTAATTTTTCTACTCCGAAGACAACATCATCTTTACATCTGATTCCAATAGCTGTACTACTATTTTCCACAGCCTTCATAGCATATTCAACTTGAAAAACTCTCCCATCAGGAGAGAATGTAGAGGCCGACAAGTCATACCCAGTGCCGATGGAGCTCATTGTGTTAAAACCACTGGGCTGTGTAGGGACTCCAGGCCCAAAACGCTTCCACTACCCTAAGCCCCCTCCTGATCTAGAGGTGGAGGGGACATCACCATCCCAGGGACCGCAGAATGGAGGAATAAAATATGGACTAGAGTGGACTTACTGATATTCTACTATAAAACTATTGTGACTACTAATAGAAGACATTTTAGCATTGAGGTGGAGAAAGTAGCCACAGTAGTTGCTGAGGGCAGGGAGGTGTAGAAGAGCTGTGATGTGGGGGCATTTTTGGGATTTTGAGTTGCCTTAATGATATTGCAGGGTCAGATGCTGGACCTTATATATCCTGCCATAACCCACTGAATGTACTGGGGGAGAGTGTGAACTACAGGGTAAACTATCATCTGTGTAGTGCAGCAGTGCCCCCAAAATGTGTTCACTGAGTGAGATGAGGGTGCTGCAATGATCAGGGGGGTTGTTGGTGTGGAAGGAGTGGGGTGGAGGGGTATACAGGAACCTCTTATATTTTTTAATGTAACATTTTTTTTGTGATGTATATATCTTCAAAAAATACATTTTACAAAAATGACAGGGTGGGGGTGGGGAGCAGGGTATATGGGAACCTCTTATGCTTTTTAAGTTTTTCATTTGTGTTTTTTAATGTATCACTCTTTGTGATGTATTAACTTTAATTTAAAAAGTGTAAAAAATAAAATAAAGTATATCTTCACTAAAATAAAAACAAAAAAAACTTTCCTCCCTGAGTCAAAGCTCTGCCATGGCACTACAGAACTTTCATAGAGAATAATGGTGTCATTTAAAGACATAATAGGGAAACGGACTTGTCGCAGTGGTTAGGGCGTCCATCTACCACATGGGAGGTCCCCGGTTCAAACCCCGGGCCTCCTTGACCCGTGTGGAGCTGGCCCATGTGCAGTGCTGATGCGCGCAAGGAGTGCCGTGCCACGCAGGGGTGTCCCCCGCGTAGGGGAGTCCCATGCGCAAGGAGTGTACCCATAAGGAGAACCACCCAGTGCGAAAGAAAGTGCAGCCTGCCCAGGAATGGCACCGCCCACACTTCTCGTGCTGCTGACGACAACAGAAGTGGACAAAGAAACAAGACGCAGCAAATAGACACAGAGAACAGACAACTGGGGGAGGGGGGAGGAATTAAAAATAAATAAATAAATCTTTAAAAAAAAGACATAATAATAAATACACACACACAAGGTAGAGCAGCTAAAGGTGACG
The DNA here is from genome assembly GCF_030445035.2 of Dasypus novemcinctus. Lineage (NCBI taxonomy): Eukaryota > Metazoa > Chordata > Mammalia > Cingulata > Dasypodidae > Dasypus > Dasypus novemcinctus. The sequence continues at coordinate 9,414,190 of NC_080702.1, read as the reverse complement.
AGAAACTACTGTTATGAAAAAAAAATCCATGTCACATTTTTTCATGCTTCAAAGTGGCCCCATGACATACATCATCAATAATGGAACCAAGTTAAAGTTTCCAACTTGTCTATGAAGTAGTTCCAAAGATATTTCACTGCCCAAAGCCCAACAGAGTCGATGCTTTTATTTTTCTTTAAACAAGAATCTTTTGGTGATTTGTAAAAGAAAACCTAAATTGTGTTCCATCCACTTTCCCAAACTCCTATCCCCATGTCCCCCATGATTGGACAAAAATGCTAATAATGCATTTCCTTCCCTAAATCCTTGTACAGCACATCTCTCCCTGTGAAGACCCCGCCGAGGGCCACACCTGAACTGCGGTCTTTTCTCCCAGTGTCTGATGACGTCACACACACTGAGTTCTGTGGGAAAGTGGGGTGAACCGCCAGAGACAACCCCTGGACCACACCCAGGGACTCACCCCTCTTCGGGATACCTTATGCCCTGGGCTTGGGGAGTGAGACCTCTACAAGATTCTGAAATCGGGCATATGATAAGGCTAGAATTGCTGAAAAACATTCTTTTCACAGCAGTGGTTCAAACATGAAATTGGCAAGGGGAAGTTTTCTGCAGGAAATCATGCAGCATTACCCACCGTTCCACCCACAGATGTAGGACTGTGTTCTGGCATTTCCGAGGACTCCCAAGCAGGGCATAGCTATGACATAGAACTTTCCATTCCTCTGATTTATAACTCACTATAATTAGTGAATGCCAAAGGAAACAATAATGATAAAATGGAATAAATCACATCTATTTGGTGATAAAAGGAAGATAATACATGAAGAGGTTTTGAGTAAAATCAGACACAGGAGAAATAGTCACAAATATAACCTGCTTTGTTTTTAAACTGGGTAACCCTACATTTCCAAATAAAGAAATGCACAATATTAAGCATAGCATAATTATGGATACAAATAGCAGTACAGGAATGTCACCCTGAAATGATGATTTTTAAAATTATTATATAAAATGACATGACAGTCAATTAAGTGAGCAAGTGAAGATCCTGCCAGAGCTGCTTAAAGAAATGCTTCATAATTGAATTAATATGATCAGAAAGTGTATTTAAAAAGTTATTTACCAAATACCTGAAACAAGATTTCCCTCTGCTAGGAATTCGGCCAGTTATAGCACCTCCCACCCAGGATTGCCTGGGAGGATGAAATGACTTAAAACATATTAATCATGTAGAATAGGATGTGGCACATACTAGGCATTTATGGTCATGTATGTATAAACTCAAATAAACACTTTAGTAAAACCAATGTTAGGTATAGACTACCATTGCGCGTGAGCATAAAAACCTTACAGATGGAAAATCTATGGGTTCATCCCACCTTAAATCATGCAACAAATAATCTACCAGTGCTAAAACTATTCTATTTCTCCCAGTACTATGTATTTGCTAAATGACAATTATTCGATTTGTTTTCTTTTAGTCCAGTTACATAATTCCCAATTATAAGCAAACTTTTCTGATCTAATCTTTCATTAATCATTCATGAAAGATTTAAATACACGTGGAAAAGGTTGAGTATTGGAGGAGGTAGAGCTCATTTTCTGCAGATATAAAGATCCCATATCAGATGCAGAAAAACAGCTCTTCAAAATTTAAGTTTACAAAAGAATGCTCTGGTGACAGAAGAAACTGTGTTCCTTAAACATTTAGATATTATTTTCAGTTAAAGATTAAAAAACCACGAAATTTTAGTCATATAAAAAATAGATGAATTAGTAAATTTAACTCAACTCCTAATGCAGTGAAAGGTCCCCTAACAAGTCGGCTATTTCGAGACACCAATGTGCATTTCAAAATCAGTATGCAAGCTGCAGCAATACTTCTGTCCAAAAAATCTATCAAAAATAGCCCCAACACTGAATCTCTAGTAGATTAGATATGGAACGGAAAATCTGCATTCTCTGCCCACAGGGAGATGGGTAAAATGTCAGGACAGGGAAGCGGATAATCAGATTCCTTTTTAAATCGTTTTTCTTTGAAAACACAGATTTTTAAAATTCCATTTTGGAGCCGTGCGCTGAGATCATCTCAGGTGTAGAATAATCTGATTAAACACACGCCCGTGAAACACTGAGATTTGGGGGAGCTCAGGTTTGCAGAGCAGAGCAAGCGCATCAGCACAGGAGAAACCAGGCTGCGCTGCTGCTCAGAGCTGACCCGCCCCGCCCCTGAGGTCCCCGCCCAGCAGAGGCCGCGCTGAGCACCACGACGAGCGCCTCCCCCGCCCCGGATCCTCACCTCGCCGGGCGGCAGAAGGACCCACACGGCTGCGGGGACCGCCCAGCTCCCGCCCACCCCCGCGCCCTGGGGCTGCCTCCCCGGGGAAGTGCCCCCAGCCGCGCCCTAATCTGCCCTGTAGGCCCCAGCTTTCCCTGGTTGGTTAAAGGAGAATAAAGGACAGACGCCCTCCTTGGGAGCCGGAGCCGGGATCCGGGAGGCGGCTTGGGAAAGGGCTGGGTCTGCGTTTCCCCGGGTCGCTGTGGGTGGGGGGGAAAAGGGGGTGACCTCTGCGAGTCTCCTCCGACGGCAGGACCTGCCCCGCGCCCCCCACCACCGGCCTAAAGGAAGGCTGGCTGGAGGGAGAGGCGGGGCCGGGAAACCCACTGGGAGCCGAGAGAGGCAGCTGCGCGCCAGCCAGGCCTGGGGGCGCAAAGCCGCGGAGGAGCCACCTGTGCGCCTGGCCAGGAGGGGGTGTACGCAAAGGGGCCCTCGGACAGCGACCACCAAGGCCACCTGGCCTGGCCCGGGAGGGAGTCGTGGCTGCCCGCGGGAGTCATGTCCCAAGCTGGGGGAAGGTAATGCATTTACATGCTGAGTTTGGCTTAGAGAGTGGCCACATTTGAGCAACATGGAGGCGGTCAGGAGGTAACTCTTAGGCACCTGCAGCTCTAGGCCTAGTTCATATTTCAGGCACACAGGGTCATAAGCATGGTCATCAGTATCAAGGGCTCATCATTGGACCATCCTTCTTCATTGTTCTTTGCTCTTGCACTTGGGGGATTGTTGCTGTTCCATTGGGGAAGGTGATAGAGCTCCCCTGGGGGAACTCAGCACTGCCTCAGTTGTCATTTGTAACTGTAACTGCTATGAAAATACCCAAGATATATCTGAATATTTTTATGTACCCTATATACATGCCCTGGAGGACATCCTCCCAACCATGTGCCGGCCATCATAACAGCCCACACCAGTGTTCCTCCCCTGCCATATTTGAACCTCTCTGTGGTCCAAAACTTCTTCAAAAATGAAGCCTAATATATTGCCAAATTCAACTATTAGGAAAACGAAAAATAGTGATGGGTTTAAAGATTAGAAATAGAAAACATACTAATTTAGGAAAACTAAAATAAAGTAAGAATAAATTGGTGTATTTAAAAAATGAAAAATATTATAAAGCTTTGTTTTTGGCATTTGGCCTTTCATCACTGCAATAGTGTTGCCCTATATGGACAGTGGCAAGACAATTTTTTTCCTTCTTCCTCAGTGTCTACATCCTTTTTCCTTCTGATTTTTCATTTTGTCTTCTCACAGAAATTTTAGATCACTGTAATTCAGATATGCAATATAGGGGACACCCATATATCCAGCATCAAACCCTTTCCCCCTTCCCCAGCAATGATCTTTTTACATGTTCATGTTACATTTGCTGCAGCTGATGTACAGATATTGAGGGATAGCTTTCAAACATGGTTCCGTTTTGGTTCACATTATGGTTTGTATTTTAGACTGTATAATTTTCTAAATTTTTAGTTACATTATGTTTTACATTATGGTTTACATTTTAACCTATAAACTTTATACATTTTTCATGTAATTTAACATGTCCTATATTCATCGTTGCATGACCCTGTGGAACACTTCCATTACCCCCCAGTTACCCTGATTCCATCTATTCTATACTTCTCTCCCCCTCACCTCAGGGCCCACTGTGACAATCAATGTTCAAAATTGAAGGACCATATTCACAGAAATGTGCAACAGTACTGAGGGCTTGACATACTCAACTGCCCTAATCCATTGGGAGCCACCAATTCTCTCGAGAGTCACAGTCCCTCTGTTTGAGAACATTTGGCCTCCCCAGGTTGTGGGTACACCTTCACACTCATTGTATGGGTCTCCACCCAATGATATAATACAATATGACAAAAGGGGCCCTCACACACTCCTGCCTGACCCTATGCCAGATGCACCCCCCTTATGCACCTTAAACAGGCAATCCTTCCTTATATTTTCTAAAGAATTTTCTCAACATTATAGTTTCAATTACATACCTGACAATCTGCCATGTTCAGCTGTTCCCCCCAACCCTCCGCCCAATTCCTTTAGCCATCTGATCCATCCTCCCAACCCTAGTCCTGCTCAAGCCTGCAAAGCCCCAGCCAAAGATATCCCTATGCCCCCATCTTATCCCTTCCCTGTACAAATAATTACCACAAGCTTATATATTTCACCCACGTAGGCATCAGCTCACAACCTTCCTCTCCCCCAGCTTCCTTTAAGCCCATCATCCAGTCTTTAGCTCTCTGAGACAGCTTGGTTTGCTTGTTTCATATCATCGAGGTCATGTAGTATTTGTTCCTCAATGCCTGGCTTGCTTCACTCAACATAAGGTCCTCAAGATTCATCCATGTTATCACATGTGTTTGTATTGAATTCATTCTTAGAGCTGAGTAGTATTCCATCGTATGTCTATACCACATTTTATTTATCCATTCACCAGTTGATGGGCATTTGGGTGGATTCCAACTTTTGGCAATTGCGAATAACACAGCTATGAACATTGGTGTGCATTTATCAGTTTGTGTCCTTGTTTCTAGTGCTTCTGGAATAATCCCAGCAGTGGGATTTCTGGGTCATATGGCAAATCTATAGTTAGTTTTTTGAGACACTGCTAAACTCTCCTTCAGAATGGCTGGATCCTCCTGCATTCCCACCAGCACTGGATGAATGTTCCCATTTCTCCACATTCTCTCCAACGCTAGTAGTGTTCTGTTTTTTGCTGCTTGTGTATTGGGTATGAAATTCATGAAGCCATTTCCTTTTACAAGGTCCTGTAGATGCTTCCCTACATTGTTTTCCAAGGTCTTTATGGTCTTGGTTTTTATATTTATGTCTGTGATCCATCTTGCATTGATTTTTGTGTACAGTGTGAGATCTTAATCCTCTTTCATTCTTTTGCACATGGATATCCAGTTGTCCAAGCACCATTTGTTGCCGAGGCCATTCTTTCCCAGTCTAGTGTGTTTGATGGCCTTGTCAAATACCATATGACTGTATATGTGAGGATGTATATCAGAACTCTCAATTTGGTTCCATTTTTCAGTGCGTCTATCCTTGTGCCAATACTATGCCATTTATAGTACTGTTGCTTTGTAGTGTGTTTTGAAGTCAGGTAGTGTTATTCCTCCAATTTCATTTTTCTTTTTCAATATGTCTTTGGCTATTCGGGGCCTCTTTCCTTCCCAGTTAAATTTCATAGTTAGTTTTTCTGGTTCATTAAAAAATGCTGTGTTGGTTTTTATTGGGATTGCATTGAATGTGTAGATGAGTTTTGGTAGGATAGACGTCTTAATAATATTTAGTCTTTGTATCCATGAACAGGGAATATTGTTCCATGTATTTCAGTCTTCTTTGATTTCCTTAAACAGTGTTGTGTAGTTTTTTGTGTATAAGTCTTTCACATCTTTAGTTAAATTTATTCCTAGGTATTTGATTTTTTAAATTTACTCTTGTAAATCATATTTGTTTCTTGATTTCCCCCACGTATTGATCATTATTTTTGTATAGAAATGGTATTGATTTTTGCACATTAATCTTATAGCCTGCGACTTTACTGAGGTAATTTATAAGTTCTAGAAGCTTTCTTGTAGCCTTCTCAGGGTTTTCTATGTATAGGATCATGTTGTCTGCAAATAGTGAAATTTTGACTTCTTCCTTTCCAATTTGGATGCCTTTTAATGTCTGCTTCTTGCCTCAGTGCTCTAGCAAGTACTTCTATCACAATGGCAAATAGAAGGGGTGATAGTGGACATCCTTGTCTTGTTCATGATCTTAGAGGGAAAGATTTTAGGATTTCACCATTGTAAATGATGTTAGCTGTGTGTTTTTCATATATAACCTTTATCATGTTCAGAAAGTTTCCTTCTATTCCTTTCTTTTGCAGTGTTTTTTTAATCAAGAAAGGGTTCTGTATTTTGTCAAATGCTTTTGCTGCATCTATAGATATGATCACGTGATTTTTTCCCTTCAATCTGTTTATGTGGTGTATTACATTAATTGATTTTCTTATGTTGAACCATCCTTCCACACCACTTGGCCATGGTGTATAATTTGTTTAATGTGTTGTTGAATATGATTAGCAAGTATTTTGTTGAGGATTTTTGCATAGGTTCATTAGAGAGATTGGTCTGTAATTTTCCTATCTTTGGCTTTGGTATTAGGGTAATGTTGGCATCATAGAATGAGTTAGGCAATTTTCCTGCTCTTTTGATATTTTGGAAGAGTTTAAGCAAGATTGGTGTTAGTTCTTTCTGGAATGTTTTGTAGAATTCACCGGTGAAGCCATCTGGCCCAGGGTTCTTCTTAGTTGGGAGGGTATTAATGACTGATTCTATCTCTTTACTTTGATTCATTTGTTGAGATCATCGATTTCTTCTTTCATCATTGTAGGTGGCTAATGTGTTTCTAGGAATTTGTCCATTTTCTCTAAATTGTCCTCCTTGTTGGAATATAGTTTTTCAAATTATCCTCTTATGATAGTCTTTATTTCTGTGGGGTCAGTGGTGATATCTCCTTTCTCATTTCTTATTTTGTGAATTTGAATCTTCTCTCTTTTTTTCTTTGTTAGTCTAGCTAAGGGTTTGTCAATTTTATTGATCTTCTCAAAGAACCAGCTCTTGGTTTTGTTTATCTTCTCAAGTGCTTTCTTACTTTCTATTTTATTTAGTTCTGCTCTTATCTTTCTTCTTCTCTTTCTTTCTTTCTTTCTTTCTCTCTTCTTTCTTTCAATCTTTCTTCCTTTGGAGTTGCTTTGTTGTTTTTTTACTAATTCCTCCAAGTGTGCAGTTAGTTTTCAATTTTAGCTCTTCTTTTTTGATGTATGAATTTATGGCTATAAATTTCCCTCTCAGTACTGCTTTTGCTGCATCCCATAAGTTTTGGTATGTTGTTTTATCATTTTTATTAGTTTTAAGGTAGTTATTAATTTCTTTTGAGATTTCCTCCTTGACCTACTGTTTTTCTAAGAGTGTGCTGTTTACGACACCTGGGGATGAGCCTCCCTGGCACCGAGGGATCACTACCACATACCAGCTGAAGGAGCAACTAGAAAATGACTTTGAATTAAAGATTCAATGCGGAACAGCAGAATATACCTGTCTACATATAATAACATGACTTCGGGAATCGGTTTGACCTAATGTAAGGGGGAAATGGAAAGGAGAAATGAGATTATAAGGCTGTGAGTCTCTAAAAAAGAGTCTGGAGGTTATCAGAAGGAATATCCCTATGTACAACTGAACAGAGTCTAAGAGACAGATAAGGTAGATACAACCCCAGGTATTGGTTCTTTTGAGGGATAAAGAGACCCACGGGTTCTATGGTCATGGCAGAAGGGGTTCACTGCCATGACAGATGGCCCTTCTTTGGAGCTGGTGTTTCTGCGTGATGGAATTGGACTCAGAGGGGATCTCTTTTCACAAGACTTGCATGCTACTTTATTGGAATTGTAGTTGGTGCTGGGTTTAAGATATATGTAGGGGATTTGAATCTCTGGACTGATAATATGAGACCCAGGCCCAGAGCCTCAACAGACTTCAGCTCCTACACTTTGATTTATTGGACTTACTCCACTCAGCTAACATGGAGTTGAAGAAGGTCAACCACCACAACATGGAGCCTAGAGTGTCTACAACTAGAAGCAGGAGGAGTGCATCCAGTACCCATGTGGAATCTAAGCCCTCACTTGACATAGGTGTGCAATGGACACAACCAATCCAATGTCCACATAGAAGGTGGCATTGGATTGGGAAAAGTGGACATGGTGGCTGATGGGTATGGGGAAATACAGGAAGAGATGAGAGGTGGAGGCGTCTATGGGACATGGAGCTGCCCTGGATGGTGCTTCAGGGGCAATCACCGGACATTGTAAATCCCCCCAGGGCCCACTGGATGGAATGGGGGAGAGTATGGGCTATGATGTGGACCATTGACTATGGGGTGCAGAGGTGCCCAAAGATGTACTTACCAAATGCAAAGGATGTGTCATGATGATGGGAGAGAGTGTTGCTGTGGGGGAAGTGGGGGGCGGTGGGGTTGAATGGGACCTCATATATATATTTTTAATGTAATATTATTACAAAGTCAATAAAAAAAATGAAAAAAAAAAAGAGTGTGCTGTTTAATTTCCACATCTTGTTATGAAATCTGGGCCTCTGGCCCTTGCAGATTTCCAGCTTCACTCCACTGTAGTCAGAGAAATTATTTGCATGATTTCTATCTTTCTGAATTCATTGAGTCTTTCTTTGTGGCCTAGAATATGGCCTATATTTGAGAATGATCTTTGAGAATGATCCAGGATATACATGGGTGTATTTGGGTGTAATGTTCTGTATATGTTTATTAGGTCCAGCTTCTCTAATATATTGTTCAAAGTCTTTGTTTCTTTATTGATTCTCTTTTGAGAGGTTCTGTCCAAAGTTGATAGTAGTGCATTAAAGTCCCCCACTATAATTGTAGAGGCATCTATTCTTTCCCTTAGTTTTTCCATTGTTTGCCTCACATATTTGGAGGTACCCTTGTTAGGAGCATAAATGTTTATGATTGTTCATTCTTCTTGAAAGAATATCCCTTTCACTAATATGTAGTGTCCATCTTTTCTTTCACAATTGTTTTGCCTTTAAAGTCTATTTTGTCTGCTATTAATATAGCTACTCCTGCCCTTTTTTGGTTATTGTTTGCTTGTAAGGTAGTTTTCCAGCCATTCACTTTCAACTTCTTTGAATCCCTGGGTCTAAGATGAGTTTCTGGTAGAAAACATATAGATGGGTCATATTTCCTTATCCAATCTTCCAATCTGTGTCTCTTAACAGGTGAGTTTAATCCATTGACATTTAGCGTATTACTTTCAAGGAATTACTTATATTAGCCATATTTTCTTTGGATTTGGATTTGTCTTATGTTGTTTGACTTTTTTTTCTCTTTTTGTACTTTTAGTTGTTCCTACACTCTCCTCCAAATCTGTCTCTCCTGTTTGTTTCTTTCCTACTGCAGAACTCCCTTTAATATTTCTTGAAGGGCAAGTTTCTTGTTGGCCTATTCTCTTAGATTCTCTTTATCTGTGAATACTTTGAACTCTCCATCATTTTTGAATGCTAGCTTTGCTGGATAAAGTATTCTTGGTTGGAAATTCTTTTCTTTTAGTACCTTGACTATGTCATACCACTGCCTTCTTGCCTCCATGGTTTCAGATGAGAAATCAGCACTTAATCTTATGGGGCCTCCCTTTTACATGATGGTTCTCTTTTCTCTTGCTGCTTTTAGGATTTTCTCTTTGTCTTGCACATTGGATAATTTGACAAGTATATGTCTTGGGGTAGGCCTGTTGGGATTTATGCTGTTTGGGGTGCGTTGTGCTTCCTGGACATGGACATTCATCTCCCTCAATAGATTTGGGAAGTTTTCAGCCATTATTTCCTCCAACACTCCTTCTGTCCCCTTTCCCTTCTCTTCTCCTTCTGGGATGCCTAGAATGCATATGTTTGTGTGTTTTGCATTGTCATTCAGGTCCCTAAATCCCTGCTGGATTTTTTCTACCTTTTTGTCAATTAATTCTACTATCTATTTGATTTCGGATGTACTCTCTTCCACATCACTAATTCTTTCCTCTGCCTCTTCAAATCTGCTATTATTTGCTGAGAGTGTATTTTTGATTTCTTGGATTGTGCTATTGATCCCCATCATCTCTGTGATCTTTGTGTGCATGATCACAATTTCTTCTGTATGCTCTCCAAGTGTTTTCTTAATATGCTTAATCTCTTCCTTCACTTCATTGAATTGGTCCATGATACATGTTTTGAGAGCTTTAATTACTTGTTCGGTGTTCCACTTCTCTTCCTGGTTTTTAGTTTATTCATTGCATTGGGCCTTGTTTTCCTGATTATTGGTATGGTCTGTAGTTTTTTGTTGCTGTCTGGTCTTCATTTTATCTTGTTGGGTTTATTCTGTTGATTATCTTCTTGTTCTACCATTGGGGTTTACTTAGGAGTTTTCGTGTGTGTGTTAAGTATTCTCTTTGTCACTTTTTTCTTCTTATTCTATTTCCTTGTTGTTGGCTAAGTTCCCTCAAAGGAAAATATTAGGTCCAGAGAAAGCAAAAGCAGTAAGAAAAGGAAAATATAATAGTAGTATTGATAGTGTTTGTTAGCAGAATGTGAGATCTAGGAGAATGTATATAGAACTCATGGAAGCTGTGTATAGTTAAAACAGTAAAAAAGTGGAGTACCTGTAATGAGTTATTAAACTGAATATGGGGAGCAATATACTACAAATTGAAAGGTCAGTGTTGTCAGGAGAAAGGGAAAAAGAAAACAATAATATAGAGAGTGAATAAATGATAGAAAACAGATTAGAGGTATTACAGATAAAAAGTCAGAAATATTGGGGGTTAAACAGAGAGAGGTAGAATATAAGAGAAAGAAAAAATGATTGAGAAGAGAATGATGTAAAGGAAAAGGGATAGCATAGGTAGCCACAATCAGTACACACAGAAAAGGTAAAATTGAGGATGAGGAAGCACAGCAATTAAGAAATGTTGCCTGTAGCACTAATATGAAAAAAGAAAAAGGGAAAATCAAAAGGAGAAAGAGAGAAGAAGAAAAAGCAGAGAAGAAGGGGAGAAAAAAGAAAAAAAAAAGGTGGTGGTGGGGATAAAGAGGAAGAAAAAACAAGAAAACAGACCAAGAGAAAAGACCAGAAAAGGCCCCAGGAAAAGAATCCTCTTTGCATTTGAATAAACTGCTTAGGAGTCTGACCTTCCCCCTTTCTCCCTTCCTCACTTCCTTCTCTCCCAAGGCAGCAGGAAGGCTGCGTGAGGGCTCCTGTAGGAAATTCAAATGGGTCCCTGATGAACCAACTCACCTGAGAAAATAATGACTCTTAATTTCTTGAGAGAGCACCCACCCCTTTCCAGGAACCCTAAATATACTATTGGAAGCCTGTAAAGCATGTCCTACTGTCCCTCTCCCTTAGGTGTGCTACAAGGGAGCTGGTTAATTTTCTGACTCCACCTTCTCCCAGACAAAGTTTCCTATCCCAGACCGTTTAAGTAAATTGGGCTCTCTCACCAGATTTGCCTCTTTTCTATTCCTAGGCTCTCCCCAGGTCAGCTAATATCTCCTCCAAACTCAATAAAAAAAGGGGCGGGGGGTTCCAGAAAATTGAACCTACACTCCTTGGCCCCTCTGTACCTCCCACCTAAACTCTCCCACTTCCAGAGTTAGTCCGTGCCAAGAGGGGTAGGGCAATGCCAGATTTCCAGGATTGCTGGGCTCAGGAAACAGAGGCCTGGGAGAATGTGGACTCGGGGTATTTAGTGTGGGCCGCGGGGGTTCAGGGAACACAGGCTTGGGGTTCACGTGTTTGAGGGACACAGGCCTTGGAAACTCTGCCCCATGACTGGCAGTTCTCAGTGAATGCCTACGGCTCTTAGCCCTAGGAGGGAGGGGTTTACCTTCCCATGGCTTCTGCGTTCAGTGTTAGAAACCTGCAGTTCTACCTTGAGCAAACACCAATTCTGCTGCAGTCTGTCCAGATTGATGTCCATACACCTCCCACCCTGTCGGTTCCCAAAACAGCCTGCTCTGCTAGGACTCTGTCACCACACAGCCAGTCTCTTGTAGGAGAGATGACGATGGTGTACTTACTCAGATGCCATCTTGCCCCGTTTCCTCTCCATCATTTTTGAATGCCAGCTTTGCTGAATAGAGTATTCATGTTTGGAAATTTTTTCTCTTAGCACCTTGACTATATCATACCACTTCCTTCTTGCCTCCATGGTTTCAGATGAGAAATCAGCATTTAATCTTATGGAACCTCCTTTGTATGTGATGGTTCTCTTTTCTCTTGCTTCCTTCCATATTTTTCTTTGTCTAGAGCATTGGATAATTTGACAAGTATATATCTTGGGGTAGGCCTGTTGAGGTTTATGCTGTTTGGAGTGTGTTGTGCTTTCTGGACATGTACATCCATCTCCCTGAATAAGTTTGGGAAATTTTCAGCTATTATTTCCTCCAACATTCATTCTGTCCCCTTTTCCTTTTCTTCTCCTTCTGGGATGCCTATTTGTTGAAGTGGCCATTCTCTCCCAGTTGAGTGGGCTTGGTGTCCTTGTCGAAAATGAGGTGACTTTATATGTGAGGATCTGTATCAGGACTCTAAATTCAATTCCGTTGGTCAGTATACCTATCCTTGTGACAACACCATGCAGTTTTTACCACTGTAGCTTTTCAGTATGTTTTATGGTCAACTAGTGTGATTCCTCTGATTGGATTTTCTCTTTTCAATATGTCTTTGGCTATTCAGTGCCTTTTGCCCTTCCAAATAAATCCCATAGGTAGTTTTTCCAGTTTATTAAAAAATGCTGTATTGATTTTTTTGGGGATTGTATTAAGTCTGTAGATTTGTTTGGATAGGATAGACATCTTAATGATATTTATTCTTCCTTTCCATGAACAGGGAATATTCTTCCATTTATTTATGTCTTGATTTCCTTTAACCGTGTTATGTAGTTCTGTTTGTAAGTCATTTACATCTTTAGTTAAATTCATTCCTATGTATGTGATTTTTTTAGTTACTATTTTAAATGTTATATTTTTTCTTCATTTCCTCCTTCGATTGATCATTATTGATATACGAGTTTGATTTTTGCCAGCATGTCGGACAGCACGTGATTGGGTGCTTCGTGCTGTCCGTAAAGGGTAGGGCCCCTCCCCCTTAGGGGCGTGGAGACCCTGAGCAGGCAGGACGTCATTGGCCCAGGCGCTGGCGTAGAAGCTCCGCCCCTCAAGTCCCGCCCAGTCCACGTCGTGGGGGCCCCTCTAAGAGCTCGGGGTGTTTGGGGAGCTCGCGGTGTTTGCGGAGCTCGCGAGAACCTGCTGGCGTGTTCCGGGTAGGAGAGACACTAAGGCCGGCGAGGGACTGTGGGAGCGCTCGGCCTATCGCCCAGGGACCCCGCCTGTGGACCCACCCCACCGTAACTGTAAGTTTGGGGACCCAGCTTGGCGTCGGGGCGGGGCGCAGGCGGGCGGGGACCCCCAGAGGGGCGGAAAAGCGGGCGAGCGAGCCTCCCCTTGCTGCGTCGAGGGGGCGCCCGCGCCGCGACCCCTAAAGTTCCTACTGCTCGCCTGCGCGGCGCGGGGGGCGGAAAGTTGTGCGCGGCTCCCGGGTCCTGCCGCCCTCAGGGCCTGTAGGGGACCAGGCAGGGCCGCGCCGGGTGGGGGCGCTGCTTCCGCGGGCGGCGCGGGCCGGGGGGCGCAGGGTGCAGTCGGGGGTCCCGGCCCAGCCCGACTGGCCCACGGTAAGGGTGACCCGCCCCTCCCTCCCTCAGTCCCTCCTTTCCCCCACAATGGCCACCTTTCCCCCCACTGTCCCCCGTTCCCCCCCACGGTCCCCCTGCCCTCACCACGGTCCCTCTTGTCCTCTTCATGGCCCCTCCTGCTCCCCCACTTACTGCCGTTTCTCTCCCCCACGGTTCCTGTTCCCCTAAGGTTCCTCCTATCCTCCAGGATCCCTCCTACCCCCATGGTCTTTACCCTCCACGGACCCTCCTGCCTCCCCAAGTTCCCTCCTCACCCCAAAGGTCCCCTCTTGTCTCCCCATGGTCTGTTCTGTCCCCCCCCCCCCCGTGGTCCCTCCTGCCCTCCTAGGTCCCTCCTCTCCCCCCACTCTCCCTCCTCTCCCACCGCCATGTTCCCTCCTGCCACCCATGCTCCCTTTAGCCTCATGGTCACTCCCACTTCCCCAAGGTCCCTCCTCACCAGGGTCCCTCCTCATCCTCAAGGTCTTTCCTGCCCTTTCAAAGTCCCTCCTCTACACTTTCCTTCCCTCCTCCCCCATAGTCCCTCCTGGGTTCCCCAGGGTCCCTCCTGCCCTCCCAAAGTCTCTCCTCCTTTCCTAAGGTCCCTCCTTCCACAATTACCTTTGCCCATGGTCCACCTCCCCCCCCAAAGGCCATCCTCCTCTATGGTCCCTCCTTCCCATGATCCTTCCCACCCACATTCCTCCCCCACGGTCCCTCCTGCCCCCCCCACCATCTTTCCTCTCCCCCACTGTCTCTAGTCCCCCCATGGCCCCTCTTCACCCCCATATCACTTCCTGTCCCTCTACGGTCCCTCTTGCCCTTCCAAAGTCCTTCCTCCTCTTTGAAGGTCCCTCCCCCCATGATATCCGTGCCCTCTGTCTCCTCCCCATTGGTCCCTCCCTCTCATGATCCCCCTACCCCTGTTCCCCCCATGGTCCCTCCTCCCTCCACACTCACTCCTCCCCCCCACAGTCCTTCCTCATCCCCACAGTTCCTCCTGCCCCCACCATTTTTCCTACTGCCTCCCCTTGGTCTCTCCTGCCCCCCACAGCCCTTTCTGCCACCCCGTGACCCCCCTCCACCCCTGTGGTCCCTCCTTCCCTCCATGGTCCCTTTTCCCCCTCCACAGTGCCCCTTCCCTCCCTGCATTCACCAGGGTCCCCCCATGGTCCACACCTTAGCCCCTCCCTCCGCCCTCCTGACCCTCCCAGGTGCCTGGGTCCTTCCCCTTTGAGCGACCCCTTTGCAAGTCCTACAGTTCAAATTTTCCTCTGGAGCCAGGCAGAGGCTGCTTGGCTTTCTTCTGCACCGGGGAAGTTAAGGCTCAGGGCCTGGCCTGCAGCAGCTGGCTCTTAAAGGGGTTACTGCTGAGGGGAATTGATTGCTCCCAGGGGAAGGGCTCCTGGGAAGGCTCAGGGGGAGTGTGACTGACACCTGGTGTGTGCCTGCAGGGAGCCCAGTGAATGGGGACCCCTCCTGGATGGGGCCTCTGGGTGCAGGTTTGTGTCCAGCCTGAGAGTTTTGCAGGGATCACAACAGTTTGCAACTAAAAGTGTGTATCCTTCCCCAGTGGTCTGCAGGTGTGGGCCCCTCCTCCTCTTAGGGACTTTGCATTCTTTGGGTCAAAGCCCTGGTGGGTCACTTGAGCCTTTAATTGTGTGTCTTTCCTGTTTTACTCCTTTCTGCTCTCTGAGATTCCACAGGGCAGGTGAGGTCTGGGTTCTAGGGGCCCGCTCCGACTGTGTCCCCTCCTGGCTGTGGCTGCACTAGAAGCCCTGGGACAGCTTCAGCCTTGGCTTCCCTCAGAGCTCCCCATGGTCCCAGGAACACTCTTTTCCTTTTGGTAGTGGTTACAGCTTTTCTTAAAAGTTTGATTTCTTGGAGTCATGCTGGGTGGAAATGGTTCATGAACTCCTGCTAAGGTGGTAGCTTGCTAGGGCTGGAGGAGGGCAGCTGGCCAGTGGGGGCCACTGGATTTGGGTACCTGCTAGGACCCTCTGCACAGACTGGGGAAGGGCGCCTGCTTTTCAGGCCACCTGCCCGAGGCTGCTGAGGGAGCCCAGGGGTGTGCTGAGTATTTCCAGGAGCTCCAGGAGCCTCTCCTTGGCAGGGAGGTGACTGGGTGACTTGGGGACACCATTCTTGCCCTGCTTTGTCTGCCAAGAGCAGTCACCCAGCTGACCTTAAAGGAGCCGGGCTGCAGAGGAAGCCTCAGTGTTTACTGTTCTCAGCCTCTTAGAAGAGTTGTTCCCATTCTAGGGGAGCAGTTGAGGGCTCTGGAGCAGCTGCTCTTAGGACAGATGGGCTGGACATTCTCAACCCCCAGCCCCTTCTTTTGTCCCCTGCAATTCCCCCTGAACTTCTGCAGGTGTTTTTCACAGTGTCGCCACCGTGGAGGGCTCCTGGGTGTCCTGTCACTCCCATGCAGATGACCACACTGCTTTCCTAATGCTCTGTCACTCAGCAGACCCTAAGTATGATCAGGAAGAATATAATGTTATTCTCAGTGGAAAAACCCCAGAAAGTTTTATACCAAAACCTTAGCAATGACATTTTTGGACGAGGATTAACAGTCTTTTTTTTTTTTTTTAATTTTCAAAGAAATTAATTTTATTGATACACCTATATCTTTTAACAAATCAATTTTATTGATAAATGTTAATAAAGCATACAATTCATTCAAAGTGTCCTGTGCATGGCATTTGTATAATCACATAGATGTGCATTCATTACCTCAGTCATTGGAATATTTTTATTATTTCAATAATAAGAAAAATAAACTAATAAAATTCTTTACTCCTCTATCTGTTTTCCCTGCTGGAAATAGCTTCTATTTCTGGCTTTTCTAGCACAATTATTTATGCTTTAAGCAGTTTTATTGAGATATGTTCACATACCATACAGTCTATCCAAAGTGTATAACCAGTGGATTTTAGTATTATCACAATGTTGCGCATCCATCACCATAAAGTATTTTAGAACATTTTCAGTACTCTGACAAGAAAAACCCCATTCCCCTTAGCAGTCCTTCCGCATCCCTACATAACCACAAATCTAACTTCATCTTTATAAACTGATTTACATTTTCTATAAATGGAATCATGCAATATGTTGTACTTTGTGTCAGGTTTCTTTCCCGTAGCATAAGTGATATTATATTAACATTTTATAGTGTGAACATACATTTGTTCAATTTCATAGAACAGATTATCTCTTTTGTTACCTCTTTTTCTTGAGTAACAAATCACATTTTAAGTCTCCAATTCTCAACTCTTCAGTGTAACCTCACTTTTTTCTTTTTTTAACTTTATTTTGTACATTTAATAATTGACTATATAAATCATAGTTTTAAAAAAGAAAACGAATAAAAACATACATTTCTAAATTACATATATTGGATACATATAAATTTTTTTCAATCATAAAATATATTACATGATATATTTGGTTCATAGTAATGCAGTCATATAGTCCTTTTGTGTCTGGCTTGCTTCCCTCAACATAATGTCCTTTAGATTCATCCATGTTGTCATATGCTTTCTGAATTTATTTCTTCTTACTGCTGCATAATGTTCCATCATGTGAGTAAACCACAGTTTGTTGATCTATTCATCAGTTGATGGACATCTGGGTTCCCAACTTTTGGCAATCATGAATAATGCTGCTATGAACATTGGTGTGCAGATGTCTGTGTCCCTGCTACAGATTTTCTGACTATGTTCCAAGTAGTGATATTGCAGCATCATGTGGGAAGTTTATATTCAACTTCTTTGGGAACTGCCAAACAGTCCTCCACAGTGGCTGTATCATTCTACGTTCCCACTAACAGTGAGTAAGTGTTCCTGTCTCTCCACGTCCTCTGCAGTACTTTTGGTTCTCTGTCTGTGGTTGGGGAGGATCATTGGTGCAGGTGTCAGTGATGGGATAACATGGAGGAAGCTCACCTGGGCATACATATAAGGCATATAAGTGTGTGTTTATGGAACATTGCCATGGTGGATGGAGATTCATACAATAACCGAAGGAATATCAAATTCCCACCCTGGGGAACTCTGCCACTTTTTCTAAGGTCAGCAAGAATTTCCCAAGTACAGGAGCAGTGACTAGTGAAGGAGGATGTCCTACTGATGGACACTTGATATTGATGACTGTGCTTATGAACCTTTATACTCGAAACTGAGATTTAGCCTGGTGTTACAGGGTGCCTGAGAATTGCCTCCTGGTAGCCTCCTTGTTGTTCAAATGTGGCCTCTCTCTAAGCCACATATAGTATAAATACTGTACCTTCCCCCCAGTGTGGGACATGACTCCAGGGTATGAGACTCCTTGGCACCGAGGGATTACTACCAAGCACCAACCAGCAATGCAACTGGAAAAAAGACCTTGACCAAAATGGGGAAAAGATAAAGACAAGTGAGTTTATATGGCTAAGGTACTTCCAAGTGAGGTGAGTCCAGAGGTCATCCCAGAAGTAATGCTTATGCATGTCTCAGCAGGATCTCTTTGACTGCCAAAGTAGATTGTACCCCAAGTAGCTGGGCTCCTGAGGGTTCTGGAGGCATCCAGATGCTTGAGTGAGGGCAGATACCTCAAGAGTTTGGTGCCTTGCCAGTGGTCCCTTCTTTGGAATTTATGTTCCCCAGAGTGACAGAATTGGAATCAGTTGTGGTTTCCCTACACATGGCTCTTCTGTTCTTCTATTTGAGTCTGTAATCAGTACTAAAGTTATCATGTAGAGGCCTACGTACCCTCCAGGTAGGGTGCGGACAGGCCCTCTGGGGTTACTTCCAAGGATAGCATGGAGCCGGGGGTATGTGCTTGAAATTAGTTGAAGGTGCAGATCTATTTATGGATGTACCACCTTTTGTTATCGTGCACAAGCTAATAGAGATTCGTGGGTTTTTTTTTTTTCCAGTTTTGGCTGCCATGCTCTTGCCCTAGGAATCATTGCATGGATATGATTTCATTTGTGTTGGATAGATTTTTTTGAAGTGGAAGTAGCAAGAATTATGGTGTTTATATTTTTAAGAAACTGATAAAATGTTTCCCAAAGTGGTAGCACCATTTTGCATTCTCACCAGCAATGTATGAGGGCTCCAGTTTTTCCACATCTTCTTTAGCAGTTGGTATTATGTCTCTTGATTTTAGCCATTCTAGTAAATATAGCAGATTTTAATGTGTATTTCCCTTGTGATTAAAAGAATGGAACGTTTCTTCTTTTGCAAATGTGTGTTCACATATTTTCCCATTTTTAAGTGCTGTTTGTCTTTTTTTGTTTTTTGGTTTTTTTTAAAGCATACAATTCATCCACAGTGCACAATCAGTGGTATTCGGCACTGTCACATAGTTGTGCTTTGATCACCTCAGTCATCATTCGAGCATTTTCATTATTTCAATAATAATAATAATAATAAATGAAATATCAAAGAAAATCCGTCACCTCTCTATCTCTCTATGCTTCCGCGTCCAGAGATCTCATAGCTATTTTTGCACAAATACTTTTTTTCCTCTATAAATTGATTTATATTTACATTTCATATAAATGGAATCCTATATTATGTTACACAATACATGTAGGCCATAGTAATGCAAAGTTCCTGTATTTGTCCTTTGGGTGTGGCTTGCTTCACTCACCATACTGTCCTCTAGGATCATCCATGTTGTCACATGGTTTATGACTTCATTTCTTCGTACCGCTGCCTAATATTCCAGCATGTGAATACATCATAGTTTGTTTACCATTCATTGGCTGATGGACATGTAGGTTGTTTCCATCTTTTGGCAATTGTGAATAACGCTACTATGAATGTAGGTGTGCAGATGTCCGTTTATGTCACTGCTCTCATATTTCTGGGTATATACCCAGTAGTGGTGTTGCAGGGTCACGTTGCAAATCTATATTCAACTTCTTTAGGAACTGCCAAATAGTCCTTCACCATGCTGTACCATTCTGCATTCCTACCAACAGTGAATAAGTGTTCCTATCTTTCCACATCCTCTCCAACACTTGTAGTTCTCTGACTTTTTAATAGTGGCCATTCTGATAACTGTGAAATGATATCCAGTTTTGATTTGCATTTCCCTAATTATTAATGACATCGCATATTTTTTCATGTGTTTTTTGCCATTTGTATTTCTTCTTTGGACAAATATCTATTCATGTCTTTTGCCATTTTATAATTGGATCATTTGTTTTTTTATTGTTGAGTTGCAACATCTCTCTATATATCCTGTATATTAAACCCTTATTGGACATGTAATTTCTTTTTTTTTAAAGATTTATTTATTTATTTTTAATCCCCCCCCCCCCCGTTGTCTGTTCTCTGTGTCTATTTGCTGCGTCTTGTTTCTTTGTCCGCTTCTTGTGTCCTCAGCGGCACGGGGAGTGTGGGCGGCGCCATTCCTGGGCAGGCTGCACTTTCTTTCACGCTGGGCGGCTCTTCCTACGGGGGGGGGCACTCCTTGCGCGTGGGGCTCCCCTACGCGGGGGACAACCCTGCATGGCAGAGCACTCCTTGCGTGCATCAGCACTGCGTATGGGCCGGCTCCACACAGGTCAAGGAGGCCCGGGGTTTGAACCGCGGACCTCCCATGTAATTTCTAAGTATTTTTTCCCATTGAATTAGCTGTCTTTTCACCCTTTTGACAAAGTCCTGGGAAGTGCAAAAATGTTTAATTTTGAAGAGGACCCATTTATCTAATTTTTCTTTGTTGTTTGTGCTTTGGATGTGAAGGTCTAAGAAACTTCACATACCACAAAGACTTTAAGATGCTTCCCTACATTTTCTTCTAGTACTTTCATGGTCTTTGCTTTTATATTTAGGTCCTTGAACCAATTTGAGTTGATTCTTGTATAGAGAGTAAGATAGGGGTCCTCTTTAATTCTTTTAATTATAGACAACCTGTTCTCCCAACAGCATTTGTTGAAGAGTGTTTTTCTCCTATTAACACAGACTTCGTAGGCTCGTCAAAAACTAGTTGACCATAGATGTGTGAGGGTTTATTCCCGTACTCTCAGTTCTTTTCCACTGATTGATGTCTCTCTCTGTATGGCAGTATCATGCCGATTTGTCCACTGTAGCTTTGTAATATGTTTCAAGACCAGGCAGTGAAATTCCTCCTATGTCTCTCTTCATTTTAGATTGCTTATGGGTGTTCACGTGCACTTTCCCTTCCAAATGATTTTGTAATTGTCTTTTTTGATTCTTTAAAGTAGGCTGTTGGAATTTGGATTGATATTGCAGTGAATCTATCAATCAGTTTGGGTAGGATCCACATCTTTATGATGTTTAGTTTTCTAGTCCATGAACATGGAATGTCTTTCCAATGATTTACGTCATTTTAACTTTATTTTGGCATTGTTTGGTAATATTCTCCATATAGGTCCTGTACTTCTTTTGTTAAATTGATTGCTATGTATTTGAGTCTTTTTCTTGCTATTGTAAATGGAATTTTCTCCTGGTTTCCTCCTCAGATTGTGCAATACTAGTGTAGAAAAATATTACTGATGTCTTCATGTCGATCTTGTTGCCTGCCACTCCAGTAGCTTCATTGTAGACATTTCAGAATTTTCTAAATATAAGATCATGTTATCCACAAGTAGAGTTTTATTACTTCTTTTCTTATTTGGATGCCTTTATTTATTTTTTGTTTTCTACTTGCTTTACCTAGAGCTTTTGTTACAATGTTGAATAACAACGGTGCTGGTGGGCATCCTTGTCTTACTCCGGTCTTAGAGGGAAAGCTTTCAACCATTCCCCACTGGGTAAGATGTTAGCTGTGGGTTTTTCATCTATCCTTTTAATCATATTCAGGAATTTTCCTTCTGTTCATCTCTTTTGAAATGTTTTTGTAAGAAAGGATGCTGGATTTTGACAAATGCTTTTTTTGCCTTGATTGAGGTGATCATGTTTTTTTCCCCCTCAGTTTGTTAACATGGTGTATTACGTTGATTGATTTTCTTATGTTGAACCAGCCTTCTCTAACAGGAATAAATCCCACTTAGTTGTGAGATATGTCTTTTTTATTTTTTAAGATTTATTTATTTATTCATTTCTCTCTCCTTCCCCCCACCCCCCCCACCCTCCACCCCGGTTGTCTGTTCTCTGTCTATTTGCTGCATCTTCTTCTTTGTCTGCTTCTGTTGTTGTCAGTGGCATGGGAATCTGTGTTTCTTTTGGTTGCGTCATCTTGTTGTGTCAGCTCTCCCTGTGTGTGGCATCATTCCTGGGCAGACTGCGCTTTCTTTTGCGCTGGGCAGCTCTCCTTACAGGGAGCACTCCTTGCGTGTGGGGCTCCCCTATGTGGGGGACACCCCTGCATGGCAGGGCACTCGTTGCGCACACCAGCACTGTGTATGGGCCAGCTCCACATGGGTCAAGGAGGCCCGGGGTTTGAACCGCGGACCTCCCATATGGTAGACAGACGCCCTAACCGCTGGGCCAAGTCCTTTGCCAGTATAAGTCTTTTGATATGCTGCTGGATTTAATTTATAATTATTTTGCTGAGAATTTTTGCATCAGTATTCATTAGAGAGATTTGTCTGTAATTTTATTTTCCCTACAGTGTTCATATTTGGCTTTGGTATTACGGTGGTGTTGGCTTCCTAAAAAGTGTTGGATTATTTTCCCTCTTCTTCAATTTTTGGGAAGAGTTCGGTGTTAATTCTTTTTGAACACTTTGGTAGAATTCACCTGTGAAGCCAAATGATCCTGGAGTTTTCTTTGTTGGGAGATTTTTGAAGACAGTTTCAGTGTCTTTAAATGTGATTGGTTTGTTAAGTTCTTGTCTTTCTTCTTGTAGTGTCATTGTAGTCTTCTTGTAGTCAATGAAGGTTGTGCATTTCCAGGAATTTGCCCATTTCATCTAAGTTGTTTAGTTTGTTGGCATACAGTTTCTCAGAATATCATCTTATGATCCTTTTTAGTTCTGTGGGGTCAGTCATAACTTCCCCCTGTCATTGGAAATTGTATTTATTAGGTTCTTTTTTTTCTTGGTTAATCTTGCTAGGGGTTTGTGAATTTTACTGATCTTCTCAAAGAACCAGGTTTTGGTTTTGATTTTCTATATTTTATTTTTCTCAATTTCATTTATTTCAAATCTAATCTTTATTATTTCTTCTGTTTGCTTTGAGGATTGGTTTGCTGTTCTTTCCTAGTTTCTCTTGTTATTCATTTTATTCATTTAATTCTTTGAGTTTAGCTCTTTCTATTTTAATATAGGCTTCTAGGAGTATAAATTTCCCTCTCAAGATTGCTGTTTTAGTCAGCCAAAGGGGTGCTGATGCAATATACCTGAAACTGGTTGGTTTTGTAAAGAGTATTTATTTGTGTTAGGAGCTTACAGATACCAGGCCATAAAGCATAAGAACTTCCCTCAGCAAAGTCTATTTTACGTGTTGGAGCAAGATGGCTGCTGATGTTTGCAAGGGTTTAGGTTTCCTGGGGTCCTCTGTTTTCTCCACAAGGTCAGCTGTAGACTCTGAGGCTCTCTAGTCTTTGCCTATCTCCACAAGGTCAGCTCTAGACTATCAGGTGAATGGCTCTGTCTCTGTACCTGGGGCTCCAGCTTCAGCATCAATCTCCACCATCAAAACTCGAATAATAAAAACCCCCAACTCTGTCCTTTTCCATACCTTTCATCTGTGAGTTCCCATCCCCTGGGTGGGGGTCATGCCTAATGACATGGCCAAATCAAAGCCCTAGTCATAACTTAATCATGTCCAGGTACAGACCAGATTACAAATATAATCCAATATCTATTTTGGAATCCGTAACTGTTGGAGAAAACAGCACTTACTGGGACATGGAGCCTGATATGCCCATAGGCAGAGAAAGAATTTACTGGGAAGCTCTCCCAATAGAGGGGGTCTGAAGAACAGACTTCAGCCCCCCACCAGCATGGTGGAGTTCTGAAGAGAGACTTCATCCCACTCCTGGAAGGGGGGGACTTGAATTTTACAGACCTTTCCTAGGTGGGGACATGGTAGTTGGTGGGAGGGGGTTGAGGGTCGGAGTGAAGTGCAGGGATCAATAGGAAGCCTTAGAGGTGAAACTTTTCCCTGATAGTGACTAGGAGATAGTGGATTAGGGAGTTATGGTTTCTTGGCATGCTGCAGGAGCAGATGTTTCTTTGATCTGTAGGGATTTTATCTCCCTCTAATATGCAAGTAGGGAAGGTTTCATTTCCCTTTACTCCTGTCTCTGCTTTCTTCATTTAACCTGTGGGGAAATGCCATGCCCTTAGACACATAAGCTTATGGGGGATGGGGTTAGCCTTTCCCCAGTGCATATCAGGGGAAACTGAGCTATAGCTTGCTAATTATTGGAAGCCTCTAATGTTTCTAACTCTTTATATATATATATATATATATATATATATATATATATATTCTTTCTTTATATAAATATATATGTAGGGATACCTCAGTTTTGGGGTATGTGGTACTGGGCAGGATGGGAGGGTGAGGGGATTTGGGGCGTCGGCTTGATCTGGCTACTTCCTGCTGTCAAGGGGTGGAGAAAAGACGTTTCCTTCCATCCTGTATAGTGGGCTGTCGTTTCAGGTCCCGTAGGGGTTGATATTGTTCATGCAGCAGAAAGATACCATTTACGTATTCCTGGGTTGTTGGCTGTATGATTCGGGGTATGAATTGGAGAAGATGATCATGGGTGACATCTTGGATGGCTGTCTGGATAAACTGAGTTATTGCATGGAAGATGTATGGACCTGCTGATAGGAGGAGTATGAGAGTTAAAATTGTGGAAAGGTTAGGAATTAATTAGGAAATTTGGGTGGTCTGTGAGATTATTGCCTCCAGGAGTCTGAGGAAAAGGGATAATAAGATTATACATTCCGCGTTAACATTACTGGCATTAATGGTTGACAGTGAAATTACATGGTTTGATGGGCTTATACATATCGAGTTTTAGTTGGAATAAAAGACTTCAGATTATTAACTGTGGTTTCATAACAGTATTTTTGAGTGATTTTTTATGGATTTAAGAGTCCCAACCAGTAGAGCGGCATAAACCAGTATGGTGATCAAAATGACCACATTTCCCCCAGTTTATATAGTTTGAAGCATAGGCAACAGCAATTATTACTTCCCCTTTTGGGCTTGGAGCAGCTGGCACTTTAACTTGTAGTTTAGACTTAGTTTATTGCTCTAAGGATCTGGTTACAAGAGTCCTGTTGCAGTGTTTGCAGCACTGAAAGCATATCTTGCGCCTTCTGAGAGAGGGAGGGGACGGATGTCATCCACTTGCCGTCGTGCTGCTGGAGTCTGTGCTCAGCCAGTATGTTTCATCCAGTGAGGTGATTGTTACAGTCATTGGAGTGAGCACGATGGACACTCATGGGTGATGTTCATGAGCTGCTGGCAACTGACAGGCAATGGGAACTGCTGCCCTAGGCACTGCCAGGTCTGGTATCCACGATATTTGTTTTTTTGGTGGATTCACTCTGCTGCTTTTGGGTTTCAGTGGTATGGCTCTGGACTTTCACGAGGGCATCTGCCTTAACAGTCTCGAGAGATGTTAGAGGAGGGACAGGGACATGGTAGACAGTTGCCTGTTACTGCTGGCAGGTGTTCCAGATGTGTTTTCACAGATTTTTCTTTTCCACAGAGGGCAGTTTACAACAGTTCATTGTTCTTGTTTTGTGCTTTGTTTTCTTCTCGTAATTGTGACTAAAACTCAAGTGGTATTTGTTTAGAAAGTTGCCTTTGCCACAAACTCTACCCAAAGCTAATATTGGTACTGGCTCCATCCAGTTCACAGGGTAGGTTAAGATCCACCCCCTTGCTGCTTGAGCCTCTGTTATTGTTTTAAAAGCAGCCTGCTGAGGAAGGGGCGGGCTTTCATTTCCATGCACAACTTTTTCTGATTAACACATATAATGATTTTAATATCTGAGCTGAATGAAGGATGAATTGTTTTCAGTACCTTAATACGAGAAAACATTGTACTTCATCAGTTACAACAGAGGGTACAGTTTTTTTGTTTTATTTAACTAAATACCATTTAAGAATGTGGTAGACAGTCAGGACTTTGTAGTTTAATTATTTGCCTATTAGAGGCTCTGAAGATCCTTAACAATAAAATACATTCTACACACCCTACTTATATGTTAGTAAATGATTTTGTTAACTGTTTTAAAGTAAATTTTTTAGAACATCTAATTATCATGATTACATTAATTAACAGATATTTTAGCAGTGCAGAAAAAAGCTTTTATTATTTTATGAAAACTTAAGATTTTTAATGGAATTAAAATTATTTTTCCCTATTACCACTGTAATATGCGGATTGAGGTGGCTTTTCATCAATTTAGTTTCTGTTTAATAATGATTTTTGCAATTAGCCATTTGAATATTTCAGTTTTAGCAATGCTTTTACAACCTTTGCATAATTATTTATAACTGCATAGAGTATAGTTACTTCATTTCAAGACAAACTACCTTTACAGAACACATTATTTTACTTAATGCTACTGCAATACCTTCTACAACTTGCCTTGTGCATTCTACTTTTGTCTTAGGTACTTCCATTCTGATTTCATGAAAACCAGCCATCTTACCTTAGGACAAAACACACTTTCTTGAATGAACTTATTAAATTTCAGTCAGCATTCCTACAAACTTTTTACTTCTTTTAATACCTTACATTTTATTCTGTGAAGAAAAATAAACTTCCTTTTAATTTATGTGAGAACCATTTTTCATGAAGAGATTTGTAGCAGTTTTATCAGTTAAGACTTAGAATTTTCATTACTTAGACCTAGATATTAATATACGTGCTTGTTTAATTTTTGGCCAGTTGAATAGAGTTTTTTTAGGAATTAACATTACCATCCAGAGGTATTAAAATATATACTGGCAGTGAACAAACAGACAAATACAAAAAGAGTTATGGCATGCAGACAGAAACATAATGGTCATTAATTTGACTCATAATTTTTACTCCTTTGATATGGCTATTTTTACTGCTTTCAAGATTTTTTTGTAATCAGTGTTGCTTGTAATATGCAATCTTGTTTTTGTAAACATGTTTCTTAGTAATCAGTAACAGTTAGGAATATTTGAGCACAATAAATGCAGTTGTCTGCTCTCTCTATTTGTTGTATGTTCTTCTGTGACCACCTCTATCCTTATCAGCGGCACCGGGAATCTGTGTTTCTTTTTTTGTTGTTGTTGCGTCATCTTGTTGTGTCAGCTCTCCGTGTGTATGGAGCCATTCCTGGGCAGTCTGCACTTTCTTTCGCTCTGGGCGGCTGTCCTTACGGGGTGCAGTCCTTGCGCGTGGGGCTCCCCTACTTGGGGGACACCCCTGCGTGGCACAGCACTCCTTACACGCATCAGCACTGCATGTGGGCCAGCTCCACATGGGTCAAGGAGGCCCGCGATTTGAACTGCGGACCTCCCATGTGTTAGGTGGACGCCCTATCCATTAGGCCAAGTCCGCTTCCCTAGATAGTTATTTAGCACATGTATTTTGGATTATTACTTTTTTAGGAGGGCACTTAGATTTAAAGTTCAGGAGTAATCTAAAGGTTTATTTGTAAGAGGTAATTGTAGGTTTGATACTTTGCAGGGTATCACGAGGGACAGAATATTGGGGTTTGAATGGGATGTGGGTAGGATTTTTTAGTTCAACTGTGACTGGTTTGTGATGAGCAGCAATGGTAGGATCTTTAGTATTTTAGATTTTAGGACTGACAGTTTGATGGAAAAAGGCGGAGCAGAGGAGGGAGTGAGTGGGTGAACAGGTGACTTTTTACTGGATTCAATAAAAGATGGGTTGTGAAACTATTGACTTTCACCATTGAGACTGAGGAGTGAGTTAAGGGTTTAGGGATTTGGGGAAGGGCAGAGTAAGTGGTTTTCATATTAATAAGAAATGAAATTGGCTTACCTGCTACCACCAGAGTTACCTGTAGTTCTGCTGTGGAGATGGGTGTGGGGGTCTGCACAGTTTCTAGGGTACCTTTAATCATCTGTTGCTGGTTCCAGAAGGCCTGGGAGGTTGAAGCCAGGGGTTGGGTTTGACTAGGTAACTGATGCCCTTTTGCCTTGAGAGGCCTGGGGACAGTCAGACTTTCGGTGGATTTCTTGCTTGCACAGCGGGAACGGCCTTGGAAGAGGCTGTGGTTTGGGTGCTGCTTGGCTCAGTGCCCAGGCTTTTTGCCTTTGAAGCATGGCCTTGGTGGGTTTTTTGGTACTTGCCTTGACTGGAGTGTGTGTCAGGAACTCTGGAGGGTGGAGGATGTACAGCTAGGTTTTTTGGGGGGCACTGCTGTGGCTCTGTCAGGGCTGTTGGCAGCATTTTGTTGGTTTAGGGTATTTGCAAGGGTTTGGGCTGCAAATCAAATGCGTCCTTTTTTCTGGGGATACACAGGTGGAAAGAATGATGTAGAGGTTGCAAGAGAAAGATATTAACTGGCTCTGTATCAGGGCTTAAATCCGAGAGTGAGAAAGGATCGTGTATTCTGCCTATTCTTTCAGCTCCCAGAGGGGTGAGAGAGGAGCTGGTGTCTGGTGTGGAGTTAGGAGCCTGCGTGCTGATGGAGGTGGAGGGCTGCGATGCAGAATAAGGGGGGGTATTCTCTGCAAGCACCTAAGAGGAGGGGAGAAGGCAGCATCGACAAAGGGAGGGTAGGAAGAAGGGGTGCAGGGTGTGTGTGATCTAAGGGATCAAAGTTGGAGTTTTCAGAAGTTTTAGTGGTTGGAAGTGATGAGGAAGATTTCTGAGGAGGTTTCTGATATAAAAGAAGAATTTGGTAGAAAGAACAGTATTGGCAGAAGAAGGAAAAGAAGGAAAAGGAATGAGTGAATGTAAGGGATATCTGACCATCTGCTAGTGCACTGGATAAAGCTCTCTAAGTCTAGGAGAACTTGGAAATTGAAAGTGCCATTTTTTTGGCCATTGACTTTCATTGTCCAATTTGTATTGTGGCCACACAGAGGTTGAATAGAAAATGAGTTTTTAGGTCTGATGTCTCCTTCCAGGTACAGAGTTTTAAGGTTATAAGGAGACAGCCCACAGGCATGGATTTTGGGGGCGCCGAAATTGAATTCCCCAGTTCAGGTGGCTGGGACGAGACTAAGGGTCTCTAGAACAGAGGAGATACTGAGTGAGACAGGCGTCCCTGAATCTGTCAGGTATCTCCAAGGAAATGGGAAACGGCGCTTGGAGCCAGACCTCTCCAGAGCCAAGGGGTTTCTTCCCACGAGGATGGAGGCATACTGCCCGCTGTGGCCCTTGGGAAATGGTGAGGATCCTGACCTAGCACTAGGTTTTCCCACTGGGTTGTCCTGGACAGTGGAAAAGGAGAGAGATCGCAGGATCCTCCGGTGGACAAATCCTTAACTCACCTAGCTGAGATTCGATGTCCGGTGTTGGATGAGCGTTCAGCCATGGCAGAGGGGAGATTCCTCACTAGTCATTCGGTCTCAACATGACCCCAGTCCCGGGCTTTCGGCACCAAATGTTGGAGAAAAATGGCGGTTACTGGGATGCGGAGACTGATAAGACCATAGGCAGAGAAAGAATTTATCGGGAAGCTCTCCCAACAGAGGGGGTCTGAAGAACAGACTTCAGTCCCCACACCAGCATGGAAGGGGGGACACTGGAATTTATACAGAACTTTTCTAGGCGGGGAAATGATAGTTGATGGGAGGGGGTTGAGGGTTCGAGTGAGGTGCAGGGACTAATGGGAAGCCCTAGAGGTGAAACTTTTCCCTGATAGTGACTAGGAGAGAGTGGGTTAGGGAGTTATGGTTTCTTGGCATGCTGCAGGAGCAGATGTTTCTTTGATCTGTAGGGATTTTATCTCCCTCTGATATGCAGGTAGGGAAGGTTTCCATTTCCCTTTACTCCCGTCTGTATGTGGTGTCTTTGTTTATCCTGTGGGGTAGTGCTGTGCCCTTAGACACGTAGGCTTATGGGGGATGGGGTTAGCCTTTCCCCAGTGCATATCAGGGGAAACTGAGCCTGTAACAATAACCATATCAAACTGCTACAGGTTCCTTTGCTGTATCCCATAAGTTTTGATAAGTTGTGATCTCCTTTTCATTTGTTTGAATACATTTACTGCTTTAACTTGTAATTTCTTCTTTGAACCACTGATTATTTAGGAGTGTGTTGTTTAGCCTCCACACATTTGCCAATTTACCTTTTTCCTGTCTGTTATTGGTTTTCAGTTTCATTCCCTTATGATTGGAGAAGATGCTTTGCATAATTTCAATCTTTTTATATTTATTGAGAGCTGTATTGTTCCCTGACATGTGGTCTATTCTAGAGGAGGATCTATGGGCATGTGAAAAGAACATATAACCCACTGAGTTTGGATGTTGTGTTCTGTATGTCTGTTAGGTTTAACTTATCCTATTGTTTAAGTTCTCTATTTCCTTGTTGATCTTCTGTCTAGTTCTACCTTATGATGTGAGAGGTATGTTGAAGTCTCCAATGATTATTATAGGGATACCTATTTCTCCCTTCAGTTTTCCCAGAGTGTGTTTCATGTATTTTGTGGGACCTTGGTTAGGTGCACAGATTTTTCTTTTTTCTTCTCGCCTTCCCCTCCCCAGTTTTTTTGTTCTCTGTGTCCATTCGCTTTGTGTTCTTTGTCCACTTCTGTTGTCGTCAGTGGCATGGGAATCTGTGTTTCTTTTTGTTGCATCAACTTGTGTCAGCTCTCCGTGTGTGCGGTGCCATTCCTGGGCAGGCTATACTTTCTTTTGCGCTGGGTGGCTCTCCTTACGGGGTGCACTCCTTGCACATGGGGCTCCCCTACATGGGGGACACCCCTGTGTGGCAGGGCACTCCTTGCGCACATCAGCACTGCATTTGGGCCAGCTCCACAGGGGTCAAGGAGGCCTGGGGTTTGAACCGCGGACCTCCCATGTGGTAGACGGACGCCCTAACCACTGGGCCAAGTCCGCTTCCCAGGTGCATAGATATTTATGTCTGTTACATATTCCTGGTTGATTGTCCCTTTTATTAATATTTAATGGTCTCTTCTGTATCTCTTCTGATTTTTTTGCATTTATAACCTATTTTGTCCAATATTAGTATAGGTAACACTGCTCTTTTTTGGTTACTATTTGGATGGCGTATCTTTTTCCAACCTATCACTTTCAGCCACTTTGTATCCCAGGGTCTAAGGTGGGTCTCTGGTAAGCAGCATATGAATGACACATCCTTTTTTTTTAATACATCCTGTCAGCTTATATCTTTTGATTGGTGAGTTTAATCCATTTACATTCAATGATTTTACTTTATTTTATTTTATTTTTTTAAAGATTTATTTTTTATTTATTTCTCTCCCTTTCCCTCCCCAACTGCCCCCCCCATTGTCTACTCTCTGTGTCCACTTGCTGCATGTTCTTCTTTGTCTGCTTCTGTTGTCAGCGGCATGGGAATCTGTGTTTCTCTTTGTTGCATCATCTTGTAAGTGTCAGCTCTCCATTGTGCGGTGCCACTCCTTCGCGCTGGGCGGCTCTCCTTATGGGGCGCACTCCCCCCATGTGGCACCGTACTCCTTGTGTGCATCAGCACTGCTCTTGGGCCAGCTCCACATGGGTCAAGGAGGCCTGGGGTTTGAACCGCGGACCTCCCATGTGGTAGACGGATGCCCCATCCACTGGGCCAAGTCCGTTTCCCTGATTTTACTTTAAATGCATTATTTATTTCTACCATTTTCTTCATGTGTCATGTCAGATTTTAGTCTGTCTTTTTATTCTTGTTGTTATCCTTTCTGCTATTCTTTCTTCTCTGCTCTCTTCCAAGCCTCTCCCTCCTCTCTTTTCTTTCAGGTTCTAAGGCTTCATTTAATATATCCTTTGAGATGGAGTCTTTATTATGAACTCTCTTAGATTCTCTTTGCTTGTGAATATTTTATACCACGTTCCTATGTGAAGGATAGTTTTGCTGGATGCAGAATTCTTGGTTGCCAGTTTTTCTCTTTCAGTCTCATAATTGTGTCATTCTACTGTCTTCTCACCTCCATGGTTTCTCATGAAGAATCTGTATGATGTTTTACTGGGTGTCCCTTGTAAGTGATGGTTCCCTTTTCCCTTACTGCTCTCAGAATTTTCTTTTTATCTCTGACATTTGTGTACTTCTGAGTAGAATAGACTAGGTCTATTTGGATTTCTTCTAATTGGGGTACAATGGGCTTCTTGGACATGTAGGTTCATTTCTTTCATGAGAGTTGGGAAATTTTCAATTATTTCAAATACTCCTTTTTCCCCCTTTTCCTTTCTCTTCTCCTTTTTGAACTCTTATGACATGCTTTTTGAGTTGTCATTCTACTCCCTGATCTCATGCTCATTTTTTCCCGTTTTCTCTCTTCTTCAGTTTCAGCTGTTCTGTCTTCAGTATCACTTATTCTTTCTTCTGTCATTTCAAGTTTGTTGTTGTGTGCCTTTAATGTGTTTTCGATCTCACCTATTATGTCTTTCATTCACATCAGCTTTTTTTTTTTAAAGATTTATGTTTATTTCTCTCCCCTTTCCCCCCCCCCGGTTGTCTGTTCTCTGTGTCTATTTACTGCGTCTTCTTTGTCCGCTTCTGTTGTTGTTAGCGGCATGGGAATCTGTGTTTCTTTTTGTTGCGTCATCTTGTTGTGTCAGCTCTCTGTGTGCACTGCACCATTCCTGGGTAGGCTGCACTTTCTTTCACACTGGGTGGCTTTCCCTACGGGGCGCACTCCTTGTGTGTGGTGCTCCCCTATGCAGGGGACACCCCTGCATGGCTGGACACTCCTTGCGCACATCAGTACTGCACATGGACCAGCACCAGAACGGTCAAGGAGGCCTGGGGTTTGAACTGCAGACCTCCCTTGTGGCAGATGGACGCCCTAACCACTGGGCCAAGTCTGCCGCCCATATCAGCTCTTGTTACTTTTTTCCCTCTGGATTTCAAATATTTCTCTGTGCTTGTTCAGTATCTTCTTGATCTCATTCATTTCTTTAGCCATATTGTCTTTCATGTCATTAATTTCAGAAATTTGTACAATCTTGTTAACTAGTTATCTCAAATTCTGCATCTCTTTTGGGGCTTTGATATATTCCTTTTCCTGGGCCATTCTTCCATTTTCTTAGTCTGGCTTGAAAAGTTTTTGCCAACGTCTAGGCATCTGGTTAGGGTGCAGTTTACTCAAATGCTCAGTTTCTTTCTTGTTTTGGGATTTAGTGGCAGGAGGCTGTGAGTTAGTCCTTCTCTTTGATTCTTGGTTCAACCTGGATTGTTAGGGTTGTCCATGTTAGTTGTCAAAACTAGGGTCTGGACCCAGTGTATTAGTCATCCAAAAGGATACTAATGCAAAATACCAGCGATGTATTGGACTTTATAAAGGATATTTATTTGGGGTGTAAGCTTAGTTACCAGGCCATAAACTGTAAGCTACTTTCCTCCTCAAAGTCTTTTCCAACATGTTGGAGCAAGATGTCTGCTGATGTCTGCCAGCGTTCAGGCCTCCTGGGATCCTGTCTTCCCACGGTTCATTTCTCTCCAGGATCAGCTCCTCTGTTTTCACCAGAAGGTCAGCTGTAGACTCTGAGGCTCTCTAGGCTTTGCCTCTCTCCACAAGGTCAGCTGTAAGCTCTCAGGCAAATAGCTCTGTCCTCTCCTTGGGGCTTCTGCTGTGTCTAAGGGGCTGTCTCTGTTCCTTTGGTGGTGTTCTCCTGTGTGTTCATTTCCTGGGCTCCAGCTCAAAAACTCCAGCCATCTTTTCTGCCATGTCATTTTCTCTGTGAGTCCCCACGCCAGTGGGGCAGGGATGCAACAGTAGGATGTTTCCTACTGATGTGGCCCAATCAAAGCCTTGACCATTATTTAATCATGTAATCCTCTGAATCCAATATAATCTAATATGCCCAGAGAAAAAGACCAGTTTACTAACATAATCCAATAAATTTTTTTGGAATTCATCAGTAGTATCCAAGGGCTACACCCAGTAATGGGTTGCAGAGTTGCTTCCTAGGGCTTTGGGAGGGAAGCTATAAAGGCCAGCAAAATCCTAACATACTTATTTTTCACTTTCTCATGTGTTCTCCCTAGTTCTGCTAGCATATGGCACTCTTTGGCAGCTCTTTCAGTTCAGTGCTTGGTTGGAGTGTTCTTGCTGTAACACAGACTGGATCAATGTGATAGAAGTTCCTGCCGGGAGATTTTTCCTCAGAAACAGTTCTCCAGCCTTCTCTGGCAGCCCCCTCCCTTTTCCTGGGTAGGAAATGATTCCATTCCCCTCTGTGTCCTCAACAGTCATTCCTGTTTAGTAGAGAAGTAGATCGAGAGGGTCAGATCTCTTTAGTCCTTTGCTGGCTTCCAAGGCCAATGATGGCATGATGGCATGTCTTCTCCAGCCAGGTGAGGCTCATGGGACAGTGCAGACCAAATTTGTGGGTCAAAAGCTAAGCCAGCCTTATGCTGTGTCCCCATTTCTCATTTCCTGCAGAGGTGCCTCCTCAACAATCAGTCCTGGCCATAAGAGAGGGAGACTGAGTGTCAGATTTCTCCATTTCAGTTAGGGTTCCAAGGTAAACAACGGGGCTTTCTCACTCAGCCTGGAAAGGGTGGTGGGACACAGCAGACCAGATTTGTGGGTCAGAAGCTGTCAGCCCTAGGCTGTGTCCCTCTCCCTCCCCTTTCCAGGGATGGTAGATCCCTGGTGACCCCTTTGTGGGTGGCCAGCTCAGAACCTGAGTATTCTAGTGTCTTTAGTGTGGGGAGGTTCCAGCAGTAGTAGCCCCTCCTTCATCCCTCTATGTTCTGGGTGGTGTCCGGCCTTCACCTGCTGTCTATACCCCGGAAGATCTTTTTCTAGTCCATTTCACTCTGTCCTCCACCTAATTTTCTGGAGGAGGAGAGAGTCCCATGTCTTTCTAATCCACCATGTTCCCAGAAGTCTTCAGTAGTATCTTCTTTTTTTTTCCCCCTCCTCTGCTCCCACCCTGCTGTTTTTGCTGTCTGTGTCCATTTTCTGTGGGATCTTCTGTGTCTGTTTCTGTTTTTGTCTTCTCTTCTCATTTTCTTCTAGGCTTCACCAGGATTCAATACTGGGTACCTCGGATGTGGAGAGAGGTTCCCTGTCACTTGCGGCACTTCAATTCCTGGTTTCTCTTGTGCCTCGCCTTGACTCTCCCCTTCATCTCACTTTTGTTGCATCATCATCTTGCTGTGTGACTCACTTGCTCAGGCCCTTGGCTTGCTGCATCGACCCTGGCTCACCACGCAGGCCCTTGGCTGGCTGCATGGGTACTTGAATTGCCACGCAGGTACTGGCTTAATGCACAGGCACTTGGCTCCAAGCACCGGCACTCCTTTACCAGGAGGCCTCGGGGATTGGTCCCAGATTCTACCGTATGATAGGGAGAAGCCCTATCACTTGAGCCACATCTGCTTCCTATCAGTATCTTCTTGACATCGCCAGTGAATTCATTCTCCATGGATCTGCGTAAACTGACACTGCATTTACCATATATACTACAGGAATTTCTACTTGATTAGAAGCAACCTTTTTTTGGTGGAATCAGTTCAATCCTAGGCAATCCATTCTAACACATTTATTCACTAATGTTTGTATTAAATATAATAATTACAGGTATGAAAATATATCTTACCATTTAAAAATGGTCACTTAATAATAGTGTATTTTTCCATCCAGTCTTCCTTTCCTCCACCATGTGTGTTTGTTCATTGAATTACTGGCCATTAACAGTGGGACAGTCATTATGGAGGGACGCAGAGTGTCAATGCTGACTCCCTCTGAAGTTGCTCTTTAGTTGTATTTCACACAAGGTTTTAGACACTAGCTTAAGAACTGAGTGGAGGGAATCGGACTTGGCCCAGTGGTTAGGGCGTCCGTCTACCACATGGGAGGTCTGTGGTTCAAACCCCGGGCCTCCTTGACCCGGTGGAGCTAACCCATGCACAGTGCTGATGTGCGC
Source organism: Dasypus novemcinctus (assembly GCF_030445035.2). Lineage (NCBI taxonomy): Eukaryota > Metazoa > Chordata > Mammalia > Cingulata > Dasypodidae > Dasypus > Dasypus novemcinctus. Next base: position 9,378,598 of record NC_080702.1, on the reverse strand, counting down.
AAGGAGTCCCATGCCACACAGGGGTGTCCCCTGCATAGGAGAGCCCCATGCACAAGGAGTGCACCCCATAAGGAGAGCCGCCCAATGTGAAAGAAAGTGCAGCCTGCCTAAGAATGGCACCACACGGAGAGCTGAGACAACAAGATGACGCAACAAAAAGAAACACAAATTCCCGTTTCGCTGACAACAGCAGAAGCAAACAAATGAAGGCGCAGCAAATAGACACAGAGAACAGACAACTGGAGTGGGGGGGGGGGGAAGGGGAGAGAAATAAATAAAATCTTAAAAAAAAAAAAAGAACTGAGTGGAATCAGAATTCATATTTGTCACAGACTCTACTGTGTGACTCATAGCATTTTAACATCGAGAGGGTCCATGGCACTGATATAATCCAGTGCACTAACTTTTCTTCCCAATACCTATATGCTGTGGCAGAGCTCCTGGCTGTGACATCAGTGTGAGGGTTGACAGGTCATTCTGTGTGATGCTTCACAACTGTCAGGATTTTGATCTAACCCAGAGTCCTATGAGTTTTCTTTTCGTTTTGGACTTCAGGAACTATGCTCAAGTCTGAGGTGATCTGCTCAGCTAGCTTCCCTAGGCCCTGTGATCATGGATGGACAGTTTGGTCTCTCTGTAGACTCAGGTAATTGTAAGCACATGCACAGATGGTGGAACTCCCTTGCAGGGTTTCTTTTTTTTTTTGCTGTGGTTGTTTTAATGGTTTTTTGGTTTCTTTTTGGTGATTTTTTAAAAAGATTTGTTTTCATTCATTTATTTCTACCCATCCCCTCAGTGTTTACAGTTGCTGTTTCTATATGTCTTCTGTTGTTTCCTTAGGAGGTATTGGGAACTGAACCTGGGATCTCTAATGTGGCTGGGAGGCATCTAATTGCTTAAGTCACATCAATTCCTTGCCATTGTTGTGTCTCTCATTATGTTTTCCCTTTTGTGTCTTTTGTTGCATTGTCTTGTTGTGTCAGCTTGTCATGCCTGCCCAATGTGCCAGCTCACTGTCTTTTTTAGGAGGCACTGGGAACCAAACCATGACCCTCCCATATCATAGGTGGGAGCTCAGTCCCTTGAGCCACCTTCACTTCCCTGGGTGTTTGCTAATAGTCCCGTGACTGAGTGATAACTGCAGGTCTGTAGTGCAGAGCATTGGAGCCACATTCCTGGGTTCACATTAAGGCCAATCCCCTTGGAGCACCAGAGCTTGAGCAGTCCATCTCACCTGGGAGAAATGCACACAGTCGATCCACAAGGTCACACAGTCTCACAGTCACACCATAGGGACCACACATGGATTCCCTTAAGCCTCCACGCAGCCTAACCTGTAACTCCCAAAAGGAACAGATCCACTCCTGGGGACTGTTAGGAAAGACAGAAGTCCTTAATTGAAAACCTTTCATCATATCCCGTATCCCCATTTTACAGTGAGGATGGGATCAGGCTAGGTCTACAGCCTAAAGCTTGCAGGAAGCCCCCTATTTTATGTCACCTTTTCCCACATTATTTCGATAAGCCCAGAATACCTACCATGTTCATTTGCTCTCAAGGTCACCTGCAATGGCAGAAAAGAAAAAACAGCGAGGATAGGATCATGTTGTGTTGTGTGTTTTCAGGTCTTCATGATTTTAAAAAACAGATGGGAAACAGTGGTAAATGCAAAGACCCCATGAATAAGCTTGGAAACACCTGTGGGAAAGACTCAAGCTCTTCCTGGAGGATGCGATTTCCAAGTCTATTTACCAAAATAGGCAATTACAAAAGTCTTAGTCAAATAAGGGAAAATGTTGCTCTGATAATTAACACAACCTTTCTATTTGGTTTATAACCAGATGCTGCCATTTTTAAAGCCCTCTTGTGTCAGGGTCTGTTCATAGGATTCTTACTTTCAGTTCTTCCTTCCCCAAAACAGCAGCTAATGTCTATAGGTACAACATATAGTAAGATCTCTACTCAATGTGAAAAGGAATGTGAGAAAGAAACATTTCTGTCTTAGACAAAAACAGGTGGCCTTACCTCAGCATTAGAGGGAGTCTCCTCATCTGCCCTGTCACTAGCAGGCCCTCCATCAGGTCTTCCATGGAACTAGAGGGACACAGAGTAGCCGTCAGTACACTGGTGCAGTTCATGCATTACCTGGGGAACTTTAACTAGGACAAGGGGCTACAGTGATCAGGGCTGGTTGGGTAGAAAGCACATGTGATGCTACTCAGACTTCCTTTGTTCAAGAAAGAGAGACTAATGAGAACAGGAAAATTAGAAGTAGAGCCCTTGGCTTTGGAGCATAAAGGCAATCTAGTGAAATAGTTCATCTAATATTGGTTCTAAATTACACACTGAGTCAAATACAGAGCCCCTATCCTTCTGCCCATTTTGAAGTGCAACTAAATTTCCTGTATCTCCTTGACATCAAGTTCATTACTGATTTGCCTGTCCCATGTATTTTATAAGATTTTGTTAAATTTCATAGGTTGACATAAGCATAATGAAAATTCCCATTTTAACAATTTTCTACTGGTACAATTAACTCATTCACCTTAATTACATTAACTATTTTTAATATCACCATTAATCTCCAAAATTTCTTCATGACCTGAAACAGAAGCTCTTTATCTACTAAATATTAATCTCATTGTCCTTTCCCCCAAATTCCTATTAATAATCCTTAATTGCCTTCCTTCTTCTGTTTTCTTTTGTAGATGTTTCACATATGGAGAATCATGCTCTCTTTGTCTTCTGTGTCATCTAATTTCACTCAGTATAATCATGTGGATGTCATCCCTACAGTAGGATGTCTCGGAACTTCCATTGCTTGCTATGGCTGAATTCCATTGTATGGATGTAGCCGTTTTTCTTTTTTATCCATTCATCTGTTGATGGACACTTGCATGGTTGTGAGCATTGGCTGTTGTGAATAATGCTGCTGTGAACATCGGATTGCAAGTATGTGTAGTCCCGTTTTCCAGTACACAGATATATATCTATGTGTATATATATATGTATATAGATTTGTTAAATTGCTGGTTATATGGTTACTCTGTATTTCACTTTTTGAGGGATTGCTCAAAACTCTTTTCCACAGTACAGGGCAGTATGCCTTGGTGAAAGCCTGCAGAGCTTTTCAACAGATATTGAACCTTCCTAGGGATGTATTGATACTGGCCCTTGAATTGTGCTTCCAACTAAACAATTAATGCAGTATGCTGAGCAAGAAGAGGAAAGATGGGAGGGGAGGATGCAGGAACCTCAGAAGTATCTTTTCATTTTTATGTGAATGTAAAACTGCTCTACATAAAGTCTGTTAATTTTTTCAAAGTATGGAAGCATTATTTCAGGACGTGTTTTAGTCAAAGGGGTGCTGATGCAAAGTGCCAGGAATCTGTTCTTGCCATAACCTACAAAATTGTAGGAGAGAGTGTAAACTACAATGTGAACTATATTCCATGCTTAGAGAGAATGCACCGAAGTGTTCTCACTTTCATTCCTTAAATAATTATTTGCTTCTCTCTCCTTTCTCTTTGTCTGGATAAAAGTTTGTCAATTTTATCAGTCTTTTCAAAGAACCAAATTTTGGTTTCATTGATCCTTTCAATTGTTTTTCTGTTCTTTTTCTCACTTATCTCCACTCTAATCTTTATTATTTCTAGTAATGTTAAGTTTGGCTTAGTCTTCTTTCCTCAAGATATGAAGTTAGGTTATTGATTTGATATCATTCTTTCTTAATGTAGGAATTTATAGCTATAAGTCTCCCAATGAGCAGTGCCTTGCTCCTTCCCATAGTTCTTGGCATGTTTCTTTTTTTTTCCTCTAAGAATTTTCTGATTTCCCTTGTAGGTGGATTTCAGAAAATTATCCTGTTGTTTATTTAAAATGGGTTATATATTTTCCACTTAATAATACAATTCCAGTTTTCCTTCTGTTATTGATTTTTGTATCATTTAATTGTGGTAGGAGGGAAACTTCGTGTGATTTCAATTTTTTCATTTTTATTGTCTTGTTCCCTAACATATTGTCTAGCCTGGAGAAGGACCCATGGACACTTTAGAAGAATGTGTATTATACTGTTGTTGAGTGATGTTCCGTATGTTTGTTAGGTGCCGTTTTTTTTTTTGTGTGTGTTATTGTTCACATCCTTATTTTCCCTCCTGATATTCTGTCTTGATAATTGATTCATTCTTGAAAGTGGTGTTTTGAAGTCTTCAACTATTATTTTACAAGTATTTCTTCTTTCAGTTTTGCCAGTGTTGTTTCATGTATTTTGTGGCTCTGTGCATATGTGTTGATGATTGTTATACTTTCTTGGTGGATTGACCCTTTTATTAATATATAATTTCTTCCATTTTCTTTTTTTGTAGTTTCGTACTTCAAGGTTATTTTTTTCTGTTAGTAGTATAACCACCCCAGCTCCCTTCTAGTTACTTTTAATATGTAATATTTTTATTCACCTTGAAACTGTTTGTTTCTTTGGATCTAAAGTGAGTCTCTTTAAAATAACCTAGGTATTCCAAATAATTTTTTTAATACGTTCTGTCAATATCTGTCTTTTAATTTGTGAGTGTAATCTATTTATTTTTAAAAAGATATTTAGATTATGTGATATATAAAAAACATAGTAGATTGCCATATGCTCTGCTCTACATCTTGCACATTTTCCCACATTAACAACATCTTTCATTAGTGTGGTGCATTTGTTATAATTGATGAACATCCTTTGGTGCATTCCCTCTAAGCATGGAATATAGTTCACATTGTAGTTTACACTCTGTCCTACAATTTTGTAGGTTATGGCAAGATACATAATGGCCGGTATCTGTCACTGGAATGTTATTCAGAGCAATTCCATGTCCCAAGAATGCCCCCCCCATATTACACCTGTTTTCCCCTCTCCCTTCCCTCAGAACCTCCAGTGGCCACTGCCTCAACATCAATGACACAAGTTCTTCCATTGCTAGAATCACAATAATTCTATAGTAGAATACCAGTAAGTCTACTTTAATCCATAGTTCATTCCCCAATCCTGAGGATTATGGAATGGTGATTCCCAATCCACCTTTTGTTAAGAGGGGACTTTGGGAAGTGGACTTGGCCCAGTGGTTAGGGCGTCCGTCTACTGCATGGGAGGTCCGCGGTTCAAACCCTGGACCTCCTTGACCCGTGTGGAGCGGGCTCATGTGCAGTGCTGATGCACGCAAGGAGTGCCCTGCCACGCAGGGGTGTCACCCATGTAGGGGAGCCCCATGCACAAGGAGTGCGCCCCGCCTGCCCAGGAATGGTGCCGCTCATAAGGAGAGCTGACACAAGATGACGCAACTAAAAGAAACAGGGATTCCTGTGCCGCCGACAACAGAAGCGGACAAAGAACACGCAGCATGGACACAGAGAACAGACAACTGGGGGCGGGGGGAAGGGGTGAGAAATAAATAAAAATAAATCTTAAAAAAAAAAAAAAGAGGGGGCTTTGATCCCATAGAGTAGATGGATGGGACTATCTTGTTTGCATTTGCTGACTCTCACTGTTCCTTGGGATAGGCATTGTCCATCATCATCTCCTTGTTGTTTGTCCTGGGTGAGTCCAATGAACTGGAGAGTAGGTGTCGCAACTCTGATAAGATTCAAAGCCCAGCTGGCACATGGACAGCCCAAAGATTTAAGTGCTTGTATGTACCCCTTTAATATATTTATTTCCACGCAATTACTTTGAATATCAGGATTTATTTAACCATTTTAATATTCATTTCCTGTTCATCTTATACTTTTTACCCCTCTTTTCCTCCATTGCTGCCTACTTTTGTGTAGAGTTGATCTTTTGTCATAGAACAGTTTGATCCCATTCTTATTTCTTTGTATATTTTTTAGATATTTTCTTTGTGGGGTTATATTGTAGTTTATATTTAACATCAGAAATTCATAATAATCTTGCTTGAGTTGACACAAACTTACCTTCACTTTCAACACTAACAAGAGAAGCTGAAAGTTAATAATTCTTAGATAAAACAGTTATAAACAAAATTTAATCCAGAAATGAATTACATTTTAAGATATATAAATGAAAGTACCTTTAAAGCTAATTTATTCTGAAAATACATGTGCATTTAAAGGCAATGACTAGGGAAATGGACTTGGCCCAATGGTTAGGGCGTCCGTCTACCACATGGGAGGTCCGCGGTTCAAACCCGGGCCTCCTTGACCCGTGTGGAGCTGGCCCATGCGCAGTGCTGATGCGCGCAAGGAGTGCCCTGCCACGCAGGAGAGTCCCCCGCGAAGGGGAGCCCCACGCGCAAGGAGTGCGCCCCCCGTAAAGAGAAGGCGCCTAGTGCGAAAGAAAGTGCAGCCTGCCCAGGAATGGCGCCGCCCACACTTCCCGTGAAGACAACAGAAGCGGACAAAGAAACAAGACGCAGCAAACAGACACAGAGAACAGACCAGACAACCGGGGTGGGGGGAAGGAATTAAATAAATAAATAAATAAATCTTTAAAAAAAAAAAATAAAGGCAATGACTAGATTTTGTCAAGGTGGTGGCATTTTTTTCCTTTCATAACAGGGACTTAGGGGGGTAAAAATTAATAGTCAAATACAGAATGAAAAAAGAAAAGGACAGGTAAAATAGAGGTAATGTGAATGAAGACCCATATTTAAGGTTGGAAGAGGTACAAAACCAGGAAATACCCAGAACTAAGCGGCCATATTTTTGAGCATTTTACAGAAAGAACAGGAGAGTCAGCTTTGTGAGGTTGGGAACGCTCTTCTGAATCACAGTATTACCTACAAATTCAAGGAAAAAAAAAATCATATAAAATAACCAATAGAAAAAATACTGATGTCAGTTGGCATAAGGCAAAAATGGAGTAAGTGCAGAGTAACAGCACCACAAAGAAATGAAAAATCATCATTTTGATGTACTTTTATGCTGTACTTTTGAAAAACAAGGTATAAGGTGTTCAGAAAACAAAGTTAGATGTGAAAAGACATCAGATAAGAAATACTCAAAGAATGAAGGGACAGGAATGAGGAAAGCATATGAAAATAAAAGGAGAATCACTTCAAAATATAATGTAAGACTAGAAGAAACACAGTGACTGATAATGCTTTATAAGAAATAGAAGTTGAAATGAGAAAAAAATATTCAAGAGAAATTAACAAAGATTGTAAAGATTTGGGGAAAAGTGTCAGAAGTTAAGGATAGGTACAGAAGAGCCAATATGTAAATAACTGGAGTGCATCTAAAGAGAAAACCAAAGCAGAGACCCGAAAGAAATTTAAAAGTTAGCCTTTTTTTTTCTGGAAGTGGGAGGAATGTGTTGAAGCCATTTAGGAAAAGTGCAAACTGAGCACTGGAAGAGAATGATTATAAGAGCAATATATATTCTAGTCAGATTGATGGGCTTTAAAGAAAAAGAGAAATCCTTTTTGCATCTAGGAAAAAGTAAGTGGCATGAACAGAACATTAGAATCTCATCAAGGATTTTGAAACCATGCATCATGTCGAAGGAAAATGGAGTCATTAGTTTTGTATCAAAAAAAATTGACCTGCAAGTATGAAAGTCATGGAAGTTCCAAGTTTTATAATCAGACCGTGGGCCATGTGTAGTATTGTTCCAATGTTCCCTTCCATGTGAGTGAGCAGCAGAGTTCAGTAAAGGAAGTGTTTTAACTATGACTAAATGAGGGTTCTATGAGAGAGGGAGTGTCCTTGGTGGATGGCACTAGGAAGACTGACTCGGGATAATTCAGGACGTTCTAACTCTCTTTAGGTTGCTTATCTGTATTTGTGTTTATTTTATTGATAAATATTAAGAAAAACAACTAGTAGGGCCTGTTTCTAAAACTCACTTTAATCTATCAAACTGAAAACTAAACTTTCACTGAATTGGCTGGTTAGAGAAAGGGTATAAGGGGTTGAGTCATGAGACATCTCCATTTCTTTGCTTTTATGCCTTCTGTCAGTCTCCAAACACCACCTCCTCTCAGGCTCCAGCAAAGACCATCAGTTCATGCATGGTTTTTGTAGCTGTCAGTACTAGGACCTGCAACGCAAACACAGGTTCTGGAATCTAGAAAGGCAGAGAGATGAATGGAGGAGGAAGCTGTACATGTTGACCCTACAGACACCTATAAGCCCTCCTCTCTATATTTAGGAGCTCTTGGATGGATGACCAAGCACCCTAAGGGCTTACATGGAATGGGTTGCTGTCCCCAGGTAGAAGTTCTCAGGACATCCTTCACTTCCTGTGCCTGTTTTTACCAGCTAGTTCTTATCTCCACTTGCATGTTCACATAAAATATTAATTGCAGCCACCTTGTGTTCCCCTCAGTTTTGCTGAATTTCCTGAAGTGCCAAAAAGAGAGCTAGAAAAGCAGTGGATTCCATATGCACTTGTTTCCCTTCACCTCTTCTGACCTGCTCCACATTTCCTCTTCTTTCTCTTCAACTCTTTTTAGTTCCCAGATCTCTTCTCTTGAACCTAGTACAGGATAATTTCTAGAATCACACTTGTTCTGGAAAAGTGTTGACAGCTGGGAGAGGGAGGGAAGGAAACATTTCTGCGTGCCCCAGTTACCCAGGGCAGGAAAACACCCAGTGGCCTGAGGAAAGCTCACAGGGAGGGGCATGAGTAGAGTTTGGGGGACAGGGCAGACTGTCTCACTGGAGCTGTGGGTTCTGAGAGAGCAGGGGGCCCTCAGCCCTGTGGTCCAGAGATGCTGTGGTGGGCCCAGTTGATTCCAGGAGACCAGGTCAGCAGTGTTGTGGAGCCAGTGTGTGAAACAAGGCAGTCAGTAGCCCCTTCACTAAGTCCTCCAGAAACCTTGCCAGGCCTTGGAAAGTACTGGGGGGCAGCAGGACAGCAATCTCTCTCAAATGGGAGCCAATTCAGATTTTATTCCTAAGCCTGGAATTTTGGATTTGGGTGAAGAGTGGAGGCTAGAAGTGAGTTCAAGGATGTGCATCCCCCTGTCCTGCACCAGGACACACAGTCACACCCCTCCCCTGCCCCGCACACTCACCAGCACACCACACTGACTTACACAGACTCCCCAGTTCCTGCACACAGAATCCATGCCATCTTAGGGGAACACTGATGCTTACAAGAACTGTAGTTCTTTAACTGGAAAATGACTTCCTTTAACCATACTGGAACCATTGTTTCTTCCAGGAGATCGAACCAGAAGGATTCTCCAGACAAAGCCAGCAAGAATGCTCTGATTTTCTTATGCAGAATTTTCCTCAAAAGTGAGTGATTTCAGAAAATGTACTGTTTTTGCTTGTTCTTAAGTCACACCCAATTACAGAAAGGAAAACTCCATGTCAGATCATTCAGTGTAGTGTTTGCTCAGGTACTTAGTTCTCTTGGTGCTTTAGAAGAATAGATGGGAAACGGTGGTCAAGTCAAAGGCCCAGTAAGGAAGTATAGGGACTTCTGTGGAAGGGCACATGCTTTGCTTGAAAATAAATCTCTCAAGTCCATTTTGCTTTGCAATTGCAAAATTCTTAATCAGTGGAGAAACAAATGATGCTGCGGTAACGATCCTTACCATGTAGTTAATAATCTGCTGTTGCCTTTTGTGATGCCATTTTAAAAAAGGGGTCAATTTGAAGACCCCAAGCACATTGGGGTTTTAGCCATGAATTACTCAGGGAGTATTCTGGCCTTGGACAAGAGGGTAGAGTGTTTAGAATGTGTGGTTTAACAAGTACAGTATAAGCTGCTGCTGGACCATCCTTCTTACTGTAAGAAGAATAGCAAAGACAGTAGGATGAAAGAATTGTGAATCGGAGTGCTTGGTTTTGTAGTTAATGGCAACCTAAAGTAACTTGTAATAAGCAGTTTACAAATGGTACTAAAATTCAGTGACAATGTCCCTTGGTGCCTCCCATATGTTCTGTATCTCACCTAAATTTCCAAAATTGCCAGTGTTTTCATGACGTCTTTGAGATCATTTCAATCTCCATGTATCCACATATGCTGACCAAGCATTTACCATATGTTCTACCATTTTGGCGGACTGAATTCAATCCTGGGCAACACAAATGCTCTGGATTTGAAATCATCTCGTTTTTTTCCCTCAAAACTGAGTGTTTCCATAGTATGTACTGATTTTGCTTGCTCTTGAGGCATCCTGCATTTACATAGAAGAAAATGCTGTGAGAATTCATTCTGTATAGTGTTTGTTCAGATCTTGGTGATTTTAGAAATAGCGGTAAAGTCAAAGGCCAGAAGAATAAGTGTAGAGCTGTTTCTATCCATTTGGTGGTAATTATAAAAGTCTTATTCAAGGAAGAAAAATTACTTCTGAGGAAAAGTCTCCTTACCATACAGTTTATAAGCGAAGGCTGCCTGTTTTATTAGGAGTTCCCTCTCCAAAATTTCTCCTCCCTAAAAATGGTAGCTAGCATTTGTAGTGTACGTCTATACTCAATTGAAAAAGAATGAATCCAAGGAAGGAACATATCTATCTTAGAGAAAAACAGGTGACTTTATCTTGGCATTAGATATGGCCTCCTCATCTACCCTGTTAGCCCGAAGCTCCTCTAATATGTCCACCAAGGGAGCTGGGAGGCAAAGAAACTGTCACCTTGCTCAGGGGACTTGACTTAACTTGGGCCAGGAAGGGGCTAGAGTGTATGGAAGCTGTATGTTAACAAACGTGGACTGACGTCCTACTCAACATTGCATCATAGAAGAAAGAGACCAAGGAGAGGAGCAGGAAAGAAATAAGAAATAGACTTCCTGGTTTTGTAGTTAAAGACAATTCGTATTAGTGTAAAATAATCAGCAAATAGTCCTGTGGTGCTGTGCTACAATGATTCAGTGACAGAGTCCTGTTACTCCTCCTGCTCATTTTGAAACCGAGCTAAATTGCCAGTATCTTTTCTATTCCATCTAAGACGGTTTCTGCCAACATTGCATTTCTCATATATTATATAGGATTTTAAAAAATTACTAAGGTAACATTTAAATAACATAAAATTTCCATTTCAACCACCTTTTTTAGATTTATTTTATTTCATTTATTTCTCTATTCCCCTCCCCCGCATTGTCTGGTCTCTGTGTCCATTCACAGTATGTTCTTCTGTATCTGCTTGTATTCTCATTAGGCGGCTCCTGGGACCTTCCCGAGTGGGAGAGAGGCAATCATTCTCTTGCTCCACCTCAGCTCCCTGATCTGCTGCTTCTCTTATTGTCTCTTCTCTGTGTCTCTTTTTGTTGCTTCATCTTGGTGTGCCAGCTCTCCGCATGGGCCAGCATTCCTGCATGGGGCAGCACTCTGCTCAAGCCAGCACTCTGCTCAGGCCAGCACTCTACATGGGCCAGCTTACCACATAGGTGAGCTTGCCTTCACCAGGAGGCCCTGGGTTTTGAACCCTGGACCTCCTGTATGGTAGAGGAGGAACCCAATTGCTTGATCCACATCCACTTCCCTCATCAATTTTTATGCACGTAATTCAGTGGGATTAATTACATTTACACATTGTGTTTCCATCACTACCGTCCAATACTAAAGCTTTTTCATCACATGTACATAAACTCCATATATAGCACTCCATTCCCCCTGACCCAATAATAGAAGTCTTTGTGAATTTATTCTAGAAATTTCCTATTAGTAGAATCATACAATATTTGTCCTTTTGAGTCTATCTTATTTTACTTAGTATAATGTTTTCAGGTTCATTCATGTGTTAGCATATATTAGAACTTGATTATTTTCAAAGACTGAATAATGTTCTATTATATGTATAGAACACAGTTGGGTTGCTTCAACTGTTTGGCTGTTGTGAATAATGCTTCTAGGGATATTGGTGTACAAATGATTGTTTGGGTCTCTATTTTCAATTCTAATATACCTATTAGTAGGGTTGTAGGTCATATGGTAATCCTTTTAAGTTTTCGAGGAGGCGCTGTGCTGTTTCCAGAGTGGCTGTAAAATTTATCATTCCCACCAGCAATGTATGAGGACTCTTATTTATTCACATCCTAGCACTTGTTATTTTCCTTTCATTTTTTTTTATATCGGCTATCATAGTATAACTCATTTTCATTTCCCTAATATATAATGTCTTTGAATATCTTTTCATGTCCTTATTGGTCATTGGTATATCCTCTGGAGAATTATCTTTTCAATTCCTTTGCCCATTTTTAATTGGGTTGTTTTTCTTTCTGTTGTTGTGTGTGTTTTTTTAAATTTTTATTCCCTTTTTTTTTAAGATACATAGATCACACAAAATGTTGCATTAAAAAGTATAAGAGGTTCCCATATACCCCCACTTTCCATCCCCCCCATTCCTCCCATGTCAACAACACATTCATTGCATTTGATGAATACATTTTCGAGCACTGCTACATAGCATGGATTATAGTTTACATTGTAGTTTACACTTTCTCCCAGTGCGTTCAGTGGATTGTGGCAGGATATATAACATCCTGCATCTGTCCCTGCAGTGTCATTCAGGACATCTCCAAGTCCCAAAAATGCCCCCATGTCACACTCCTTTTCCTTTTCCCTGCTGTTAGGAACTCCAGAGGGCACTGAGTCCACATCAGTGAGATAATTGCTTCCATTGCTAGAGTCACAATAATTCTATAGTAGAATACCAGTTAAGTCCACTGTAGTCCATATTTTATTCCTCTATCCTGAGGACACTGGGATGGTGATGCCAACTCCTCTCGATTGAGAAGGGGCTTCTTTCCCACATGGCTGGTGGATGTGACTCTCATGCCTGCAGCTGTATGCTCTCTTGGTTCCTGGGTGTAGTGGTTGTCCATTCTCACCTCCATTTCAACTGACCTTGGTAATTCCAATGAACTGGAGTGTAGGCCCTCCAACACCGCTGAGGCTCAGGGCCCAGTTGGCACATGGACAGCCCAGAGATCCAAGTCCCGTGGGCATATAGCATTCCCAACCCAAACAGAGATTCAATAAAAGGGACAGAAAAGGCATGTGTAGAAAGTCACATCTGAGTCCAACTCCATTACACTTAGGAGAACAAGTTCCCATTTAGGGCCCACTGTTAAGGCACTGATCTCTTGAGCTATCTGCCATGACCATAGGACCAGGGTGTCTTCATAGCCCTCAGGAGCACCCTGCTGAGATATGCATAAGCATGATCCTCTGATGACCTCTCAACTCATTTTATAGTCTCTTAGCCATATAAACTCATTTGTCTTTACCATTTCCCCCTTTTAATCAAGGTCTTTTTCCAGTTACATCACCAATCTGTACTTGGTTGTAATCCCTTGGTGCCAGGGAGCCTCATCCTGGGAGTCATGTCCTATGCTGAGGAGAAGTAATGCACTTACATGCTGTTAGGTCAGAGAGTGGCCATTTTGGAGCAACATGGAAGCTCTCAGAAGGTAAGTCTTAGGCACCCTGCAATACTAGGCCAGGTTGAAATTCCAATGACAAGAGGTCCATATGCATAAGCATCAGTATCAAGGTCTCATCATTGGACCATCCTTCTTCACTGGTCATTGCCCTTGCCCTGTGGGGATTGTTGGTGTTCCATTGGGGAATGTGTCAGAGCTCTCCCAATGGGAACCCAGCACTCCCTCACTTGTATGAAACTCTACCCACTGTGTCAGTACCCAATGAACATACAAACATATCTATACCCTGTATATCCATGCCAAGGTGAGCTCCCTCCCATACATCCCCCATCAGTGACACCCAACACCAGTGTTCCTCCCCTGCCCTACTTGAACCCTGTGTGATCCAAAAGTTCTTCATAATGAAGCCTAATATATGGCCAAATTCAACTAATAGGAAAATGAAATAGTAATTCTTAGTTTAAACATTAGAAAGGAAATACATGTTAGTTTAGAACTAAAAAAAGCTCAAAATTTGGGGTATTAAAAAACGGAAAATATTGCAAAAGTATTTTTTGACATTTTGCCTTTTATCACTGTAATAATAGGTGTTGTCTTATATGTACAGTAGCAAGGCTATCTTTTCCATTTCTTCCTCAGTGTCGTACCTCTTTTTTATATTTTTTTCATTATGTCTTCAAAGAAGTTTTAGGTTACATTAAAGTCACATACAGAATATAAGGGACTCCCATATACCCAACATTCTCCCCCTTCTCTCCCTTCCCCACCAATGATATTTTTACATGTGGATGTTCCATTTGCTACAGCTGATGTATAAATATTGAAACGTAACTACTAACCATGGTCAGTCATTTACATTATGGGCTACATTTTAGAATGTACACTCTTTAAAAGTTTTTAGTGAAATTCAACATGGCCTTTATCCATCGTTGAATGATCATGCAGAACACTTCCATTGCCCCCCAATTGCCCCTCTTCCATCTAGTCTATTCCTCTCTTCCCCTCCCCTTCTGGCGCACAGTGACAACCAAGCTTCAGTGCTTGAACAAGATTCATAGATACTTGTGACAATGCTGAGGGCTTGACATACTAGCCTGTCCTCCCCCGTTAGGAGCCACCCTGTTCTTGAGAGACAACATCCCCTCTGAAATCATCAGCCTCCCCAGGATGGGGGTGCAACACCTTCCTACTCATTGTGTGGCTCTCCATCCATTGATATAACACACTGTGACAAAATGAGCACTCACACACGCCCTAGAAGCCTACTCCAGGTGCATCCTTTTTCAGATGTTCCCCTTCCAAACCCCTAAACCAGTAACCCTTCATTGTCATATTGCTAAAAGGTTTTCTGAACATACCTGCCAATCTCCTGTGTTCACCTGTTCCCTCCGCCAACATTCCCCCCAGTTCCATGGACTTCCGACCCATCCTCCCTGCCTTAGACCCTGCCAAGCTTGCATTGCCCAACCCGATAGTATCCCAACACCCTTCATATTCCTTCATTGCCCAACTACTCACTTCCTCTTTATCTGGATTTTGCCTGTGTGGGTATTTGCTCACAACCACCTTCTACCTTTCTATTTCCTGTAAGCCTGTCTTCCAGACTCTAGCTCTCTGAGTTGGCTGGATTTGCTTAATTCACATCAGAGTGGTCATGTAATATTTCTCCTTTAATACCTGGCTTCCATCACTCGACATAAGGTTCTCAAGATTCATCCATGTTATCCCGTGTGTTTGTAGTGTATTCCTTCTTACAGCTGAATAGCATTCCATTGTATGCGTATATCACATTTTGTTTGTCCATTCGTCTGTTGAAGGGCATTTGAGTTGACTCCAACTTTTGGCAGGAGTGAATAACACCGCTATGAACATTGGTGTGCATGTATCCATTCGTTTTCAGTTCTTCTGGGTATATACCCAGCAATGAAATTGCTGGGTCATATGGCAGATCTATAGTTAGTTTTTTGAGGAACCACCAGTCTGTCCTCCACAATGACTGGACAATTCTGCATTCCCACCAGCAGTGGAAGACGGTTCCTATTCCTCCACATCCTCTACAACACTTGTAGTCCTCTGTTTTTTTAATAGCCGCCAGTCTATTGGGTATAAGATAGCATCTCATTGTAGTTGCATTTCTCTAATAGTGATGTTCGGCATCTTTTCAGGTGCTTTTTAGTCATTTATATTTCTTCTTTGGAGAAGTGTTTGTTCAAATCTCTTGCCCCTTTTTAAATCGTTTTGTTTATCTCTTTATTTTTTAGATATAGGTTTTCTTTATATATGCTGGCTATTAGGCTCTTATCAGATACATGGTTACCGAATATTTTCTTTCATTGAGTAGGCTGTCTTTTCACTTTCTTGACAAACTCCTTTAAGGTGCAAAAGGCTTTAATTTTGAAGAGGTCCCTTTCATCTGTTTTTTTCTTTTTTTTCTCCTGCTTTTAATGTGAAGTTCATGAAGCCATTTCCTATTACAAGGTCCTGTTGATGCTTCCCTATATTACCCTCCAAGGTCTTTATGGTCTTGGCTTTTATATTTAGATCTTCGATTCATCTTGAGTTGATTTTTCTATAAGGTTTGAAATGGTGTTCCTCTCTCATTCTTTTGCATATGGATGTCCAGTTCTCCAAGCACCATTTGTTGAAGAGGCCGTTCTCTCCCAATTGAGTGGGCTTGGTGGCCTTGTCAAATATCAGGTGACTGTATATGTGAGGATCTGTATCAGAACTCTGAATTCGGTTCCATTGGTCAGTATGTCTATTCTTGTGCCAATACCATGCAGTTTTGTAGCTTTGTGTAGTATATTTTAAAGTCAGGTAATGTGATTCCTCTGATTTGATTTTCCTTTTTCAATATGTCTTTGAGTGTTCAGGGCCTCTTCCCCTTCCAAATAAATTTTATAGGTAGTTTTTCCAATTCAGTAAAAAGTGCTGTGTCGATTTTGATTGGGATTGCATTAAATCTGTAGATTAGTTTGGATAGGATAGACATCTTAAGGATATTATTCTTCCTTTCCATGAACAAGGAGTATTCTTCCATTTATTTACGTCTTCTTTGACTTCCTGAAAGTGTTGTGTAGTTTTCTGTGTATGTCATTTAAGGCATTAAATTCATTCCTAGCTATGTGATTTTTTTAAGTTCCTACTCTAAATGGTATTTTTTTCTTGATTTTCTTCTCAGTGATCTTTACTGGTTCATGTGTTAGAATTTTGCACAAGTGGTGTTCCGCTAGCAAGTCCGAGAGCACGTTATTGGGTGCTTGACGCTGTCCGTCAAGGGTAGGGCCCCTCCCTCTTGGGGGCGTGGAGTCCTGGAGTGGGGCGGGGCCTCATTGGCCCAGGCGCAGGCGCAGAAGCTCCGCCCCTTAAGTCCCGCCCAGTGCACTGCGCGGGCCCCTCCTTTAAGAGCTCGCGGTGTTTGGGGAGCGCACGAGGACCTGCTGGCGTGTTTCGGGGGCGCAGCTAGGGACCCCGAGGGCCGGAGGGACATGTGTAGGCCGGCGTGGGGGCTGCGGGAGCGCTCGGCCCCGCGTCCAGGGACCCCGCCTGTGGACCCACCCCACCGTAACGGTAAGTTTGGGGACCCGACTTGACGTCGGGGCGGGGCGCAGGCGGGCGGGGACCCCCAGAGGTGCGGAAAAGCGGACGAGCGAGCCTCCCCTTGCTGCGTCGAGGGGGCGCCCATGCCGCGCCCCTAAAGTTCCTGCTGACTCGCCTGTGGGTGGCGCGGGGGGCAGAAAGTTGTACGGGGCGCCCAGGCCCTGCGTGCCCTCAGGGCATGTTGGGGACCGGGCAGGGCCGCGCTGGGTGGGGGCGCTGCTTCCGCGGGCGGCGTGGGGCGGGGGGCGCACGTTCCAGTCGGGGGTCCCAGCCCAGCCCGGGGTCCCAGCCCAGCCCGACTGGCCGGCGGCGCGGGGCCCCGTGTCAGAATAAGGGTCCCGCGGTCCATGGGAAGGGTGGGCCGCCCCTCCCACAGTCCCACCTTTCCCGCACCATGGCGATATTTCCCCCCACTGTACCCCCTGCCCCCCCAGGGTCCTTCCTCCCCCCTTCACAGTACTCCTGCCCCCCCCCGCCCCCAGCATCCTCCTGTACTCCACACAGTCCCTCCTACCACCCGCAGAAGGGTTCCCCCCATGGTCCCTCCCATCCCTGGAAAGTCTCTCCCCCATAGTTCTTCCAACCCCGAGGCCCTTCCTACGCCCACATAGTCTCTCCTGCTCCCCCATAGTCCCACCCCCTGCAAGGGCCCTGCCCCCTCCCCGCCACTTTGGGGCCTTTCCTGCCCCAACAAAATACCTCTCCCTTCCCTAAGGTCCCTCCCTGCATATGGTCCCTCCTAGGCTCTTATGGTCCCTTTCCCCCCCCCCCCTAAAGTTCCTCCTCCTCGCTTACTGTCCCTCCCCCACATGATCACCCCTCCCCCTGTCACTGCCCCATGGTTCTCCCCCCATAGGCCGTTCTGCCCCCCCTTTGGTCCCTGTGTCTCCAAAATCTGTCTTTTCCCTCTCCATTCTCCCCCCCCCACATGATCCCTCACCCCCACAATCTCTTCTGCCCCCCCCATTGCCCTTCCTGCCCCCCCCACTCCTCTTCCTGGATGGTCCCTCCTGCTCCATCATGCTACCTCCACCCCCACAGTTTCTCCCGCCTCCCCAGTGTCCTTTGTGTCCCCCCAAAGTCCCTCTTCCATCCCCATGGTCCCTCACTCCCCATAGTCCCTCATGGCTCCCTGTTCTTCCTACCCTCATGGTCACTCCCACCTCCGGAAGGTCCCTCCCACCAAGGTCTCACCCTCAGGGTCTCTCCTGCTCTTACAAAGTCCCTCCTTCCCCCTTACCTTCCCTCTTCCCCCACAGTCCCTCCTGCTTCCCCAGGGTCCCCCCCCCTCGGTCCTTCCTCCTCCCCATGGTCCCTTCACCCCACTGTCCCCCCTTCCTCCCCATAGTCCCTCCTGCTCCCCCCACAGCCTCTGCCCCTTGTCCCTCCTCTCCCCCAGTCCCTTCCTCCCAAGGTTCTTCTGGTCCTCTCCAACATCCCTTTTGCCCCCCCCCATAGTACCTCCCCCCAAGGTCCTTCCTGCTCTGCCATGCTACCTCCAACCCCCACAGTTCCTCCTGCACCACTAAAGCCCCTTCTTCACCCCATAGCTCTCTCACCCATGACCCTTTCTGCCCCCTATGGTCTCTGTTCTCCCCCACAAACCCTTCTGCTGCCCCCCCACCCCAGTATCTTCTCCCTGCCAAGGTTCCTCCTGTTCCTCCAAGGTCCCTCCTGTTCCCCACAGGACACTTCCTGCTCTGCCATTCTCCCTCCACTCCCACTGTTCCTCCCGCCTCCCCAGGGCTCCTCCCCCCATGGTTCCTCCTTACTGCCCCATGCTTCCTCTTCCACCCACCCTACAGCACCTCCTGTCCCCGGGATTCTTCCCCCCCACTGTCCCTCCTGTCTTCTCACAGTCCCTCCTCGCCACCATGGTCTCTCCTGTCCCTCCTTGTTCCCTTCTGCCCCACTGTGCCCCCCCCCCCCCACACACACATTTCCTCCTGCTTCCCCTTGGTCTCTCCTGCCCACCACAGCCCTTTCTGCCTCCCCCCCCCCCATGACCCCTTCCTCACCCCTTTGGTCCCTGCACCCCTCCATGGTCCCTTCTCCCCCTCCACAGTGCCCCCTCCCTCCCTGCATTCCCCTGGGTCCCCCCCATGGTCCACCCCTTTGCCCTGCCCTCTGCCCTCCTGATCCTCTGAGGTCCCTAGGTTGCTTCCCCTTTCAGCACCCCCTTCCCAACCCCTGCACTCCCACCTGGAAAGGTGAGGCTCAGGGCCTGGCCTGCAGCAGCTGGCTCTTAAAGGGGTTACTGCTGAGGGGAATTGATGGCTCCCAGAGGAAGGGCTCCTGGGAAGGCCCAGGGGGAGCGTGACTGACACCTGGTGTGTGCCTGCAGGGAGCCCAGTGAATGGGGACCCCTGCCTGGAGGGGCCTCTGGGTGCAGGTTTGTGTCCAGCCCAGGAATTTTTTAGGGACCACACCAGTTTGCAACTAAAAGTGTGTATCCTGCTTCAGGTCTGCAGGTGTGGGCCCTTCATTATCTTAGGGACTTTGCATTCTTTAGGTCAAAGCCCTGGTGGGTCACTGGAGCCTTTCATTTTCTGTCTTCCTCCCCTGTTTTACTGGGTTCTGCTTTCTGGGAGTACACAGGGCAGGTGAGGTCTGGGTTCTGGGGAACCACTCCCACTGTGTCCCCTCCTGGCTGTGGCTGCACTAGAAGCCCTGGGACAGCTTCAGCCTTGGCTTCCCTCAGAGCTCCCCATGGTCCCAGGGACACTTTTCCTTTTGATAGTGGTTACATACCATATAATTTCTCCAAAGTGTATGATCCGTGGCTTTTAGTATAATCACAGTATTGTGCATTCATCACCACAAAAATTTGAAGACATTTTCAGTACTCTAAAGAGAAAAACCCCACGCTACTTAGCAGTCCTTCCCCAGCCCTACATAACCACTGATCCAACTTCATCTTTATAAACTGATTTACATTTACATTTTATGTAAATGAAATCATACAATATGCAGTACTTTGTGTCAGGTTTTTTTTACTTAACATAAATGATATTATGATAGTAATATTTTTTAGTGTTAACATATATTTGTCCAATTTCAAAGAAAAGAGTCATATATGCAGTTTTATCCATATTTAAATAATTTATTCGCTTCTTTAAAGATAAATAGATCACAAAATGTTCCATTCAAAAACATAAGAGGTTCCCATTGCCACTCCCCATCCCCCACCCCCACTTCTCCCACATCAACATCCCCTTTCATCCTTAAGAAACATTCATTGCATTTGGTGAATACACCCAGTGAATGCCCCATATCACACCTTTTCCTCTCTCTACTTGCCATCAGCAACTCCCATGGCCATCGTCTCCCTATCAATGATATATTTTCTTCCATTTCTAGAGTCACAACAGTTATATAGTAGAATACCAGTGAATCCACTCTAATCCTCCATCCTGTGGATCCTGGGATGGCAATGTCCACTCCTCCTCTAAATCGAGAGGGGGTTAGATCCCACATGGCCAATGGATGCAATTCTACTGCTTGCAGCTGTAGACACACTCGGTTCCCTGGTGTGGTTGTTGACCATTCTCATTTCCCTGTCAGCTGACCTGGGTAAGTCCAACGAAATGGACAGTAGGTGTTTCAACTCTGCTGCAGCTCAGGGCCCAGCTGGCACATGGACAGCCCCGAGATTCAAGTCTCCTGAGCATACACCAAGCTCAGCTCCAACCGCAGGTTCAGTAAAAGTGACAGAAGAGGTATGTGTAGAGAGGTCACATCTGAGTCCAGCTCCATCACACTGAGGAGCACAAATTCCAAAGTAAGGCCCGCTGGCAAGACAGTGAACGCTGCAGCCAGCTGCCATGACCGTAGAACCTGTGTGTCTCTGTAGCCCTCAGAAGCACCAGTGCCTGGGGTTGTATCTACTTTGGCTGTCTCTGGGATTCTGCTGAGCTGGGTGTAAGCGTGACCCTGCTAATGAACCCCTGACTCATTTTAAAGTGTCTTAGCCATGTAAACTCATTTGTCTTTACCATTTATCCCTTTTATTCAAGGTCTTTCTCTAGTTGAATCAGCAGCTGGTAGTGATAGAATCCCTCCATGCCAGGGAGGCTTAGGGTGCCTGAAATTAGGTAGTTAAAGGTACATGTATATTTATGGATGTACCACCTTTTATCCATGCACCAGCTAATAGACATTCATATTTTTTTTCCAGTTTTGGCTGCCATGCAGTTGCCCTAGGAATCATTGCATGGGCACAGTTTCATTTGTCTTGGATTTATTTCTTGGAGTGGAAATAGGAAGATTTACGGTAAGCTTATATTTTTAAGAAACTGACAAAATGTTTCCCAAAGTGGCGGCAACATTTTGCATTCTCACCAGAAATGTATTAGGGCCCCAGGTTTGCCACATCTTCTTTAACAGTTGGTATTATGTCTCTTGGTTTTAACCATTCTAGTATGGATAGCAGAGGTTTTTTTTTTTTTTCCAAGATGTATTTATTTATTTACCCCCCCACCTTGTGACTTTTTTTTTTTTGCTGTCCTCTGTGTCAGTTCACTGAGCGTTTTTTTTTTTCTTTTCTGTCTGCTTGTCTCTTTGTTTCGTCACCTTTTCTGTGTCAGCTCTCCATGGTGCACTGGCTGTCAGCTCTCTGTGGTGCATGGGCCAGCTCACCTTCACAAAGAGGCCCTGGAATGGGAACCCAGGGTCTCCCATATGGTAGATGGGAGACGGGAGCCCAACTGATTGAACCACAGCCGCTGCCCTTTATGGCAGATTTTGACATGTATTTTTCTAGTGATGAAAACAATGAAATGTTTCTTCTTTGGTAAATGTGTATTTACATGTTTTCCCATTTTTAGGAACTGTTTGTCTTTTTTTAAAAAAAACAATAAAACAAAACCAAAACATATAATTCATCCAAAGTGGTCAGTCAGTGGTATTCAGCACAATCACATAGTTGTTCACTGATCACCTCAGTCATCATTAGAGCATTTTCATTATTTCAGTAATAATAATAAGAAATGAAAAACAAGAATTCCTTCCCTCTTGATCTCTCTATGCTTCCCCTGCCATCAACAGATTCCATTTCTGAATACTTTTTATTTCCTCTAAAAATTAATTCATGGTTTACATTTTATATAAGTGGAATCATACATTATGTTACACTATATTTAGGTCATAGTAAAGCAAGATTCCTGTATTTGTCCCTTTGTGTCTGTCTTGCTTCACTCAACATACTGTTCTCTAGGTTAATCCATGTTGTCATATGCTTTATGACTTCATTTCTTTCTACTGCTGCATGATTTCCTATTGTGTGAATACACCACAGTTTCTTTATCCATTTATTGGCTTATGGACACTTGGGTTGTTTCCAGCTTTTGGCAATTGTGAGTAATGCCATTATGAATGTAGTTGTGCAGACGTCCATTCATGTTACTTCTCTCAGTTCTTCTGAGTATATACCCAATATAGTGGTATTTCAGGGTCACGTGGCGAATCTATACTCAAGTTCTTTAGGAACTGCCAAGCAATTATCCACAGTGGCTGTACCATAATGGCCCTACCAGTAGTGAATAAGTGTTCCTATCTCTCCACCTCTTCTCCAACACTTGTAGTTCTCTGACTTTTTAATAGTGGCCATTCTGATAGCTGTGAAATTCTATCTCGTTTCGATTTGCATTTCCCTAATCGTTAATGGGGTTGAATATTTTTTCATGTGTTTTTTGCCGTTTGTGTTTCCTCTTTGGATAAATGTCTACTCGTGTCTTTTGCCCCTTTTTTAAATTTATTCCCCCCTCCCCTTGTGGCTTTTTGCATGCTGTCTGTTCTCTGTGTCCATTTGCTGTGCTTTCTTCTGTGCCTGTATTAATTTTATTTATTCCGTCCCACCTTGTGACTTGCTTGCTGTCTGCCTTCTGTGTCCATTTACTGCCCGCAGTGATTGCGGGCCGGGTGGCACTCTACAGCGCCCGGGCCGGTGGCTCTGCACAGCGTGTGGGCCAGCCTGCTTTCACAAGGAGGCCCCAGGACGTGAACCCAGGGCTGCAAATATGGTAGATGGGAGCCCAACTGATTGAGCCACAGCCTCTTCGATTTTGCCCATTTTTCCATTGGGTCATTTGTCTTTTTATTGAGTTGTAATATCTCTCTTTATAACTTGAATATTAACCCCTTATCAAACAGGTAGATTTCTAAGTATTTTCTCCCATTGAGTCAGCTGCCTTTTGACCCTTTTGACAAAGTCCTGGGAGGTGCAAAAGTTTTAAATTTAGAGGAGTTCCCATTTATCTAATTTTTCATTTGTTGTTTGTGCTTTGGGTGTAAGGGCCAAGAAACTACCATGTACCACAAGATCTTTAAAATGTTTCCCTACTTTTTCTTCTAATAGTTGTATGGTATTTGCTTTCATATTTAGGTCTTTGATCCATTTTGAGTTGATTCTTGTATAGAGAGTGAGATACTGGTCCTCCTTAATTCTTTTGGTTATAGATAACCTGTTCTCCCAGCAGCATTTGTTGAAGAGTCTGTTTTTGTCTGATTACCACAGACTTGGTACGTTTGTCAAAAACTAGTTGACCGTAGAGATCAGGGTTTATTTCTGTACTCAGTTCAATTCCACTGATCATTGTGTCTCTCTTTATGGCAGTATCATGGTTATTTGTCCACTGTAGCTTTGTAATATGTTTTGACATCAGGCAGTGAAATTCCTTCTATGTTGCTCTTCTTTTTTAGAATACTTTTGTCTACTCATGTGTACTTGCCCTTCAAAATGATTTCATAATTGTCTTTTCTATTTTTGTAAAGTTGACTGTTTTAATTTTGATTGGTATTGCTGTGAATCTATAAATCAGTTTAGGTAGGATTCACATCTTCCTGACATTCAGTCTTCCAGTCCATGAACATGGGATGTCTTTCCAATTGTTTAGGTCTTTTAAAATTTCTTTTAGCACTGTTTTGTAATTTTCTCCATGTAGGTCCTGTACTTCTTTTTTTAAATTGATTCCTAGGAATTTGTTTTTTTGTTGCTATTGTAAATGGAATTTTCCCCTGATTTCCTCCTCAGATTTGTGCACTACTAGTGTATAAAAACATTACTGATTTCTACATGTTGATTTTGCTGCCTGCTACTTTGCTGAACTCATTTATTAGCTCTAGTAGCTTCGTTGTAGACCTTTCAGAATTTTCTAAATATAAGATCATGTCATCCACACAAAAAAATTTCTTAATTCTTTTAATTCCTTTTTCTTTTCTTATTGCTCTACCTAGAGCTTCCATTACAGTGTTAAATAACAGTGGTGCTAGTGGGCATCCTTCTCTTCTTTCCGGTCTTAAAAGGAAAGCTTTCAACCTTTCCCCAGTGGTTATGATGTTAGATGTAGGGTTTTTCATATGTGTCTTTTATCATAGTAAGGAATTGTCCTTCTTTTCATCTCTTTTGAAATGTTTTCATAAGAAAGGATACTGGATTTTGTCAAATGCTGCCTCGATTGGGATGATCATATGTTTTTCTTTTTCCTTCCTTCAGTTTGTTAATGTGGTGTATTACTTTGATGAATTTTCTTATGTTGAACCAGCCTTGCCTACCAGGAATAACGCCCATTTGGTTGTGATATATAAGTCTTTCGATATGCTGCTGGATTCGATTTCTAAATATTTTGTTGAGAATTTTTGCATCAATGTTCCTTAGAGAGATTGGTCTGTCATTTTCTTTTCCTTGTAGTGTCCTTATTTGGTTTTGGTGTTATGGTGATATTGGCTTATTAAAAAGTGTTGGGTTATTTTCCTTCCTATTCAACTTTTCATGAGAGTTTAAAGAGGATTGATGTTAATTCTTTTGAAGTGTTTGTTAGAATTCACCTGTGAAGCCACATGGTCCTGGAGTTTTCTTTGTTGGAAGATTTTTGAAGACAGAATCTGTGTCCTTAAATGTAACTGGTTTTTGTTCTTGTATTTCTCGTAGTATCAATGTAGGTTGGTTGTGCATTTCTAGGAATTTTTCCATTTCATCTATGTTGTCTCGTTTGTTGGCATACAGTTTCTCAGAATATCCTGTCATGATCCTTTTCAGTTCTGTGGGGTCATTCATAACTTCCCCCCCTTTAATTTCAAATTTTATTTATTTGTTTCCTTCTTTTTTTCCCCTTAATCTTGCTAAAGGTTTGTGAATTTTATTGATGTTCTCGAACCAGCTTTTGGTTTTGATTTTCTCTATTTTTGAAATTCTCAATTTCATTTATTTCTGCTCTAATCTTTATTATTTTTTTCTGCTTGCCTTGAGGATTAGTTTGCTGTCTATTTCTAGTTTCTCTTGTTGTTCGGTAAATTCTTTGAGTTTAGCTTTCTTCTTTTTTAATACAGGCTTTTTAGTCTATAAATTTCCCTCTCAAGACTGCCTTTGCTGTATCCCTTAAGTTTTGATAAGTTGTAATCTTGTTTTCGTCTGAATACATTTACTGATTTCACTTGCAATTTCTTCGACCTCCTGATTACTTAGGGGTGTGTTGTTTAGCCTCCACACATTTGTGAATTCACCTTTATCCTGTCTGTTTTTGATTTTCAGATTCATTCCCTTATGATCTGAGAAGGTGCTTTTTCTAATTTCAGTCTTTTTATTTCTTGAGAGTTGTACTGTGCCATAGCCTATGGTTTATCCTGGGGAAGGATAAATGTGCATGGGAAAAGAATTAATAACCCACTGAGTTTGCATGCTGCATTCTGTATATGTCTGTTAGGTCTAACTCATTTATTATATTAAGTTCTCTAGTTCCTTGTTAACCTTTTGTCTCATTCTATCTAATTATGTGAGAGATGTGTTGATGTCTCTAATGATTAAAGTAGAGATGCCTATTTCTCCCTTTAGTTTTCCCAGAATTAGTTTCATGTATTTTGGGGGACCTTGGTTAGGTGAATAGATATTTATGTCTCCTATATCGTCGTGGTTGATTGTCCCTTTTATTAATATTTAATGTCCTTCTGTATCTCTTATGACTTTTTGGCATTTATAATGTTTTGTCCAGTATTAGTGTAGCTACCCCTGCTTTTTTTTGGTTACTTTTTGCATGGAGTATATTTTTCTAGGTTTTTACTTTGAGACAGTTTGTATACCTGGGTCTAAGGTGTTTCTCTGATAAGCAGCATATGGATGGCTCGTGCTTTTTCTTTAATACATCCTGTCAGCCTGTATCTTTTGATTGGTGAATTTAATCCATTCACATTCAATGATATTACTGTAAATGCATTGTTTATTTCCACCATTTTCTTCTTTGGTCATCATATGCCATGTCAGATTTTGGTCTTTTTACTTTCTTGGTTATCCTTTCTTCTATTCTTCCATTCTTTCCTCCAAGCCTCTCTCTCCTGTCTTTTTCTTTCAGATTCTAAGGCTTCCTTTAATATATCCTTCAAGATGGATTCTTTATTAAGAACTGTCTTAGTTTCTCTTTGCTTGTGAATATTTTATGCACACCTTTACATTTGAAGGAGAGTTTTGCTGGATGCAGAATTCTTGGCTGGTAGTTTTTCGCTTTCATTATCCCAATTGTATCATACTACTGTCTTCTCACCGCCATGGTTTCTTTTTTTAAATTTTTAAAAAGATTTATTTATTTTATTTCTCTCGCCTTCCCCACCCCCACCCCAGTTGTCTGTTCTCTGTGTCTAATTGCTGCGTGTTCTTCTTCGTCTGCTTCTGTTGTTGTCAGTGGCACAGGAATCTGTGTTTCTTTTTGTTGTGTCATCTTGTTGTGTCAGCTCTCTGTGTGTGTGGCGCCATTCCTGGGCAGGCTGAACTTTCTTTCGCTCTGGGCGGCTCTCTTTAAGGGGCGCACTCCTTGCGCATGGGGCTCCCCTACGTGGGGACACCCCTGTGTGGCACAGCACTCCTTGCGCACATCAGCACTGCGTGTGGGCCAGCTGCACAGGGGTCAAGGAGTCCTGGGGTTTGAACCGCGGAGCTCCCATGTGGTAGGTAGATGCCCTAACCACTGGGCTAAGTCCGCTTCCCTCCATGGTTTCTTATGAGACATCTGTACTAAGTCTTACTGGGTGTCCCTTGTAAGTCATGGTTCCCATCTCCCTTACTGTTCTCAGAATTTTCTCTTTATCTCTGATATTTGACCTTCTGAGTAGTATGTGCCTTGGAAAAGGTCTACTTGTGTTTATTCCGTTTGGGATATGGTTGGCTTCTTGGAAATGTAGGTTCATTTCTTTCATGAGAGTTGTGAAATTTCAGTTATTATTTCCTCAAATACTCTTCCCGTCCCCCCCTTCCCTTCTTTTCACCTTCTGGAACTCTTATGACATGTATGTTGTTGCTTTTTGTGTTGCCATTCCACTCCTTGAGCTCCTGCTCATTTTTCTCCATTCTTTTCTCTCTCCAATTTTAGCTCTTCTGTCTTCAGTATCACTCATTCTTCTGTCATTTCAAGTTTGCTGTTGTATGACTTTTATGTGTTTTTTTAATGTCACCTATTGTGTCTCTCTGTTACTTTTTTTTTCCTGTTACTTTTTTATTTCAGATTTCCAATTTCCTTTGTGCTTCTTCAGTATCTTCTTGGTGTCGTTCATTTATTTAGCTGTGATTTTATTCATCTCATTAATTTGATTTCCGAATCTGCACGCATCTTGTTAATCAGTTCTCTCAAATCCTGTATCTCTTTAGGGGCTTTGATATATTCCTTTTCCTGGGCCATGTCTTCCATTTTCTTAGTCTGGCTTGTAAATTTTTGCTCATAAGAGACATCTGATTAGGATGCAGGTTACTCAGATGTGCAATTTCTTTCCCTTTTCTTGGGATTTGGTGGTGGGATTCTGTGTGTCACTGCTGCTATTTGATTCTTGGTTCAACCTGGATCATTAGGCTTGTCCCTCTTAGTTGCTCAAAACTGGGGTCTGGACCCACTATTTGTACTAAAGGATTGCTGATGCAAAAAGCAGAAGTCTGCTGACCTTTATAAAGGGTATTTATTTGGGGTAGAAGCTTATTTATCAGGCCATAAAGTATAAGTTGCTTCCCTCACCAAAGTCTTAGCATGTGTTAGAGCAAGATGACTGCTGGTGTCTGCAAGGGTTCAGGCTTCTTGGGTTCCTCGTCTCTTGGTTCATTTCCAGGATCAGCTCTTCTGTTTTCACAAGGTCAGCTCTAGACTATGAGGCTCTCTAAGCTTTGCCTCTCTCCACAAGGTTAGCTTGTAGACTATTAGGCAAACAGCTCTGTCCTCTTACCAGGGCTTCTCCTGTGTCTCAGGAGCTGCCTGTCTTCCTCTGGTGAAGTTCTCCTGTGTGTTCACCTCCTGGGCTCAAGCTCAAAAGCTCCAACCGTGTTTTATGTCATATCGTTTTTTCTGTGGTTCCCACCTACCAAGGGGCAGGGATGCAGCATTCTTAATGTGGCCTAGCCAAACCTTTGATCATTATTTAATCATGCACATCTATGAATCCTATATACTCTAATTGCCCAGAGGAAAAGACCAGTTTACATGCATAATCCAGTATTTCTTTTTGGAATTCATCAGTAATGTCCAACTGCTGTACGTAGTAATGGTTTGCAGACCTGCTTCTTAGGGCCTTGAGAGGGAGGGTATAAAGGCCAGCAAAAGCCTCTCTAACTTACTTATTTTTAATTTTCTCCTATGTACAACCTAGTTCTGCTAGCAGATGGCACTCCTTGGCAGCCCTTTCAGTTCAGTGCCTGGTTGGAGTGTTTTTGCTGTGAGACAGACTGCATCTGTGTGGTAGAGGTTCTTGCCTAGAGATAAAGAGACATAATTTAAACTTTCTCAGAAACAGTTCTTCAGCCTTCTGTCAGCCTGCTCCCTTTTCCTGGGTAGGAAATGATTCCACGCCTCTCTGTGTCTTCAACAATCATTCCCACTTAGTAGAGAAGTAGATCGAGAGGGTCATGATCTCTTTAGTCCTTTGCTGGCTCCCAAGGGAAACGATGACATGACCCCATCCAGCTTGGTAGAGCTCATGGTACACAGCAGACTAAATTTGTGGGTCACAAGCTGTCAGCCTTAGGCTGTGTCCCTCTCCCTCCCCTTTCTGGGGGTAGTTGATCCCTGGAGACCCCTTTTTCTAAAGTTGGTCAGAGGCCTGCGTGTTCTAAAGTCCTTAATGTGGGGGATGGTGCCAGCAGCAAGAACTGCTGCTTTCAACTCACAGTTTTGCTGTCGCGATTCCCCTCCTTTGTCCGTCTCTGTCCTGGGTGATGTTCAGCCTTACCCTGCTGTCCTAAACCCTAGAAGGTCTTTTTCCAGTCCATTTCAGTCTGTTCTCCAGCTGTTTTTCTGTCGGAGGAGAGAGTCCCATGTCTTCCTAGTCTGCCATCTTCCTGGAAGTCCTCACAGGTGTCTTTTGACATCTCCAATGAATTCAGCCTCCATGGATCTGCATACACACTCACTGCATTTACCAAATATACTACAGGAATTTCTACTTGATTAGAGGCAACCTTTTTTTGGTGGAATCAGTTCAATTCTAGGCAATGCATTCTGTCATGTTTCTTCACTCATCTTTATGGTATAAGATAATAATTATAAATATGAAACCATCGATATCTTACCATTTAAAAATGATCATTTAATAATACTGTATTCTTCCATCAGTCTTCCTTTTCTCCACGAGGTGTGTTTATTCATTGAATTACTGGCTCTCCATCTTCCATGTTTAACAGTTGGACCGTCGTTATGGAGGGATGCAGAGGGTCAATGCTGACTCCCTCCAATGTTGCTCTCTAATTGCATTTCAACCAAGGTTTTGGACATCAGTTTAAAAACCATGTGGAATCTGAGTTCTTGTTTGTCAAAGACCCTCATAGGATTTGAGCATCTAGAGGGTCCAAGGTAACGATATAATGCAGTGCACTAACTCTTCTTCCCAATGCCTGTGTGCTGTGTCCAGGCTCCTGGCTATGACATCATTGTGAGAGTTGACAGGTCATTCTATGTGATGCCTCACAACTCTCACGATTTTGATCTAATGAAGAGTCATATGGGCTTTCCTTTAGTTTTGGACACCAGGAACGATGCCAGCATCTGAGGTTATCCTCACAGTTAGCTTCCCTAGGCCCTGTGATCTGGAGGCCACCTAATAAAGATGAACAGTTTGGTTTCTCTGTAGACTCAATTGTAAGCACGTGCGCATATGGTGTAACTCCATTGCATAGTTTCTTTTTTTTGTTGTTGTAGTTGTTTTTTTGGTATCTCTTTGGTTGCTTTTTTGTAAAGATTTGTTTTCATTTCTTTATTTCTCCCTACTCCCGTGTCGTTTACACTTGCTGTCTCTATCCATCTTTTTTTTTTTTTTTTTAAAGATTTATTTATTTAATTTCCCCCCCTCCCCTGGTTGTCTGTTCTTGGTGTCTATTTGCTGCGTCTTGTTTCTTTGTCCGCTTCTGTTGTCGTCAGCGGCACGGGAAGTATGGGTGGCGCCATTCCTGGGCAGGCTGCTCTTTCTTTTCACGCTGGGCGGCTCTCCTCACGGGCGCACTCCTTGCGCGTGGGGCTTCCCCACGCGGGGGACACCCTTGCGTGGCACGGCACTCCTTGCGCGCATCAGCACTGCGCATGGCCAGCTCCACACGGGTCAAGGAGGCCCATGGTTTGAACCGCGGACCTCCCATATGGTAGACGGACGCCCTAACCACTGGGCCAAAGTCCGTTTCCCAATCTATCCATCTTCTTTTGTTTCTTTAGGAGGCACTGGGAACTGAACCTGGGACCTCTGATGTGAGAGGTAGGTGCCTAGTCACCTAAGCTGCCTCTGTTCACTGCTTTGTTGTTTCTCTCATTGTTTTTCCTCTTGTGTCTCTTGTTGCATCATGTCGTTGTGTCAGGTTGCCATGCCTGCCTATCATGCAGGCTCACCATCTTCTTTAGGATGCACGAAGAACCAAACCACGGGCTTCCCATATAGTAGGCAGGAGCTCAATCTCATGAGCCACACCCTGGGTTCACATTAAGGCCCCTCCCCTTGGAGCACCAGAGCTTGAGCAGTCCATCTCACCTGGAAGAAATGCACACAGTCATCTCCACAAGCTCATGCAGTCTCACAGTCACACCACAGAGACCCACACATGGTTTCCCTTAAGCCTCCACACAGCCTAACCTGTAACCCCCAAATGAACAGATCCACCCCTGGGGACTGTGGAAGGAAGGACAGAACTCCTTAATAGAAAACCTTTCATCATATCCCATATCCGCATTTTACAGTGAGGCTGGGATCAGGCTAGGTCAACAGCTTACAGCTCGTAGGAAGCCCCCTATTTCATGTCACTTTTTCCCACAATATTTTGATGAGCCCAGAATACCTACCATTTTCATTTGCTTTCAAGGTCACCTGCAATGCAGAAAAGAAAATAGAGTGATGATAGGATCATGTTGTGTTGTGTTTTTCCAGGTCTTGGTGATTTTCAAAAAGAGATGGGAAGCAGTGGTAAATTCAAAGGCCCCATGAATGAGCTTGGGAGACACCTGTGGGAAAGGCTCCAGCTCTTCCTGGAGGAAGTGACTCTCAAGTCTATTTACCAAAATAGGCAATTACAAAAGTCTGAGTTAGAGGAAGCAAAATGGTGCTGAGATAATTAACACAACCTTTCTATTTGGTTTAAAACCAGATGCTGCCATTTTTAAAGCCCTCTTGTGTCAGGGATCTGTTCATAGGATTCTTACTTTCAGCTCTTCCTTCCGCAAAACAGCAGTGTGTGTCTATAGGTACAACACGTAGCAAGATCTGTACTCAATGTGAAAAGGAATGTGAGAAAGAAACATTTCTGTCTTAGACAAAAACAGGTGGCCTTACCTCAGCATTAGAGGGAGTCTCCTCATCTGCTCTGTCACTAGCAGCCCCTCCATCAGGTCTTCCATGGAACTAGAGGGACACAGAGTAGCCGTCAGTACACTGGTGCAGTTCATGCATTACCTGGGGAACTTTAACTAGGGCAAGGGGCTACAGTGATCAGGGCTGGTTGGGTAGAAAGCACATGTGATGCTACTCAGACTTCCTTTGTGCAAGAAAGAGAGATTAATGAGAACAAGAAAATTACCAGAAGTAGAGTCCTTGGCTTTGGAGCTAAAGGCAATTTAAATTAATGTGAAGTAGTTCATCTAATATTGGTTCTAAATTACACACTGACTCAAACACAGAGCCCCTACCCTTCTACCCATTTTGAAACCCAACTAAATTTCGTGTATCTACTTGACATCCAGTTCATTAGGGATTCGCCAGTCCCATGTATTTTATAAGATTTTGTTAAATTTCATAAATTGACATGAGGATAACGAAAATTCCCATTTTAATCATTTTTATTGGTACTTAACTCATTGACATTAATTACCTTAACAATCTTTAACATCACCATTGATCTCCAAAATTTCTTCATGACGTGAGACAGATACTCTCTTTTTTTTTTTTTTGATTTTGATAAGGAAAAATGGTTTATTTTTTTTCCTTCATGCCCTTTTTTAATTAATTTATTTATTTTTTATTTTTTCATTGATTTTCTAATAATATTACATTAAAAAAATATATATATGAGATCCCTTTAAACCCTACCACCCCCACCCCACCTCTCCCCCCCCCCCCCCCCCAGCAACACTCCTTCCCATCATCATGACATATCCATTGCATTTGGCAAGTACATCTTTGGGCACCTCTGCACCTCATGGTCCATGGTCCACATCATGGCCCTTACTCTCCCCCATTCCATCCAGTGGGCCCTGTGAGGATTTACAATGTCCTGTGATTGCCCCTGAAGCACCATCCAGGGCAGCTCCATGTCCCAAAGACGCCTCCACCTCTCATCTCTTCCTGCCTTTCCCCATACCCATCAGCCATCATGTCCACTTTTATCAATCCAATGCCACCTTTTCTATGTGGACATTGGATTGGTTGTGTCCATTGCACCTCTATGTCAAGAGGAGGTTCAGATTCCACCTGGATGCTGGATGCAATCCTCCCACTTTCAGTTGTAATCACTCTAGGCTCCATGGTGTGGTGGTTGTCCTTCTTCAACTCCATCTTAGCTGAGTGTGGTGAGCCCAATAAGTCAGATTGTAGGTGCTGGAGTCTGTTGAGGCTCAGGACCTGGCTATCACATTGTCAGTCCAGAGATTCAAATCCCCTAAATATATCTTAAACCCCGACACTAACTGCACCTCCAGCACATTAGCATGAAAGTCTTATGAAGAGAGATCCCATCTGAGTCCAGATTCATCACACATAAACACCAGTTCCAAAGAGGGGCCATCTGACCTGGTAGTTAACCCCATCGGCCATGACCATAACTCCCATGGGTCTCTTTAGCCCTCAAAGGAATCGATATCTGGGGGTTGTATCTGCTTTATCTGTCTCTCAGACTCTGCTCAGTTGTGCATAAGGGCAATCCTTCTGACAGCCTCCAGACTCTTTTAGAGACTCGTAGCCATGTAAACTGATTTCTCCTTTCCATTTCCCCCTTACATTAGGTCAAACAGCATTTTAAAGTCATGTTATTTTATGTAGACAGGGATATTCCACTGATCCGCGTTGAACCTTCCATATGAGGTCATTTTCCAGTTGCATCATCAGTTGGTAGTTGATAGTGGTCCCTCGGATACTCTAACTCTTAATCTCATTGTCCGTTTCCCCTAATTCCTATTGATAATCCTTAATCTCCTTCCTTTCTGTTTTCTTTTTGTAGATGTTTCACATATGCAGAATCATACACTCTTTGTCTTTTGTGTCATCTGATTTCACTCAGTATATAATCATGTTGATGTCATTCATGTATTAGGATGTCTCAGAACTTCCATTGCTTGCTATGGCTGAATTCCGTTTTATGGATGTAGCAGTTTTTCTTTTTGTATCCGTTCATCTGTTGATTGACAGTTGTGTAGTTGTGACCATTGGCTATTGTGAATAATGCTTCTATGAACAGTGGTTTGCAAGTATCTGTAGTCCTGTTTTCCAATACATAAATATATATCTATTTGTATATATGTATGTATATAGATTTGTTGGCTTGCTGGTCGTATGGTTACTGTGTTTCACTTTTTGAGGGATTGCTCCACTGTTTTCTACAGTACAGGACAATATGCGTTGGTCATAACCTGCCGGACTTTTCAACAGATACTGAGCCTTCATCGTAATGAATTGATGCTGGCCCTTGAAGTGTGCAAACTAATTGACTACTGTAGTATGCTGAGCAAGGAGGGGAGAGATGGGAGGGGAAGATGCAGGAACTTTAGAAGTATCTAAAGTATTCATTTGTTTGTGAATCTAAAAGTGCTCTGAATAAAGGGTGTTAATTTTTTAAAAATATGGAAGCATCATTATATCAGGTGTATTAGCCAAAGGGGTGCTGATGCAAAGTACCAGGCTTTTATAAAAGGTATTTATTTGGGGGAGAAGCATTAGTCAGAAAGCCCTACCTAAAGATCCCTCTCAAGGTACTCTAAGAAGTAATTGGTCACCTGAAGTCATTTACCACGCGTTGAAACAAGATGGTGGGCACGTCTGCAAGGGTTGAGCCTTCCTTCATCCCTTAAGGCTCCATGATCCGAGCTTCCTCCCATCTCACCTGTAGGCTGGCATGAGGCTGAGCTCACAGGGCTTCTCAGCTGCTCTGTTCTCTTCAGCGTCAAACTCTGAGGCTCCTCTCTGCATTCTTCTCTGCAAATTATTCTGTGTTCTCCCTGAGCGAACATCTGTCTGTTCTTGATTCAATAAAGTGAAAGTGAAACCTTTGAATTTAATATAATCAGAGGGGTATCATGTCCACATTAATAGACCAATTTACAACCATGATCAATATCTCTTTTTGGAATTCATAAATAACATTAAACTGCCACAGGAAGGATGTTTTTCATGTAATGTTCAAAATTAAACTAATGGCCAAACTTTAGGCTGAAAGACTGGCCACTATTAGATGTGAAGAAATTTTGTGTTGTAAATGTATCCTTAATTCTGTGATTGTGGCACTTCTGATTTAATTAGTAAATTAAAATGTCCACATGTTAAAAAAGAATATGGCTTAGGCATTTTATGGATTTTCCCTATATATGGGACTGAATAAACTGCAGCCATTATTCTTGAATTGACATGATTGCATTTCCATATTACCATCGGTAGGGCAGTTCCTCGGTGATATCTTTCTGTCTCCCTCTTCTTGGGCAGGTAGTGATTTTCATGCTACTGATGGACTGGGTGTCATGGTAGTAGGTTTTTTAACTAAGAAACAAATTTTCTCTTTTTAACCTTGAGACAAAAACCTGGGAAAATCATTCAGGATTGAAAGAGCTGTTGACAACTTACAGTCAAAGGTAGGAACATTATTAATACTTTATTTACAGTTGAAACTTCTGATCCCCTTATTCATAAGTTGCCTAGTGGACACATGTGAATTAAAGTCAGACTTCAAGAAAATCTTGTCATTTTATTTTTACATAAAACACCCAACAGATCGATATGAAGGCATGTGAAATTTGCAATAGGTGATGTGCCTACTTAGCTTACCTTATAATTTGGGGCAGTATTTGGAAACTGCAGGCTTGGGAAATTTCAGCAATATGCACAGATGCTAGATCTCCCTTGTGCAATATCTAATACTCCCGTTTCACAGTTTAAGGAAAGGCTCATTGTATCAACATTGAGGTTACTTGATAGGTGTATGTTAGACTGGTCACATGAGTTTGGGAACATTTGTCTCTATGCCTGGGATTCTTCTTCTGAGTTGTGTGTATAATAAACAACCCTGCTACATATGGCTGATGAGGACTGAATGAGTTCCTGTATGTAAACTTTGCAGTGGTAAGATTATTTTCTTGACGTAGTCGACAGTGGCAGTTGTCCTGTGTAAATAAGACCTATGTTTAGGATAAATACGCAGTAGCACATATAAACACACATACATGCGCAATTATACTACTTAGACTTCAACACTGACAAACTGCAACTCCAATTTATGGTAAGCTAGACCCCCCAATGGGAATCCAGCTGATTCCAGGAACTGTAGTAATGTGATCAAAGATCTCTTCCTGAAAATCAGTTTCTCTCACCACATCCATCATCCTCACTCCACAAGTGAAACGTTATCACTGTGATATCCACTCTAAAGGCAACAAGGAAACCCCATCATAGTCCTCTGGATTTCTTTCCACAACCAGGAGATAACAGAATTTCCTCTGTACTTGAGGCCCCCTGTAATGAAGGAAAAGAAATGCTGTGAGGTTTGTCTCCTGGTGGGTTCAGTTTCCATGGATTTTTTGCTCTCTTTCTTGCTCCAGAAAACCAGGTGGAAAGCAGCAGTCGTGTCAGAGAACAAAAAAGCAAGATTAGAAGAAGTGTCTAGAAGAGGCCTTGAGGAATTTTATTTCAAGTCCATCTGGTTGACAATTACAAAATTTTTAATTGAAAGAGGATAAATGTCACCAATTAAAAGTCCTTATACCATAAGCTTTCCACTCTGGTCCTATCGACCTTGAATGCCCTTGGAACCAGACATCAGCTAGTAAGGGATTCCACTCACACACACACATGTACACACTACACACACAAGAGGATGGTACCTAAATTCTATGATCTACATCATGTTTTCAAATCTGAACTTGACTGAAAACAAAAAACAGGAAAGCCACATAAGTACTTCAAGCAATAAAAGTAATCCTTATCTAAGAATTGGATGGGTTTTCCTCTTCTGCCTGGCAGTGGGAAGCTTCTCCAGTGTGTCCCCAGCGGGAACTGAGAGGGCACAAAATAACTGTTAGTACTTTGGTGATTTTGCTCGTGAATTACTCAGGGAAACTTTCTTGTTGAGAAATGGCCTCTGTTTATCACTGTTGTTTAACAAGTATGAATTGAGCATTTTATCTTCAAAGAAGCTTTAGGTTACAGAGAAGTCATGTACAGAATAGAATGGATTAGAATGGATTCCCATATACCCAACATTCTTCTCCATTACCCTTTCCCCTTTTAATAACATTTTACTTGTGTATGGTATATTTGTTACAATTGATGTACAAATATTGCAACATTTGTCAATGATTTCTATTATGGTTTACATTGTAGACCATACACTTATATAAGTTTGATGAAATTTAACATAGCATGTATACATCATTGCAAG
The DNA here is from genome assembly GCF_030445035.2 of Dasypus novemcinctus. NCBI lineage: Eukaryota > Metazoa > Chordata > Mammalia > Cingulata > Dasypodidae > Dasypus > Dasypus novemcinctus. The sequence goes on along the minus strand of NC_080702.1, from coordinate 9,341,597 downwards.
ATCATGTAGAGAAAATAAAAAGGAAAAGAAAAAAGATCATGTAGAACACTTCCATTGCCCACAAAATGCTCCATGTTCCATCTAGTCTGTTCCTCCTTCCCCGCCCCTAGGTACCCATGGCAACCACCAAGCTTCACTCCTTGAAGAACAAGATTCATAGTTACTTGAAGCAATGTTGAGAGCTTGACATACTGGCCTGTCCTACACTATGAGGCACTGCTTATGCTCTCAAGAGTCTCCCACCCCTCTATTTGAGAACATAGCAGTACTTCTCAGGATGGGACTCCCATCACATTCCCGCTCATTATGTGAGTCCCACCCATGACACAACACACTGTGACAAGGCGAACACTTACTCCCTAGAAGCCTGCCCCAGGTGTGCATTCTCCCAAATGCTCTCCAGAACACCCTAAACCAGTAGCTCTCCCCTACCTTACTGCCAAAACAACATTCAGAACTTTGTAGTTTCAAGCAGGTACCTTCAGATTCCCACATGTTACCTGGTCCCTCCCCAAATGTCCCCCCCCATTCCATGAATAGTCCAACCCACCCTCCTCACTCTACCTCACACACAGACCATCCCTGTAGTGTCACTTCACCACTGACATGCCCATCCACTGAACACCTACAACCTTCTACCTTATCATAGATTTTTTTCCCATATGGGCATTTACTCACAACTTTCTTCTCCCTGTCTCTTGTAAACCTGTCTTCCAGATTCTAGCTCTGTGAGTCTGCTCAATTTATTTAGTTCACTTATTACATTGAGGTCATGTAATAATTGTCCTTCAGTGCCTGGCTTAGTTCACACAACATAATGTCTTCAAAATTCACCCATATCATCCCATGTGTTCTTACTGCATTCCTTCTTATAGCTGAGTAATATTCCATTGTATGAATACATCACAATTTGTTTATCCATTCATTGGTTGATGGACTTGGGGTTGTTTCCAAATTTGGCTATAGTGAATGATGCTACTCTCAACATTGGTGTGCATATATCTGTTTGTGTCTCTGCTTTCAGTTCTTCTGGGTATATATCCAGCAGTGGGATTGTCGGATCATATGGTTCTTGTATAGTTAGCTTCCTGTGGAACAGCCAAAATGTCCTCCACCATGGCTGCACCATTCCACATACCCACCAGCAGTGGATGACAGTTCCCATTCCTCCATGTCCTCTCCAACATTTGTAATCCACTGTTTTTTTAATCACTGCCCGTCGTCTAATGGGTGTAGATGATATCTCATTGTACTTTTGATTTGCATTTCCTTAAGAGTTAGTGATGTTGAACATCTCTTCAAGTGCTTTTTAGCCATTTGTATTTCTTCTTTAGAGATGTGTCTGTTGAAATCACTTGCCCATTTTTAAAACGGGTTGTTAAGTTTTTTATTTTTGAGGTGTAAGAGTCCTTTATATATGCTGGATACTAGGCCTCTGTCAGATATATGGTTACCAAATATTTTCTCATATTGTATAGGCTGCCTTTTCACTTTCTTGACAGAATCCTCTGAGGTACGTAAGTTATTATTATTTTTTATTTAATTCCCCCCCCTCCCCTGGTTGTCTGTTCTTGGTATCTGTTTGCTGCGTCTTGTTTCTTTGTCTGCTTCTGTTGTCGTCAGAGGCACGGAAAGTGTGGGCGGCGCCATTCCTGGGCAGGCTGCACTTTCTTTTTCACACTGGGCGGCTCTCCTCACGGGTGCACTCCTTGTGCGTGGGGCTCCCCCACGTGGGGGTCACCTTTGCGTGGCACGGCACTCCTTGCGCGCATCAGCACTTTGCATGGCCAGCTCCACACGGGTCAAGGAGGCCCGGGGTTTGAACCGCGGACCTCCCATATGGTAGACGGACGCCCTAACCACTGGGCCAAAGTCCGTTTCCCTTGTTTTTTTTTTGAGGAGGTGTAGGATTCCTTTATATATGCTGGATATTAGTCTTCTTTGATGTCCGTTAACAATGTTGTGTAGTTTTCTGTGAGGAAGTCATTTCCATCTTGGGCTGTTCAGTTCGTCTTTCTTCTTTCATCAGTGTAGGCTGCCTGTCTGTTTCTAGGAATTTGCCCATTTCCTCTGAATATCCTTTTGGTTGGCATAAAAGTTTTCAAAGTATCTTCTATGATACACTTTATTGCTGTGGCATCAGTGGTGATATCTCCTTCCTCATTCTTATTTTATGTGTTTGCATCTTGCATCTTTTTTTTTTGTTAGTGTAGCTAAGGGTTTGTCAATTTTATAGATTTTCAAGAACCAGCTTTGCTTTTGTTTATTGTTTCTAGTGTTTTTTCCTAGTGTTTTCTTATTTTTTATTTCATTTATTTCTGCACTAATCTTTGTTATTTCCTTCTTTCTACATCATTTGGGGTTAGTTTGTTCTTTTCTAGTTTCTCCAGGTGCATAGTTAGGTCTTTGATTTTAGCACTTCTCTTTTAATACAGGCATTTAAGGCTGTGAATTTCCTTCTCAGTATAGCTGTTGCTGCATACCATAGGGTATGGTACTTTGTGTTGTAATTTTCTTTTGTTTCAAGGTAGTTACTGATTTCTTTTGGAATTTTGCCCTTCACCTACTGATTGTCTAAGAGTGTGTTGTTTAACTTCCATATCTTTGTGCCTAATCTGCTTCTGTGCCCCTCGCTGATTTCCAGTTTCATTCCATTGTTGTCAGATAAATTATTTTGTATAATTGCAGTTTTTGGAATTCATTGAGAGTTGTTCTGTGGCCTAGCACGTGGTCTATCCTAGAGAGTGATCCACGTGCACTTGGGAAGAATGTACATTCCAATGTATTTGGGTGTAATGTTCTGTATATGTCTATCAGGTCCAGATCCTCTAATATATTATGCAAGGTCTTTATTTATTGATTCTTTGTTGAGATGTTCTGTCTAATGTTGTTAATGGTGTATTAAAGTCCCCCACAATAATTGTAGAGCCATCAGTTTCTCCACTTGTTTTTTCCAGTGTTCGCCTCATGTATTTTGAGGCACCCTGGTTAGGTTTGTAAATGTTTATGATTATTCTTTCTTCTTGAGTGATTTCTCCCTTTATTAATATATTGTGTCCTTTTTTCTCCCTTATATAGTTTTGAATTTAAAGTATATTTTATGTGATATTAGTATGGCTACTCTTCGCTCTTTTCTGATTGTTTGTATGTAAAATTGTTTTCTATCCATTCACTTTTCATCTCCTTGTGTCCCTGGATCTAGTGAGATTCTTGTAGGCAGCATATGGATGGGTGATATTTTCTTATCCATTCTGCCAATCTCTTGACTGGAGAATTTAAGCCTTTAACATTCAGTGTTCTTACTGCCAAGGAATTATTTATATTAACCCAATGTTCTATAGGTTATGCATGCCAAATGTTTTTAGGAATAAAAAAATATATATATATTTTTTGGAGGCATTGGTGATTTAACCCAGGACCTCATACGTGGGAAGCAGGCACTCAACCACTGAGCTACATTCACTTCCCTATACATATGTGTTTATTTCTCTTTTTATCTTTTCAGTTATTCTTACACTGTCTTCCCCCTCTTTCTCTCCTGTTTTTTACTTTCATCCTGCAGAACTCCCTTTCGTATTTCTTGAAGGGCAGGTTTATTATGGACAAACTCTCTTAGTTTCTGTTTATCTATTAATATGTTGAATTCTCCCTCATTTTTGAATGCCCCTGTGCTGGATAGAGAAATCTTGGCTGGAAGTTTTTTCCTTTTAGTGCCTTAACCATGTCATACCACTGCCTTCTTGACTGCATGGCTTCAGATGATGTAGCGGTTTGATGTAATTGATGAATTCCAAAAAGAAATACTGGATTGTGTTTGTAGTCTGATCTGTACCTGGGCATGATTGAGTTATGATTAGGGCATTGAGTCAGATGAGAAATCAGCACCTAGTCTTATTGAGCTTCCCTTGTATGTGATGGATCTCTTTTCTCTTTCTGATTTTAGTATTCTCTCTTTGTCTTGAGCATTAGACAGTTTGACAAGTACATGTCTCATGTTAGGATTTATATGTTTGCATGTGCTGCACTTCCTGGACATGTCCATCCATGTCCCTCAATAGAGTTGGTAAATTTTCAGCCAATATTTTCTCCAACAGTCCTTTTGTCCCGTCTCCCTTCTTTTCTCCCTCTGAGATGCCTGTAATGCATATGTTGTGGATTTTGTGTTGTCATTCAAATCCTTAAGTCCCTCCTGGAGTTTTTAAATCTTTTTATCTATTTGTTCTACTGTCTGACTTCAGATGTACTGTCTTCAGATGTACTGACTCTCTTCTCTGCCTTTTCAAATCTGCTGTTATGTGCTACTGGTATGTTTTTGATTTCCTGCATTGTGCCATTTGCCACCCTTGTATATGGCATGTGTTTAGGTATGTTTACAATTTCTTTAGTATGTTCCCTCAATGTTTTCTTAATATCCTTAATCTCTTCTTTCACTTCATAAAGTTGATTCATGATATTTGTTTGCTCATCCATATTCTGTATCTCCTCCTGTTTTTTAGTTTGTCATTAGACTGGGTCACATCTTATTTCTTAGTATGGCTTACAATTTTTGTTGCTTTCTAGGCATCTAATTATCTTGATGGGTTTATTCAGTTGGTTAGTTTTTCTTCCTTCTCTAGAGTTATATTTTGTTCTTTTTATGCGTTGTAAGGTTTCATTTTGATTCTTCATTCCTTTTATTCTGTTTCCTTGATAAAAAATACGACCAGAGAAAAGGAAAGATTTAAGAATAGAAAAAGAAAAATAGTAGTAGTAATAATGATAAAAGGTAGAAGGGGTGCTGTAGAAGACCTAGGAAAATAATTTATATGAGTAAAAAATCATAAGTACAGAAGAATAAGGTTTAAAAAGTGGAATATAAAAAATGAAATGAGAAATAAAATAGAGAAAAATATATAGAAGTAATTAAAAGCCTGGGATGATGAAAAGAGAGGAAAAGAAAATAGAATAGAAAAAAAAAGAAAGAAAGAGAGTAAAAAAAAATAAGGAATGGAAACAGAGAAGAAAGAGATAAATAAAAATTTAGAAATATTGGAGCCCAAACAAAAAGTGGTGGGATGAATGAAAACAAAAGTAAACAAAAGATATAAAAAGGAAGGAAAGAGAGAAACATTGTTGGTAGAAAAAAATAAGTAAAAGTAAAAAAGGGGGGACAAAGAAAGGGGAAACATAACAAATGAAAGAAAGCAGCAGCAACAACAACGAAACAACAGAGGAAACACTGCCTTCCATTTGGGCCCCTAAGGAGCTTCTCAGGCTGCTGGTGTTCATCATTCATCCTACAGCCTGCCCTCTGAGGGTGATGTTCTGCGTTTTTGCAATTACAGTTTAAAAAGTTAAAATCGAAAAAAGAAGTTTTGTTTTTGTTTTTTAAAGAAATAACAGATCCAGGAAAGCCTAAAAAAAAAAAGAATACCTGTATGTTCCTTGTCATAAAGTACAAGCTGGATGCCTGACAACCAGGTGGCTCATGCTCTTGATTGACCTGGGAATCAAACCTGGGGCCTCCTCTATGCAAGTCAGGAATTCCTCAACTGAGCTGCCTTGTCTCCTTAGGTTAACTGGTCTTTAGAGAGCTAGCTGCCACCTTTCCCAGGTGTGTTTAGACTTGTGTAGCTTGCTAGAGTCCTGCTGATGAGGTGCCTGTGCCCAACCCCTCTCCACTGTCATTGCTTTCTCACCCCAGGTGGGTGGCTGGGTGTTACAGCCGGCCTGAGGGGAACCCCCCTCCCTTCTCCCAGTCAGGTCCGGGTACCCTATGAGATTCAAAGGTGCCGTTGCTAGACAAAGTCACCACAAAGAAACCACCTGGCTGTGCCAGACCCCTCTTCCTCCCAGGACACGCCCCCTCCCTGTCCCTTGGCGGCAACAAGCCAGGGGCCGTGCAGTTACTTGCTGTGATTGTGGGGTATTTGTGCTGTTTCCAGCCACAGGGGTAAGCAGCTCAGTTTTCTTTATCATTCTAGTACCTTCCTCCGTGACTCAGGGCACCTTCCTGTTCAATATATATCCAGAGCAGCTTCTCTAGATAGGTCCCTGTCTTCTCCCCTTTTTTTCTTAGAGGATATGTCTCTGGATTTTCATGCTGCCTCCACCCTCTGTCACCACAGAACTCATGCTTCATCCTTAACTCTCCAATATTTCCTTCTTATTCAGAAATTTATGGATACTCTTAGGCTAAAATCACCTTGTTTCCACAAACCTTAGGTGAGATTTTTGTGTCATGGTCATCTGCGGTTTGTAGAATCAAAGCCTTCAAACATGGATATCTATTTCTACCTTGTAAATTTCTAATATTCTAAATAAGAAATCTTCTAAATTTCTACCGTCTAATTTCTAAATTTGGAGTTCAGAAATAGAGCCTCCTGTCTATAGATGTATGGTGGAAAGAATAGTCTTTAATAAATTGGGAAAGAATGGTCTTTAACAAATTGTTCTGGAAGAACTGGCTATTCATAGGTAAAAGAAAGAAGGGGACACCTGTCTCTCACCCCATATTCAAAAAATTAACTCACAATGCTTAAAAAACCTAAATATACGAACCAGGACTATAAAACAAGAAGAAAAATAACACATAAAGAAGCATCTTCAGATCATTATATTCGGCAATGTTTTCTTAGGCTTGACACCTAAAGCACAAGGAACAAAAGAAGGAAGAGCTCAGTGGGACCTTATAAAAACTAAAAATTTTGTGCATCAAAAGGCCTTACCATGAAAGTAAGAAAGAAAATTTATTAGTGTAAGAAAAAACTTGGAAATG